>NC_072796.1:77452338-78127025 GCF_028583425.1 Eublepharis macularius | reverse complement strand
CTGTGTCCAAGTTACAAAAGGCTTTCATCAATATATTCATCAGCATATAGGTGTTCTTATGTCTTAATAGCTGTAATTCAAATGGTTCTCCCCACCCTCAGCAGATTAACATCACTGGAATTGCAGTGGACATATGGGTGTTAAGGAAGTTTTTATGAATATTGTTTGTGTGGGGCACTGGAATATTTATGAGCATTTCACAATGTCACAACAGCTTAGCCATTGGTAACATAGAGTTGACAGGCAACAAAAAAAGCCATTGTAAACTAAATATAACTCTAATGCAGCTAAAGTTGAGTATCTAATTTTGAATTTCTCCAATAAAGCAAAACCCTCCCTGAAAATTTGAATATTCAATATTCATTAGATTAGGAATTTCAGACTCTGTGGAATTTTGAGAAAGAGTTTTAGAATTTTTTTTCTCCACTGGCAGAGGGAATCTGTTAGAATTTAGATTTATGAGATGGGTTTTGGATTTTTAGAGCCCCCCTTCTTCTTGCATATTTTAAAATATGGTTCCAAAGAAATGAAATGTTTGGGAAAGGAATGTAGAGGATACAGAAAGGAAAAAAAACCCTTTCTCATAATAATGTAATTTTCCAAGCTTACTAACATTTATCTTGTCGTAATGCATTGTGCTGGGTTCCGGAAAGTGGCATCACTTCCGGGAGTGATGCCATCACACATTTACGGGAGTGCGCATGCACTTTGCATGTGCACATGTGATAATAGAGAGTTCCACCACCTCTTTTCCCAGAAAAAGTCCTGTTTATCTTATTATTATAATATAAACCCCCCAACACAACTGACCTCCAGACTACAGAGATCGGTTACCCTCCAGAAAATGGTAGCTTCAGAGGGAAGACTCTGTGGCATCACATTGCTGCTCAGCTAACCCCTAGGCTCTACCCCAAATGTCCAGGAATTTCCCAACCCAGACTCAGCAACTCTAACCAGGGGCTTCTCATCTCTTAGCTCATGATCTTAGGTACTATACTCCCCAGCACTTTCCAGTTGAACTTAGTCATTTGCTTTAATGGTTGAGGAAGAAATAAGCCAAAGGATGTGCTCAAGTTACTTCCTTCAGTGCAGGGCATGGTACATTGGAATGTACCTGGAGCTCTGAAATTGGACTATTGTGAGTTAAACGTAAAATCTGAGACATCCATCCTTTTAAAATAGTTCTGCTGTACTAGGAATTCTGTTTTTATTCTTTATATTAAAAAATCTTTGTTACACAGATCCCCACCTGCATTTTTATATATAATGGATGGTATTAATGACATTCTATTACATCTATTCATACTATTTATATATAGTTTGGTATTTAAAACTATATGCCACATATAAATATATTTCCAGGCAGATCCACCTGAGAAATGTTGTATAAATAGGAATATACAAGCAGGAACCTGTAAGAATTGGTGGGGGGGGGAGGCACATCTCATTTCCGTCTCACCCACTAATTACTCTTTCCCTTCCCTGAAAGCCCCCATAGCCTCTCCCCCTTTCCTCCTTCATTTTCTCCTTCCAACCCACAATCCTACCTTTTTCTGTTCCCCTGTCTTCAGCTTTCCCTACTTCCCTATGCCTGGAAGCCTCTTCCTGGGAAAACTATGTCCCACTTTTGTGGTGCTGGTCCCCAGTCTGGGTCCAGTTATACAGTGAGGAACCTGCAAGGAACTGAGAGGTTCCCCCATCTTCCCTTCTTCAGTTCCCTCTTTCCCTTCCTATCCTCACCTTTCCCTTCTTCCTTCTCTCCTTCTCATCCACCCACCTAGTTTTTATCCTCCTCAAATTTCAGCTATTATTATTTATTTACTTCATTCACATCCCTCCTTTCACAAGATTTTGGAACCAAAGCAGATCGTATCATTCTCCCCTTCATTTTATCCTCACAACAGCCCTGTGAGCAGGGGCTGACTAGAAGTGAAAAATGCTTGAATGCTGGCAAAATTGTTAGGGTTGTCTAGCAATGGCTACTAAGGGCATCTGTTTCTTAAAGCTATTGGTACACCTTTTAACATTAGAGGAATTGATTTTCTTTCCTCATTGTCAACTTCTGCTCCCACTGCACTTTTAGAACCAATAATCAGTATTCTGAAGCAGACCTAGCAAACGATACTGATGCAATGCTCTGAACCTCTAACAATCTCTGGTGAAAACTATGGAAATTGCAGAAATGGTCCAATAACTACACCAAGGAATACAGAGAACAGACCAAGCTACTTTAAACAACTTTCTTCAGAATTAAAAACTGCCAAGGATTGCTTTTGGGGCTTTAAAACAGAAAACTAAGCAGGGTGGGTGTGAGGCCCCGCCCCGCTGGCCACGCCTTCCCCACATTCCGCTGTTCTCTCAGCCACCGCCAGGGGAGCTTGAGGAGCTCCCTCGGCCTCAGACTGGGTAGGGGCAGTGGTTACAACACCAACATCTGCCTCCTCCCGGCTGAACTGGAAGTCTTCCTCTCCCTCTCTCTCTGCAGCACTTCCCAGCCAGCCATTCCTCCTCGGCGTCACGGGAAGCTTCCCCTATATAGTCCACCCTGTGTCTGCCCCCGGGCCCTCCACCAATCCTTGTCCCCGCTTCCTCCACCTTCCATTCCGACACCTGGCTCCTCCAGCCCCCCATTGGGGTAGGAGCCTGCCTTTCCCTTCCACCGCCACTCTCATCCCTCACTGCCTCCCGCTTTTCCCTCCCCCGCTCCCCTCCAATCCTGGGCTTGGTTCCTCCTGGCTCTACCTGTGGTTTACACAGGCATTCCCTCCCAGGAGCCATCCAGCCCGTCAGAGGCCCGGATGGACCACTGGCCGACTCCACCTCCCACCTCCCCGCCTGGGCTCTCCCCCGCCCTGCCCCTGACTGCGCCTGCCCCCAGGCCGCTGCCCTCATTAGCCATGGTGGCAGCCTCAGCGGGCTCTCCGCCTTGCCGCCCTCCACTCGCGGCATCGCCTCGCCAGGCACCTGCCTTGCCTCTGCCTGCCTCGGCAGTGGCAGTAACGGTGGCAGTGGCGGTGGCAGTGCTGGCGGGCCCTCCCGACCCGGTGCCCTGGGCTGCCTTGTGGGCTGGCTCTCCTGCGGCCTTGGCCACCCACCAAGGAGCTCCCCTGCCACAGCCAGGTCCTTTGCCGAGCCCGACAGCCTCCGGAGCCTCCCCGTAAGTTGTGGCTGCCGGGGGTGGGCGTCACAACTGGCTTCTGCGGGTGGGGGGACAGGTGGGGCCCCGGCCAGGTCCAGTCCGGGGTGGGCACAGCCTGCCCCAGACACACACACACCCTGGGCCCTGGCATTCCCTAGTCTGGCTGGCCCTCGCGGATCCGTGACATGTAGTCTGCATTCACATGGAGCCTCCCCGGCCAGTGCTGTAGCTTGAAGCTGAAAGGAAGCAGAGAGAGGTACCACCTGAGAACCCGAGGGTTGTGGTCTTTCATGTGCCATCCAGAGCAGGGGGGCATGGTCGGTGACCAGGGTGAAGGGATTATTGGAGAGGTAGAACTGGAGGGCCCCCACGGCCCACTTCACCGCCAGGGCCTCTTTCTCCACGGTGGCGTATTTGGCTTCAACCGGTTGCAACTTCCGACTGAGGAACAACACTGGATGCTCCTGGCCATCGACCTCTTGAGACAGGACGGCTCCTAGCCCTACGTGGGAGGCGTCGGTGTGGACAAGGAAAGGTCGGCCGAAGTCTGGGTTTTGGAGCACGGGGGCTCCCAACAGAGCCTTGCGCAGAGTCTCAAAGGCCCGGGCCCGGTTGGGGTGCCATTGGATGGTGGCCGGTTGGTCCTTCCACAAGCAGTCGGAGAGGGGGCTGGCCTGGCTGGCAAAATGGGGGATGAATTTACTATAATAGCTGACCAGCCCCAAGAAGCGCCGCATCTGCCGTTTGGTTCGTGGCTGGGGGCTCTGCTCCAGTGTAAGGACCATGTCGGGCACGGGGCGTAGCAGTCCCCAGCCCACCTGGAACCCGAGGTAGGTGAGCTCCCGAAACCCGATCCGGCTTTTGCGCAGGTTGGCCCATAATCCCCCCCTGCCAACGGGGAGTTCCAGGGGCTCGGGGGACAAGTTGCACTGGAGCAGCTCCGCCTCGTGCCATGCCTTCAACTTGTTGACGTGGAGCCTCTTCCGGTGCCGAGGGCCCGGCCCACATTGGACTTCATACAACAAGGGCACGCGGATCTTGATGATCCGATAGGGCCCCCTCCACGGATCCCCTGGGCCTGGCCCCATGACCTGATGGTGGACCAGGACTTTCTCCCTGACCTGGAACTCCCGGGCCCGGGTTCCCTGGTCATAGTAGGCCTTCTGGACTCGCTGTGCCAGCAGGAGGTGTTTCCGAGCCTCGGCCCGACAGCTTTCAAGGCAGGCCGGGAGGTCCCGGATGTACGCAGGGGCTGGGCGTGCCTCGTGTGCAGCAGCCGGGGCCCATTGCTCTTCCACCAATCCCAGTATCCCCCGGGGCCGCCGCTCATTCAGGAGCTCGAAGGGAGCATACCTGGTGGAGGCCTGAGGCATTTCTTGTACGGCAAAGAGCAGGGGCTCCCCCCGCTGCAGCTGGGTCCTTCGCCGAGCCCGATGGCCTCCGGAGCCTCCCCGTAAGTTGTGGCTTCCGGGGGTGGGCGTCGCAACCGGCTTCTGCGGGAGGGGGGGCAGGCGGGGCCCTGGCCAGGCCCAGTCCGGGGTGGGCACAGCCTGCCCCGGACAGTGGGTTCAATTACCCAGATTTAAAATTATACACAGATTCCTCACACCTTACTAATGCCCTACAACTGCTCACGAGTGAAGAACAACCTGATTGGATAAATATTCTTAAAGCATTACATAGTACTATGTCTATACAATAACTTTTCTGGTGTAAAAAAAGCTCTTATCCAACTCATATCAAAAACAACAAATTTCTAATGGAAACTCTCAAAATATGGAATATATACAAACCCAAAATCCTTCCAAAAATTTCACACTATTCTTTTCTTATGCAAGATTGGTTCCCTCCAGGTAAAGATCACTCTACGCGCAATTATTGGAAACACCTAAATATCACAAAAATAATAGATATCGCGTCAAACAAAGGCCTACTGACTAAACAAGAATTAGAAAAAAGCCAATACATGTATACCATGGTTCTCATACCTCCAGATTTCACATATGGCTACAAAAATAAAACTAACAGAAATACTTCGAAACCCTAAAACAAATTTTAAAACTTGCTAAGTTTACCATCTAACAAAAAAAGAAAAGGTCTTATAGCTAGAAACTACAATATAATTATTTCAATTGAAAAACTAAAAAACACAGATTTCCAAATAAAATGGCAGTAGGATTGTAATTGCGTACTAACAACATATATTTGGAACCAGGTTTGGACATCTAAATTACTTAACATCCCAAAAATCAACACGAAACTCCAGAAATACAAAATAATTACAAGATGGTATCATACTCCGAAAAAACCTGCTGTAATTATACCAAATTATTCCTCGCTATGTTGGAGGAAATGCGGAGGTATTGGCTCATATGCCCACTGTTGGTGGCAATGTCCATTAATAAAAAAATTCTGGGAAGACATTTTATATCAAATATACAAAATAACCAATTATAAGATCCCATTGCGACCTCAGTTAATCTTCTTAGATCTATGGCAAAATATTAATATCCCTGTGATAAGATGCAATTTAATAACAACTCTTTTAATTAGTTGTTGCAGATTTTCCAGGCTGTATGGCCGTGGTCTTGGACCCAAGAGCACGACCATACAGCCCGGAAAATCTACAACTAACGTTCCCCGGCTGTGAAAGCCTTCAACAATATAACTCTTTTAATTGCAGCAAAAATATTAATAGCTTCCAATTGGAATAAACCAAACCAACGAACAATTAACCAATGGTACTTGAAAATATGGGACTATTTCATCATTGAGAAGATAACTAATAGTCTACACCAATCCGAGGCTTTCACACACAGTTCACAATTTTATGAAAAATTGATACCCTTTTTTGATTATATCACAGAAAAAGAGCTACAGGCACCTAATCAATTATATCAAACCATATTCGACTCATAATCTAACTAAAACAAAATGCACAGGTAAAGGAAAACAGAAAATCACATTACCAAATCCTTTTTACTTCCTTATGTTATTAATTATTTTGGTTAATGTTTGATACGTAGCAAATATTGAAGCCTGAACTGCAAGTATATTTCCACCTTTTTGTACATAGTTTATATTGCATTTATGTTTGTTACTATATTTATACTATCTCTGTATATTTCATACTCATTCAATAAAACTTATTTAAAAAAAACAGAACAGAGTAAAACTATACATGTTGCAAAACATGATCCATTTCAATGTTTACATTGTAAAGAAGTGTCAGTGCTTTGGCAAGGGTTAAACAGAGAGGCCAAACAAGAAGAGGCTGCAAAATCATTAGGTGAGGTTTAGGAGAATGGGAGGTCCAAGGAGAAATGAGAAATTGCATAGGGCATAAAATCTTTTCCACTTGTACCCAAGATGTTTCGTTCAACCTTGTTTAGATATCTGAAGCTTTACACTTCTTTCCATATTTTGCATACTAATGGAACCTAATGCAACTTTTCTCATGATTCTATACTTTGTTGGGGACAATATAGTAAAGGCATACATTCTTTAATTGTGAATATCATTAAAAAAGCCTTTGGTTCAAAATGGCTTCTTCACAGTTTCTATCATGGAGCATACTTCCTCTTGCATTAGCACAAGATCTTGTGTAAATGAAAGTGCTAGTGCAGGAGGAGGTTGTGTGCTCCATGGCAGAGATCGGATTCATGTGAAATTTATTCCTAGAGTCCAAGCCTAAGAAATGTACAGCAAACTTCTAGTTCAATTAGAAACTGGTTTCAGTCAAATTGGCAGGCTCAAAATATTTTCTGTCATATATTGCAACTCAGCTTTGCCAATAGTTTGCCAATAGTGTGAATAACCCAGATTTTCAGATACACTCCCTTTAAAATTAATTCTGCTGCATATTCTTCCATAACCATAACGGTAAGCCTGTTTCAGCAGTTGCTGCTATGAACATAAATCTTTAAATGTTTTAATCCAAAATCAGTAGTTTCTCCAAAGTTAATTTTAGTCTTATAAAGCACTTGGGTTGCAATCCACTATTCAGAATAAGGTCTATGACAGAATAAGTTCTATAAAATTCTATGGAGGCCTACATAGCTACTGTAAAACTGTTAGAGAGACCTTAGTCTGAATAAAATTTGAGACATACACACCTTTCAATGCAGACCCTTTAATATTTTTTCATCTATAATATTTTCTATACATTTCAAAAATACACAGTATAAATTATATGTTTGTTTGTCTTTGTATCATGGTATCATTGTTTTTACAAAGAGACAATGTAGGTACACACTTTCACTTTATCTCTCTGACTGGGAATGTCTTCTCATTGTGGGGGAATGGGAATTCAGAGAGTTCAATGAGTTCTCCAGGTATCCAAAACCTTATATTTAGACTCTGTTAGATAACTAACAGTGCAATCCTAAGAAGAGTTACTCCAGTTTCAATCCATTGATTTCAATGAGCTTAGACTGGAGTAACTCTCAAGATTGTACTGTAAAGCTATTGCCTTAAATGGGTTTTTGATGGGAAGCTAATCCTTCCCCAACTATCTTCCTAGGCCTCAGACATAAGAGGGAAATTCAGGAATTCAATCCAGGAAAAGGAATCCATTATCTGAACGCTATGGTGTTTCTGAGACTGTGGTATAAAAATTAGCTTCATCCCTAGTTTCCAGCACTGCTTTTTCTGCACCTCCCTCACTCTTTGTGTGTGCCTGTCTCAGAGTTTCTTTACACAAGACATCTTACACAGGGACACTCAAGTGAAAGATGTTACACTAGTTCTCCCATTGTGGATGCACATGCGCTGATAGGGAGACAGAGTACACTTGAATATGACCACACAGAAGTCACTTGAGTGTCCCCATGTAAGATGTCTTTCTTGTGTAGGGGGTCTTTCATACATCTCAGTACATGTGGTACAGTGCATATATATTTTCTAGAGGTGTGGTTTGCTGTACTGCAACCAATTATCTTACTGCCAAAATGGACTCCTGAGGTTTTTCACATAAAATCTACTAGAAAGCAGCATGAGTACGGAAATAGTGCAGCTGTTTTCCCAGCATCTCTTTGTTTGTCCTCTATTCTTCACTGCAGTCATTTCCCCTTCTTTTCTAAAAAATGATGGCTTTAGTACTTGGCTAATCCCATCCGCCTCCTAATCACAAACTGATTTAGGGATGCTCAGTAACTCATTTGGATAGCAATTTGATCACAAATAGGGAACAGCTCCCTTGGTTTGACTTTTTCAAATGTTGAAAATAAGATTGCAAGTATTTTGTATATGCCTATTCTCACAGTGTTTTTCCTGTCCCCTGTACCTCATCCATCATCTTTATTTTTTTAAAAATCAGTTATAAAAGTAGGTGTTTCATTTCTATATTGCATGGCAGAAGCTGCGTGATCCCTCTAAGCTTGCCCAACTTGCCTGGCTGGATCAATGTTGTTCACAGGAGACTCTGAGAACTTCTGTAAAATATAGCTGATCTATATCTATGGTGGTCAACTATGTTGACTGCAGCTGGTCCACAAACCAAATTGGCACATGACTGATCAAATGATAAAGACAAAGAAACATTTCTAGATACAATCAATAAAAATGCCATATATTGGAATACTGAGCCATAAAATTGATAATAGGGGAAATGGTCCTTCATTTTTTGATGAGTGTTGCCCAATTAGTGTTGCTGTTGTTGTCTACTCCCTGGAAGACCACTTACCACAAACATTTCAATTCACTATATATAAGGGGGTAATTGTCTTGAAAGTTTATTAATATTTAAAAGGGGTTTTTTTTCAAAAATGAGGAATTTAGTACGAAGGATGTTGAAGGGGAGAGTCAAGAAGGCCAAATGTTTTCAGAAAGCATAAAGTTTGTTTTAAACCACTTTGATAGAAGGTCAGATAAAATATATATCTGAAATTGGAAAGAGAAAGATTTGAGTCCGGTGAGACCAAGAAGATTTTCAGGGTATGAGCTTTTAAAAGTCAGAACTCCTTTATTCAAATACCCTGAAGAAGGGAGCTCTGGTTCTCAAAAGTGCATACCCTGAAAATCTTCTTGGTCTCCTAACAGTAAAATCCTAAGGAGATTTACTCCATTCTAAGCCCATTGATTTCAGTAGACTGGAATAACTGTGTTTAGGATTGCAGTTTAAGGTGCCACTGGACTCAAATCCTGCTGCTCTACTGCAGACCAATATAGCTAACAATTTAAAACTATCTTCAGATTAGAAAGAGGATAGATAAATCCAAGCAGGCACCAGTGACTTGACATGGTGCTGCAAAGTTAGTTATTAAAGGCAAAAAAGGTTCTTTTAAATGTAGAATTTTTGCCCAAAATAGTAAAAGGGGGATAAAAGCATAAAAACTGGCAAAACAACTGTAAGTTGCTGATAAGACATGCAAAGGAAGAATATCAAGAGCAAATTGCTAAAGGCATAATGGGAGAAAAAAAATAAAATAAGGCTCTAGCATAGTTGATACTCTATCTCTTCCAGGGTATAACCAGGATTGATAATGGGTAGTTCTAAGAATTGAGAACTCTATGGTAAAATTCTGTGGTTTTGCCATAAACTTTCCAGAAATTCCTAGAGCTACAATAGCCACTTCCATGTTGTATGCTGACAGTGATGTACCAATGACTAGGCTGGAGCCTGATTCCTATTTATTTTTCTACCACCACTGCTCCAAACAGCAGTGGGCAACAGAAATAATTACCTGGAGATTGCCTGTCATCAGCAGGCAAATGGTAAGCCTATTTGGGTCAGATGTAAGCATGAATGTGATCATTAAAGCCAACTTCTAGAACTTCTAGAACAACTTGCTAGTACACTATAAAGTAGCTACTATACTACCAAGTTTAAAAGTAGATCCAGGGAAATCTGGGAAATGACACACCTGTCAGGCTAACATTGTTCCCAACTAGATTAGTAAAAAGTGCTAATTGGTAGAAAGCATTTTGCAAAGAGAAGGAAATAAACTCTGTTGTTCTTGTGTCTACAACTTTGGACTGGCCTGGACAATGACCTCAGACTGCTTTTGACTATGCCCTGGACCTGCTCCAGTGAAGATGCCTGGCTGCCACCAGTCCTGACTTTACCTTGCTCTCATTATGTATGGACTAGATTCTGTCTACGCTCTCACTGGCTCCATGCTCTCCTCTTGCCTGAACAGATGGAAGATGGCCTCATATCACTCAGCATCTGGGGGAACCCATGAAACCCATTTGCCCAAAAGTCAGGAAGGGGCAAGATGGTTGGCTATTTGGATGACCTGAGTGGGACAATAAAGGAGGGAGATGTGCACTCCAAGTTGATTGGAGAAAAGAGTACCAAATTACCCATGGGGATCATCACTCCCCAAACTCAGAATTGGGTGAAGGGAAACAGATTTTTTTTGTGGGGGACAGGAAGTGTTAAAAGATCTGGACACCCTGTGCTCAAGCCAGACCAGGAATGAGAGAACAAATAGAGGGTTGTCTTCCTCTATTTCATAAGAAAAGATCAAGAGTCCAGTAGCACCTATAAGACTCACAACATTTGTGGTAATGTATGAGCTTTTGTGAGCTAATGAAAAGCTCATACCCTACCACAAATTTTGTTAGTCTTGCTTTTTTCTACTGCCACAGACAGACTAACATGGCTACCCATCTTGATCTATTTCATAAGTTCCAATGTGCTTGTGCCCATCCCATGGAAGGGATACCAAGGCAACATCTGTGTATCTGAAGCTTAGAATAGCCTCAAGTGTTTTTATTTTCTTTCTTAGTGTTGCAATAGTTTTTAATACTGTGATATTTCTTCCCTCTATGTACTTGTGCTCTAGAGTGTAAGGCTGTGATATTGTGAATAAAGATCTTTTAAAAACACAGACCTTGCTGTTTCTTCCACACATATATGATCTCCTGGCTAGACTGGGCTGGGTAACAAACAGAGAAATGGAACCAAACGAGTATCCCAAGTCATTGGTAAATGAAGGAAAGATTGCCGTGAAGATAAAATGGAACAGAATGATGTAAGCCACTTTAGGTCCTCTAAAGAAATACAAGAAGGAGGGAAAACTGAAGACAGAGGGGTAAGTAAGTTGATCAAAGGATGGGAAGGAGAAAATGAGGCAGGAAAGGGGAGGTGCTATGGGAGTTTCAAGAAAGAGAAAATAGTGAGGGGAAGGGAAATGTCACAAGTTTTTGGGGACCTCCCATTTGTATTATTATATTGATGTACTGTTATAAGTGCAATAGGTTGTTTGAATTCCCTTCTTTCACTTTAAGTCTCTAGCCCCTTCCATTGTGGAGATATAAGTGGAAAGGCATATCTCTGCAACAGAAGGGCTAGAGTAGAGACTAACTTAGAAAAAAATGAAAGCTGGGAATTTAAAAGACCAATTTCTCTTATTATTATAAAGGGATATCAATATAATGATCTGAAACTTCTGATTTTTTAAAAAATGAAAAAGCCCTAATGGCCACATGAGGGGGATGGTCATGGCTGGGGGGAGGCCTGCTATTTGGAAGTTCCATTGCTGTTGTGCTGTGCTGTAGTGGCAGCTGCACTGGCAAGAGGGAACAAGTCCGTTCCTGTGTGGAAACCACCTGAGTGTGTGTATATATCTGTCTATATCTCTTATCTATATCTATTGATATCTCCATGTCTATAGAAACACAATAATTTAGAGAAAATTAATAGTATTTCACTGGCCCATCAATAGATTTGTCACTTACGTGGTTTATTCTTGCAGTTTAAGCATCAGTTATATATATTTGCATATAAATCCAGGCAGATTCACAGGATTGTCCTTATTTCTACAGAAAAGGATATGGGAAGCTGCCGTGCTAGTAGCAGCTGGAAGTCTAAAGTGTGGAGACAATATTATTTGTCTTTGTGATTACAAGTCCTGAAAGAATCCTCTGGCATTTGTGTCTGCAGCAAAAGAGGGCTGGTTTCCTAATTTGTTCGACTGATTTTCCGTTCTTGTTTGTTTAAAAGGAGTAAAATCCAGGAGATTGCATTCTGATGTAAACTGAATGAGGTCTTTGATGATTCAGATCAATGTAACATGTGCAGCCTATGAAGACCTCCCCACGGGCCAGCGTTGTTGTTGGTTTAGATCTCATCACATGCCAACACCTTTATTGCTCTTGAGCTTTTCACAGATGTCAGTGACATTGTTTCCTTTGCTCTTTTTTAAAAAAATAACTGCTGCACTGTAAATAAAAAGCTAGATTTAAAAAGGAAAGCCGTTAAAGCTTCTAACATAAAAGAATAAATGACTGAGGAAAATCTCAGTGAAGAGTGAAATCTGCCACATGCCCTCTAAATTCCATGCATCAAGTGGAAACGCCTTTATGTTCCTGGTTGTGGCCAGGTGTCAAAAGAGATAGAGTAGGTTTCCTCTTTGGATGTGCTTTTCCTTCATTTCATTATTTGCAGGCAGAGATGGATATTCTTCAGTATAGTTTTTGCTGTGAGATATTACATAGATAAATCAGAGGAGAAATAACCAATGGCTCTGTGGAAACCCTATCCCTTATTCCATTTTTAGTTCAGCAGCACAAAACCAAATTTAATTAATAGAGTGAAGTTTTTTTTAACCAACTTGCTTTCTATAAGACTTACTGAAGATAAAAGTGATATATTGAGAACCACTGTCTTTGAGTGTGTGCTATAGACTTCATTTGCATAATAAAAGCGGGTTGGCACATGAACTTTAATAGTAACTATAAATGCATATTAATGAAGAAAATTATAGACACGTGAAACTATATGCCACATAAAAACAAGGATCTTGGTTATTAATGTGGGCAGATCCAATACAGATGATATTATGTCTGTTAATATTATTATTATAAATCATTATTGTTATGCACAGATGTATATTAAAGCTATCATTATGAATCATATTTTGTCATCTCCCGCAAGAAAAAGAAAATACATGATGGCAATCTGTAATGGCAAAATGCTATTGTCATGTTTATAATGATGTTAGGTTCAAATTGAAATTCGTTCTTAAAAGTTGTGATAGCACATAGTTATCCATTTGAATTATAATTAACATTGCACCTTAGCGACAGTAATAAATTAATACTGAAATAATTAGATTCTGTAACTGTATCATCATCCATGGAAGACATCTGATGTCAAAAGGAATTAAGAAGAAATCTTGGGGAGGCTGTGAGCACTGGGTCAAGCAGGATTTATGCTGTGAATGTGTTCTGGATATGCCACAATCTGATCTCTCTAGGTGTAAGCTGGCCAGTCTTGATGGTGGCTTTCTTTCTTTCTGATACTGATTTTGACAGGGTGTAGTTATCTGATTCAAGAGGCTGTCTTTCATCAACAACTGATGTATGCTACATATAGTTAGTATCCATTATAAGCACAACTGTGACACTGAGAAATCTCAGTCTTTTGGTGGTACACCTCTGAAGATGCCAGCCACAGCTGCTGGCGAAACGTCAGGAACTACAATGCCAAGACCACAGCAATACAGCCCGGAAAACCCACAACAACCATAAGCACAACCATTTTTGTTGTTGAGAGTGGAAGTGGGCATGAACCAGGAAAAAAATGAACTGTGCGGTTCGTGGAGTTTCACGAAACATGAAACACAAACTTTCATGAACTTGCCCCAGTTCATGAACCACTTCATGGTTTGTGGTTCGTGGGGTTTAAATGCCCCTTCCCATGCCGCTTCACAGCAGCATGGAAAGGGGCATTTAAACCCCCAGATCAGCTGCTTGTCAGGGAGATCCCCAACAAGCAGCTGATCATTTAAAAAGCAGGGCTTGGCTACCCAGCCAGGAGTTCTTGGCCAGCCAGCTAAGCCTCATCTACTGTTTAAATGTCCATTTCCCCTCTGCTCTGAGCAGGGAGTAAATATCCATTTAAACTGGGACCAGGCTTGGCAGGCCGACCAGGAGCTCCCATCGTACAGCCGAGCCCCACCCGCTGTTTAAATGGACATTTCCCTGTCGCTCAGACTGGGGGGCGGGATGTCTATTTAAACCGGGACCGTGCTTGGCTGGCCGGCCAGGAGCCCCCAGCTGGCCAGCCAAGTCCGACCTGCAGTTTAAATGGACATTTTCCTGCTGCTCCAAGCGGAGGGGGAAATGTCCATTTAAATCAGGACCAGCCAAACCTCACCCGCTGTTTAAATGGACATTTCCCCATTGCTTGCAGTGGCGGGGAAATGGCCATTTAAAGAGCAGGTGGGGCTTGGCTGGCCATCCAGGAATTCCTGACTGGGTAGCCAAGCCCCGTTGTTTAAATAGGCATTTTCCTGCTGTGTCAAGCAGCGAGGAAATGGCCATTTAAACAGCAGGTGGGGCTTGGCTGGCCAGCCAGGAACTCCTGGCCGGGCAGCCAAGCTCCGCTGTTTAAATGGCCATTTCCTTACCACTCCAAGTGGTGGGGAAATGGCCATTTAAAGAGTGGGTGGGGCTTGGCTGGCCTGGAGATCCCCAACAAGCAGCTGATTTTGTGCCGCTTCGCAGCGGCAGGGATATGGGCATTTAAACCCCCACCTGTTTGGATCAGCTGCTTGTCAGGGATCTCCTAGACAAGCAGCTGATCCACAGGTTTAAATGCCACTTTCCGTGCCACTTTGCAGTGGCACAGAAAGGGGCATTGGGGTTTAACAAGAACCATGAACCAGTTTGTGTAAGTTCGTGGAAGTTCATGGAAAACGAGCTTCCGCAAACTGCTGGTTCGTGCTGGTTCGTGGCCGAACTTTAGGTTGTATTCTGGTTCGTGTCCATCTCTAGTTAAGAGCCAGCATGGTGTGGTGTTTAGAGTTCTGGACTAGAATCTGAATGATTTGAGTCCAGTGGCACTTTAGAGACCAAAAAAGATTTTCAGAGTGTCCAAAGAAGGGATGTTTGATTCTTGAAAGCTCATAACCTGTAAATCTTGTTGGTCTGTAAGGTGCCAGTGGACTCAAGTCCTGCTGTTCTACTGAAGACCAACATAGTACCCACCAGGTTAGGATCTGGGGAACTCAGGTTCAAATCTCCACTCTGGCATGGAAGCTCTCTGGGTGACCTTTGTCCACGCACACAGTCTCAGACTAACCTACCTCACACAGTTGTTGCTGAGAGGATAAAATGAAGAAGGGAGAGAAAGATGTTGGAAACTGTTTTAAGTACATTTTGGGAAGAAAGTATAGTGTAAATACATAAATAAATAAATAAAATTAAGGCCACCATCTATCTATGCACAAGATGATATTTGCTGTGGAGTGGAATAAGAGCATCTTGAAGGTGGCCCTTATCTCTGGAATCAGCTGCCCTGGGAGAGGCTGCTGTGTGCAGTCCTAAACTTTTCAGAATATAGTTCAAAACCTTCCTGTTGAGACATGAGTTTTGAAGTCCTACAGTAATCTACAAGAATCAATCAGCTGCCTTGGTCATCCACATTAGATGTGCCATAGTATTTTTTTTACTTCATTTAGAGCCCATCTTTCATGATAAAATGCAAGACAGATTATAATATTTTTATTTATTATTTAATAATATCAATGAGGAACAATCTTATCAATAGCTTTGAGGAGTCTGATGTTCCAAGTGCAGTCTCAACAGAGAATGTGTTTGGAATCCTAAAATCCTCCACAGCATTTTGGAATGCCAAAGGATCCATGAGCCTATGCGGGCAGACCGTTTTTTAAGGTCTTCCTTTTTTGTGGGATGTCAGGGCCACATTCACCCTTGTCTTCAGTAGATATTGGTCAGACCATGGCTCAGGCTGAATCTTCAGTCCCAAAACATAGCCTCTCTTCAATGTAAAGAATTTGCTTGTGCCTCCAGAAGGCAGGGAACTTTGCTGTGCAATCTGTCTGATCAAAATCAGCTTAGAATTGCTGCTGGGCCTCGTGCCCTTGGTTGCTGCTGCATGTGTTTCTGTCCTCCTCAAACTATGTATTTAATGTGGATGGTTAGGCAACTGCCAAGAGAGCTAGCAAGACTGCATCCTCACTACCATACTTTATTCATTCTCCCCTGACTGAGGACGAAATGACTCTTACTATGATTTTAGGCACAAGTCCCCATCTCTTGTTCACTGTTCAGAAAGTCAGTGTAAATCCTTGGTGGAAAACAAACACTGCCATGGAATAATGGGATTTGGTAAAAATCACTTTAATATGCATATAATGCAATGAGTAGTGCACATACATGCAAAGAGACTATTCTGAGTAATACACTGTGCATTGCTGATCATCACAATAACATGCAAGCCAGCAATACTGAAGATTTATAATATACAGAATTAACAAGCAGATCCACATTTGACTTGAACTAACACTATAGTGGTAGAGGAATACATTGAATAGCAACACTTTCTTAGGGCCATAACTGACATGGCAAAGATCACTGGGAACCAGTTTGGTGTAGTGGTTAAGAACAGTTGGACTCTAATCTGGAGAACCGGGTTTCATTCCCCACTCCTCTTCTTGAAGCCAACTGGGTGACCTGGGGTCAGTGACAGCTCTCTTGAGCTCTCTCAGCCACACCTACTTCACAGGTTGATTGTTGCGGGGATAACAATAACATACTTTGTAAACCATTCTGAGTGGGCGTTAAGTTATCCTGAAGGGCAGTATTTTTAAATGACTTTTTCCCATTTTAATAGCTAGTAACAACAAGGGGAGCTGCTTTGCTTAGCAACACCGAGTGGGTATTGAAGTGTTAAACTCTGTCCCTACATGTCCTGATCCAAATCCAGTCCAGGTGCACTTGTAGTTTGCCTTTTACAAATAAGTAGAGATCCAAGACCTTTATCCCAGCTGTCCCAGTCCACTAGCAAAAGTAGCTAATCAATCATATGCTCTTGTACATAGGTCAGCTCCACAATAGCTGTGTAATTTCTAAGTACCAAACATAAACTGGAAATGTTCAGCCTTAAAGAGAACAGGAAAGAGATATGGACTGGGGATGCTCCAAGAAAATAATCAACAACACCTTTCTAAGCCACTGGTGGAAACACTGTGGAAAGAAATATCTACCTGCCAGAAGTATCTTCTGTTGCCAAGACCTGTTCTATGGTGATGGCTAAAAAATGTACCTGCTAAGTTTCATCATCTGTCTCCTGACTAGACATGGGCACAAACAGAAAAAAAATTAACATGGTGTTCGTTGTTCGTTGCCATCCACGAACAACAAACATTGACAAACATGACCTGTTCATGAACATGTTCATTGTTCATTGTTCATGGGGTCCAGCAGGCTCTCCTCCAGCCATCAAGATCCCTACTGCACCACTCCCAGAAACCCTACCTGAGCAGGCAGCAGGAAATGTACCAATAATAAATAGCTTGGCGCCAGAGCCTGGCAGCAGCCCTGGAACCTGAAGGGGTAGATCCCTACCACACCACTCCCAGAAACTTTACTTGAGCAGGCAGCAGGAAAGGTACCAGTAATAAATAATAGCTTGGCCCAGAGCCTGGCAGCAGCCCTGGAACTTGAAGAGGTAGATCCCTATCCCACCACACACAAGGAAAATTCAAGCTCCAATGCACTCTCCCTGTCTCTCTCTCAAAATGCCAACAGCAATTATCTCTCCCTCACTGTCTGCAAAACCAGAGCTGGGAGCCCCCATCCCCCTTGCTCTTTGCTTCCCAAATTTGGAGCTCCACACTTGAAAGGAAGACCTGCCTATCAATCTAAATTGGGCTTAGATTGAGGTTTCCAGGGCAACAGCAGAAGTTCAGACAGAGTTCAGGCAGTCCCTGCCTCCGGTTGCCAAGGGAACTGATTGCAGGTGCCAGACTGTCTGGCTTGATGAACAGCAAGGAACAGCAACGAATGAGGCTTGCAGTGACCACCTGTTCATTTAGAATGGGGCCTCACAAACAGCTTGTTCAGGAACAGCTGGTTGGGCTGTTCATGGCTTTTTTTTGTTTGTATTGTTGTTCGTGCCCATCTCTACTCCTGACTCTGATTCTGAACTCTGACTCAGTTCTCTAAATCAGACATCAAATGTCATTCATTGTTGTTATAACAATAATAATACTTGGAATGTTTCTATTTTATTTTTCATTTGTTAATAATAATGCATATCTCTAGTTTTGAGCTGGTGTCTTGAAAAGTCTTTTTGCCCAAAACTATAGAAAGGGACAGGACTAGGGGTGTGCAAAGGCACACTGTTTCGGGATTCTCATTTCGGATATATCCGAAATGAGAATCTGATCCGGAAACAGCAAAATCGGATATCGGTTTCGGATATCCGGAGTTTCGGATATCGTTTCAGGTTGTTTTGGGTTTTTGGAAATGCATTTCAATGCATTTCAATGGGAAAAAGCCTCCCCAGGATTCCCAGAAGCCTGGGGAAGGCATTTTCCCATCAAATCAAACCACAATTGGTGGGGGCCTTCCTCTAACTCCCCTCTAACAACCCCCCAAGTTTCAGAAAGTTTGGACTTTGGGGGGGCAAGTTATGGCCCCCCAAATCAGGTCCCCCTATCCTCGCCTAAAAGGGAAAGGGTTTTGCTTGCTGCTGCTGATCTCTTACGTTGTGGATGCTACTGCTGATCTCCATGTTTCCTATGGGGGAAAAATGAAGAGGCAGCCATGCAGGCTTGTCTTGTCAGGGGTGGCATTTTGCATGCAAAATGCCCCCCAACCCTCAGGGTCCCTTCTCCTATCTTTCCTCCCACCCCCCACCAAGGCTCAGCCTGCTCCCACTTGGGGGGGCATTTCATGGCCTCCCCAAGTCGGTGATCTTTTCTCTACTACTTACAGCTGGGAGAGGCTTGTCTTGCCAGGGGTGGCATTTTGCATGCAAAATGCCCCCCAACCCTCTGGGACCCTTCTCCCACCTCTACTCCCACTCCCCACCAAGGCTCAGCCTGCTGCCACTTGGGGGGGCATTTCATGGCCTCCCCAAGTAGGTGCTCTCAGCCCCCAAAGTCCACCCCCCACAGCCCCACACAAACCCAATTCCCCCCCAGCAGCCACACACAGACTCAAATCCCGATTCCCCACATTAGCCCCTCACAGACCCAAATCCACCCCCAGCAGCCCCACACCCATAACCCCATGAACAGGCTGGCAAAGGCCAGTCCTCCCCCTTTGTTCCCTATGCTGGGAACTTCTAAACTCTCTTTCCCAGGGCAATTCTGCACAGCCCAGGGGTGCCACAATGGTGGGCAAACTTCTGAGTGCCAACTTGTCCCTGGGAAAGAGCACCTGACCTGACACACAGACAACCACCCCCTGACACCCCCACCACCTACAGAAAAGCCTGGCCAGCCTGCCGCACTGTTTCCTATGATGGGAACCAACTGCACATCAAAGAATAAAACACGAACAACACAAAATAATATTTTAAAAATTATTTTCTCACTTTCTTTTTTTTATATAAAATTTTATTGGATTAGAATATATAATCATTCAATACAAACATTCCCCCTTTGTAAATATCTACTTCTAACCCCCTCCCTTTCCTCCCCCCTTTTGTTTGACTTCCAACAGTTTTCCAACCCTTTGTCTATCTTATTACTTACTTACTTATTACCTCATATAATCTATTAAACATACATTTAAACTCTTTTCTAAGCTTATTTTTTTTATAACACAGAGTTACCTTTAACCCCTCCTTTACTAAATCCTATATTCTAAATAACACATTGCTAGCATGTATTACTAAACTTTATATTATTAGTATAACATTTTATCCATTTTCTATTCCCTTACTTAATCTCTTTATTCTCCCCCATATAAGTTAATCAATTTAACTTATATTCTATATATTTCTTTAAACATTTCTTATTCTCAATCGATTTTAATTATACGAAATATCTGTTATACTAAAAACTTAGCTACATTAAAAATACCTAGCTAGCATGCTCATATATATTCATAATATATATTCATAATAATACATCTATTATTTGATACTATGAATAATAAAACAAAATTTCCATCTTAACCCTGATAATAGCTTAGAATTTAATAATTAAATCCCCCTTTCCCGGTAAAGCCGCTTCTCTCTTCTTTTATAGAGTCTCAGTAATTCTCGAACTGCCACAGTTTCCCTTCCACATCCCATTTTTTCTCCAAGTATTGCTTCAGTTTCCCCCAATCCATATTAAACTGTCCTGGATCAAGATCTCTCAGCTTCCTTGTCATTTTGTCCATCTCAGCCATGTACAGCAATTTGTAAATCCAATCTTCAATAGTTGGTACTTCTTGCAATTTCCACTTCTGCGCGTATAAAAGTCTAGCTGCTGTTGTCATATAGAATAACAATGTTCTGTGTTGTGCTGGAATATCTTCCATTCCCAAATTCAGTAGCAGCAATTCTGGGTTTCTATTAACTTGAAACTGTAAAATCTCATTAATCACTTCTATTATTCCTCCCCTGTATTGCTTAGCTACCTCGCAAGTCCACCACATATGATTAGGGATGTGCGTTTCGGCATTCAGAATGCCGAAAGAATGCCGAAACAAAAGTGTTTCGGCTTCTTTCGGGGAATGCCGAAACGTTTCAGGGAATGCCGAAACGTTTCGGGGAATGCCGAAACGTTTCGGGTAGCCGAAAGAAAAAAGCCGAAACGTTTCGGGATTCTTTCGGCTTTCTTTCGGCTTTTCAATGGGAAAATGCCTCCGTCTTCCCAGACGTCTGGGGGAGGCATTTTCCCACCGAATAAGCCCAAAATTGGAGGGGACCTTCCTCTAACCCTTCTCTAACAACCACCCAAGTTTCAGACAGATTGGACTTTGGGGGGCCATGTTATGGCCCCCCAAAGCAGGTCCCCCCATCCTCCCATAAGAAAGCGAAGGAGCAGCATATTGTTAGCATGCTGCTACTCATCTTCTTCATTATTTCCTATGGGGAAAAAATGAAGAAGCAGGCTTCCTTTGCCAGGGGTGCCAGGGGCCCTTCTCCCACCCCTCCTCCCACCCCCCACCAAGGCTCAGCCTGCTCCCACTTGGGGGGGCCATTTCATGGCCTCCCCAAGTAGGTGCTCTAATCTCTACCACTGACAGCTGGGGGAGGCTTGTGTTGCCAGGGGTGGCATTTTGCATGCAAAATGCCCCCAAGCCCTCAGGGGCCCTTCTCCCACCCTTCCCCCCACCCCCCACCCAGGCTCAGACTGCTCCCACTTGGGGGGGCATTTCATGGCCTCCCCAAGTAGGTCCTCTCAGCCCCTAAAGTCCACCCCTTACAGCCCCACACAAACCCAATTCCCCCCCAGCTGCCACACACAGACCCAAATCCCCACATTAGCCCCTCACAGACCCAAATCCACCCCCACCTGCCCCACACCCATAACCCCAGGAACAGGCTGGCAAAGGCCAGCCCTCTCCCTTTGTTCCCTATGCTGGGAACTTCTAAACTCTCTTTCCCTGGGCAATTCTGCACAGCCCAGGGGTGCCACAATGGTGGGCACACTTCTGAGTGCCAGCTGGTCCCTGTGAAAGAGCACCTGAACCACAGACACCCTCCCTCAAATTCCCCCACCACCTACAGAGATGGCTGGCCAGCCAGCCCCTTGTTCCCTATGATGGGAACCAACTGCACAACAAAGAATAAAACAAGAACAACACAAAATAAAGTTTTAAATTTTTTTTCTCCCTTCCAAAGTACAAGTAGGCAAAGCATTATGACACATTACACCAGCAGTCCCCCAGAAAAAAAAATAACACAACTCACTTAATATCAGAGATTCACAAAGCATGATTCCTGTCAAAAACACTTTATTTCTTGAACAGCTTTAGGTTACACAGCAGGGGGGAACACCAAAGGGCATGGCAGCACTATCTTACACAAAAATAACACAACTCACTTAACATCAGAGAATCACAAAGCACAATTCCTGTCAAAAACACTTTATTTCTTGAACAGCTTTAGGTTACACAGCAGGGGGGAACACCAAAGGGCATGGCAGCACTATCTTACACAAAAATAACACAACTCACTTAACATCAGAGAATCACAAAGCACAATTCATGTCAAAAACACTTTATTTCTTGAACAGCTTTAGGTTACACAGCAGGAGGGAACACCAAAGGGCATGGCAGCACTATCTTACACAAAAATAACACAACTCACTTAACATCAGAGAATCACAAAAACACAATTCCTGGCAAAAACACTTTATTTCTTGAACAGTTTTAGGTTACACAGTAGGAGGGCACAACAGGGCATGATAGCAATGTACTACAAAAAATAATACAACCCACTTCACCGTTTTTGACAGCAATTGTGTTTGTGTGATTCTCTGATGTGAAGTGAGTTGTGTTATTTTTGTGTAGTACACTGCTTTCCTGCTCTGTGGTGCCTGCCTACTGTGTAACCTAAAGCAGTTACAGAAATAAAGTGCTTTTGACAGCAATTTTTTGGGGTGATTCTTTAATGTGAAGTGAGTTGTGTTATTTTTGTGTAAGATACTGCTTCCATGCCCTTTGGTGTTCCCCCCCTGCTGTGTAGCCTAAAGCTGTTCAAGAAATAAAGTGTTTTTGACAGGAATTGTGCTTTTGTGATTCTCTGATGTTAAGTGAGTTGTGTTATTTTTGTGTAAGATAGTGCTGCCATGCCCTTTGGTGTTCCCCCCTGCTGTGTAACCTAAAGCTGTTCAAGAAATAAAGTGTTTTTGACAGGGATCGTGTTTTGTGATTCTCTGATGTTAAGTGAGTTTTGTTTTAATTTTTCTGTGTGGGGGACTGCTGGTGTAATGTGTCATAATGCTTTGCCTACTTGTACTTTGGAAGGGAGAAAATAATTTTTTTAAAACTTTATTTTGTGTTGTTCTTGTTTTATTCTTTGTTGTGCAGTTGGTTCCCATCATAGGGAACAAGGGGCTGGCTGGCCAGCCATCTCTGTAGGTGGTGGGGGAATTTGAGGGAGGGTGTCTGTGGTTCAGGTGCTCTTTCACAGGGACCAGCTGGCACTCAGAAGTGTGCCCACCATTGTGGCACCCCTGGGCTGTGCAGAATTGCCCAGGGAAAGAGAGTTTAGAAGTTCCCAGCATAGGGAACAAAGGGAGAGGGCTGGCCTTTGCCAGCCTGTTCCTGGGGTTATGGGTGTGGGGCAGGTGGGGGTGGATTTGGGTCTGTGAGGGGCTAATGTGGGGATTTGAGTCTGTGTGTGGCAGCTGGGGGGGAATTGGGTTTGTGTGGGGCTGTAAGGGGTGGACTTTAGGGGCTGAGAGGACCTACTTGGGAAGGCCATGAAATGCCCCCCCCCAAGTGGGAGCAGTCTGATCCTTGGTGGGGGGTGGGAGGAAGGGTGGGAGAAGGGCCCCAGAGGGCTGGGGGGCATTTTGCATGCAAAATGCCACCCCTGGCAAGACAAGCCTCCCCCAGCTGTCAGTGGTAGAGATGAGAGCAGAGCACCTACTTGGGGAGGCCATGAAATGCCCCCCCCCCAAGTGGGAGCAGGCTGAGCCTTGGTGGGGGGTGGGAGGAGGGGTGGGAGAAGGGCCCCAGAGGGTTGGGGGGCATTTTGCATGCAAAATGCCACCCCTGGCAACACAAGCCTCCCCCAGCTGTCAGTGGTAGAGATTAGAGCACCTACTTGGGGAGGCCATGAAATGGCCCCCCCAAGTGGGAGCAGGCTGAGCCTTGGTGGGGGGTGGGAGGAGGGGTGGGAGAAGGGCTCCTGAGGGTAAGGGGGCATTTTGCATGCAAAATGCCACCCCTGGCAAAGGAAGCCTGCCTCTTCATTTTTTCCCCATAGGAAATAATGAAGAAAGATGAGCAGCAGCATGCTAACAATATGCTGCTCCTTTGCTTTCTTATGGGAGGATGGGGGACCTGCGTTGGGGGGCCATAACGTGGCCCCCCAAAGTTCAATCTGTCTGAAACTTGGGTGGTTGTTAGAGAAGGGTTAGAGGAAGGTCCCCACCAATTTTGGGCTTATTCGGTGGGAAAATGCCTCCTCCAGGCGTCCTGGAAGACGGAGGCATTTTCCCATAGAAAAAAGCCGAAAGAATGCAGAAATAATGCCGAAAGAATCCCGAAAGCCGAAAGAGATTCTTGTTTCGGCTTTCGGCTTTAATGATAGAGAATCTTCTTTCGGCTTTCTACTTTCGGCTATAGCCGAAAATTTTTGGCTTGCACACCCCTACATATGATACAAAGATCCTTCATGCTTTTTACATTTCCAGCATTTATTTGACATATTAATATTTCCTAGCGCAATTTTCTTTGGTGTCAGGTACCAACGATATATCATTTTATAAACGTTCTCTTTAATATTTGTACATGTCGTGATCTTCAAAGTCGTTTTCCACAGGTATTACCACACCTCCATTGTTATCTCTTTATGAAAATTTATCGCCCACTTCACCATTTGAACTTTAACTGTCTCATCTTCTGTATACCATTTTAAAAGTACTTTATAGATCTTTGAAATTTCTTTTTTACCCTCTTGAAAGGTTACCTCTTCTAATTCTGAATTCTCCATTCTTAGTCCTCCTTTCATACAGTCCGAATTATAAAGATCTCTTATCTGTCTATATTGAAACCATCCATAACTTGAGGACAGCTCCTCTTCCGTCTTTATTCTCAATTTAGAGGATTCCAATAATGTTATCTCCTTGTATGTTAAACACTGTTGTTCATTTTCGACAGTTCTTGGATCTATTACCTCGAACGGAACCACCCACAGGGGAATTCCGTCCTTCAGGTAATTTTTATACTTCTTCCAGACAGTAAAAAGGCTTCTCCGAATATAATGGTGTAAGAACATAGAGTCAGCTTTTACTTTATCATACCACAGGTATGCATGCCATCCGAATATTTTTTTGTATCCCTCCAGAGCCAATAGCTTGCAATCCTTCAACATCATCCACTCTTTTATCCAAGTCAGGCAGATTGCTTCATAATATAGTCTTAAATTGGGCAGCTGCATTCCACCTCTCTCTTTAGCATCCTGTAATACTTTCATTTTCACCCGAGGCTTCTTGCCAGCCCACACAAAGTCCGATATCTTCCTTTGCCATTTTTCAAATTGTTTAGAGTCACGAATAATTGGAATTGTTTCTAGCAGGAACATAACTCTCAGCAGTATATTCATCTTTACTGCTGCAATTCTTCCCAACCATGACAAATTCAGCCTATTCCATTTGATCAAATCTTGCTCTATTTGAGTCCACAGTTTCTCATAGTTATTCTTGAATAGGTCTATATTCTTCGCGGTTAGTTCGACTCCCAAATATTTTACCTTATTCGTTACTTCACAATCTGTTATTTCCTCTAGTTCCTGCTGTTTCTGTTTAGTCATATTCTTACATAGTATCTTTGACTTCTTTTTATTTACATAGAATCCAGCCAAATCTCCGAATTCCCTAATTTTCTCCATTACTTTTGGCATATTCTCAATAGGATCATCCACAATTAACATTATATCGTCCGCAAATGCTCTGATCTTGTAAGAAAACTCTCTTATTTTTATTCCTCGGATTGCATCATCCTCTCGAATTTGAATCATCAATATTTCCAAAACTAAAATAAACAACAATGGAGACAGCGGGCAACCCTGTCTAGTACCTTTACCTATTGTCAATTTCTTAGTCACATCTTCATTCACCACAATTGCTGCACTCTGGTCTCTATAGATTTCTTTCACTGCACGAATGAACTTTTCTCCCATTTGTAGCTTCTCCATTGTGGCAAACATAAAGTCCCAATTCAAATTATCAAATGCTTTCTCAGTGTCCACGAAGAGGAAACCAACTTCTCTATCACAACGTTTGTCATAGTATTCAATAGCATTTATAACGGTCCTTAAGTTGTCCTTAATTTGTCTGTTTGGCAAAAATCCAGCTTGCTCCTCTGCAATAAATTCAGACATCCATCCCTTTATTCTCTCAGCCAAAATCTTCGCAAAGATTTTGTAGCCATTATTCAGCAACGAAATTGGTCTATAGTTTTTGACACTAGTCAAGTCTTGTCCCTCTTTAGGAATCAGTGATATATTAGCTTCGCTCCAAGTAGCTGGAGTCCTTTGATCTCGCATAACTCCATTGATCACCTCTTTCAGAAAGGGCGCCAGCTCATTTGCCAGTACTTTGTAAAATTTAGCTGTAAGTCCATCCGGACCTGGCGCCTTTCCTAATTTTGTCGACCGTATTGCCTCTTTTATTTCTTCTTCCGTCACTTCTCTATTCAATTTATCTCTCCATCCTTCAGAAATTGCAGGGAGCTTCATTTTTCCCAAATAGCTCATTATTAAATCTTTATTAACTTCTTTTTTTTGGTACAACTTTGCATAAAATTTAAAAAAGGCTCTACTAATGGCTGTCTGTTCCAAATGTGTTTTATTCTCCTCGCAAATTTTGTTTATGGTTCTTTTCTCCTTTCTTTTTTTTAATTGCCATGCCAGATATTTCCCAGGTTTATTTGCACCCTCAAATGACTTTTGGTTCATTCTCTTAAGATTCCATTCCATTTCTTTATTATTCATTGCCGTCAACTGTTCTTGAAGGATTTTAATCTCCTGGTAGAACTTCTTTTTCCCTGGTCTCTTCTTTAATTGAGTCTCTTTGGCTTTTATTTTTTCCATAATCTCCAACCTCTTCTCCTCTCTTTTCTTCCTGGCTCTAGCATTTAAGTCCATTAGTATGCCTCTAGTCACTGCCTTATAAGTGTCCCATACCTTATTTGTTGGTACTTCGTTGTTCATGTTGTATTGTATAAAATACTTAGTCTCTCTTCGCAACAATTCAATATTTGCCTCTTCTTGAAATATATCTTCGTTTACTCTCCAACCTCTTCTTTTTATTCTTTTCCCAAACCTCCACATGATTGGATTATGATCTGAGCCTACCATAGGCATTATTTCCACGTCCTTAGTCCAAAGCACTAGATCTTTGGAGGCCCAGATCATATCAATTCGTGACAAAGTGGAGTGTCTTGCAGAATAAAATGTAAATTGTCTACTTTTAGGATTCTGTCTCCTCCATACATCTTCTAAAGTTTCTTGTTCTTTTATTGCAAAAAAAGACTTTGGTAATAGTCCTCTTTTCTTTTGTGCAGTAGCAGATTTCTTGTCTTCATCCAAGTTAGTAACGCCATTGAAGTCTCCAGCTAAGATCATCTGGTCATAAGATAGTCCATCTAGTTGTTTACTCAAGTCATCAAAAAAACTTTCTTTTGCTCCATTAGGTGCATATATTCCAATCACCAACAGTTTCTTTAAATTCCATATAATTTCCACTGCTAGGTATCTAGCTTCGACATCACACATCACTAATTTTGGCTGCAATTCCTCTTTTATATACAACACCACCCCTTTTTTCTTCTTTTTTGAAGCAGCCACAAATTCACTTCCCAATTTTGCAATTTTTAGATATTTTACGTCCTGCTTTTTAATATGGGTTTCTTGCAAACAAACAATGTCACATTTTTGTTTTAATAGCCAATGGAAAATATTTTTTTCTCTTACTAGGCGAATTAAGTCCATTTACATTCCACGATAAAATTTTACACTCCATATTCATGATCTTGCTGTTGGTAAGTCCTTTTCGTTGTCCCTAATAAACTTCTCCATCTCCAGTTCAGATCTGATACGCTTTTTGACACCACCAAATTCAAAGGACACTCCCTCAGGCATTTCCCATCTGTATCTTATTTTCATATCCTTCAGAATCTGGACTAGATTTTTATATTTTTTCTGGTCTAGCAGCACCGATCTGGGCAGTTCCTTCATAATGATAACAGTCTTGCCGTCGACTTCTAATGGATCTTGAAACTGTTTACTCACAATCAATTATCTTGTGTTTCTGGTCGTAAACTGCACAATTACATCTCTTGGCAATTTCCTCTGGGTAGCAAATCTTGAGTTTATTCTGTAAACCACATCTAGGATAGCCACAACTTCCCCCTCCTCTTTCCCCAGGTATTCAGCCAACACTTCTACAATCTGTTCTTGGGCAGTCTTTCCTTCAGTTTCCGGCAAGCCACGAAACCTTAACTGCTTCTCCATGTGTTTACTTTCCGCAACTGCCATTCTACCTCTCATCGCCCTCATCTCAGTTCGTTGCGTGTCTGCTAGAGTATCCACCGCGCTTTCTACTACATTAATTCTTTGCTGCATGGCTTGCAAGTCGTTTTGTATCTTTTCCATACCTTTCGTCACTTCCGCCAATTCTTTTCTAAGTGTCTCTTTAAACTCTTTCACCATCTCTGGTATCATGTCTTTAAGCTCCTTAATTCCTTCTGAAACTTTTTTATCTAAACTTTCAATTGCCGCCTGCCACTCCTTTTTCGACATCGTGGGGCTAGCTTTGCCTCGCTCCCACGTGTCTGCCCTTTTCCTCAACTCTGGGGCATTTTACTTTCTATACTTTTGCTTTTAAAAGTCCCAAAATCACTTTGTTTCTTGAAAAAGACCGATTACAGAGTCTAAAATGTCGGGCGTCTTTTCTCTATGGTTCCTCTATGATTATTCCCTCTTTATTTGTGATCCAAGATGGCCTACTTCCGGTTCTGCTGAAGCTGTGACCCTTCCCCTTTCCAAAATGGTGTTCTTCTACTTCCTGTAACGTGGAGACGGCCGCTTCTCTCCAGCTTCTCTATCGTTGTGATGTACTTCCTGTTCCTCAGCCACACACAGCAGTTCTCACAATGTTAAAACTTTCTCACAGTCCACTATCTCTTTGTCACCGCAGGTATGTAAAACAATAATCAAATTTCTTTAATAACTTCGTTATGCTTAGTCCTTCTTTAAAAAATTTTCTTGCCGGGATTTCCCCTCCTTATACTCAGTCTGTCGCAGTTTTAAAATTAACTTTAATACTTCGTTTGTTAAGTTAATCTGTCCCGTTTCAAGAGATAGTGATCTTTACCTTCTTAGACGATTTCTCGGGTCGTAATCACTGTTCCAATCTTCCATTCACATCAGTTCCCTTTCCCCTTGTTTGAAGCTTGGACATGTAGGTCTTATGCCGACTGAATTGGCTCCGGAGCTACTGCAGAGATCTTGGCAAAACCTGTCTTCGGGTGGGACCTCAAGGGACGGGAGAGAGTCCGTTGCGCAGGACCCCCCCTCACCCGAGATCAACGCGCCGTAAGGTTGTTGAGCGTACTAAGCCTTCTCTCCGCCTGAGAGCAGTTGGCTGTGGGTGATTTCGGCCCCTCCAGCCCTCAAAACAGCAGTCCGGACAGCTCAGCTTTAAGAGCTGCGTTAGACCTCCATGGATCCCAAACTGGAAGTCTCAAAAATTATTTTCTCACTTTCAAAGTACAAGTAGGCAAAGCATTATGACACATTACACCAGCAGTCCCCCACACAGAAAAATAACACGACTCACTTAACATCAGAGAATCACAAAAACACAATTCCTGTCAAAGACACTTTATTTCTTGAACAGCTTTAGATTACACAGCAGGGAGGCACACCAAAGGGTATGCCAGAAGTATCTTGCACAAAAATAACACAAGTCACTTCACATTAAAGAATCACCTGAAAACACAATTGCTTTCAAAAACGCTTTATTTCTTTAACTGTTTTAGGTTACACAGTAGGAGGGCACAACAGGGCATGAAAGCAGCGTACTACACAAAATAATACAGCCCACTTCACCTTTTTTGACAGCAATTGTGGTTGAGTGATTCTCTGATGTGACGTGAGTTGTGTTATTTTGTGTAGTAGACTGCTTTTATGCCCTGTTGTGCCTTCCTACTGTGTAACCTAAAGCAGTTAAAGAAATAAAGTGCTTTTGACAGCAATTTTTTGGGGTGATTCTTTAATGTGAAGTGAGTTGTGTTATTTTTGTGTAAGATACTGCTGCCATGCCCTTTGGTGTGCCCCCCCTGCTGTGTAACCTAAAGCTGTTCAAGAAATAAAGTGTTTTTGACAGGAATTGTGTTTTTGTGATTCTCTGATGTCAAGTGAGTTGTGTTATTTTTGTGAGGTGGAATGCTGGAATGCCCTTTGGTGTGCCCCCCTGCTGTGTAACCTAAAGCTGTTCAAGAAATAAAGTGTTTTTGACAGGAATTGTGTTTTTGTGATTCTCTGATGTTAAGTGAGTTGTGTTATTTTTGTGAGGTGGAATGCTGGAATGCCCTTTGGTGTGCCCCCGCTGCTGTGTAATGTAAAGCTGTTCAAGAAATAAAGTGTTTTTGACAGGAATTGTGTTTTTGTGATTCTTTGATCTTAAGTGAGTCGTGTTATTTTTCTATGTGGGGGACTGCTGGCATAATGTGTCATAATGCTTTGCCTACTTGTACTTAGAAAGTGAGAAATGTTTTTTTAAAAAACTTTGTGTTGTTCGTGTTTTATTCTTTGTTGTCCAGTTGGTTCCCATCATAGAGAACAATGGGGCTGGCTGGCCAGCCATCTCTGTAGGTGGTGGGGGAATTTGAGGGAGGGTGTCTGTGGTTCAGGTGCTCTTTCACAGGGACCAGCTGGCACTCAGAAGTGTGTCCACCATTGTGGCATCCCTGGGCTGTGCACATTTGCTCTGGAAAACAGTGTTATAGTTCACAGCATAGGAAACAAAGGGAGAAGGCTGGCCAGCCTGTTCCTGGGATTGTGTGGGGCTGCTGGGGCTAGATTTGGGCCTGTGAGGAGCTGCTGTGGGGATTTGGATCTGTGTGTAGCAGCTGGGGGAGAATTGGATATGTGTGGGGCTGTAGGGGGTGGACTTTGGGGGCTGAGAGCACCTACTTTGGGAGGCCATGAAATGCCCCCCCAAGTGGGAGCAGGCTGAGCCTTGGTGGGGGGTGGGAGGAAAGGTAGGAGAAGGGCCCCTGAGGGTTGGGGGCATTTTGCATGCAAAATGCCCCCCCTAGAAAGACAAGCCTGCCTCTTCATTTCCCCCCCCCCGTAGGAAACATGGAGATCAGCAGTAGCATCCACAACGTAAGAGATCAGCAGCAGCAAGCAAAACCCTTTCCCTTTTAGGCGAGGATAGGGGGACCTGTTTTGGGTGGCCATAAATTGGCCCCCCAAAGTCCAATATTTCTGAAACGTGGGGGGTTGTTAGAGGGGAGTTATAGTAAGGTCCCCACCAAGTTTGGCTTGATTCGGTGGGAAAATGCCTCCCCCAGGCTTCCGGGAAGCCTGGGGGAGGCTGGGGGAGGCTTTCCCCCATTGAAATGCATTATTACTAAAACAAGCTGAACGTTTCGGAAATCGCTGTTTCGGATTACCCGAAACGTTTCGGGTTTTCTGAAACGTTTCGGAAAAACCCAAAACAACCTGAAACAGGTTGTTTCGGGTTTTTTTCGGGTATCATATACCCGAATTGCACACCCCTAGACAGGACCTTGGAATGATCAGAATTTGGAAATTCCCCAAATCCATTCTTAAATGTTGTTTAATGTGGCTTATTTCTTGTTCTTTTCAGGGGCGAGCTGCATTTTGTAGTCAGGCCATGTTGACCTTTATACTGCATGCACTGAGCCAGTTGTGTAAACGTCACACACTAAAAGCAATGAGGATTAACTGACTGCATGCCATCCTTATTGCAACATGGCATATAAAAAACAATCTTAACAACTTGAGCATTCCCATGACTAGCTTAGTACACAACACTGAAAAGACTCAAAATGCAACTAAAAATAGCTGCAATTTGCCAAAACAGTGTTCTGATAATAAATTCTTAATTATGTATTCTCCATCGTATAGAATACATAGTGATTATTTGTTTGGTATTAGAAGAAAGTGACTGCTAAGTTCTGCTAGTGATTGTGAGAATGGACTGAAGGAATCCAGTTATGACAGAGTGAAGAGTGGGAAAGGGTTGTCTGTTCTGAGTTATAGGACATCCTGTTTTATTGGTGATGTTCTCAATTTCTTGTCCATGGGAATCTAGAAGACTAGGAGCCAAGCTACAAGTGACAAATTACACTTGCCTGGCAAGTGAACAGACTCACGTGTATTCCTCCTTGTTCACTTGCCATTCACTTGCTCGCCACTTGATCAAGTGGTGAGCAAGTGAATGGCAAGTGAACAGGGAGGAATACACGTGAGTCTGTTCACTTGCTAGGCAAGTGTAATTCGTCACTTGTAGCTTGGCTCAGAGTATCAGACCATTTATCAACTGTCCTGCCCCTAGAGAGGCTGATTCTCAAATTAGTTATATAACTAATTTGCAGGAAGCAACATTAGCAATCCACCGTAGTCCCACTGAAAAGGACTAGAATCCAGCAGGAATTATGACTTCAGAAAAGTCTCACCTGTGAGGAGGGGGAGGAAATGTGCTGTGACATTGCTGAAAGAAAGAAATAAGATAGTAGAAGAGGGTTCTTTCCACTAGAACAGGAATGGTCAGCATCGACCAGTGTTCACAAAGTTCAAACATTCCAATTGGCATGTAGTTGTATCCAGAAATAGATGTTGTTATCTATGTTTGCTAGATACCCGGGAAGGGGGGAGCTTCTTTCTTTGTTACACAGTTTGGCAACACTTACATAGCTTGTTTCGTTATTGATTTGAGGTGTGCATTATTATGTTATGTCATGTGTTGAAGAAAGTGGAATGAGGATAAAACAAACCTTTGACAGTCTCTTTTCTTTTTTGGTTGCTTTTCCTGCTCCCATCCCCTGATAAGTGATCCTTGACCTTTAAATGCTGTCTTCTGTAAAAGCCCTATAGACAACTTGAAAAGCAACTAAAGTGCCAGTGATGGAAACATGTTATCATTCTCTGCTAAGCCAAGTACTGCTTGTACAAACTCCTTTACTAGGTTATTCTTATCCCCCCTCCCTTTTTTTTTTTACACAGCTGCATTTTGGAATGCTATTATAGTCACGAAAATGCAGGAGTGTTGAGACAACAATGATCAATATTTTTTTTAAGTAAAAGGGAGTGAGATTATATCCTACTAAGTCAAACATCATCCAGCAGTCATGTTTACCAAGATGGATAATCACCATTCTATATATGCTGTGAAATGGTATCTGGCCAACACATTCACAGCAATGCTGAATTTGTTAACAATCTTTCTATAAGATGCAGTACACTGAAATGTGCTATAATTTAAGACACACTGATTTTTACAACACTTTGAAAAATGATGTCTCCCCACCCCCTCAAACACTGGTTTTACTGTAGCAATCAACACTCCTGAAACGTACAACCTGTATCACTTATAACAAAATTGAGGAGTGTAGGACTTCCTCTTCTATACAAATGGAATAAAAGGAATATTTGTAGAGGAAGCAGTTTAGAAAAGTATATGCTAAATGTGCAATTGAATGGTGGTATACAGTATTTCCTCTATTACACATTTTGATAACCCTTGGATGGAGGTGATGATTCTATATGTGGCAGAATGCAGACTGTTTTTAATGGACTGGCCTTCCTAACCCTATCTGCAAATATCACCCACAGAAGAGAACAGAAGTAATTAACTTACAATGCACAAAGTAAACTACTGAAAGATCCAAATCTACTCCTAACTCATGAGAGTGTCCCTGTTGTGTATGTCTGAAGGTATTGTGCCTTTTATTTGGGGTTGTTTGGACATTTTCAGCCCCTGTTTTTTGGAGGAGTGGCTGAAGAATGTGGAGTTCAGTGTTAGTGTTAGCTAAGTTATTTTTAAGCCCTGCAGAACCTCAGTTTTTACCCCTACCAGATATCGCATTTGCCACCCGTGGGAAAGGGAAAAATTACATCGAAAAATTATTTGTTTATTTTATTGAATTTATATTCTGCTCTTCCTGTAAGCAGGCTCAGAGTGGATCACAACAATATAAAAGTATAGAATAATAAAACTTGGCAGCATAAAATATAAAATCAGCAAACAAAAATACAATACTATAAAACAGCCACTATATATTGCATCACCTGTTCAGCCTAAACAAGCCCATGGGACAGGGTAGCCAGTTACAGATGGACACAGAATCGGGGGACACACGCCCCCCCCCCCATGGCAGGAGATCAGTTTGGACAGCTTGCCCACCTCAATCATCATATGCCCGGCAGAACATCTCTGTCTTGCAGTCCCGGTGGAAAGATAAATCCAAATGAGCCTGGGTTGCCACAGACAGAGAGTTCCACCCGGTTGGTGCCAGGGCAGGGGGAAAACATTTCTCCTTCTCAAATAATGTTCTTGAGAAAAGTTAGTTGGGTTCCCCCCTCCCCCATTCAAGTGAAAGACACTCAAAATGCTTCTATGGGAGAATCATTGCTTTCAGGAACACTAGGAGGAAACCCATCTATGTCCCTGTGGTTACTCAAATCTGGCCCTGGGAGCAAGTGTCCACTTTTCACTCACTTCAACCCAACTTCAGTTACTTTTTCTCTCAAGAAAATGTTTTCCATGGAAATCTATAAAACATATACAGACTATAGTCTGGGACATAGATAAGGGGGCAATACCTGTCCTCCTGCCACAAAACTTCCAGTCACTTCCTTACATGTGAAAATAGTCTTTCAATATCCCTATCATCCTTCATATCCTTTATAATCCCAAGGACATTGCTAAACAAATCACAAAAATTAGCAAATATTCTTTTTAATACACTTCGAACTCCAACTTGAAGTATTCCTGAAGATCTGAGAGTGTTTAGAGAGGACAGAGTCTAGAGATGGAAAGGAGTTCAGCAGGGATATGATCTAGGATTCCTGTTTCTCCTATTCTCTATGGAATATGATATAGCTAAAACTGCCATTTCCTCTGGTGTTTCCTCTAATCTATATAGATTGGAGATCAGTTTTCATTCTAAGAGAATCCCAGGCCCCTCTCTGGACCTACTTATTAGTAGGGCATAGTAAACAAATGGCAATTCAGAAATAATGGCGTTTTCTCTATTTCTGATGCAGCTGCCAATATCATGCAGCAACAGTGGGGCTTCTGCATGACAAGTTTTCCCATGGTTTATTGTCCCAGCACCTCAGCAGCAGCCAACCCCCCTCCTTTGGGGCACTTGGACTTTTCCATTTTAAAAAATCAGTAAAATTTTGTATAGTTACCTTTTAAAAATGAAAACTGGTGGGGGGAAGGAAATGGCCACTTTGGAGGACAAGGCCTGGGGGGGAGGATCCAAACATTCCAACCCATATGGCAGCCATACTGTCTTTATTGTGATCTTTCCCAAACTTCACAGCAAAGCAAAGAGAAAGATGGGAGAAAAGCTGAGGAAACCCAAGGGAGTGTAAGAATGCACATCAGTAATGTGGGGAGGCTGTAAAAAAAACCTCTTCCCAACTGCATTGAACCTGGGACAGATTATCCACGTAGAAATAGCCCTCAGCAGTTTAGTAGCTACATCACTTAATGGATATGAGAGAAGAAGAGGAGGTAAATTTTCTTCACATTCTCTCTTTCTGTGTCAATAACGTATCCTGTATATCAGTAATCAGAACTTTTCAAAACTAAAAGAAATGATTTTGTGGACATTTCTAAAATAAAACATTCAAGAATAGATCCCAAATACTGTTAATTTTTGAAATGTGAAGGAAACTTTAGCCTGCAAACTCTTCCTGGCCCACAGGTCTAAGTTATGAATGTCATATCTCATGTAATGAACACATGGACCCTGTGATCAAAAGAAGCAAAGTCTCTAACCTCTCAACCAACAGCTTTCTGCTCTTATTAAAATTATCACAACTATGAAATCATACGTAGCATTAATCTAAATTGCCTTGTCATCTAAGTTAATATCATCTGATTTGCACTGCTTGCAGTGTAGTGCTCTATCCTTATGACTCTGCACTGCAACGATAGAGAACAGCTTTACAGGAAAGCTAAGAGTGCAACCAGCACAACGTATATACTGCATGTTTCCTGAAAACCAAGGAACCTGAATAACCTCAGACAATCAGATTTCTTGCTCTCCCTGCATTTGCCATCAGTCATTTCCTACCAGATTATGCAGCAAGAAAATAGTTGCATTTATCATTCTAAAACATGAAAGAATTTCACTTTGAGTATCTGTCTGGGGCCACATAAGTCTTCTAGTTGTCTTTTTGCCAATGTGCTGAAACATTAGCGTACGCAGGTTGTACTGCTGACAGCTACTATTTGGGTGGGAGAAAAATAAGAAAATAGGAAACACGAGTAAGCAATTTCACTTCTTCTCTGCAAGATGTCAATTCCACTGGAAACATATTTTACTGGCCTAAATGATAGGGTAGAATAAACAATTATTTCTGGTCAGCAGTACAGCAAAATTCTTAGGCCAGGTGAATTCCTGCTCTTATGACTTTAAAGTAAACATCTTACAATATGATTCATATTTTCTCAGTTATTTCACTGTCAAATTTAGGATTGCTCATGCCTTTCTGCCTCATGTTTTGTGAAGCAGTGTGATATTCAGGGGACTGGCCATTTCTCAGTCTAAAGAAGCAGTTTGTCAAATTCTTTTTATAACAGTTAATTGTGATATTAAAAGACAAATAGCCAGACTCTATGATATACTGACTGTCATATTTAACCTGGGTTTGCCACTTCATGGATACTTAACAAATAATTGCAACCAAGCAATTTTCTGGAGAGTTTAACCCATATGAAGCACAGATGTTTGCCAACATGTAGTAGTAGTATTCACATATTACATTTTTAAGTCAACTGGAAGGATTTCAGTGTTGTGGTTCTGGAAGGACTACCTCTTCCTGTGCAATCCTGTGTCTTTCTCTCAGTGCTCCCACCTGCAGAGATGAGGTGGATGGTGATCAGAAAGAGGGTTTCTTCAGTGGTGGCATTTCTCCTACAGAATACCCTTCCCCTTGAGAACATAAGAACATTAGAAGAGCCCTACTGGATCATACTGGCACTCCATCTAGACTAGAATCTGCTTCTCACATTAGCCCACTATTTGCCCTGAAAAGCCCATAAAGAAGGCATAGATATCAAGACCTTCTGCTAATGTTGCCTCTCATCACTGTTTCTGAATGTAAAGGTTCCCTTTAATCACTATGGCTAGTAGCCATTAACAGTAAAGGATACAGTAAGGGAACTGGAGTAAGGGAACTGGAGACCCCTTGGCTTTCTTCTGGGTCTGTATTAGATCATTTCAGGCTGCTCTCCCAGGACGAAGTTGATAGGATCCTACAGGGGATGAGGCCAACCACCTGTCCTCTGGACCCCTGCCCATCCTGGCTGGTGGCCAGCTCAGAGGGGCTATGGGACCATTTGGAGGCCATTGTTAACATCTCCCTGAGCTCTGGGGTTTTTCCCGGAGCATTAAAGGAGGCGGTGGTGTGGCCTCTCCTAAAAAAAACATCTTTGGACCCCACCGACCCGTCCAGTTACTGCCCAGTGTCGAACCTCCCGTTCCTGGGCAAGGTGATTGAGCGGGCAGTGGTGGTACAGCTGCACGAATTCCTGAATGATGCTGTAGTCCTGGACCCATTCCAGTCCGGCTTCCATCCTGGCCATGGGACGGAGACGGCATTGGTTGCCCTCACAGATGACCTTCACAGGCATCTGGATTGAGGCGGGTTGATGCTGCTTGTGTTACTCGATCTCACAGCAGCATTTGACATGGTTGACTATGACTTGTTGGCCAGCCGCCTCACCGATGTGGGGATTAGGGGGACAGCCTTACAGTGGCTGGTCTCCTTTCTCCAGGGTCAGGGACAAGGGTGGCGCTCAGGGGAGATCTATCACCCCGTCACCCCTTGGTGTGTGGGGTTCCGCAAAGGGCGATACTCTCCCCAATGTTATTTAACATCTACATGCGCCCCCTCGCCCAGTTGGTGCAGAGGTTTGGGCTGGGTTGTCATCAATACGCAGATGACACCCAACTTTTTCTGTTGATGGACGGCCGGCCAGACATGGCCCCGGACAATCTGGCCAGAGCTCTGGAGGCTGTGATGGCATGGTTGAAACAAACCAGGCTGAAACTGAACCTGGTGAAGACAGAGGTCCTGCAGCTGGAATGGGGGCTGCCAGATGTTGGGATCCAGCTCCCTGCCCTGGATGGGACACCATTGGCAACTTTGCCAGTGGTGAAGAGTCTGGGTGTGCTCCTGGATGCCTCCCTGTTAATGGAGGCCCAGGTCACGGCAGTTGCCAAGTCTGCATTTTTCCATCACCATCAAATCTGGCAACTTACCCCTTACCTGATGCCACAAGACCTGGCTACAGTGACCCATGCAACCTCCAGGCTAGATTACTGTAACTCACTCTACGCTGGGCTACCCCTGGGCCTGATCTGGAAACTACATCTGGTCCAGAATGTGGTGGCGCTGGTCCTGACTGGTATATTCTACCAGTCACATATCACACCTGTCCTGCACCAACTGCACTGGCTTCCGGTTGAATTCCGAATCAGGTTCAAGGTGTTGGTTCTTACCTTTAAAGCCCTGAGTGGGTTGGGACCAGCATATCTTCGGGATCACCTCTCCCTGTATGTCCCCCAGAGACGGCTTCGATCAGTGGATAAATGTTTCCTGGTGGTCCCCGGCCCTAAGGAAGCCCGCCTTGCTTCAACCAGGGCGAGGGCCTTTTCAGTCCTGGCTCCAGCCTGGTGGAACACTCTATCAATGGTGACCCAGGCCCAGCAGGACATATTATCATTCTGCTGGGCCTGTAAGACAGAGCTGTTCCACCAGGCATTCGGTGGTTGAAGGGGGCGGTGCCATGTTGGCCTCTCACCTTTGGGGTGGGGGGTTCTCCCCACCGTTGCACCTTAATGTATTTGGTTAATTTATTTTATTATTGTTTATTGTATGTTGATTTTAGAATTATTGTTTTTTTGTTTTTATTTATTTTAACTGATGTTCACCACCCAGAGCCCCTGAGGATGGGCAGTTTATAAATCGAAGTAATAAACAAACAAACAAACAAACAAACAAACAGAGGTAGCATCCATGAATCTGTCTAATCCACCCTTTTAAAACCATCTATGATTGTGGTCATCACTAGATCCACTGTCAGTAAATCCCACAATTTAATTATTCATTAAATTGTAAAGAAATATTTCTTTTGAGGCTCTTCTGGCACCTACTTTACTTTTCTTTAGGCACCCAATCAAAATATTTTTCTTTATCCAGGCTTTTAACTGAATGATTCCATCTTTTGTAGCAGTCTTTGTAATATTTCTAGAGTGAGGGCTGTTTTATGTATTTTTTTAGGCTGCTGGATGTTTTTATGCTGTTTTTAATATCGCTGGTGGACTTATTTTAATATTGGTAATTTTTACAGATTTTATAATGATTTTTTATCATTTTGGAATTTTAAAAAACCTTATAAACCTCATAAAGAAAGTCACTGGTGGTGGCATATAAATTTTCTTCATAAATAATAAATGGCTGTACACATAAAAAGATATTATTACTTGAGTCAAATCATAGATATTCTAGCATTTCTTCTAGTTTAACACTGACAAATTATTTGCTTCTTTTGCATGCTATGAAAAGAACATTTCCCTTTTCCATTTTCCAGAATTCTCTTTTTGCCATTTTATGTTAGTTACCTAGAGAAACAAGGATGATCTAAATAGTCTTCTCTTGTTAATAAACTGACACCATAGAGGTTAGCCTTGCTTCACCTCAGGTCACTAATGCTCTTCTAAACTCTGCTATGTTTCCTGGGGATGTACATACATTGGGCAATAGCCAATTCTTCTTTAATGTAAGTCTGTCTAAAACCAGTATTAAAGTTAGAAACTCAGCAAATGGGTCCTCTTGTGGATCTACTGAAAGAAAACTGGCAGAACATAAAGTAATGGCAGTTTCATCTATAAAGGCTCTCACTGTGACACTGCTTTAATTTGAGGGAAAAGAAGCAAAGATGTGAACAGAATTTTTAACTCAAACAGAACACATGGGATGACTTTGGGGCCTTTCTTTCAGGACCCAGGCAATTAACTTTTGATCAGCTATTCAAAGTTCTTTGGAAGTTAGAATTCTTTAAAAAAAATTAAATCTGTTACAGCTAGAATAATGGCCATTTCCGCACGCTATTAAAGAGACATCCCACTCACCCAAAGCTGGCGGTTTCCCCCCATGAATTCAGATGGCTTCATTTGCAAAATATTTGCTGGGTATTTAGCTTCTCTTTTTTCAGTGCCTTCTGGGAACTGTGTTCCCAGATTCAGAAATGGCCACTAGAACAGCTAAAGTACATAAGACATACAAGAAGATATGCTTACCAACCCTCAAAATGTGAACATGATATAAGAGAAAGAGAAGAATACAATTACACATCACCACAGACAGATATAAAGAAAACTAAACAGCAGAAGCACAGACTTTTCTTTTAGGTTATGTATAATGTGTATGCAAAGAAATATCTATATCCAGCACTGGGGAAAATATACATGGCGTACCACGAAGCAAACTATTTTGCATGAACATAAATGGAGAATAGGAAGCACAGTGCACCAAATTGTAGAACACATCCAAGAAAACTTCAGCAATACCGACTCAACAATGCTTTGGCCAACAATTCAAAACTTTGAAAGCTATGATGCCTGTATAATAATTTCTAATGGGTCCCAAAGAAATACCCATATTATTCAAGAATACAGGCAATCTGCATCTCTGTCACAGAATACAGAAATTATATGCCATTGTCCTCTGTAGCAGAGCACTTTGTAGGATAGAGAGGGCATCAATTCAATGTAATGAAGACCTCCAATGAAAATCACATGCAAAACAACATGCTAACATTTGGATTTCATTCTGCATCATAAACACCCCAGCAAAATCTGTATTGGGACAAGACTTTGCAGTTCTTGAACTTAATCAAAATTATATGAGCCACTACAGTCAAAAGAAGTCAAGAAGGAATTCTATATGGTTTGAAGGACTTGGATGCCATACCAGGTGCATCACTAGTTAGTCACATGCCACAATGAGCAACTTGCGCTATCAATGACACCTAAAGAGAAAAGAGGCAATACCAGTTGTTCAACCAGTTAGCAAAGGGGTAGAAGAACCGTGGAAATGGTTCAGCAAAGCTGACAAAATTCTTTCTAAGCACATCAATATCGGCTGAAAAGTGAACATGAGAATGAGCTTGAATATATATTGGATGAAATTTAGAAAAACTACCTACTGAAACAATGATTCATGCTTAGCATCACATATTTAATGGGAGATCCATTGCAATTAATGGGCATACCCACTTGTGTGTGTTTTTTTAAAAAAAAACTCTTGGTATTTAATGTATACAAAAATGAAAAGTGCAAAAGTGCAAAAAGCTCATGTTGCAACAAGCACTTGCTTTTGTCCTGAATGCCAGGACAATTTCATAGACACCCAGATAACTTTCTCTTTTGGGGCATGAAATACTAGCACTATGTTATGCTTCACTTCCAGCTGGAGGATAAAAAGGCACCACAATACAAAGCCAAGAACTTGACAATAGCTAATCTCTTTAAAGGAACAGGAGGCCTGGGCTACTTTTTCCCATTTTTCATTTATTCCTGTAACAACCAACACCTAAAAGCTGGTTCTGTAAACTGGTAGAGACTCTGGCCTATATTTGACTGAAACTCTGATAAGCTTTTTTGCCCTTTTCAGACATTCTAAACTGTATAAAGTCCATTTATGAAGGGAGATCAGGATTACAGTGACAGGTCCCAGCCTTGACCATGCATCGATGTGTTTATGGGCTTTGTGTGTAACCAGATCCTATGCATTTATCTGTGTATGCATGATAGGTTCTGTCCACTCAGTTTCATACTCTGTAGATTGTGGGCATATGCACAGCTGGTATGTAAGCCCTGTAGCCACAGAGCTGATCCATGTGTGGGGGTTTAGGAATGAGTCATGAGAATAATCCTGTCGAACTTGCCACACAGCGATTCTATCCATCTGTTGATTCCTTCCCTTTCTTCAACAAGCTCTGGACAAACATTCCATTATTCCCAATGGGCACAAAAAGTGACTTCCAGCGTTCTCCTCACTTTCATTTCATCCTTAAAATCCTATGAGGAACATTAGGCTGAGAGAGTGTGACTGGCCCAAGGTCACTCAGTGAGCTTTAATGTTATAGTGGAGAAAGGATTTCATCTTTTTGTTTTTAATATGTGTAAAGAAAACATGTCCATAGTTCTGCCTGCAGATTTTTGTCATGATTAGGTCTTACAGGTGTAGGGCTAAATTAAAATTTTCACTAAATCAGGTTCTGTTACTTGGTTTGCTTATGCCATAGAATGAGATGGGAATGAAGTGAGAGCCTCAAGATGATAAAATGGACTGTTCTTCTGCATATGGAGGAAGGGGTATCTTTCAACAAAAGTCATTATGTGTAGAAAAGTAAACATAACAGGGATCAGACTGGCTAGAAGACTTCTCCTTGGTGAACTTCATTTTGTTTTTTAATTTCAAGAAGCTTTTATTTTTGCTCTTGTTTTAAAATCAGAGAACTATAAAACATGGCATCCCCTATGCTGAACAACCCATTCTACCAGCCCATGAGATGCCATGACTGCAGGCTCACTCAGCGGGCAATTTTGCAGCCCACAGGGGGGATGGGGGAGGGGCAAGGGATGGCAGCCTCCATTGCCCGGGGCCTGGTGGCTCACCTCTGAGGCAGGGCAGGTGGCAGCAGCTTCCTTCTAGCTGCAGGTGGAAGGGGCAAGCCACAGACCCAGCCGGGCCATGAGCACTTGGCTCCTGAAATGGCTCCCCACCCATCCTTCCCTCGTTCTAGGGTAAGCTGGTTCTTGGGTGGAATCCCTACCTTAATCTGGCACTATTCTATTCCTATCACAACTTTGGAAAAGGCAGTCTGGGCATTGGACATAGATCCTTTTGGGGGGGGAACAGGGCTCTGAGCCCAGTTTCTCCATACTGGGGAGCCTCTTGAAGGATCTTGGGAGTGAGGTATTGCAGGGACAGGCCCAGGCAGGGGCTGGTGGGGCATGCTCACTCCCTGGTGGCAGGAGGATCCATGCAGAGGCCTGTCATCCTGCAGTGTCCCCCTTCAGGTGGTGCCCTGAAGGGGTGAGGGGGTCATTGGCCAGCAGGCAGATCAATTAGTGCTTGGATCTGTGCCCTATGTATGCCAAGGCTTCCTATGCCATAAACAATAAAAGTTGTGGTCTTTTAAATCCCAACAAGTCATCTGTGTCTTCTGTTGCCTTCCCATTTCCCCTTCTCCCCTCTCCCTGCCCAGTGCTGGGCCCTCAATAGGCAGAATTCCCACAAATTATAAGGAAGAACTATGTATAACAAGGAATTCTGCAGTGGTTGGATATTCTTCTAGCAGTGGAGACTCTTTCCAGAGTTAAACAAGGAAGGCTCCAACATCCAGCTCAATGAGTGCCCTAATTCAAACTGGATTAAGTCCAAAAGTCAGTGCAGGATTGAGTTGGTGACTGAAACAGGAAGAGTTGGAGACATAACAGTTTGAAAAAATTAAACCATATAATGATCAAAGAAGCTGCCATATACTGAATAAGTCTAATGGTCTGTTCATTGCAGGGTCAGCAACTCTGACTGGAATTCATTATTGAGGACATTAGGCAGAAGGAGATGGGAGCCCCACAAGGACCTACAGGGGCATCCCCCCTCCACCCCCCCCCCACACAAGCACACATTGTTTCCTCTTTCCCTTCCTTGAAATTCCCCATAGCCCATCCTCTTTTCTTCCCTCCTCTTTTCATTTCCATCAACCAACCTACCTACCTTTTTTGCCCCCACCCCATCTTCAGCTTTTCCTCCTTCCCTTTGCCTGGCAGACTTTCCTGAGAAAACTCTGCACAGTTCCAACAGCTGGGATGGGTCAGACTGAGTTGCACAGTGCTGGCTTCAGGGCTGGGTTCAGATGCACATTGGGGAACCTGCAAGGACTGGCAGAGGGCACCTCACTTTCCACCGCAAAGTAGAAAGTGATTTGAACCTGGGCATCTCAGATCCTATTTTGAAACTCTTGACTGTAACAGAATGCTGGATTTCATGGGGAGGCCACTGTTGAATCATGCAGCTAGCAGCCTGGCCTGGTTGAATCATGCAGGTCTCATGGTATCATGTTGTCAGTTCCTGGCAGGTAGATCCCTTAGTCCCTCTCCAGTGAACACACATTGGTTCCAATAGAAAAGGCTTTATTCAGGATTTTACAGTTCAGGTCTGCACTCCATCACAGAGCATTGGTAGAAATGAGGAATCAAAACACAGAGATTATGATATACTTGAAAACTCTCGCACTCCAGCAACCGTTAGGTTTTTGGTGCACAAGATTACATGGGTTCTGTGAGAACCCTTTATAGTTATGGCTACATGATAAGTACACAAATATACATTCCCAGAATCTGGACAGAGCAGCTAGGGCTGGTGGTTGGAAGCTCCAAGGTCGCTTCTAACTAGAAGATGCCTATTAGAGAGATAAGGGGAGAGGCCCTTTCCTGGGCCTGGACAGCAATAATTCCAAGGGAGAGAACATGGTTAATATGGCTAGAGGGGAGAGTACAACAGGTTAGAATTAAGGCATTATAACTTTAGTATATTGTGGCATCAATGATACAACAAACAAAAAAACATGGCATGGCTATACACAGACATGACATTCTGCCCCCTCAAAGATATTCTTCTTCCTCTCATAAGGGCCCAGGCTTGTCAGGATGCTGTTCATGGAATTTCTTGATGAGCTGGGGTTTTTCATAACACAGCTCTTAATCCATTCTTGGTAAGCACGGTCAAAGTACTTCCACCTGACCTGGTAGAATAGTTGATTGTGTTTCAATTTAGAGTCCAGAATGCTTTCTATTTCATGAGGTACTTGGCCATCCACCAGGATGGGGTGAGGGGCTCCCCGTTCAGGATGCCATTTGTCAGTTGGGGGAGCTCTCTTCAGAAGACTGAAGTGGAAGACTGGGTGGGTTTGGCATAAGTTCTTGGGCAATTCCACTTCTATTGTCACTTAATTGATCAATTTTTTCACAGGAAATGGCCCTAAAAATTTCCAGCTGAGTTTTTTACTAGGCTGCTCCACCATGAGGTTTTTTGTGGAGATGTACACAAAATTTCCTGTTTGACGTTTCCAGGGAGAGGAACGTTTCCTGTCAGTGATTTTTTTGTAATCCTCTTTGGCTTTGGTGAGGGTTTTTTGAATAATTCCCCATTGGGATGTGAGAGCAGTCCACCACTCCCCCAGATCTCCTGGTCATTGAGATTGGGGGGTTTGAGCTAAAGACATTGCTGTTCCTTCATAGCCTTGTGCTATTTTGAAGGGGGATACACCTGTGGAACTGTGGACTGAGTTGTTATATGCATATTCAGCGAAAGCCAGAAAATCACTCCAATTATCTTGTTGATAATTAATGTAGCATCTTAGGAACTGTTCTGGTACTTGGTTAGTTTTTTCTGTTTGTCCATCAGTCTCTGGATGATGAACAGAGCTAAGTCCTTGTTCAGTTCCAGTTACTTGAAGTAGCTCCTGCCAGAAGTTGGCAATGAACTGTACTCAGCGGTCGGAAATAATCTTATTAGGAAATGAGTGCAGATGGACGACATGCTGCATAAACAAAGCTGCTAGCTTTTTCACTGTGGGGATGCTGGTGCATGGTATGAAGTGAGCCTGTTTGGAAAACAAATCCACCCCCCCAGATCATAGTATTCCCCTTGGAGGGGGGTAGGTCAGTGATAAAGTCCATTGAGATTACCGACCAGGGTCTGGCAGGGGTTTCTAGTGGTTATAGTAATCCTGGGGGCTTTCCTTTCCTGGATTTCCCCATGATGCAGATTTGGCAAGAAGACACATACTGGGAAATGTCTTTTCTCATATTTAGCCACCAAAATTGCCTTTGTGCCAGATGTAATGTTTTCAGATATCCAAAATGCCCAGCTAATGGAGAATCATGGCATTGTTTTAGTACTTCTCCCCCAAGGCTGACTGGGATGTATAGTTTATTGGTTTTGTACCAGTTTCCATCTTCCCCTTTTTTCAGATCAGCTTTTGGTACATTTCCTCCCACCTTCTCTGTTTCTGCCTTAACTTTCTTCCCCCATTCAATGAGATTAGGCATTGGAAGGGGTTGGCTTTGCGCTCGGCTGTGGGTAGCTACTGCCCCTCCCAACTGAGTGGGCAAAAACATGGTGTCGATCACCTCCTCCCTTTTGCTGTCATGTTGGGGCATGCATGAAAGAGTATCTGCTAGGAAATTTGTTTTGCCAGGGAGGTGTTTCAACATAAAGTTGAACTTGGAGAAGAACTCTGCCCACCACAGTTGCTTGGCGCTTATTCTGTAGGGGTTATGCAAAGCTTCTAAGTTTTTGTGATCAGTCCAGACTTCAAATGGCACTTTCGCTCCTTCTAGCCAGTGCCTCCATGTAGACAGCTCCTGCCTCCTTGTCCCAGACCGCCCAATGGCATTCAGTTTCAGAGAATTTTTTGGATATGAAAGCACATGAGTGGAGCTTTCCTGGATCATCTGCTTGTAACAAGACTCCTCCCATGGCTACATTACTAGCATCCACCTGCACAATGAACTTGCGGTTCTCATCTGGGTGCTGCAGAGCCGGTTCAGAGGTGAACGCTTTTTTCAATTGATCAAATGCCTCCTGGCATTCTTGGGACCAATTTAATTTTGCACTTAACTTTGCCCCTTGTGGCCCTTTCCCTTTGATTTTGAGTAAGTCAGTCAATGGTAGGGCTATTTGGGCAAAAAAAATCATGAAGAGGGGGTAGAAGTTGGCAAATCCCAGGAAAGATTGTAACTGTCTCCTGGCTTGGGGAGGGGTCCCAATCCAGTACTGCTTGGATTTCTGCGGGTCCATTGTCAATCCCTGCCCTGAGACTTGGTAACCTAAGAAGTCAAATTCCTCTTTATGGAATTCACATTTGGACAGCTTTACAGGCAAATGATTGTCTTTTAGGGCTTTTAACACTTTCCTGACCAATTTGACATGTGATTTTTTTATCAGGAGAATAGATCAACACGTCATCTAGGTAAATGACCACACCTTTGTACAGGTGTTCATGCAGTACTTCATTAATTACATCCATAAAAACTCCCGGGGGTCCTTGGAGACCAAAAGGCATCACCCGGTACTCAAATTGCCCCAAAGGGGTGTTGAAAGTTCTGCTTGGGGACACACTGTGATGCCAGGGGGTGCAATGGGGAGCGCACCCCCCAACAGCCAAGTAAGTGGGCACAGGGGAGGGAAGGGTGGGAGCAAGGGATCCCCCAACCCGGGCAGGGGAATGGCACCCCTAGAAGTTGATTACTGAATTTTTGGTTTCATATATTCAAAGCAAACTTACGACTGAGTTTTAACCTCTCCTGCTCTCTCATTCTGAACTGATAAACCCATCTTGGAATCATTAATCCAAAAACAGCTCATCTGTAAAACCTAGATTCTTTTGCTAAACCAGGAAACAGTTGCAGCTAGATAATGCAGTTTTTAAACATTAAACTTCTTTAAAAATATGTTTCACTGGAAAGCAAAATGTGGCTTTGATACAAAATGTATTTCAGTGTTTCATAACTGATTATGAGTTCCATGAGAACTGGCATTCTTATTATGGATACTCTCACATTTGTATGTCCAAAATAATTAAGCTTTTAAAAAATAGCTTTCAAATTGGTGACCAAAACCTGCCAATGAATTCCCAAACTGCTTAGAATAAAGAACAGAATGCCTTCACTGGGAACCTTTTAGTTGCCAGGCACCTGAAGCCATTGCAGGCCCTAGTCAGATTCCTTCTGCCCACCCACACATAATCCAGAGCCAATCAAAATAGCATATGAAAATAAACCACCCTATTGGCTGTTTCCAGCGTGACCAGAGTGGAATTTTGCCTCCCTGCCCCACCCCCATCAAAGGCCCCGATGGTCACTCCTTTAGACTGAGCCATTTGAGTCTAGACAAAATTATAGGATTAATTTCTTCCAAATAGAGAGATAATTCAACAGTGTCTTCTAGCCACCTCACTGTTTCAATAATGTAAATCTGTCTTAATTTGGCTAATGGCTCATTTGTACCACTGGAGCACATGCAAGGCCTGAGCATTCTCTCAAATCTGGCCATACGTCTACAACACTGACACTGTTCTTTTAGCTGTCAATTGTTCAAACAGATAAATTCCTATCTCTATTACCAAGGCAGAGGGGGTAGTAAAATAACAGTCTTTTCAGTTTCCATGGCCTTTCTTTCACTGCAGAATGTTCTTCTTTTCTTGGCATAAAACCTTTTTTTATTTTTTCTGTAAAGCCATACATGCGTACCTATTTGACTTGATTGAAACAAAACTGCTCAGCTTGAACTTTGGGTTTCAAAGCTGTGCCTTGAATACTGCATTGCTAGAAGGTAACTGCTTTCACTGTTTAGAGCTGATGATGAATAAGCTGCACCATTGTTCACTTTCATTATAAACAGAAAAAGCACACACAGAACAGCAAAACACTCTATTTTCTAACATCAAACAAATGTGATTCAATACAAGATTGCCTAAATGTTTTGTGAGGTATCAAAGGTAAAGTGAGCTTGTTAAGTAACTGATGGTTGAATAAAATATCATTTTCTTTTTCTAATTATCTGGCAAAAGAGAGGTTTTTCTGTAAGTTTTTCAGAAATATTTGCCATTTGCAGAGTGATTCAGTCACACAAACATTAGGGGCATGATCCTCCAAGACAGTCTTCTGTGCAAGCCCCATTGAAATGAATAGGAAGGCATAACAACAACACGGGCAGAGAGCCCTTGCAGAATTCCCATTCTTTGCAGAAGGGTTTGAGTAGGAGAATATCCTTCTGAATTGTTCCTCTTGTAAGTCTGTTCACATATTTTGTTCCTGTCATCATACCATTGACATTTCATCTCTCGTTTTGCTGTGTGGTTAAATTCAAATCAGATCTTTAAATCTTCAAATCTTGTATATCTTTTATATTAGATTGCCAACACATTCACTTTCTGGTGTACAACATCACACTTAACAATTCACTATTCCTGAAACGATACTCATGTAAATTATATACAGAAAGAATAACTTTATTATTTATAAATTATGTAGAGAAAGAATTCTTTATTTCTCCACAACTAACAAAACACTTCGCATCAGCCCCGGCCATTGCAGGAGAATATTCAGCATTTCTCTTCTCAAAGCAAGAAACAGGCTTTTGTAACTAGACAGGGGTTTGTGTGTGTGTGTGTGTGTGTGCTGTTCAGAATAAAGAAAGGTAGCATCAAATTTTAATTCTGTATCTTTCATGTTGCACTCCTAACTTGAATTTCTGGGTTAGTATGTTATTCTAAAAGGCTTAGTCTTCCACCATTCAGACTTTATGCAAACTGTCTATTCTTTCCACTCCTGCTTTGGCATGTACATTCCACTCTTAGAAAGGTTTGCTTAAATGAAGCACAATCCCTGGCAGAATGATCATGACTGACTTGTGAGAATGGAAATGTGAAAAGATAATGTGTGAGTGGAAACGGTCTCCTTTGTAGTGAATTCATCTGCTGAAACAACTTGATTAAATGCAGATTTTTATCAAAGTAATCCAAGACCTTGTTCTTAAACATCTATTATTCTATTCCATCACAGATGTGTGCATAATGGCTCTATTTTTTTCTCCAAAAAGGTTACTCTATTCACAGCAAGATATATTGCTGAATACCCCTAATTAGAAGAGAAGTCTTTTCTAACTCCTACAATCACCTTTTCCAAACTAAGAGGGAATTGCCCCACCTGGAAATGTGCAAATGACAGTAGAAAGAAGTTAACTTTAAACAAGAATGCCATGCAGAAGAAGTTTTACTTTCCAAGAGTTTTCACATTCCTTGCCTGTCAATTTTTTTCTCTATTACTGTTCATGTCAATATCTAAATAATTTCATAGTCTGTGTCATCTCATCTCATATCTGCAAGTCCAATATTGTACATTGTTGATGATACCTTTTTTTAGGTGCTTTTGTTTAAAATGTTGTCAAGGGCCAAGGATATATTTTGCTTAGTATTTCCTGTGTTGCTTGTTTTTTTCATATCGAAGCTCCTGTGTGAGGTGGATGGAACTGTGTGAAACAAATCTGATTAAGTCCATGTGACACCCAATAAGGGAAACACAAAGGCATCATATGGGTGCGTGTACATTTTATTCTGTAGTGGGGCTAATAACTGCTATGGGTGGTGATTTAAATCAGGAAAAATGGTATGCAGAGAAGAGTTATTTCTCTACTCCTCCAGTGCCATGTTCCTGTCTAAAATCACATACACGTGATTTTGCACAATTGTTTTTAAAAATCTGCATTAAAAATTGGTGGAAGCCTTAGCCATGGTTTATGTCTTATCTACTTTTGTCCTAAACACAGCTAGTTTTAATGAATGAATAACCTCTCAAAGTATAAAGCCTTCCACATCCTCCTCCTCTTCCACATTCTCATTCCCCGTGGTTTCCTCTTTAGGGTGACCCATCACCATCTTGACTCCAGCCACTTCTCAAGTATTCTAATTTCCATAATTCCATACAGAAGATTTTTGTTGATTGCTCCCAGATACCACTTATTCAAAATAAATAGCTGGAAAGTAGGGCATGTCAGAAATGAGAAAATTAAAAAGAGGGCAACTATTATAATTGGAAATGAAATATCATGAATATTAAGATTGCACCTTCTTTGTTGCTGCTATCTAGTTACATTCAAATTTAGTGATGCATCTCCTAAAGTATAACCTAGCCTCTGAGCTTCATCCCACTTCCTCATCCCTTGCCTCATGTAAACAACAGCCATTTTCAGGTAAACCCAGCCAAGAAACTCCAAGTCCTGCTAATAAACCAGTCAAGGTTTCTTACAGTGCAATTCTACATAGTGTAACTTTAAGATTACACTGTTAGAGTCTCTCTACACAAGACATCTTACATGGAGATGCTCAAGTGACTTTGCAATCCATAATCAAATTCTGGATCTTTTAGGTAAGTCTTTTTCATTGTCCATAACAAACCTCTCCATCTCATGACTGGACCTGATCGTTTTCTTGACTGTTTGGAATTCAAAACTCAAACCCTCTGGTATCTCCCATCTATATCTAATATTCAAATCCTTCAACATTTGAACCAATTCTCTGTATTTCTTCCTTTCCAACAAGACTCCCCTAGGTAGCTCTTTCATTATTCGCACTCTTTTTCCAGCAATTTCCAAAGGGTTTTGAAACTGCTTACTCACAATATCTTATCTTGTTCTTTTTGTTGTAAATTGCACTATCATATCTCTTGGTAGATTTTTTTGAGCTGCATATTTTGAATTAATTCTGTAAGCTACATCCAGAAGAGCCGCAACTTCTTCCACTTCCTTGTCCAAAAATTCTGCAAGTATTTCTGATATCTGCTCTTGGGCTGATTTCCCCTCTACTTCTGGGACTCCGTGAAATCTGAGTTGTTTTTCCATGTGTTTACATTCCATCACAGCCATTCTTCCTTGCAAGCCCTTGGTTTCTATCTTAAAAGAAGCAGACAATTTATCAACTTCATCTTCCATTACTTTAACTTTCAACTGCGTCGTTTGTAATTCCTTCTTGACCTCATCAATACTCTTGGCTACTTCTGCCACCTCCGATTTAAGTGTCTCTTTAAAATCTTTCGCCATATCCCTTATAATATCCTTAATCTCTTTATTTCCATCCGCCACTTTCTTATCAAGGCTCTCCAATGCCGACTGCCACTCCTTCGTTGACATCGTGGGGCTAGCTTTACCTCGCTCCCATGAGTCTGCTCTCTTCCGCAACTCTGTGGCGAAAATAATTTATTATTTTCAAAGTTAAGTCCTCTATTTTAAACAAATTCTTCTCCAATTAAAAAATTCCTGTGTCCAAAATGGCAAATAGTAGAACACCTACTATTTGAGCAGTAAATTCATGTGCTAAGTAAAGCACAGTGTATTGTAGTGGTTAGAACATCAGACTAGAACCTGGGAGATCCACATGGGAATCCCTTCTCTATCACACAGCTCATCAAGTGCCATGGGCCAGTTAGTCAGTGTCCCAGTTTAGATTAACTCACATGGTTGCTGAGAGGAAAAAATGGAGAAGGGATAACTATGGCCATTTTCACATGGCCACGTGCCCAGAAGATCGAGCGAAAATCACTGTATAAAAGCATCTTCCTAGCGTGATCTCCCAGCATGATTCTGTTTAATGGTGCTTTTTCTTTCTTTTTTTTTAAAAAAAAAATATTGGGTTTTTATAATATATAGGGAGGGGTTACAACAGGCCATAAGCATTTATGAGATTCACATACAAGACACATAATCATCCATCTAGATATAAAAAGCCATTATATATGTAATTAGTGCCCCATATACCTTCAAGATTCCCTTTTATTATTTTCTATATTTTTTAATCCACTTACTCTGTATCTTATATTTCTAGTAATTTTTTCTTTTGTGCATATTACAGATAGATCACATTTCACCTCTTTTACCTTTTAATCAGGGATCTTAGATCCATAATCATTCTAGGAGTGGGAGGTGGATGTAGCAAAACATACAATATCAGCAGGACAGTAATATACATCAACATAAAGATAAGAGCAATTTTTATATTAATTTCCTCTCTTTCTTATATCTGTTCTGGCCATGCCTTCCAAACTTGTCTGCTTGTATTTTCATAATAGTAAGGGTATAGAGGCCAAATCATTGCTTAGGTTTTCATATTGATAAGACTAGGGTGGTCACATAACTATATAGTTAAAACACAATTTTACCTTTTAAAGATAGTACTTCATCTATTTTATTTTGACCATCTGAACTTATTTACTTGGGTTTTCATACTCATAAGGTTAAGAAGAGCAGGTGGTCATTTAGCTTAGCCAGTATTTTATATTTTGAGAAGGAGTACAGTCTAAGAACATTTAATAAACTCCAAAGACACGTTAACATAGGCTATATGGTGTTATATAAAAAAGAGAAAAGAAGGAAAGAAGGGAAAAGCTATTTAAGTAAGAGGTTGAGTCTGCATTAATAAGTCCTGGTATGCCCCAAGATTCTGATCGTTGTTTTTTCTTCTCTCTTCATAAAAAGTGGTATATCCAGTCCTTAATCCCTCTTTCCCCTTTCAGTGCCGGCATTCTTAATTCTTTCCATGCAGATCTGCTTTTTTCTTCTTCTTTCTTTGTGAGACATAGTACATCCAATCCCTAATCAATCTGGGCCACCAAAGGTAGATTCCCTTGTCTTCCAGCCATTTCTGAAGAAGATCAGTATGGATGTAGTTACTCCTCTGCTTATTTTTCTGTTTTAAGATCCGTTGCATTCTTTTCTCCCCTTTCTGTGTTGGGATGCCTGTTTCTCTCTGTGCAGGTCTGATTCATGGCCCCGCCTTTTCTTTACTAAAGTTTTGTGTCTTGAAGGGGACATCCTGATAAGATCGTCCATTTTGCAAAGTGTGTCGCAGACTGATTTCCCCCTCAATTGGCTTGATTTTCCTTTCAGTTAAGTCTGTCCCTCCAGAAATTTTTTCTGGATTGTGATTTCTTGTAATCCCTTTATCCTTTTCCACTCCAAATATCGCATCAGCTTTAATTAGTAACTCCGTCATTATTTTAGACATTTCTTGCAAACAAACAAGTACCTCTTCTTGCCAAGAAGCCATTTCAGAAAGTGGTAAAAAGCTTTGTTTTGGTTAATTATATTCAAAGATTTATAGCATTCCAGCAGTTGCTGGGAGAATCATTCCTCCCCCGTCTCTGCCCCTCCCAGCTCGCTCGGGCAGCTGCGCGTAGTTAACCTGAATTGCCCCATAAAACCATGAATCTGTCCACTTACTTGATGGAAGGCTGTGGGGTCAGTTAAGCTCTCTTAGAATTGTTTTTTTAATCTGTCTTGTTAAGAATCTGCTTGATTTGCTGTAGTTTTTTTCGGCCTGTTGGACTTCCGGGTTCACAGTTAAGTAGCCATGTTGGCTCCTTCTTTGGTCCTCATTTCAGAACCAGTATCTGGGCTTCTGGAGGTTTGCCAGTCCCCCTAAGCTCTTCCACATTGTTCCAGCCTGCCTCCCCTCTCCAGGGGGGGAGGGCTTGGGGGTCCGATCTCTCGGCTCCCAAGGAACCAGGAAGGTCACAGCAGAGAGCTCATAAAACTCCCCTCTCGTGCTTTCACTGTTTCATTCCAGAAGCTTTAATGGTGCTTTTTCTGACTTCATCAGGCCATTAAAGGGGATCATGCTAGGAAGACGCTTCATGCCATGAGTTTGCGCGATCTCCCGGGGATCATGTGAAAATGGCCTATATATGCCATTTCAACTATGGCTGGAGATGCTAATCTTGCTGAGGGGACTATTGTTTCACACACTCTGGTTAGGTTCAGTGATAACATTATTCTGGAGTGAAACTGATCAACTTTACTGTAAACCTCTTCAACTTTCTGTCTTTTATCCAATGATGTAAAATGTACCAGTTGGAGCCTCACATCAAAACAAGCCTAAAGGCAGCAATGTCACTATGTGCCAAAATTGGACAACATTTTTAGAAAAGTACAAGCACTAAAAGGAACATATGGCCAATACAATGGACCTAAATCCCTTGTCTTTCTACTCTTTTCCCCGTATTTCCTTCTACTTCCTTCTTCCTTCTCCATCTTCTTATCACTCACTCTCCTCCACCCCAGCTTATGTTGAGGGATAAGTACGTTAATGGAGAATGGGTAGATATGTAGCAGTTATGACTAGAGATGGGCACAATCGGCATTACGATAGAAAAATACCCATGATAATGGCGTTCGTGCAATCGGGACCCAGTGGATCGGTGCCGTTCACGGCAACCGATCCAGTGTTCAGCGGGGGGGGGGGGGGCTTGATCGGGGCTTGATCGGGCTGATCGGTATCTGATCGGAGATCCAATCACTCTGGTGCCAGTAATCTATTCCCCTGGCAACGGAGCCAGGGGAATGCCTGAGCTGAGTTTGCTCTCCTTCTGTCACCCTGGAAACCCAAATGGAAGCCCAGCTTGCCTTGATCAGCAGGGCTTCCTTCCAACCACGGAGCAGCAACGCACTCACCCGTTGGAAGACAGCCAGGGGAGGAAGGGGGAAGGGGGTGTTCTGTTGCCATGGGCACTCCAAACGTTTTTTGCTTTTTAAAAAAACGGAGCTTTGTAGGAGGAATGGCTGTTTTTCTGTTTTAACCTGCTTTTAAAACACTGTATTTTGTGGGAAAACCTCATTCATGGCTCTGTGTGCGTGTTTAAAATATGCTTTTGGAAGACTGGCTGCTTGCTTTTAAAATTGGGTGGGGAGGAATGGAGGATTCTGTCCCTGCTTTTTTTAAAAAGCTGGCTGAAACATGTTGACGGGGTGTCTCTCTCTCTCTATTTGGAGAGGCAGGGACGGGTTAAAAACGTTCCCCCCCCTGTGCTAACTGTGTGTGTGTGTGTGTGTGTTTGTGTGGGAATGTCCCCTCCCTGAGGGGAGGCGGCTCGTCACTGGTTAAAAACTTCCCCCCTCTGCTCTGTGTGTGAATGTCCCCTCCCTGAGGGGAGGCGGCTCATCGCTGGGTTGAAAACTCCCCCCCTCTGCTCTAAGTGTGTGTGTGTGTGTGTGTGTGTGTGTGTGTGTGTGTGTGTGTGTGTGAATTTCCCCTCCCTGAGGGAAGGCGGCTCATTGGCGTCTCCCCGTGTCTGCTGGACCCGGTGGTTGCCACCACCACCCACCTTCCCACATAGCTGGGAACAGCGGAGCACCCCTCCACTTTGGCCTCCCCGATCCCCAATCCACAGATCGGAAACGGGAGATGACCAGTTTGGATCGGTGATTTGGGGTCGTCGCTGGCGCCAATCCCCAATCAGCTTGATCGGTAATTTTTTTTTGGATCGTGCCCACCTCTAATTATGACACAGGAGTTATATTTTGTTATTTTGTGTAATAAAATTACAACAAACTTTAAATGAGATTGATATATACATTTAGAACTTGAAGAAACTGTCCCCATGGCACCCCATCAGAGTCATGATCATTTTCATGAATAAGAGGCCTGTGGTTTCCCTAATACCACCAGCTCTGATTCTGAAGAAGACTTTTAAGAGTTAAAGTGCAAACTATAGTTCTTGCTTAATTCAATCACAGTAAGGAGAAATTAATTTTGCTCCAAATGATCTGCCGGCTTTGTGGTAGACAGAACTTTCATATGAGGTTTAAAATAAGAGAATCTGCTTCCTTTTATCTATAGCTATTATCTGGCTGGCCTCTCCTGAGCAGCGTGGTGTCAACACAGGAGGCTGCCAGGCACTTGGAGTGGTAGGCCAAATTCCTGGCCCGGGACAGGTATCCAGAATTAGGGGAATGTTTTCCCAGACCATCCTCTAAAATACCACACTGTCCAGGCTAAAATTAGACACCTAGCAACCCTAGTTACCTTTCACATGAGTATGTAGTGTGCGTGCACTGCACAATACCAAATAAGCTCTTGAGTGGTTACATTGAATTGATCAAAAGTCAAGCCCATGTCTAGGGCTACATTTTTTTCATGGAAAAGAATATCTCATTACACCATGCACTCTTGCATATTTCACAGGACATTTTCTAGATTGGAGAGGTTCCATAAGCCATATACATTTATTGGAAGGGGGGGGGGTTAACACCATAAAATAAATTACAGAATTTGTGACAGATGTCATAAAGACATTTCATATGATATCAGAAGTGAGGAAATACATTTTAACACAAATGGTATTTTCCCCTAATATAGGGGATACTGCCTCCCCTATATATCCTTTATTACCAAGGGATATTAGCGGGATGTACTTCCAGTCTGGTCTATAATTAATTGCAAATAAGGGACATAATGTAAACTGTGAATGAATGCCTCTGTATCTAGGTCAAAATCACATTAGCATCAGATTCATTTACCTCCGTTAGTTATAATGATGCATTTTCTAAGTGGAAAGCAGGCAGCACTTTTTGAATCAATAATTGCATGTTAGAAAAGAGCATTTAGTGAATCTGAAGCCCATAAAAAAGGGAAAGCATCTGTGCACAACAGTTGTGGATATCATTCCTACCTGGTATAAAGGAAAAAATATATAAATATCCATAGACTGAAGATCATTACAAGAATAATTATTACAAGAATATCCAGAGATTTAATAGTAAGTTTAGCATAATGTATGGAGGAATGGGGAGGCTCCTAATATGCGCACCCCATCCCTTCTTTTTATTACAATATCGAGGATAGGTGAGCAGTGAATGCAGTAGAGTTCTGCTTATCTGTGAGCAGATGAACCCATCCAGGTTTAAAAGAATTTCATACTGGCAGCGAAACTAGTGATTCCTTACTCACAGGCAGGGCAATCCTAAGGAGAGTTACTCTAGTCTAACCCCACTGATTTCAACCAGTCTATGAGAGAAACTGTCCTCTGCCCAGTTTCCATTAGCAAGGAGGATGAGGCAAGATATCTAGGACTTGCTAAAATCAATCTAAGGAAATTTGTTTGGATTATATCTGGGCACGTACCCATGCTACCAATCCACACCAGAATGGCAAACAAAAACAGTGAGGTTATTTTTGCCTGAAATGCATCCAGTGCTGTACGGACATATTGCAGCTGTACTCTTGGCTTTTATAGATATCTCTTTAGCCTGCAAAGCCCAAGAGAATGAACACTGGAATATAACTCCCAGATATTTATAAGACAGAACTTCTTCCATAATGTGACCTGAGATATTCCAGCATAATAATTTCAGCCTACAAGATCTAGCAAAAACTAAAATTCTGGATTTTTCAAAATTAATTATCAAGTGTTCTTCAGCACAATATTGAAAGAAGACCTCAACTGATTGTCGCAGTCCCACTCCGGTTACTGATACCAGAGCAGTGTCATCTTCGTAAAGCATGACCAGAATCAGATGAGTACCTAGCCATGATGTGTGTGTGTGCGTGCGCACACGCACACGCAAAACTGGCATATCCAGTCTAAGGGCTAAATCGTTAACATAAAAATTAAACAACATAGGAGCCTTCTCTTACACTTCTCCTGACCTCTGTGGGAGCAGCTAAATGGCAATTTATACCGTTAAGAACTCTAATTTGAGTATTAGAATAAAGACAACTAATAAAAAGAGTAACTTAACTGGTATATTTGTCTTGCATAGCTTCTCCCAGAGTCTATTATGAACAACCATATTAAATGCAGATTTTAGGTCAAAGGAAGCAACATATAACCTACCTTGTTTGTTTCTAACATATTTCTCAGCCATATCCAGATTGTTCTATTTCCAGCAGATGTTCTGAGTCCATCCAAGTTTTCAACTTAGCGAGTAACTGGCTTGCATAAATTTTGCCAAAAGATGACAACAGCCTTATAGGTCTATAATTCTTCTGGTCGCATTTATCCCCTTTTTTGTAAATAGGAACCGCTATAGGTTCCTGCCAGGTCACCGGAAATTGTATGAAATAATGGTATGAAACAAGCATGTCAAAATTGGGGACCACCAAGTGGCAAAATCCTTGATTAAATCAGGTGGTATCCTATCGGGCCCTACCACCTTGCCGGCCTTTAAACCAGCAATAAGATACAAAATGTGGGCTTCCATAACTGGAGACCAAGTAATATCTCTGTCTTTACAGTATAACTTGGCCTTAATAGTTGATGGTAGGGCAGAGGCATTAGCTACATATAAAGAATGTTCCACCCACTTACAGAAGATACAGTTATTCATATTTTGTTTTCTTTGAGCTAATGACTAGGGGTGTGTACCCGAGAAATATTTGGGTTTCCTACTTCAGGTTTACTTTGGTATACTCCGGAAAGATTTGGAGCATACTGAAGTGGGGGAGGGGGAGGGGGAGGCCCACCACCACCCTTAAACCCCCACCCCCACCTTAAAACCCCATCCCCCACCCCACTTACCTTGCCAAACAGGTGGAGCAGCCCAATGCTGTGCTGGCCAACTGGACGGTGGGGAAGGCCTTCCCTGCGGCTGTCGCAGCGCAGCCATGGCCATCACAACAGGCCGGCAGAGAGGGCCTTCCCTGCTGCTGGCGCCCTGCTGCTGGCACCGACCATGCAGCCATGGCCAGCGTGGCCGGCTGGCAGAGAGAGCTGGTGCTGCCGCTGCTGCTGGACGCTCCTCCAGTGGGTAAGTAGGGGTGGGGAGGGGTGGGGTGAGGGTGGTGGGGTGAGGGTGGGAAATGGATAAGTTTAAAGGGCCCTGCCGCTTGCGACAGGGTCCTTTAAACTTTATCCCCGGAGGCCCCGAAGCTTTCTGAAGTATTACAAATGCTTCGGAAAGCTTTGCTTCGGGATTTCTGAATTTGGGCCAGCATGCTGGCCCCGATTCGGAAATCCCAAAGCTTTCTGGATCAGGCCAGATTCAGGTATTTTACCCGAATCAGATTCCCAAAGCACACACCCCTACTAATGACCTGTTAATGATCCTCCAAAAGGATCTTGTGTCCTTACTGGTGGATGCTTCTATCAGATCAGCCCGAGATTGTCAGATATCATTGTACTTCATGTGCCTAAGAAGGATCCTATGTCTATGCTTTGAATTACAATATATTGTTTGCAAGCAACATTATTAAATTTCTTAATTGTAGTAATCTTCCTAACTTGCCTCCTACTATTTTTGTGCTCTGCATGAAACCAAATATTTTTATTTTTCCATTTTGGGTTTATTACCATACTTCTTCACCAATAAAAGTTTAATTTGGTCTGGAATTGCCTTAAAATCGCTTGGACAGAGGTAGAATCCATCAATTTGTTGTTATTTATGAACATTTATTCAAGAGTGTTGATTCAGAATAAAGTAACTAAGCCACTTCCTCCCTGACTTTATCATCCCATTTTGTCTCATTTTATTTCCAAGTATTTGCCCGGTTTTCTAGTAATAATACAGTCTGTTGTTTTTTCTATCTTGATCCTCTCAGGTTGTCAATAATATCATTATCGGGCAGCTCAATCCTAAGGGGGATGGGGAAAGTGAATAGGGACCAAACTAATGCTAGCACCAGCAGAACTGGCTCCTGCACGGGCGTAAATGCCTTTCCGCCAGCGGTGGCACAAGGTGTGCTAATGCTGGTGGGCTGCCACCGCTGGGAGCGAGAGGCGGGTGGACGGAGGCAGAGAAGTGGTGCAGGGCCCCACGCCGGTGCAGGAGGGGGTGGGGCAGAGGGCAGGGCCAGAGTTAGTTTGCTCCCTAAGCCCTTCCAGAAGCAGGAACGCCCACAGCGATGCAAAAGAGATACACCATGAAAAAACAAGGTGTAGCCCATAGGCACCCATGGAATGGGGGAAACTCACCCCTGTCATGAGTCAGCCCCAGCCCCGGCTGGCCACCTTACCTATTGCTTCAGAGTCCTCCTCAGAAGATGAGCAGGAAGGGCCAGAAGGGTCTTCTCTAGAGCCAGAAGCCCCTGCAGAAGCTATTGGAGAGGAAGAGCAGTCAGAAACCACTGCTGCTGCTCCAGGAGGAATTCAGCAAGAACAGCCTGGAGCTTCTGCAGAGACTGTCAGGGATGAGGAACAGCCAGAAACCTCCACAGAGGCTGTAAGAGACAAAGACTCCCACAGGGCAAAAGCGAAACCTGAGCACCTGGGGCCAGCTGGAAGGAGGAAGCATAGAGATAAGTCAGCTCTGTTGGATAGGCGAAGAAGCGCCCGTTTACAGGCGCAACACCGAACTGAATTGTTAGAGAGAGAGGCAACAGCTGTTCCTCATTAGGACAGCATAAAAGGAAGACGCCGAGGAAACCAAGCGTGGAAGCAACTCAGCTCGCCACTCCCTGCTACCAGAGCTCTACGCCTGGACGCTCTTGCCCTGCCTTGTGCCCTGCCCTGCTGTTGGATTGGATTTTGACCCCGGCCTGCTTTCTGACTACTCTTCTGCCTGCTCCTCTCTCTGACTGACATATTGGCTCTGAAACCTGACCTGACTCCTGGACTACTGACTTCCTGCCTGTTGTGTTCTGCCCTGCAGTACCAGTGGGCCTCCTGCCTGCTGAGCCCAGCCCTGTGCGCGACACGTTGCTTCCACCCACAACTCAGCAGCTACTGGCAGCATGGATGCAGCCACAGCTGCTGCACTTGTAGCTCAGAACCAGACGCTGCAGCAGACGGTGACCCAACTGAGCAATGCTGTGGCTCAGCTTCAGCAACAGCTTCAGCAGCAAGCTGCGGCAGTGCCGCCGCCGGCCACGCCCAAGTGCCCAGTGAGTCCACCAGAAAAGTTCGCGGGCAATGTGGAGGAGTTTCCTGTCTTCCTAGCCCAGTGCCAGTTGTACATCAGCCTGCACCCCCGAGACTTTCCTGATGATAAGACCAAGGTGGGCTTCATCCTGAGTCTCTTGAAAGGTCAGGCGGCCAAATGGTCTACCCCTCTGCTCCTGGAATCATCGCCGCTGCTGCAAGACTATACTGGGTTTGTGGAGCGGCTCCAGCAAACTTTCGCCAACCCCATTAAGGCTGAGAGCGCCAACCGGCGCATCCGACGGCTCCGCCGGGACGGGGGTCCGTGGCCACCTACGCGACAGAATTCCAGTTACTGGCTCAGGACCTTGCGTGGAATGAGGCAGCGCTGCAGGACCAGTTCATAGAGGGCTTGTCTGATGCGGTTGCAGATGAGCTGGCCCGAACGGAACGCCCCAGTTCCCTTCAAAACCTTGTAGTGCTGTGCCAGCGCATTGACCAGCGCCTGGAAGCCCGGAGACAGGCGCGCAGCGAAGGGGCCTGGCGGGGAAGGATGCCCCGGCTGGTGCCTGCAGGCCCCTCCTCTGCCCCCACTGCTCCAAAGGGGGCGGAGGGGGAGGAGCCCATGCAGCTGGGCGGCGCCCGACCCCGTCTTACGGCCGCAGAGAAAGCAAGGCGACACACCCAGGGGCTCTGCTTGTACTGTGGCGGGGCCGGCCACTATGCCAATGCCTGCCCAGAAAAGCGCCACCCAGAAGGTGCCGCAAAAGACCGGCCCCGGCTCGCGGCGACCCACGCGGACCGGGGCGAGAGGTTTACACCAATGGGGCCCTTGACGTCGGAGGGGGACACCTCCTCCTCCACCTAGAAATCCAGTTGCCAGACGGGCGGCACGTGGAAACCCGTGCCATGGTCGACTCCGGCGCTTCCCGGAGTTTCATGGACCGGCAGTTTGCCCATCAGCACCACATCCCGTTGCACGAAAAACCTGTTGCTGCCCTAGTGGAGGCCATCGACGGGCGGCTACTGAAATCCGGTCCAGTAACCCACGAGACTGAGCTGGTGGAGGTAGCTGTGGAAGGCCACCGGGACCGCGTCCAGTTCGATGTAGTCTGCATGCCGCACTTCTCGGTGGTGCTGGGGCTGACCTGGCTCGTGGGCAGCAACCCGCTCATCGACTGGAAGCGCCAAGTCGTCCAGTTCCCGACCAGGAAGCCGGATCCCCTCCCGAAGCTGCTCGCCAGCACAGACGCCAAGGTCCAGGGATCCCTGCTGCCACCCCACTATGCAGAGTTCACGGACGTGTTCGAGGAGAAGGGGGCTGATCAACTACCTCCGCACAGACCGTACGATTGTGCCATCAACCTGATTCCTGATAAACCCCTCCCCAGCGGACGCCTGTACTCGTTGTCGGAGCCAGAACGAGTGGCCCTCAAGGACTTTTTGGCAAAAAACCTAACGCAACGCCAAATCCGATGGGCGTTGTTCTTCTCCCGCTTTCAATTTACTATCCAATACATCCCTGGCTCACAGAACAAGTTGGCGGATGCCCTGTCCCGGAAACCTGAATTCAGCCGGCAGGCAGGAGAGAAGCCGCCAGCCACAACCATTCTGGCTCCTGAGTGCTTTGCAGCCACCAATGCCCCAGATGCCCTGCAGGATCGGATCCGGCAAGCTCAAAGCACAGACCCCTGGACACAACGCATCACCCAGGGACTACAGGACCCCGCGCAGCCAGACCCCCCAGGCTATCTCCTGCAGCAGGGCCTCCTTACATATGAAGGCCGAGTCTATGTTCCCCCAGGTGCTCTACGAGGGGAGGCACTGCAGCTTGCTCATGACACCCTAGCAGCTGGTCACTTTGGGAGATACAAGACCTTGCACCTATTGTCCAGGGATTTCTGGTGGCCCCGTATGCAGGTGGACGTGTTTCGCTACGTGCAGTCCTGCGATACATGCCGGCGGGCCAAAGACCTTCCAGGGAAGCCAACAGGACTGTTACAACCGCTGCCCACACCCGAGGGGCCCTGGGAAACCGTCTCCATGGATTTTGTCACGGACCTGCCACCCTCTAAAGGGCACACATGCATTGCGGTGTTTGTTGACCTATTCACCAAGCTGGCCCACTTCGTACCTTGCCCATCGCTGCCTACGGCCAAAGATTTGGCATACCAGTATGTCCAAAACGTGTTCCGGCACCATGGGATTCCCCGGCACCTGGTCTCAGATCAGGGGGTGCAATTTACGTCACGTTTCTGGAAGGCCCTCCAGACACTGCTCGGAACCCAGGTTCACCTGTCCTCGGCCCATCATCCACAGTCCGATGGGCAGACGGAGCGGACCAATGCCACGTTGGAGCAATACCTGCGCTGCTATATAAATTACCAGCAGGATGATTGGGCAGACCTCCTAGCCATGGCCGAATTTGCGTATAACAATTCAGTGCACGCCTCCACACGCCAGACCCCATTCCTGGCCACCTACGGACGCCACCCACGTTACTTTCCCAGAACAACGCCAAACTCATCAGTACCGTCAGCAGATGACTTTGTCCGGGAGCTGCAGGCCCTACACCTGGTTCTGCGGGAACAGTTAGACCACGCCAAACGGGCCTACAAAGCAACCGCGGACCGGCGACGGCGGGAAGGGGACCCTTTGAAGGTGGGGGACTCGGTGTGGCTTTCCACTCGGCACATTCGGTCACAGCGGCCCTCCCAGAAATTGGACCACCGGTTCATCGGGCCCTACCGAATTACCGCCCAGATCAATCCTGTTGCCTACCGATTGGAGCTCCCGCCAACACTCCGGATCCACCCCGTGTTCCATCGCTCCCTGCTCACCCCGGTAGCACCTCCACACCCCCTCCGTGAACCTGTACCACCGCCTCCCCCGGTCCTGGTGGACGGACAGGAAGAGTACGAGGTAGAACGGCTCGTAGACTCTCGCTGGCACCGGGGCCGTCTGCAGTACCTGGTGGAATGGAAGGGCTATGGACCCGAGGATAGATCATGGGAACCAGCCGAGAACCTCCACGCACCCCGCTTCATCCGCCAATTCCATCGGACCTACCCTAGCAAACCCGGACCTTCGGGTGGAGGGGGCCTTGGGAGGGGGGATGGTGTCATGAGTCAGCCCCAGCCCCGGCTGGCCACCTTACCTATTGCTTCAGAGTCCTCCTCAGAAGATGAGCAGGAAGGGCCAGAAGGGTCTTCTCTAGAGCCAGAAGCCCCTGCAGAAGCTATTGGAGAGGAAGAGCAGTCAGAAACCACTGCTGCTGCTCCAGGAGGAATTCAGCAAGAACAGCCTGGAGCTTCTGCAGAGACTGTCAGGGATGAGGAACAGCCAGAAACCTCCACAGAGGCTGTAAGAGACAAAGACTCCCACAGGGCAAAAGCGAAACCTGAGCACCTGGGGCCAGCTGAAAGGAGGAAGCATAGAGATAAGTCAGCTCTGTTGGATAGGCGAAGAAGCGCCCGTTTACAGGCGCAACACCGAACTGAATTGTTAGAGAGAGAGGCAACAGCTGTTCCTCATTAGGACAGCATAAAAGGAAGACGCCGAGGAAACCAAGCGTGGAAGCAACTCAGCTCGCCACTCCCTGCTACCAGAGCTCTACGCCTGGACGCTCTTGCCCTGCCTTGTGCCCTGCCCTGCTGTTGGATTGGATTTTGACCCCGGCCTGCTTTCTGACTACTCTTCTGCCTGCTCCTCTCTCTGACTGACATATTGGCTCTGAAACCTGACCTGACTCCTGGACTACTGACTTCCTGCCTGTTGTGTTCTGCCCTGCAGTACCAGTGGGCCTCCTGCCTGCTGAGCCCAGCCCTGTGCGCGACAACCCCCCTCTCCGAGCACCCAGTCCTGCCCCCACGGCCTGAAGGAGCATAGGATGGGAACTATCATGGGGGCCAATCTGCATGCGCTCCCAGCATGGACGAGCCCCCTCCTCGCACCCAATCTCCTGCAGACGCACCCTACAAAGCATCTGCCCACGCTGCCCATGACCTCAGGTAAGTTAGCACGTGGCTGAAATCTCTGCCCATTTGCTTTCTGCTGTGGGTACTTTGAACACGAGGCGGGAGAGAGGGTACCCATGGTAGCAGGCACTGAGTGCACTTTGGGGACTTTGCGAGAAACATGGGAGAACTTTGCACTCGCTCAAGGGAAGACGGGCAAAGTCCAGACTGTCTGGCTAACAATATCCAATATCCCTTGCAGGTTATCTGACTCTGAAGTTCCATCTCAGTAAGGAGCAAGGAAGCACTTACAGGTAAGAGGGAGAGGGGACAGTTGCTAACCCAACTTGCTGATTTGTGCTGGCTGCCCCATCACCTAAATTCATCTTGGCTAGCCTTGGCAGGGGACAGGACGGTGGTGGCAGCCCCTGCCTGCCCCAGAGGCAGATGCCCAGAAAACTACTCTTGACCACGTGTTTGTAACTACCTGCTCACTTTCTCCCTTAAAGGTAAAATCACCCAAAGGCAGAGCACTTCCTCGCCACAGGGTCTTGCATTAGCTGGCTGCCAACTGCACCTGTGGAGCTCCCACTGCTGCTTTCTACTATGTGCATTTTCTCAAATGTTGGAGTGTGGGCTTTGGTTCAGCTGAGTTACTTGCTGCACATGTCTGTCTTTCCTTTGCAGGCACATCGCAACTGTCCAGGAGACAACCAAGCATGTCTTCTTCAGCACCCCCCCAGGCCAATCTTCTGAAAGTGTCATTCAGATCCAGCCCAGGAAGCAATATCTCAAGGCAGTCAGCATCTCCGCCCCACCCCTGGGAGCACAGAATGAGGGCTGCTCAAAATGCATTAGCTACCGAGGGACGGTGGTGTTGACATAATGAGCCAAGAAGCATGTGTGCATCTTGCTGTTTAGGTCTGTCTGTCATAACTGATGTAATAGATCTATTTGACAGGTCCTTGGATGATGCAAGAGCAAAGAAACAGCTTAGTCACTGCACCTGATGTGCTGGGATTGGACACTGAGGGGGGGTGCTATAGATGTATATAAGCCAGCTGTGTCTGGTGTAAGTGTGGAGCTTGTTCCAGTAAGTGCTTGGTGAAGCACTTTGACACTGAGAACAAAGTCTTGTATATAAGTCACTGTAAAATAAACTGTGCATACACTTTTACTACTATAAGTGTGTGGAAGCCTTATTTATAGCTCAGCTACAGTTCAAACCACACTGTGCCAACAGGGTTATGGGCCCAGAACCACGTGGCGGGCATTGAAGGTTCGAGGAACTGTGAGCGGTGAAGTCCTGAGAGGCTTGGAGCTGAAGGCTGTGGACGGTGAAGTCCAGGAGTGACTGTCCTGCACTGGTGAGGAAAAACAGCAGCTGGCAAGCTGTCCTTGCAGGGAAGCAGTGCGGAGGAGGAGGAGGAGGAAAACATTCTCCCAGGGCCAGTCCAGATACCAGAGATGGCTCAAATCCAAACAGCCCTGCTGGTGGAGAAACTCACGAATGAGAACTACCAGGTATGGTCCCTCCGAATGCAGCATTATTTGAAGAGGGAAGGTCTGTGGGTCTGTGTTGATAACCCTCCAGACAACCCCACGCCGGCAGAGGAAGCGAAAGATGAAAGGGCACTGGCTGCAATTGTGTTAAGCATAGCCGACAGCCAGTTAAACTATGTAGCTAACGAAAACACAGCTCAGGCGGCTTGGAAGACACTCAAGGCCGTGCACCTGCGTGAGTCAGCAGGAGTCTTGATAGCCTTAACGAGAGCCCTGTACCGAAGGGTTCAGAAGCCTGGAGAACCAGTGCAAGATCACATAGCCGCATTGACGCAGAGCTTCAGGGACCTGGAGCTAAGACGAAAGACATTCTCAGAGCTGGACCGGGTGTATATCTTGCTCTCCAGTCTAGCACCTGAGTATGAAATTCTCCTGACAACATTGGAAATGGTGCAAGCAGATGAGTTAACATGGAGCTATGTTGTAGCTAAACTGCTGGATTATGAAAGGAGGCAAAAAGACAAGCTGTTATCTGAGTCTGGGCATGCAGCCAAGTCTGGGCATGCAGCCAAGTCTACAGCGTGTTCTGAAGGGACCGACAACAAACTACAGAGAGACAACAGGCAAGAAGTTCCGATGTCTCCAGTTTTGCTGGCAACCAGAAAGTGCTGGACCTGCGGAAGCACACCCCATTTTCGTAGAGAGTGCCCACATCGAAGGAAAGGAAGGAGGCCAGAGTCCAAAACCAGCCAAGGTGATTCCAGGAGCGGAGAAGCAAGGCTAGTGGTGTCAGCTGGCGCTGGGAGCTCTTGGATCATCGATTCGGGTGCTTCGAGAATAATTTGCCGGGAGGAGTCCATGCTGGAGGACGTCCACGAGTCAACACTGCCTCACATCAGGCTAGCTGACGGGAGGTGTTCAAAGGTGACTTGCCAGGGCAAATTAACTTTTCCTTCCTTAGGACACACCTTCAGGGATGTATTATGTGTACCCTAGGTAGAAAGCAACCTGTTAAGTGTGTGTGCTCTAACTAGAGAAGGGTTTAACGTATCTTTTTCCCAGAGTGGGTGCACGATCTCTAAAGAGGGAAAGCCTCTGATGCAAGGTGAATTGCGTAATGATGTCTATTCCATTGAGGATGTTAAAGTAAGGGCACAGGTTGTGTCCAACAGGTGTGACCATGAAGGGTGTGTTCATATTTTACACCGCAGGCTTGGTCATATTGAGTATGAAGCACTAAGGAAGACATTTGCTCTGCTACCAGGGGAAAGTGTAAAACCATGTAAGCATTTTCTAAACTGCCAGGTCTGCAAGCAGGTAAAGAGTCATGCTTATCCTGTGGCTAAGTTCAGTAGCCGTGTGTCAAATAAGCCCTTGGAGCTGGTCCACATGGATCTGATAGGGCCGTATCCTCAAAGCCATTCAGGGAAACGAAATGCTTTAATTATCTGTGATGATAAGAGTCGTTATCTGTGAGCGTATGTGCTGACACACAAGTCAGAAACGTTTCAAGCAGTGAAGTACTGGCACAAAAGAGCTGAGTTGTAGCTGGGTGAAAAGCTTCGTGCCATTCAAACCGACATGGGTGGAGAGTTCCAGACAAATGAATTCTCCAAATGGTTGAATAAAAAGGGAATTGTTCATAGAATGGCAAACCCAGGGGTTCCAAGTGAAAGTGGCGTGGTAGAACGCAGTGGTGGTAAAATCCAAACAATAATGAAGGCCATGCTGACAGATGCAGACTTGCCGGTATCTTATTGAGCTGAGGCATTGGGAGCAGCCTGTTATGTCAGCAACAGGGTTTGGAGTAGGGCAATAAATGATATTCCCTACAGAGTGTTGTATAAAAAGGACCCAAAGCTCGGGTATCTCAGAGTGTTTGGGGTGAAAGCATGGGTGAATGTGCCTCTGAAACAGAGAAGGGGTCTGTCAGGGCAATTCAACATGTGTTTGTAGGATATCAAACTGGCATGAAATCCTACAGGTTTGTCACAGCAGACAGAAAGGTTTGCTTTAGCAGATCCGCAAGCTTTAATTAACACAATCGTTGGGGAAGACTCCATAGTAAGGAGGAGAAATCACAGGTGTTTCTGCCGTTAACAGAGCACAAAGAAGCTCAGAGTGGCAAAAGTCAGCCACAGAGTGTGATACATGAGCAGGCGGTTAAAAGGGAAGAGAAATCTCCTACACAGTCTCAGAGTCCTGGTATGAAAATTCCAAGAGTGTCACAACGCTCCACAAAAGGAGTGCCTCCTGTGAGATATGGCTTTGAGCCAGATCTGCCGCAAGTAAATTTTGTGTGGGTGCCAGAACCAGCTGACTGTTAAGAGGTTTTGCGGCTGGATGGGTCTGAAAGAGAGGCTTGGTTCGCTGCTATGCGACAGGAATACGAGTCCCTCGTAGATCACAAAGTGTTCTCTCTGTCTGAAATGCCAGAAGGGAAAAGCCCAGTGGGCTGTAAGTGGTTGTATAAAGTGAAATATGACCCTAACGGAGGTTTTAAGCGCAAGGCTCGCCTTGTGGCAAAGGGATACTCCCAAATACAGGGGCAGGATTATGATTTAGTGTTTTCACCTACTATGAGGGGGGAAACCTTCAGAGCTGCTCTATGCAAAGCAAGTGCAGAGTGCTTAGCTGTTTATCACTTTGATGTAGAAACTGCCTTTCTGAATGCAAACTTGGAAGAAGAGGTATATATGGAACAGATTCCAGGTTTTGAATCTGAACAAAAAGGTTGTGTATTAAAACTGCACAAGTCCATCTATGGGTTGAAACAGGCAGCACGGTGCTGGAATTTGTGTTTATCAAAGGCACTAGCTAGCCTTGGGTTTAGACAAGCAGAAGCTGATCCATGTTTATACACAAAGAAGAGTGGTAAGAAGCAATGTTATCTACTGTGCTATGTGGATGATCTCTGTTTTCTATGTAAGTCCACCGAGGAATTGGATGAATTCCGACAAGCAATAACTGGTGTGTTTAAAACAAGGTTTTTGGGACCTATATCTAACTACTTAGGTATGCAAATCACCAGAAACAGCTCAGGGTGTTTTGAGCTGAGTCAAAGCAATAAAATAAAACAGTTGCTAAAGCAGCATGGAATGTCAGAAGCAAAAGAAGTGCAAACTCCCATGACTGCTGGGTGTCTTAACGAGCCAAGGAATACTCCTTTAGAAAATAAAACAAAATACCAATCATTAGTTGGGTCACTGCTACATTTGTCCTGCTGGAGCCGCCCTGTGGTGCAGTGGCTGTGTAGGCAGTGTGCAGATCCCGGTGACAGGGACTGGCAAGCAGCAAAAAGGGTACTGCGTTATTTGAAGGGAACTTCTGAACACAGGCTTGTATTAAACACTACAAAAAGTACTGAAGTGGTAGCCTTTAGTGATGCATCATGGGGTAATGATGAAGGAAGGTCTACTTCTGGGTATCTTATACAAGTTCTGGGAGCACTAGTATGTTGGAAATCACAAAGACAAACATTAGTGGCGACTAGTTTGTATGAGGCGGAATTTGCCTCATTAAGTGATTGTATTCTGCAACTGGAATGGGTAATAAAGTTATTGGGGGATCTGAATATCCATTGTCCATTGCCAGTGAAAATAAAGTGTGACAGTTCTGCTGCAGAGCAATTGGCACAACACCAAACAATACGTGCCAGAAGTAAACATATTATAATCCGTTACCAAAATGTACATGATGCCATTCACAGAGGTATAGTATGTTTGAGTCATTGTAGGTCAAATGAAAATTGTGCAGATCTGTTGGCAAAGGGACAAAACCAGGAAATGTTGGCTAAATGCAATGAAATGCTGGGTATCATGCCTCTTGTCTCAAGGAGGAGTGTTGACATAATGAGCCAAGAAGCATGTGTGCATCTTGCTGTTTAGGTCTGTCTGTCATAACTGATGTAATAGATCTATTTGACAGGTCCTTGGATGATGGAAGAGCAAAGAAACAGCTTAAGTCACCACACCTGATGTGCTGGGATTGGACACTGGGGGGTGCTATAGATGTATATAAGCCAGCTGTGTCTGGTGTAAGTGTGGAGCTTGTTCCAGTAAGTGCTTGGTGAAGCACTTTGACACTAAGAACAAAGTCTTGTATATAAGTCACTGTAAAATAAACTGTACATACACTTTTACTACTATAAGTATGTGGAAGCCTTATTTATAGCTCAGCTACAGTTCAAACCATGCTGTGCCAACAGGTGGCACTTTCCCCAGTTTAATAAAACATGTTGAAAAACACCAAACTTCTGTGTTTGCACGCCTGACTGACATTGTCATTAGCCCCTCACTCAACACCCTGTCACACATGCCCACTCACACATCCCCACAAATGTATCAAGCAGCACCCCATCCAGCCTCCCTGCCCCCTTCTTCCCCTCAATGTGGGGTGGGAATTGAACTGTGGCCCATGAATGTCTGCAGGGGGGGCACTGAGGACTTTCATTCTCTGATAGGCTGAGCTGCTGACATCTGATAAGCCAGGAAGATGATTGCTGCAGGTGGAAAGCCGCTGCCAGGGGGTGGGGGATGTGTTTGCAGAAGCAGGGATAGACTTGGTGTGGGGAGGGTCTGTCAGTTCACTCTGAGGGGGTATCTCCCCAGTACTGGGAGATGGCTGTCAAGGTCCAGTCCCCATTCTCACTTTGTAGCGATGCAGTGATGTGTTCAAGTTGCACAGCAGCAAGTCTGAGAGCGCTTTTCATTCCCGTCGTTTCCAAATGCCCTCCCGGCTTCCCATATGGTCCCCAATGGGCTTTCCTGTCACTCATTGATGGCCCCGCCTCCCCCCACCTGCTTCTCCAGAACCTGGGGACTACTTAGAGTTGCCAGTCTCCAGGTGGAGATCTCCCAGAATTACAACTGATCTCCAGGCAACAGAGATCAGCTCCTTACTATATTGCCCTACTTTTCAAGGAGGGGAAACCTTTTTCTTTTGGTGGTGGGAATGGCAGCGGGTATTTGCAGGCACACCGAGCTGCAACCACCAGTCTGGCCCTCCCCATTGGCTGCACCGCTGGTTGTCCTTCACCTGAATATCAGGGGAGGGTGTGGCCATTGGCTGATGTGAGCAGGATTGTCAGTAGAATGGTGGGCGGGACCTCCCAGGGGCCGCTGCATCTCGCCTTGCCATGCTCAGGTGCCGGCAGGACTATCCTGCAAAAGTCCATAGGTTGCCGTGCAGCCCCCCCCCCCATTTACACTGGTGCACGAGTGACGGCGCTGCCTGGGGGGTTAGGATTGGGCTGTTAGTCTTCTTTTTATTCAATTTATCTTCAGAATGTAGTCCAAATCTTAATATTTGTCTCATTATATATTTCAGTGTAGCATTTGGTTTTGTCACTGATATAACAACACCATCCGTGTAACTTTTCATTTTATATTCTTCTTTTCCTTCCTTTATTCCAACAATTTTAGTGCCCTGCCTGATTTTCACTGACAAAATTTCTAATGCAATAATAAACAATAGTGGTGATACTGGACATGCCTGTCTAGTTCCTTTTGCTATTTCAATTTTCTCTGTTAGAGAATCATTTACTAAAATTCTAGCTTGCTGATCAGTATAAATGCTTTGCATCCAATTTAAAAATTCAGTCTCACAGTTCGTACTTCATAGTACTTTCGTTAAAAAATTCCAGGACACATTATCAAAAGCTTTCTCTGCATCTAGGAACATAAATGCCATTTTTCTCCTTTTCATCTTGAGTAATCAGTTGAATCAAGTAGATATCTGATGTTGTCTCTCATGTATCCCTTTGAAATAAATCCTGTTTGATCTTCTTGTATTAAATCAGGAATACATTTTCTTAGTCTCTCTGCCATTATTGTTGTAAAAATTTTATAATCCACATTCAATAAAGAGATTGGCCTATATGATCGTGGTATTAATGGATCATTCAGGGGGATAAAAGAGGTTGACGTATCATGACGTATTAGATTTTTTATAAGGTGAATGTAAAATGAAACCAAGAGAAGATTTGATTACACAAGGATACAGTTGTCAATGGTTCTTCTGTACACAACTATCAGAAAGGTTTAAAGATGATAAAAGGCTGTACAGATATGATCAATCTACAGCAGTATTTGAAACAGAATTATGTATGAATGATGAACATGTTATTGCTAAAATGTATAAACTTTTGTTGAAGACAAAAGAGTGATGGAGACAAAAGAGTGTTGGAGACAGAGAGTGATTCTGCACACATTGGATAATGCACTTCCAATGCTCTTTATAGATCATTTGGAACAGATTTTTTGTGTGTGCGGAACAAAAAAACCACCTCAAACGATTGATAAAGTGCATTGAAAGTGCATTATCCAACATGTGCGGAATCAGCCAGAGGAAGAATAGGTGAAAAAATTATGATTAAATGAGTAAGAACTTTGGATATAATATACAAATTGAATAATGGGAAAATATGTGGTCAAACGGTATTAAATTTACATTAAGTTCTAGTCTGAAAGTTTTTTTTAAAAAAAATAATGTATCATTGGTATATGTCAACAGATAAATTAACTAAAATGTATAAAAATGTTTTGAATAGATATTGTAAATGTGAACAGCATGAGAGGACATTTTTATCACCTGTTAGACATATAACAAAGCCAAATTTTTTTGCATATAAATACATACATTTATTCAGAAGATTTTTAGATATAATAATACAAATGAAACTGGAAGCTTTCTTTGGTAGGACTAATGAACAAACAGAAATCACTTATGGAACTTTGTTTTTGTATATGATAATGGCAGCAAGACTGTTTGTTATATGCTCAAAAATGGAAAACTTTGACATTACCTACAACAGAGAAATGGTTGGGGAAGATGATAGAGCTTGCAGAGATGGCCGATCTTATTTCTTTGATTAAGGAAAATACATTACCTAAATTCATTGTTATCTGGAAAACTCTTATAAACTTTTTGAGCAAAATGGAAAAAAATGAACTGATGATTTGTGCTTTTGAAGATTAAGAGGGAAAAAGAAAATTGCAGGGAAAGGAGATGTATTTTGTTTATGGTAATTTTAGAGTGAGTGTGCAGCATGTAATGTATATGTATCTGTCACTCAGAAAAATGGCAGCTATTCCTTTCTAATACTTTATAATTGTGTTCTTTTTTTCCTTTTCCCACCTTCTCTTTTTTAGTTTTTTTTATTCTGTTAAAAATTCTTAATAAAATTTATGGAAAAAAGAAATAAAGTGGGATACACTGTGCACTTTTGGAGGCAGGATATTACCAGGGGTTTCAATTTGTTTTATATTGTATGTTTTTAAATTTAGAGTTGTATCCCAACTTTCTCCACAATGAGGACTCATAGCAGGACTCATCATTCTCCTCTCCTCCATTTTATCATACAACAATGTTGTGAGGTAAGTTAGGCTGAGAATGTTTGACTGGCCCAAGATCACCCAGTGAGCTTCCATGGCAGAGCAGAAAATGGAACCTGTGTATCCTAGAACCTAGTCTGAAACTCTAACCACTATACCTCAATGGCATAGGATGGCTGCTGTGAGCAGTAGCAAGAAATGGAGGGCCATGCCAAGCCTGGAGCAAAAAACAAAATATATTAGATATATTGATAAATAAACACAGTTCCAGCAGTGGTCCTTATAATAATGGATAATTGGAATGAGTGAGCTCTTGCTTAGGTGTGGTTAGTCTGGACACAAATATATGAAAGGAACATAACACTTCATGATCAGTTTAATCTGTAGCTGATTTTTTAAAAGAATATCTTGCCACCTTTGTAGCTAGAATCTAAAGGTGCTAGGCAAAGCTTCAAAGCTATGTGATATTTGGAAGATTATTTCTAACACTTTGGGGATTAATTTGGGGCAAGAGAACCATATTTACGTTGTTCATGCAATAACATTTAGAAAGGGCCAGAGCAACTCTCAACTGCATCAAAATTGGTTGAAGTACAGTAAGCTACCTTGAGAGCTTTTATCTGCCTCAGGTAATGTCAGGCTGATCGACTGCTGTGCGCATTCTGCAGTCTTGAATCGCTGCTGGGAGAAAACTTTGCAGAAGTTCAAAACAAACTTTTTAAAAAGAGAGAGTCAAAGACACTAACCTTGCCTAATACCTGCATGTTGATTCTGAAAAATAAAAAAAGAATGCTAATTTAGATATGGTGACAAGAGCAGCTGAGCTTTATGAAGCATTTTTAACCATTACACAGTACAGCACAGTTGTATACAATTGTATCACAAAAAGGCACCCGGTATATTAACTTTTTGCAATGTCATATTGGGGGCATTCAAGTACTTGCTAACTTCAGAGCTAGGCCATCTAAACAACGTGGCATGAACTTCAAGTGCCCATTGTTTTATTCATTGTACAGATCATATAGTACTTTTTAAATTCAGCTTACATAATTTGTTCGATGATCATATATCTTTAAATACTTCAAAACACTGAGAGCTCTGAATAAGAATATCCTAGGGTTACTGGAAGAAACCATGCTCTCTTGGTTGCATTACTGCAAAGATAACTAAAAAGGGAACCTTGGTGGCATTCTAAATTTTAGTTTCATCATATTTACAAGGAAGTAAGTCCCATTAAATGAGTGGCATTTAAGTATGTTTAGGATAACGATGTAAAATGTACATGTGACATCAAATAGAGGAATACCACGTTTGCTGGGTACTTATGCCATTCAGAAGACTTCATGACTGCCAGTCACTGTAGCATGCAGTTCATTTGAACTACTGATTATGCTAAGACCTTAAAGATAATTGGCTTGCCAGATGACATCTGTCCCTTCGGTGACCTGTCCATGCATTCACTGCTGCTAGTGGTTTCCATTCCAATGATGGGACAGTGTTGTGTGCCAAATTATTTAGGATTCATTCCTGCTCAACAGATATATCTGCCATCACCCATTCTGAAACAGTGTTTTTAATTAACTTGCTGAATGTTACTGCTAATGAAAATTGACAGGGATAGAGATTTATTCCCGAGGACCTGGGTATCATAGAGATCTAATCTCATCTCTGATACTGACTTCATTTCAATTTATTTACCCCAGCTAAAATTACTTTTAAAAGATTAAATGAGATTCTTTTAAATTGAATTGTAACACATTAAAAAGTGTTTTATTAGGTGTCTTTATAAAATATTTAAACCAATATTTACCCCAAAAAATGTAACGCAAAACTTTTTGAATAGTTTCTGAATTTTGAGTGTTTGTATTGGTGCTGGGGTCTTGAGGCAATTTAGGAACTCTGCTGCCTAACAGTATCCCTGAATGAGCTGGTCCTAGGTACTGGTGTTGGAGAATGCCAGATTTATTGTTTTGGAGGAGTAGAAAAGAGCAAGAGTCCAGTAGCACCTATAAGACTAACAACATTTGTGGTAAGGTATGAGCTTTCATGACTCACAGCTCACTTCTTCAGATACAGCTAGAATGTGAGTCCATCCGTCCTGGTGTCTTGGAGAGTGGAGTGATTACAGAAGCTGAATGATAATAGCTAGTGAATAACAATAGCAGCTGTGATTGGATAGATGAAGTATGCAGAGGGGTAGTGGGTGTGGAGAAATCAGCATTGGTAATGAGACAGGAAGCCTAGGCCTCAATTCAGTTCAGTTTTGGAGGAATTCAACATCAGCAGCAAGATCATGCTGTCAAGCCCCCAAATGGGAAGAGAATCTTTAGTGTGAAAGCGGCCATAGGAAAAATACAACTCTCATGCTCCTTTGTTAAACCATGCATGCATGACATAGTGCTCATGCATGAAAGCCAGTTGTGCATGCATGTGTACTGTTGCAGTAGACGTGAATCCCAACCAATGGCTTAGTGATTACTTGACTGGAAAATTATGGCATGAGCTTCAGCAGGAGTTAAAAGCCAGGATGGCAGTGATCAAGAGCACTAATGGATCAAGAGCACATTCAAGGACCCTGTCAGCATACATTTGAAGAATCAAACTGAGCCTCTCCATAACAACAGGACAGGCAGTTGTCTCTGATACCACAGGTACCCTAGCTACTTTCAATTTGCCTCCAAGTCAGAACAGATGAGAGATATCAGCAAAGAACCTCACAAAAACATCACATCTGGGGGTCAAATTAACATCACTGACAGGGTTGGACTTAGGTCACGGTGTTATCAAGTCATGAATTGTTTTAAACAATTTTGCTGGAGAATATTAATTTTGGCACAATGGTGGCTCAGAAATAAAAAAAACCTTATTTGGCACCCTCATAGGTCTGCAAACAGGCTCTACGGTATGCCCTGCCTGACTAATCCCAAGTCTCCTGTAGCAGTGCTCTAGTCATCTCCCAGTCTTCTTCCTATCCCCCAGCTCTCTGATAAACCATGGAACTTGAGGCCTACATATGTATGGGAGAGGATTCCAAGGAGACACCTAAGCCAGACCATCATTCAGGGCAGCTATATGGGCCTCTAGAGAGTAACTGGGGAAAACTCTCAAAATTCCGCAGAGCCACCTGGAAACCCACAGGATCCATAAATTTCCATGGGCAGACTATCCTCTGACCCAGCTTGGAGGAGGCAGCAAGCACAACTGTGTCTTCAGAAGAACAAGGGCTGAACCTCCAGCTTCCTAAGCAGATCACAGGTAAGCTTCTCAGTACATAAAAAAGAGTGTAGTATATGTCCTTTTTCTTCTCTTGGGCCCATTTCAACCTGAGTCAGTCCTAGGGCTGCCATGGCAGCCATGAAGTCCCGAGTTTGATCTAACAAGGCAATCTCGGCAGATATGTTGAAATCTGCAAGAGCAATCAACCTTGGGATCTTCAAAAGCAAATTCAAAATCACCTATATCAGCTTATCTGGGGACCTTGATGGCAAGCTAAGCAGACAGTAAGCCAGCAGGATCCCTAACCTGTCCCTGCTACCCAACACAAGGTACATATCTGCAGTAGACATCTATTGACAGACAAAACCCCATGGAAAATAATCTCTATCTGACCCTGCCCTATCTTCCAGTTCGAGGTTAGCGAAGGACCTCAAACCCTGCTGGTGCCTGTTGTACCAAGGTGACAATGTCAGATTCATCTAGCCAAGTTTTGGTCAAACAAGCGAGGTCTACCTGCTTCTCATACAACAGGTTAGATATTACAGAGATCTTATTTTCATTGAGCCACTGAGGAGCACTTCACCACCTACCACCCATATTTCCTGGGTTGAAATGGGGATTAGACATGCAGCAAGCACCACCACATCTTCCTGCACCAACACTCCTCCCACTCACATGTATTTAACTCAAAATATGTAACCTATTATAACAAGCTCAACAAATGGACGAATGGCTCTGGTTTTAAAGGCCTTTACTAAAGAGACCATCTATAGACGTCTCAGTTATTAGACTGTTCTTGAAAGATTCATGATGGAACAACTCCAGATATTCTTGGATTAGACTGATTACCTAGATCAATTTCAATCTGGAATCGAACCTGGGTGTGGCATGGAAAACTCCCAAAGCAGCTAATAACAAAATAAACAATGTCAATGAAAATACCAGAAAAAAATAAGAACCCCCATCTTTCAGGGTCACCAGGGCCGATTCCAGATGGCCAGAAATTGCGGTTTTTCTGCGGAAATAATCGCTTACCGGCCACGCGTTCACTTTCATCTCCATCCACTTTGTCTCGCAGCGTGCCATGCCGTCCCGCTTCCGGATGTTTGCACGGCCAACTGAGGTACCCGGGATTGGTTGTTTCCTCCTCGTCACAGTTGACGTTGGGGGCCTTCATTGGTTCGCATTTCGGGTTTTTTTTAAAAAATTGTTTACGTGTTTTGCGCAAATGCGCAAACGCGCAGGTATGCGAATATGCAGCGTCGACTTTTGTGCACTTTTGTGTGTTTGTGCATTTGTGCGCATTTGCGCAGTTTGGTATGCACAAACGTGCGACTGCGCAAATGGCGTCGGTTTTAAAAAAAAATTAAGGGAATATTGTTGCCGGCCAGCCGGCAAAGGAAGGAGGGAAAGGGGAGGGCCTCTCCGTGGCGACGAAGCGTCCAGAAGTGTGCAAACCTGCAATACCGCATTCACACCGTCCGCTTATAGAGAGCAACTGAGCGCCATGGACCGCAGGTAAGCCGGGATGGGAAATTGCGGGTTTTTACGAGTGAGGTCGCTGAAAAAGCAAAAGCACTCGCTCTATTTGTGCCCATCTGGAATCGGCCCAGTAAATTCTTGGGCTGATCCGGATGACTTGTATGAGCAGTTTGTTTGAGCTGGCACCTCCATGTGGGTCTTGTGAGGTCATGACTTTGCATAAAGAAGATCCCAGGTTCAATCCCTGTCATCTCCAGTTAAAAGGATCAGGTGGCAGATGGTGTGAAAGATCTGAGACCCTGGAAAGATGCTGACAGTCAGATTAGACAACACTGACTTTGACAGAGCAATGGTCTGATTCAGTATAAGGCAGCTTCATGTATTTTCATGGGTCCGTTTTATTTGCAGCTACTCCAGTTCTTGTGAGGACCCAGCTATTTTGCCTGGATATGTACTCCTTCCTAAGTGGGCATGTAGCTGTAACACTACACATCTGTGAAAGTAAATGCATTTTCAAAACGATGCAAAACCATCTGGGCTGCTTTTTACTCAGTTGTGGGACTACACGTGCAGTATTTAGGGCAAGTGCAGTCCCACAAAAGGGCAAATAAAAGACCCCAGAGCACTTGTGGCATGGGAAATTGCTGCAGGGGGGAGGCTAGAGCCTTTCCTCCCCCAGTGTTGTCAATCTGAATTGGACCATGCAGCACTTGCTGAGCCAGATTGTCAGGGAAAATGGTGTGACAGAGGAAAGGTACCTTCCTTGATTCTATTCCATACAGTCCCTAATTAGGGAATGCTTGCAATTATCCAAATCACTGAGTCCTGTAAATTCTGCATGTACTTTCTACCCCCAACCAGCATAATTCTATGCCAAAATAAGCCCATATAAACAACACTGTCAAAGCTGCTGATTATATTAACCATCCCTTTAGCCACTTAATGTAATTTGAGGGTGAATCAGCATGTCATAAAATTCAACTTCTGATTTGTAATTGTAGTATAAATCTAAGTGATAAATCCAAGGGCACATTCACAGTGCAAATGGAAGCCATTCTCAAGCCTGTGTAACTGGGGTGATTTGTCCCAAAGTACTTTATGAATTCTAATTTGTAAAGGTGCTGAATATTTTTTTTCTTTTGTGTGAACTGCAGTGAATGAAAGCAGACCAGTCTACAACTGGATTAAACAGTTATTCTAGACATACCTTAAATCAAGACACATACAAATTATACCACAGAGCAACTTACAGTTCAGCAGAGCATTTTATATGAATAGAATTAACATAGCACATGACTCTCAGTTTAGTAGCCTATACATCTACCTTCTTCTTTATTTGATGCAATTCTTAATTCATATTTCAATGCACTAATCTAAACAATGCTGCTTTCTTAGTCATGTATGTATCATTCCAATAAACAAAATGCTGTGAAATGGTTATCTCATTCACAGTTGTATGAAATCAACTGTTCATTCCCACTGTACAGAAGAAGAATGGACGCCAAAGCTACATAGAAAATTCATCCAGGAAGAATGATTTGAAACCTTCATTGATTTCAAGGCCTACATTTCCATTAAATACTACCTTGATTTCATATCACATCAGTTGCACCATTTCCACAAAACATTTGAAAATAATGATTTCAGTGGCTTCATACTTAAATAAAATACCTGAATCTCAGGAATGGTCAAAGGACATATATGAAAAAGCTGTACATAGGAAACAATTTATGTTTCCTATGTATGCTTTTTTCTTCAGACAGTATTTGAGGGAAGATAGAAGGTTGCCTGGACAGCCTCATGATTCATCTACATTGCCATCTGTTAGGAGAAATAAACCATCTTGGCTCATTAACTCATAAATGATCCCCTTTTACATAATTGTGATGACCAACTGACCTGTAGCCTAACTGCTCAGAAAAAGTCACAGGATAGTAATGACAGATGTTCTTAATCCCACTTTTTGCCTAATTTGACAGATGACAATTTACACAAGTGTTCAGCAATGTTATTGCCCTGCTTTCTATGCTCCATTTTAAGACAATTAGTACTGCAAGCCATCAATTAATCCAGCAAACAACTATATCTGATCTCCATCTTACAACATACTTGAGGCAGCCAAGAGCAGAAAGGCTGAAATAAATATGGAGAGAAATAAACTCAAATTTCCTTCCATCTGAATACAAAAATTCAAATGTATATTCTCATTTTTATAGTTCTTAATATTCCCACTTATGGATGCTGTTGTATTTAGATATTTGAGAAACAACCCCCCCCCCCAATTTTAGTGAGTTGGTATCTTACTGCCTTAAGATATATCAACAAATCTTTAATTTTTAGAAGTATCATGGAAATCCAGTCTCTAAAGCAAAACTGTGTTTCTCCAACTGTTCTTTAGTTAATAACCAACCTTAACAACAACAACAATATTCAATTTATATACTGCCCTTCAGGATGACTTAACACCCGCTCAGAGTGGTTTACAAAGTATGTCATTATTATCCCCAGAGAAAACACCCTGTGAGGTGGGTGGAGCTGAGAGAGATCCTAGAAGCTGTGACCGACCCAAGGTCACCCAGTTGGCTTTAAATGGAGGAGTGGGGAATCAAACCCATTTCTCCAGATTAGAATCCTGCACTCTTAACCACTACACCAAACTGGCTCTTCTCTTAAGTACAGTGCCCAAAGTTAAAATGAGTAAAGTTAACCAAACAAAATAAAATTAACAGAGACTAGTGTGGTATCTTAAAAAAGAATACTGCTTGTATTGTGGCATAAGACACAATAAGAGTTAATAGGAGGTCAAGTCTCCAAGAAGTCAGGCAGCAGTTCCTGGAGCATGTGACCAGCATATTGCCATGTTTTCTTGTGCTTACTACCAAGGAAATGTCTTTAGAATTGCAGCCTATGATTAAAGTCTTCCAGGTCTTTTATCAAGTTTTATTGATTGAACAGACAATTCCCCCCACAGCCCAAGCCCTGATTGGGGGGGCGGGGGGAGAAACAGACTAGTGCCTGGATAACACTGCAAAACAAACCAAAATGCACCCCCAGCAGGTCTACTCAGATGTAAGTCCCATGTTAGTCATAATGCTTATTCCCAGAGAAGCATCTTTCGAATTGCAACCTATGATTGAAGTCTCCTTTCCAAATGTTTCGGAAGCTGATAGCCAGGGAGGGGAGGGGGTCTCCCTTTGTGAAGACCTAGTTGACAGGGAGGGAGACCCATTGGGGGTGCACTCTCATGCATTGCACTTATTCCCCTTTCCCACAAAAAGAGTTAATAACGTAAGGTATCTCTCCCCTTGTGACTTGATTGCTGAAAGATATTTAGAACAACAAGATGCTGCCCTGTGAGGTGAGTCTAGTGTCTGCCTGCTTTTGCAAAGTATGAAATGAAACAAAACACAGACACTTTTTAGTGAGATAGACTTGTTACAATTTAGTTTCCCAAATTTGCTTCAGCATTTGAGAAGCTGCTTTAACAAAAAAACAATTTCCAGATGTATTCTTGGCTCATTTTCCCATTATACACACCCCTAGTCTCAATGTATGGATGAGAAAATGTTTCTGGGAAGAATGCAAGATTTATTAGGCACCAGGGAACTTTCTGGGAGAAGCCAAATCTGTACCAGATAAACAAGCTTCGCTTCAACTGAAAGGGAAGCAGGCTGCTGGCAAAGCAGCTTTAAGACGAACTCTTGGGGGAAAGAGATCGAGATAGGTAGCCATGTTAGTCTGTAGCAGTAGAAAAGAGCAAGAGGCCAGTAGCGCCTATAAGACTAACAACATTTATTGCAGGGTGTTAATGAAAGCTCATACCCTACAATAAATTTTGTTAGTGTTATAGGTGCTACTGGTCTCTTGCTCTTGGGAGAAAACAGACTATACAGAACTGAAACAAAATATAAGTCATTTAACATGACATATTAAGCAACAAAGAAACTACCCAGGAGTAGTAGAGGATACAGTCCCAAACCCTTTATCAAAGCATCTCTCTGAATTATTTCTTTACAGCATACCCCTATTACTTGAATTTAAAAAGCCCTCCTGAATAATTCAACTTTGCATAGTTTGCATAAAGCCACAGGAGTAGGTGCTTTCCTGACTTGTTCTGGCAGCCCATTCCATTAGGTGGGGGCTACCTCAGAGAAGGCAGCTGTTGATTGTTCCTATTTTCAGGAAGGCCCTGTTCAGATGAGCAAAGCTGCCACAGCAGAGCATAGGGAAATCGGTTGTCCTACAGCCCCATTTGGAATAATGTGTGCAGTTCTGGTTCACTGTATGTCAAAAAGGACTTTGCAGAGCTGGAAAAAGTTCAGAAGAGAACCAAGATGATTAGGGGTTTGTAGCACATTTCTTACAAGGAAAGAGTCTGTGATTTTTAGTTTAAAAAACTACTCACAACTATGCGGATATGTGGAGAGAGTAGACAGAGAACTTGTTCTTCCTTTCTCAGAATGGTAGAATTCAAGGACATCCCCTGAAGCTGATGGGCAGTAGATTTAGGTCAACCTCAAGAAATACTTCTTTACACAACAAGTGATCCAGATGTTGAATTCACTTACAGAAGGTGTAGTAATGGCCAGAGACTCAAACAGCTTTAAAAATGGGATTAGACAGGTTTATAGAAAATTGGTCTATCAGTGGCTACTAGCCGCGTTGTCTAAAGGGAACCTCCAGATTCAGTGGCAGTAAACCTCTGAGAAGCAGTGCCGGGAGGCAATAGCAGGGGAAGGCTTCATTCTTTATGCCTTGGCTTCCAACAGTAACTGGTTGGCCACTGTGCAACAGGATGCTGGCTGACATGGCCCACTAATCTGACCCAGCAGGACTGTTCTTAAATTGAGCCAGCACTGGCTTCAACCTTACTGTAGCCTTATATAGGGAGTTTCCCTTACAGATGGTGCTGGGTCTCACGTGAGGCTCTTTTTCACAAGTTGAGTCTGCTTCTCTACTCATGAGGAGTAGTGAGATCCATATCCTGTAATGACTTAGTGGTTTCTTCTGGGACTTCTGCAGTCAGGACTTCCAAGTGCACACTCCTGCACTTGGTCCAGGCCTCTGCCTTCAGGAGACCATGGCAGGGCTCCTGGCTGAAGAGCTCTATTGGCTCAGGGGGTGGTGCTGGTGCTGGTGCTGGCTCAGGGTCCCTTTGAGGGGGCCCTGAGGAACCTGCCATGCAGGAGAGGTCGGCCCAGTGGGGTTGGGGGCAGGTTGTCTTCTTCCTCCTCTGATGAGGACTCATCTTCCCACAGGATACCAATGTGGTCCATAACATACGGAGTGACTAAAATTTCTGAATACACAAAGTTTTAAAAACAATTGCAAATTCTTGATCCTGCAAACTTAGAAGCAGAAATATAAGCATTTAATGAATCATTTCATAGAGTATAATCCAATAGCAACTATTATTAGATACAACGGGGGCATCTTGTTTTCTTCTCTCCTACTATTTCCTCTTTTGTTTCTCTGAAAGCTCCTCAGCCTCTCCTCCTTTCCTACTTCATTCTCCCCTTCCCACCCACCAGCCAAACAATCTTTATCAGCCCCCCCCCCCGCCAATCTTCTGCTTTCCTTCCTTCCCTCCCCGCAGGGCCGGATCGAGGGGGGCAGGGGGGGTAGCCTGCCCCCGCTGTCACCAAAGAGGGGGCACCGGGCGTAGCTTCCAGCCGCTGGGAGCACACCAGAGCTGGCGGCTTGCCGCACAGGAGGCTGAGCGCAGAGTTGGGAGGCCCTCGCCTGCCCCACTGATGGGGCGGCTGGCTTACCGCGTGGGTGGCTGAGTGCAGGGCTGCGCAGCCACCCCAGCACATGCCGCCGCTGCCAGCTTTGTGGTGCATCATGTGCTGGGGCGGCCGGTTTGCTGCACAGGCAGCACCGGGCAGCAGGGCAGACGAACCGTGCAGAGGGCTTCCTAGTCCTGTGCTCAGCTGCCCGGGCAGCAAGCCAGCCATCCCAGCACACGCCCACGCCACCACTGCTGCTGCCAACTCCATGGCACACCAGGTGCTGGGCAGCCAGCTTGCCGCGTGGGTGGCATGCATCCTGCCCCTGTATGATGGCATCATGGAAGTGACATCATCATGCAATGCCGGGAGTGCGTGCACGTGCTGCGCATGCACACGGAGGGCCGGACAAGGGTTGCACCAGGCGCCGGCAACCCTAGATCTGGCCTTGCTTCCCCGGTAGCTTTTCTCCACAAAAAATATGCATGGTAGTGGCCACTGGGCCAGGCCAAGTTGCACAGTAGGGAACCTTTAAGAACTTGCAGGGAATACTTCATTTCCCCCTTTATTTTTTGTGTCTCCTCCTGGCAGCTCCCATATCCTCACCTCGTCTCCTTTCCATGCACCAAGAAAACTACCTTTTATCTGCACCGCTTCTTTGGTTATTTACTTAATTTATACCTCATCTTTCTTCACAATGTGGACCCAGACTCAGAGCAGCTTACATGGTTCTCCTCTCCTCCACTTTATCCTCATAACAACCCTATGAGTGAGCTTAGGCTGAGAATGTGTGACTGGCAGAGGGGCACCTAGTAAACTTCCATATAAAATAATGGATTTGAACCTGAGTCTCCCGGATCCTAGTCTGGAGCTATAATCATTACACCACACTGGCTTTCAGGATGACTTAACACCCACTCAGAGTGTTTTACAAAGTATGTTATTATTATCCCCACAACAACAATCACCCTGTGAGGTGGGTAGGGCTGAGAGAGCTCTGAGAAGCTGTGACTGACTCAAGGTCACCCAGCTGGCTTCAAGTGGAGGGGTGAGGAATCAAACCCAGTTCTCCAGATTAGAGTCCCATGCTCTTAACCACTACACCAAACTGGTAGTTGCTGTCCTGACCCCAAGAAGTCCTCCCTCAAAGGCCAAAACAGCCCTGGAAACAGACCTCTTCCTCACTTTTTCTGACAGAAACAAAGACTTGAAAACTTCCAATATTGTTGTAGTAGCCTAGAAAAGGCAAATGAGGGCCTTTGTTTCTTAAAGCTACAAGCACTGCTTTACTAGTGGGGGGTTAACGCCTCCATTTTTTCCTTTTTTTTAGATTTCAGATTTTTCTGCAAACCTGGGACTTTTCTCATGTTTGTAGAAAGGCACTTATGTGCCCCTGCCCCCGGTCTCACTTCCACCCACTTGTAACCTTCCTTTTCAGGTTATGGGGTTCACAGGCAGTTTAGGGCAGTCACTATACAATACCTGTCTAGTCCCTTATTATTAGATAGAACCCCCTGACCCACAGGATCCCCTCTCTCCTCTTCCCACGAACTTCACCAGACAGGCAGCCCATTCCCTCAATTCACTATCCCTCGACCAACTGAATGCCCAGTGCTATTGGAGTCAGGGAATTCAGTATTTCTCTCCCTTATATGCTGCCACCATTTAGATTAGATATATTGGTTGTGGCCAGAAAGGTGTGTGTGTGTGTGTGTGTTTCTTGCATCTAGTCACCAGGGTTTAAACAGAACAAAAGAAGTTAAACTTTATTTAGTATTTCAACAACATTTAGATAACTCAGATACAGAGATACATTGTTTCTAATATTTGAACTTTTGATTCCAGTCATTCCAGTAGTCAATAATAACAATGTATCAGTTCTCAGAAGTCAGTTCTATTCAGGCTGCTCCCTTCACAAACTCAGATAATCCTTCCCTTCAGACAGCCTCCTCTCTCCTTCCAACTTCTCTAATAGATTTCAACCATTTTCAGCTACCATCAGCCCCTCATTCTGCCTGGTCTTATTGGCTTCTTGTTCCAGGGAGAGGTGTAAAATGTCCATCACATCGGTTTTGTCTGTTTATGTCTCCAATCTCCAGATTTAAGTGACCACATTTGGGGCCAGGCTGAGAATTCAATATATTGATGGAATCTACATTACATACCTGACAAGGGTTCTTAAGGAGCTCAAATATGAAATTGTTACACACACCTCCCACCTCCTGACTGGCATATAAAGACTCAGAGATCTCCACTCCTACTTATATCTGAAGAAGGGAGCTTTGACTATTGAAAGTTTATACTCTTAAAATCTTGCTGATCTCCAAGGTGCCACTGGAGTCAAATTGTGACACCTAACAAATATATTTGTCTCTAAAATCAGTCTCCATCCTGAGGACTGGAAAGTAGCACCAATTTTTAAATGGGTCCAGGTGGAATCCAGGGAATTACAGGTCAGTTAGCCTAACATCTGTCCCACCTAAATTAGTAGAAATTGTTACTAAAGACAGAATTATTAAGCACGTAGAAAAACAAAGCCTGCTGAGGGGGGAGCAGCATGGCTTCTGCAAAGAGAAGTCCTGCCTCACCAACTTTTTAGAGTTCTTTCAGAAAGTTAACATATGTATGGAATAGGGTGATCCAGGAAATGTTATATACTACTGAATAACCCCCAACCTTCTCAAAGAACTCTAAAATGTTGGTGAGGCAGAATTTCCCTTTGCTTTTGACACACCTGAGTAAGTTTAGCAGTCATGGGAGAAGAGAACAGATCATTTTATTAATTAAAAATTGATTAAATAACAGGAAACCGAAAGAAGAAATAAATTAGCAATTCCCACAATGGAGGGGAGCGAGCAGTGGGGTCTCACAAGCAATGGCATTGGGACTAGTGCTATTCAATCGGTTAATAAATAATCAGCAATTGGAGGTGAGTGGTTTAGTGGCCAAATTTGTGGATGATACCAAGGCAGATTGTGAAGAGCTCCACGATGAGCTCTCTAAACTACATGATTGGGCAACAAAACAGCAAATGAAATTCACTATAGCAATGTTGTTTAAGTGTAAGGTCAAGTACACTGGGTGGGAGCGGGGTAAATGTACACTGATGGGGTCTCGACTGGTTGAAAACCAAGGCAGATTTTGAAGAGTTCTGTATATTATCAAAAAATATATAGAGAGAGAGTATATGGTGATGTGGTGGTAGAGAGTGTCCTCAAGTCATAGTTAACATATGGTGACCTTCTAGTGGGGTTTTCAAGGCAAGAGACTAACAGAGGTGGTTTGCCATTGCCTACTTCTGCAATTCTGGTCTTCTCTGGAGGTCTCCCATCCAATTACTAACCAAGCACAACCCTGCTTAGCTTCTGAGATCTGAGGAGATCAGGCTCATCTGAGCTATCCAGGTCAGATATGATGATGTGTAAAGCCACAAAGCCATGAAATGCAATAAGCATCTGTGCCATTTGAATGCTAAGCTTAAATGTATACAAGTTAAACACAATGGCCATTCACAACAGTAGTAATTGGTGTTAACATATTCTTCCTAGCTAAGATAGGAGATAAAGTGTTAATTAAACACAGTTAGGTGCTTCCTGGTAACAATGGACCTTTGAAGTGGTAAAGACCTGTCATCAAGCTGCCTGCACTTCTTTTAACACAGGCTAATAACACCTTGTACAAGGAACTTGGGTTTCCAGTACTTAATAGCAAAATTAAATGACATGAGGTCTTAGAAATTTCCTAATTATAGAGAGTTGCAAATACTGAATCATCACAGTTATTTATTTTTCTCCTTGGAAATATTCTCCATATTTTCACATCTAGCTCCAAAGTGTTTTACTGTTGAGTCTTTTTTAATTATATAACTGGCTAAGATCGTTAGTTAATATTGTAGGCAGTAGTTTATATCCTTTTCAACTATACCGCTTGCATTAAGTCATGCAATTTAGCTGTGTTCCGGCAGAATAGGTCTGGAATACTTTTTAAGTGGTTACAGGTTTGGTAGAATTTTTATTTTGTGTGGGTCTTCTTGGGGTTCAAAATCTGTTCAGTGCTCATTTAAGAATGAGTCTTTCACACAGTCAATGTCAGAGAAAAGTTGTTAGTAGCAATACCTTCACTTTGAATAATGGTACTTTAGGGGTGTCTCTTGGTCTAAGCCTTGTTTGGGAACTAGAAAGGGGTCTTACAGTGCCATTTTAACACTTTCCAGGCAGTAAGGCCCATAAAAGAGCTTCTTACAGAGTAATCCTAAGAACGCTTTCCTGGGAGTAAGGCCCATTAATTGAGAATGTTTCTGAGTAGACAGGCTTAGGAGTACTCTCTTAAAGTGCAATCCTAAATGGAAGTATACCTTTCTGTCTCCATTGGCTTCAGTGGACTTAGAAGGGTATAACTCTGCATAGGACTGCACCGCTAGAGGACAACAACCAACATATGTTTATAACTGAAGCCCAACCAACCTAAATAATTCTGGTTATTTGATGCTCATGACAGCTCAGATCTAAACTGACATTTCAATTTTTCAATTATAAAATTTTCTCTGAAAATATCTTTCCAGTTTTATTAATTTAACACTTAACGGCAATTCAAGAGTACGTTTATACAAATGATAGGCTTGTTTTTAATGCATTTCTGTGTTTCTGCTCTCCTACAAAATGCACCAGGTGAAAAGCTAAGATCACGGAGAGGTAACCTGGGGAAACCATAGACCCTCCTCTAGCACCTTCTCTGTCTCTCCCACCTTATACCACCAGTAGATAATATAGCATATTATATGTAACATAGTGCATTATGTATATGGAGCATTGACATAAAAAATGTACCTGTGCATTCTCTGTAGTAGTAGTAGTAGTATTTTATTCACAGTCAATGACCAACACTTCAGCAATCCTAGTCCTATTACATTGATAATTAGATGTTTTCTCATCTTATTGATTGTACTGTCTGACATTATGTAATCTGCCTTGAGTCTCAATAAGAAATAAATAAATATATGCATTAATAGCCATGAATTCTGACTCAGTAGATAGGCAAATAGGATTCCTAATTGGCTTTGTAAGCCATTGCCCTGTACATCAAAGGTAAATGGGTGGACTGCCATAACGTTGCTTAGAAAATATGAATCAATACAATGCTGGGGCAGTTGTCCTGCTTCCCCCCTCCTCTCTGCACCCTTGATCAATGCCATTCATGCTTTATATTTTGTACTCAGAAGTGGACTCCCAAGTGCAAAACATATAAACAGTGTCAGCAATAAATGTAATAATAATACCACTTCATAATACAAGAACAATTATTGTTGTTATAAAATAATATCTGCCTTCCTCACAATGTAATTAAAGATATTTAAATGACAATAAAAATTCAAACCTTAAATTCAAAAATTTAAATTACACAGCATAATTAAAAACAGCATTAAGAAAAATCCTGATGGTACTAAAAAAAGCCTTTGTAGAAAGTTCAAGATGGGTAGCATGTTAGTCTGCCTGTAGCAGTAGAAAAGAACAAGAGTCCAGTGGCAACATAAGACTAACAAAAATTTGTGGTAGCATATGAGCTTTCGTGAGTCACAACTGTGACTCAAAATCTCCCACCCGATCACAATTTTTGTTAGTCTTATCGGTGCTACTGGATTTTTTGTAGAAAGTAGCTTTGGTGATCCTTACAAAGATGTGGCATCACCACCATAGGGTTGTTATGAGCTTGAGAATTTTTTTTCAAAATTCATTTTTCTAGATATATATAACCATTGATTCCTCTTATTCTCTCTTTTTCTCTTGTAAGAGGAATCCTGTTCTTAAACTTCTCTTTAAATAGAAATCAAGGTGCCCTTTCAGCTCTTGCAGTCGTTTTATGTTATACACCCCAGGGTGGTGCTCTAGCAGGAAGATAGGAAGGCTTAGGAAAACACTGCTTGCCTCTGAACATCTACGGAGTGAAATTCTGAAGTTTTGTAGAACCTTCTTTCCTGTTCCCTCTTCATATTTCTATTTGATCTAAAAGGACTTAATTAGAAATTGACTCCAAATTCCTAAAAAAAGGAAATGAAAAAGGGTTGTTGCATTTCAAGGAGAAAGTGGGTAAAGAGGAATTAAGAATTTTTTTCTTAAAAAGCCCACAATGCAGCAAAGGCTGTGTCCTCAATCAAATTAGCACTTATTGGAAGGCAACACTGCTGCTGGAATTCTCAGATTGGCAGAACACTGGTGTGAAAAGTGGAACTGGATTTCCTTGGAGATGAATTGATCGAAGCTTCCTTGCATGGTACATGCATGTACAAATTTAGATTGTTGCCTGCCAAATATGTACAAATGGAGACCAGCATCCCATGCCAATGTTATTTTGCAGAGAAAAGCTGCAGTTTCTACACATGGGCACCATTCATCAAGGATGATGCTTGCTCATATTTTGTAGTCAGGAATCAGTTCTTGTGTACTGAACATAATCCATGAAGCAGCCTGAAGTGTGATGTGTAATCTAGTGCAATTTATCAAATAGTGTTTGGTTGACAGTCAATTTCCACCCATAACATTTGTCTCATATAAACTGTGGCTAGGTGTTATATAACTTTGATTTCTAGATATATCCTGTTCAGCTATTTTTAAAGTACTATCATTTGAGGATGCTTTATTGTAAATTTACCCTCAATAAATATTATCTTCAATACAGTTCATCAGAGCATGGGGGTGGATCACACAATCAAAAACAATGGTGTTTGTTTAATGCAGTATTACATTCTACACAGTCAGCATCTGCAGTTCTCCAATGCATCTCCTCTATGTAAAAATTCTCCCATTTTTGGCTACAATATAAGATCATCAAGTGCCCACAAGGCTTTGAATCCTGTACCTTTACACACATATCTTGGAGTAAGTGCCTCTGAGCACAGTGGGATTTACTTCAGGATGAAATTACTTTCACGTTACATCATCAATATATCTCATTCTCAACTTGATCAAATCTGTGGATACTTAAAACTGGAGAGTGGCTGTGGATGAACAAGACAGATCTTTCTACAGATCTGAAAAATGTTCAGGTTTGCATAAAAATTGAAATCTAGAACACACATGAACACACACATTGGGAGGTTTAAAACCACAAAATGATAGAGTTGAATGTTATCTGCATATTGGTGACATCCAACTCCATAGCTGTGAATGAGTTCTCCTAAAGGCTTTACGTAGAGGCTGAAAAACATGAGAGATAAGATTGCACCCTGTGAAACCCTGCAAGATAGTTCCCATTCTGCAGATAGCTGATAGCCACTCTTTAAGTCTATTCCATGAGAAATAATTTAAACCAGTCCAGGGCACATCCTTTGATGCCCACTTCTGTTTCTAAATGCCTCAACAGGTTGGCATGGTCTACTGTATCAAAGGCTGCAGATAGAGCCAGGAAGAACAATAAGGAAGCATGACCTTTATCTATATTCAGACGGAGATCATCCACTAATGCTACTTGTGCTGTCTCTGTCCCATGCCCTAGTCTGACTCCTGACTGGAAAGAGTCCAGAGAGCGCTAGAGTTAGAGGACTTTTTCAGGGTCCATTTTAAGTCCTTGATGTGAAATCCGGTACCCCAAAAATCTAGTTCCTCCTAATGGAACTCACATTTAGACAATTTCACTGGCAGCCTCTGCTTTTTCAAAGCAGTTAGCACCTTTCTGACTAATTCCACATGGGATTCTTTATCAGGAGAATAAATCAACATGTCATCTAAGTAAACAACCACACCTTTGTACAGGTATTCATGCAGCACTTCATTAATTAAATTCATAAACACAGCCGGCGCCCCCTGCAGGACGAAAGGCATCACAAGATATTTTAATTGCCCCAGGGGGTATTGAAGGCAGTTTTCCATTCATCCCCCTCCCTTATTCTGATCTGGAAGTAAGCACCTTTTCAATCCAGCTTCGAAAATTTTTCCCTTGCGCCACCGCACTGAGCAAGGCCGTTTCCAGATGGCTTACCTGCACCCGGAACGTCGTGCCACGTTGCGGGGAAAATCCGAAATGGTTGTTGTGGGTTTTCCGGGCTGTATTGCCGTGGTCTTGGCATTGTAGTTCCTGATGTTTCGCCAGCAGCTGTGGCTGGCATCTTCAGAGGTGTAGCACCAAAAGACAGAGATCTCTCAGTGTCACAGTGTGGAAAAGATGTAGGTCATTTGTATCTACTCAGGAGGGGTGGGGTTGAGCTGAGTCATTCTGTAAGAGTCATTCTGTAAGAGTCAAAATCCGAAATATCGCATTTTCTCGAGCGAGTTTTGCATGACATCGCGATATTTCGCGTTTTCCCCGCAATGTGGTGCGACGTTCTGGGTGCAGGTAAGCCATCTGGAAACAGCCCAAGTCTCTGATCAAAGGGAGGGGGTATGCATTTGACATGGACACAGCATTTATTTCATGATGATCAGGACACAGTCTCAGCCTCAAGTCTTTCTTTCTGCGAAATAATACAGGCGCAGCATGGGGGGAGCTGGCAGGGTGGATGAATCCTCACTCCAGGTTTTTTATCAATGAACTCTCTTAGTTCCTTTCTCTCTGATTGGCTCATAGAGTACAACTTTCCTTTAGGCAACTTTTCTCCTGGAATTAATTCAATAGTACAGTCCGTGGCCCTTTTCACACTGCTTACCTTGACTCGCAACGATGCAGAACATTGCACTAAAAACGTGGAACATCGTGTTTTCTCGTGCGAGAAAATGCGATGTTCCGCATTTTTAGCGCAATGTTCCGCGTCATTGCGAGTCAAGGTAAGCAGTGTGAAAAGGGCCAGAGTCTCTATGAGGGAGAAGTTCCTCAGCTTCTTTTTCATCAAATACTGGGTTCAGTTTTGACTTAACTTGTTTAATAAAAGTTCAAGATCACAATGACATAATGCTTTCTGAAAAAAATCATTATTAATGTTCCATAAATAATTATCAATGGTTCCCCAGGGGCGCGGAAGACGGGAGCTGATGTTGAGGATTGCTGCACAATGTGCCCACTATCAGATTGGCCCCCTGTGTTGGGCTTCACTGGGGACATTAAATGCAGCCACATCTGCTGATGCACTTGGTCCTATGGCATAGAAGGATTGAGAGGAGCACACATCCTAAATTCTTTATTGTATTGCAGCCATGCTGCACCAGTGAAGTCTGTATAGCCTCTGTATATGATATCCATAAACTGGAATAGGGGGACCGCCCTCCAAGATTGGGCATGAGCAATGACCCCTGCATAAATCAGAAATCCTGGTAGCCAATTGGCTCAGGACCTGTCAATATTGTGGTGCCTAAGGTTCCTTGTCTCTCTCATCCAAGTCCTCCTTATCCTTCTTCTCCAGTTCCCTGAAGAGTAGGGTAAAGACATCCATGTACTTGCCCCGGAAAGTTTTTTCCCTTGTAGCGGGGTAAGGTGATCACCCAAGGGCATGGCCATATCGCCAAATGGCAGCGCCTGAAAAGGCACTGCCCCATAATTGGCCCAGGGAACCCTATAGTATGTACCCCATGGAGCGACCATCCCCATCCCAGATTGGGCCTGCGAAGCCACAGGCGGCCAACTGTCTGGCCTAGGCATCAACCCAGAAAAGGGTGGCTGACCCCATTGAGACCAACCGGCAGCTACCCCACTGGCCTGGGCCATCCCTGACATTCCTGTCTCTGTGTAGCTAGATTGAGGCATGTTGGGGGTGTGGGGGCAGCAGCCTGACCCCAGTGCCCCCAAGGCCATGCACACCCCTGCTGGGGCCAAGAGGACTTACCCTCAGCCTCCAGTGGTTGAACTACCAGCACCACCTGCCCCATCTCAGACATCCAGCTGCTGTCAGCCTCTGGTGGTCCCACCTCCTCAGCCGATTCTTCAATGGCTTGTCCACTAGCTGCAGTACCGGCTGGTGCCTCTGGTGAAATTCCAAGGCCAGACGTACCTCCCAAAGCAGTCAAACGAGAAAGAATGTCTGTTAGAGAAGCTAGATTAGCATTCTTTTGTGTTTTCTCAGCCAAATGTAGTTCCACTTATACACAGAGGATGCATTTGCGCCCGTGTTCCAGGGGGTGGGGTGTAAGTAAAGGTACCCTTCTGCAACCAAAAGAATGAACAGGAGTCTTATGGTACTTTAAAAACTAACAATTTTTTTAAGCACAAGCTTTGCTGAACCAGAGCCCACTTTGCAAAAGGTGGGTACCTGAAGGCTGGACAGCATCACGGCAGAAGTTGTTGTACCCCATGTTGCAAAACACCATTTGATGATGGAGCCTCTTGCATCTCACTCTGAGACTAATTTAGATGCTGGCATACAACCATGCTCTGGCTGTGGGAAAGCTCTTTTTATGCCGACAATCCACAAAACAAGTGTAACGTTGAAAAGCCATGCAACCCTCTGTGTGTGCACGTGCTGCCACTGCCGGGGGCATTGCCGTGGGCACCTGGCTCTGGCAAGCAAATACAACAGGTATTGGATTATTTATAGTGGAAGGGAATCCTGCTGGAGGCTCACATCATTTTACCCTTTTATGATAAACCCTTGGAGGTTCTGAATGTCTGTCTGTGAGGAAGTATTACACAGGACTAGCAAAATGGCTGTCAGGGCAACACTAAGGAGAAATGCAGGCCTGAAGGCCTATGGCAGCCCCCAGGCCAAGCAAGGAAAGACTAAGGAATGAGGGGGGGGGCAAATATGGTGAATAGTCACTTCCCTTCCCTCAAAAGCACCCCCCGCCAAAAGAATATGCCACTCGAGGCCGAGGCAGGAAGCCAGGGGTTGCCCCCAGGCCTGCTGCTGCCTGTGCCAATGGAGGGCCACCTGGAGAGACGTGCTGCACCAATGTGGCTCAGGAAAGCACCCCAAAACTATCTCCAATGGCCACAGCTAAGCAGCAGCGCTCAGAAAGGTGTGACACTTGCAAAAGCGCGGTGCCAGAGAGCGCTCCGCTACCCCGCGCTTCAGCCGCTGCCTCTGCTGCGCTTGCTGCCGGAGCTTCAGCCGCCGCCTTGGCCGTGTTCACCGCCGGGAGAATACACTCCTGAGCACAGCCTCACTTGTCATTGCCTCTCTGAAAGCACAGGCAAGCTCCGCTGCGCTTCTCCACTCCTCGTGCTGGGCATGAGTAAGCACATCCAGCCATACCTGTGCATGAGGCACAACTGAGATGCTGTGGGGGTGAAGAAGCCTAATAAAGCTGCCGATTCTGCCCCCCCCCCCCACCAGTGAAGGCCTGGATGCCCGGGTGCGTGCCATCTGCCTTCCTCCTCTGGGGAGGCAAACTGTGGCCCCCGGCCTAAGTGGCTGTTGCCACTGGCTGTGAGGCCGGATAGTCTTTAAGGTGCCACTTGCAGCCTTACAGCCATAAGAAAATGACCATGGTTGCAATAAAATGTCTTATTATAGCTGTATACTACCCTTCTCCAATGACAGCAGAATAGCTTTTTAACCTTTAGTCCATAGCTAAATGGAGATTTGAACAAAGGGGTGTCCCAGCATAACACTCTAGCCTTTACACCATACTGGGTCTCAGTAAACAAACCCTAGGAGTGGATCTTGAAGATATGGTTGGTTGTGATAAACTAACACTTCATTTCATCCTAACTACGCTTACTCAATGTTGTTAAGGTGGGAGAACTAGGGAGATAAAATTTATGAAGGCCCTGATCAAACTGGGAAACCAGGGAATTGGGCAAGTCATGTGATTTTTATAAGATATTTGAGTTGTGTCTGGGTATTGTAAAAGGTAAGGCAAAGGGAGTGTTAGGAAAAATTGGTAGTATTTACTTTGAAAAAAATCCAATGTGTGTCTTGAACTGGTAAACCTAGTACACAAATAGAGCTTTGAAAGGGCCCAGAAGTGGCTGGTCCAGGCTTCCTCCAGTTTCTTAAAAGAGGTTTGATGTACAGAAAAACCAGATACGCATGATTAACAGCGGCTAATCAAAATGCTGTTAAAAAGACATATAAAGCCAGACTCAAGAAACAACAAGGCTCAAGAAATCCAATGGAAGTATTTATAAGCCTGAAGTCTCTTCTAAATATATTGAAATAACCTGGTTGCTAGCTGAATTTCACAGCTCTGACGCCTTTTCAAGCATTTGAGCAGAGTTCTATAAAGTGTTTCCTCTCGAACATAAAACTGCAACATGGACTTAGAAACTGCAGTTTGCAGATACAAACAGTTGGCCTCCCTCGATGAGACATTTCAAATGTTGGTGATTAAATCAAGAGCTCTGCAGGTGTTACCTTCCTCCATGGCTGATGTGCCAGAGGAATGTTATACTGTACTGCAGAAGTTGGTTCTCCAGGGTTGCCAGGTCCCCTTATCCTCCCAGCAGGAGAGGATGACCCAGCATTTGCCTTTTCTTGACTCCTTGCAGAGGGCCCAAATTGGCCCACTGCGAAGCATGGGGGCACTTTCAGGGTAGCATGATAACATCACTCCTGGGAGTGATATTGTTGCATCATGCCGGGAGTGGCCCCAGGTCTGTTCCCCCATCTTTCCCCCCTGCTGGCCAGATGAGTGGTGGCGGAGGGGGGGACAGAGGGGGGGAGTTGAGAATCTGAGATCCCTAGTTCTCTTCTACTGTTCTCTTCTACTGGGCAGTTCAGGATGTCTGATTGAGCTCAATGGACATAGAGAAGATTCTCTATGCTATATTCATTCCAATTTTGCACATAACACAAAGAAACCAGTACTTACTATAAGTAGTTTGTGACAGTGGTGCTGGAGTAGAGCCATATACTGGTCTGTGCTGGAAAGTGTAGACAAAGTGGACAGGAAAGCATAAGAATCCAAGAAGGCCAAAAGTGTGCTACCATCTTGGGCAATGTCCAATGAGATGATGGCAGTCCATGAAAGATTAAATGAACATCAAAGGTTTTAAAGTTAAATGATCTGGTAAACACTGATTGATATACGTGCTTTATTGAGTTAAATAAAGGAATTTCTTGGTGAGGGGATGAGCTTATTTATGATGGGAAGGGATAGGAAAGGGACAGTGTTTTATCAGCAAAGACACAAAACTGAGGGCACGTTTTATGTGAGGTTCAATAGGATTTCCTTTTGCTTAGTCTACTTCAGCATGTTTCCTGCTCTGTATGCAAAAACAAAAACAGAACCCAAATGAAACAGAACTCAAAGAACTTGATAGCTTTGCACTTTAACAGCAGCTTCCATCAATGATATAAAGGCTTGTAAACAAAGTTCTAAAACTCCTGCAGCTAACTGCAGCTGACACTCACTTATATATAATCCTGGCCATAACATTAGTCATGTGTTATTGTACAAAGTGGAGGGCTCTTCGCAAGGAGCCTATTTAGGCAGCTTGGTGAACATTAAATATGAAAATAAGGGGGAAACATTTAACATTGTTGAAAAGTAATTAAAAATATATTTCACCATATGCTCCTCTGCCTTCACTTCACTTCAGCAAAACAAATGCCTAGAGCATTTATTGTCCCCCATCATTTTATAAAGAGACCTAATGCTGCCACTTGGCACAGAATACACACAGATAAAATAATCAGCCCTGAAATGAATTGTGTGAAATTCATTTATCTGCATTTGACCAGCTTCTCTGTAGTCAATAAATGCAGAAGTCTTTCTGTGCTCCTAAAATGCACAGTGCTGAAAACAACACTGTTTGTTTAGTACTCTAAATAGAATCATTAATAAAGGACAGTATATCATTAACTTTATTATAGAGCTACTATAGTCACTCCTAATAATTCTGTAACATTAATGACCCCAAAGAAGCTGTGGTGTTTGTGGTGGGAATGGGGGGGGGGCAATAGATAAAAGAACACACCTACACCTAAGAGCTGTCAAAACAAGTCCAAAGGCTTGATGGTAGATGCGTTCTTGATAGAGTTCTTCTGGGAGCAGAAGAACCATGCAGATTTTAAATGGTAATAGTTTCAGGTGGGTAGCTGTGTTGGTCTGCAGTTAAAGATCTGGGTCCAATAGCACCTTAAAGACTAACCAGATTTCCTGGGTATGAACTTTTGAGAGTCAAAGTTCCCTTCATCACTCTGACAAAGGAAGCTTGGACTCTCAAAAGCTCGTACATTGGAAATCTAGTTAGTCTTTAAGGTGCTATTGGACCCAGATTTTAAATGGTTTAACAGTCATAAAGTCTTCCTCAGAGATGGTTGTTGTGGGTTTTCCGGGCTGTATTGCCGTGGTCTTGGCATTGTAGTTCCTGACGTTTCGCCAGCAGCTGTGGCTGGCATCTTCAGAGGTGTAGCACCAAAAGACAGAGATCTCTCAGTGTCACAGTGTGGAAAAGATGTAGGTCATTTGTATCTACTCAGGAGGGGTGGGGTTGAGCTGAGTCATCCTTCTCCGGCCGTGAAAGCCTTCGACAATACATCTTCCTCAGAGAATGCTGGAAATTACAGTTCTGTGAAGGAATGCCAGGGATCTCTAACAGATGCCCACTCAGCTATTTCCAGGATTCCTTAGGGAAAAGAAGGAAACTGATAAAATTTGTAATGCTGCTATGGATTCAAGTGGCCTTCCATATTGAAAGCCAAACAAAATGTGTTGTCTGGAGAGCCACATTCAATATGATGCTAAACAATCCAAAAGATATGGATAAAAATATCCTTTGTTTAATTAGAAATTAGTGGAAGGAAAATATTCAGACTTGTATAATTTTTTTTTAAAAAAGACAGAACCTCCACGGTCCAACCAGTTGATTAATGGTGGATGTAATTATCTAGAAGTACACAAGACCAGCATAAAGATAGCCTATTAGAAATAACATCTTACTGATGCTGAATATCAGCAACAGCTGTAATTAGTGGGAAGCATATAAACACAGCTGGAGAAGAATATTCATGCTGTGTAGTTGAGGGCACCACAGCTTACATAATGCTATCTTGTAAATGTGAGATTTTCAGTTTATGTCATATATTAAATTGTTCCCTGTTGTTTGTCCTACTCTATGATGTCTGTTTTTGGCTATCAGTACAATGTAGGGGGAACGATGGTTGGCCAAATGTAGGGGGAAGTTCATTTTGCTTTTTTGCAAGCTCTGAATCCCTAGAGATGGCAAACAGATAACAGCAGTGTACAATACCTTTATCTTCTCTATGACATCACCACATTTTCAGTTGTGAAGAAAACAGAATCTGATAACACCAAATGTTATGGTTTGTTCACTAGAATAGTATTTCTATAAAATCTTTAACAATATGTCTAGTTTCATTGTAATCCCAAACAACAAGATATAAAGCTCATGGATGTAAAGCTCTTGACTTGAAAGATTCCTGGCCAAATGGAAGCCAAGTAATAATTATCTTGCATAGTTTCAGATAATTCTGCTCATTCAGTCTTTCAGTACTAGGGGGCCATTTTAGTTGTCTCCATTTTCAAGGATGGAAACCCAGCAATTATTGTACCATCAGTTTAATAAATATATGGTGGATCCAAAGAAGTTCTGCTCAAATGAAGGGTCTTTTGATCACCAATCACTGACTGCTGGAGATGCTAGGCATGAAAACTTACCAGCAGAATCCTTTCTAGTGGTGAGACAGATAATGCATTCTGTCGGTTGTTATATTGTCCACTGATTCACTGTCTCCTCTCCCATTCTCACTGCCCCTGGCAAACTGAAACAGAATCAGAAAAGTGCAGAAATACAAACACTACTTCCTCTTTGTATCTAAATGCTATTAATTTTCCAGTTTGGACTAGTTCCAATAGCTATATTAAAGAATTGGGACAGTTTGGTTTTAAATTAGTTAATGTGGAAATGCACATCCCCACTTCAAGTGCATTATAATCTTATAAAATTAGTTGAGATTTTATATTTAGATTAGCTTTTATCTCCAATTTTAGGGTACAAATGAGAGTTCATAAAATGAAAATTCAATAAAATACACTGACTGTCAATGAGAACCAGGTAGTGGCAACTCTGTACTGTTTGGTAAGTTCAGACACTTTGCTTTCTGGGCTTTTATTTGACTATCCTGGGTTAACTAAAGAAGGTTTTTTTTAGAAAACTGATGTAAAGACTTCTTGGAACACCTGTAGATGCTTAGATGTGCATACATTTCAGGCGGGCTTAGGAACGCCTAATGTTTTGATCAGGATATCTTAATTTTTCCGTAGTTCTGTACTTGTGTAGCAACAGTCAGCCGTTTGAGGGAGAGACTGTATCTCGTGGTAGAATATATTCTTTGCATGAAAAAATAGTCCAGGTTCAATCCTTGGTATCTCCAAATAAAGAATAGCAAATTTTGGCCCATTGGAGAACATGCCAAGAGTGATAGATAAGATCAAGGAGTTTGGAGACTTGGCAGGTTTCTTCATTAACAAAAAGAAGTCAAAGATATTATGCAAAAATATGACTAAGCAGAAACAACAATTGTTAATGGAAACAACGGATTGTGAAGTAACAAGTAAAGTGAAATATTTGGGAGTCGAATTAACTGCAAAGAACATAGATCTATTCAAAAACAATTATGAAAAACTATGGACTCAGATAGAGAGAGACTTGATTAAATGGAATAGATTGAATTTGTCATGGTTGGGTAGGATTGCAGCAGTTAAGATGAATGTGTTACCAAGAGTAATGTTTTTGCTACAGACAATACCAATCATCAGAGACTCCAAACAATTTGAAAAATGGCAGAGGAAAATATCAGATTTTGTTTGGGCAGGCAAGAAGCCTCGAGTGAAAGTGAAAGTTTTACAAGATGCAAAGGAAAGAGGCGGAATGCAACTGCCCAACCTGAGACTTTATCATGATGCAATCTGCCTAGTTTGGTTGAAAGAATGGATGACATTAAAGAACAAGAAATTATTAGCCCTAGAGGGATATAAAAAAATATTTGGATGGCACGCATATTTATGGCATGACAAAGTAAAGGTCAACTCGATGTTCCTGCATCACTTTGTTCGGAGAAGTCTATACATAATCTGGAAGAAGTACAGAATTTATCTACAAGAAGGAACCCCTTTGTGGGTGATTCCATATGAGGTGATAGACCCGAGAGCTGTTGATAATGAACAACAATGTTTAACGTATAAAGAAATAACTAAAACTGAAGCATCCAAACTTAGAATAAAGACACAAGAGGAACTATCACCTAACTACGATTGGTTCCAGTATAGACAGATCAGAGACTTATATAATTCGGACTCTGTAAAGGGAGGTATACGAATAGAGAATTCGGAACTAGAGCAGACCCTTCTTAAAGAAGATAAGAAAAGAATATCCAAGGTATACCAAGTACTGTTGAAGTGGTATACCGAGGATGAGATAGTTAAAACACAAATGGTGAAATGGGCTATAAACTTTAATAAAGAAATAACAATGGAGGCATGGGAATACTTGTGGAAAACTACAATGAAGACAACGACATGTATTAATATCAAAGAGAACATTCATAAAATGATCTATCGTTGGTACATGACACCAAAGAAGATTGCGCTAGGGAATTTGAATACTTCTAATAAATGCTGGAAATGTAAGAAGCATGAGGGCTCCCTCTATCATATGTGGTGGTCGTGTGAGGTAGCCAGGCAGTACTGGGGGGAAATAATAAGAGAAATGAGTGAAATTTTACAATTTCAAATTAATAAGAACCCAGAACTCCTGCTACTGAACTTGGGAATGGAGGGAATTCCAGCCCAACACAGGACGTTGATATTTTATATGACAGCAGCAGCTAGACTTTTGTATGCGCAAAAATGGAAAGTACAAGAAGTGCCAACTATTGAAGATTGGACTTACAAATTGCTGTATATGGCTGAAATGGACAAGATGACAAGAAAATTGAGAGATCTGGACTCAGGGCAGTTCAACACAGACTGGGAGAAGCTGAAACAATACCTGGAGAAGAAATGGGAGGTGGGAGGAAAACTGTGGCAGTTTGAGAACTACTGAAGTATTGAAGTAGAGGGGGGAGACTTTACCGGGGGGAGAAGAGATAAATGTGAATTAATAAGCAGTCAGATTAATAGATTGACATATATATAGATATATATAGGTTAACAAACAGAACATAGAGAAAATAATTAATTATAAGGACTAAATATAAGGAGCGATTAACTAACAATATTTTCTTTTTTTTCTGACAAGTTTTGTACCAAACTGAATGTCTGAAGATATAGATGGGTCAAATTGATTGACTACGTGAGGAGAGATATATAGAACTATTATAAAAAGATAGAATGAGTAATATATATAGAGAATAAGTCAAATTGTTTGATATAAACGAATGTATGATCTATATGGTTTATGATATATAGAAATACCTGAAATTGAAAAATTGGGATAAATTGTTTATCTAAGATAGAAACAAAGGCTTACAGTTTGGGCATATAATGTTAAAAATAGTTAAGGATGTACTGCTTAGAATAATGGAGAATATATATTTGTTTTAGATAGAGGAAGCTAATAAAAGTAAGGGAAAGGGGACAAAGGGTTGGAAAGCTGTTGGAAGTCAACAAAAAGGGGGGGGGGAAAGGGAGGGGGTTAGAGATGAAAAAATTGGGGAAAATTGAATGTAAATGTGGAAATAATGGATTCTAACCCAATAAAAATTTTTCAAAAAAAAAAAAAAAGAATAGCAAATTTTGGCAAAGATCCCAAGAAGCCATTCCCAGTCAGCACACAACAATAAGCTAGACAACCAACGGCCTAACTCAGAGCCTTACCAGACATGACATTTTTTCACATGTAAGTGGACACTTGTATCTGGTTAGAGCCTTTCAGAGATCCAGATGTATGACCCATCCAAGCTCTGACAAAACTGTACTGTACAGTCTTGCAGGATGACCTTCCCGGACAGATCTGTTGTTGCTGCTTCTTTGGAAAACGTTTCTCTTCCAATGGGCTTAGCCTGCTTGCCTCTGTACGCCCCCCAGGACTCCTGCTATATTCCCTTTGGAGTCCTCATCACAGGCTCAGTGAACAACCAATGATATCCTCATGGGACCCCTCTGCAGCAGCTTCATGCCCTTCTCTGAATAATGCAACTGAATAATCCAGAAAGATTCTTGTTTTCCTATGTCTAATCAGAGCACACAATGTGAACTGCTGCAGAGGTTCCCTACCAGGTCAGTATTCCTTCCTTGGCAAGATCCTGTGCTGGGAACACCAAAGGGGATGCCACAGGAGCGCCTACAATTCACAGAGGAAATCAGACTGAATGCTTTGGTGGAGGGCATCTTTTGCAGAACAACAGCAGCAGTTTGGGCCTGAAGGAGGCCCTACAAAGCAACTCAGTGCAATTTTCTTGGAGTTTGGATGGTTATCTTGATCTAAGAAAGAGTTTAACCAGACATACATGTACACTTATGAGTACACATGGTTGCCATGTTTGGTTAGATCCTCAGTATAATGCAGCTTTCTACACTGATGCACTCGTGTTTATAGATAGGCCTCCGTATACAAGGCTCAACATTCTTCCCTCTCTCTCTTTTCCACAAAACTTGTTCAATGACATATTGTGGGGGAGGAGCTCTCTAAATAGCTGCAGAGGTCTTTTAAACACACCTGACATCCATTGGTTTGTTTTTAAATGGTTATAATTCTTTTACATGCAAGATGTTAGAAGATTAATTGGCTCTTGTGGAGAGATGTGAAATCCTCTAAGTGAGGAAAGGGAAGATGTAAACAGATTTTATTCCAGTTATCAATTTGTTACTCAAGGTACCTTTGGAGAGTTTTCTATAGTCACTCCATTCCTCAAGACATGCATTATTACATGGGCTGGAAGTGGCCTCACAACCATGCAAATCAGCAGAGAGAGAATTTAAGCAGGGGGGAAAAGGCAATACCAGAAAAACAGTGACAATGGGGGACCTTTCAGAATACCCCTATACAGTAGTAAACCACGTTTCCTCTTGAAATTAGCATGGAAGCAGAAAGGTAGTAGATTGCTTTTTGCATTGTTATCTGGAAATTCTTCCATTTACAATAATGGGAATTGAAATCACAAAGTCACAGTCACAACTCCCAAACTTTTCAGGCATCGTTGGTTTAACAACCATACTATGGCCAGATTTCCCTATCATTTTCATGAAGTCAGCACTAAAGATCTCAGACTTCCAATTTGGGAAAAGTTCAATTTATCTGCCCTGCTCCTTTTTTTTCAACCACTATTTCCCAAATCTTGTAGAATGTAACAATTTCTGAATTATACCAAGGATCTGTTTTAGCTCAGAATTGTGTGTTCATCTGGATAGCCAATGAAATGCTCACAATATTTCCTAAGTAGGATATAATAATGCAGTTTGCTGAAGTATCATAGAAATTCAGTTTATAGCGGCTATGGACAATAGCTTTTGCTAACTCTTTGAATATGCCTATGCTTGCACTAGTAGCCTTTAGAATTAATTTAAGAGAAACAAGGGAAAAAAGTATATAAGGTTTTTTTTTCATAATATGACTTTATGATGATATGACTTTATCCAAAGATAAATAGCTTACTAGGTTTCAGGTGAAAGTACTTGTACATGATAGGTAACAGAGTTGAACAATAATTAACTAACTGATGGGAGTTAAATTCAGCACAGTTCCACTTAGATACATTAATGATTCCTAGAACAGACTTGAGTTTCTGTTCATCCTTTGCGGTCCCTCTGAAATGGCAGTAAACAATGATAGTAACTGGTCAACCCCTCATAAATAAGGTGAGTCAGATATCTTCTCAGAAGCTTTGGTGATTACTGTGATGAACTTTGGGGGCAGTTTGCAGGCAAAAGGGCAACATTGGAATTCTTCAGCAGAGTTATTTGAAATAAATTCTAACCTGGATACTCGGCATAAGTTGCAAAATTATTCATAGCTGACTTCACAATCCAGAAATTCTAAGGGTGTTTTTTAAAACCCTCCAGAGTTCTGTCTGTAACCTTTATTAATGTCCTTCTGGCATCTTTTCAGACCTCTGGCTATATAAAATTCTCCATGAATGAACTCACTAGCATAGTGAAAGAAAGAAAGAAAGAAAGAAAGAAAGAAAGAAAGAAAGAAAGAAAGAAAGAAAGAAAGAAAGAAAGAAAGAAAGAAAGAAAGAAAGAAAGAAAGAAAGAAAGAAAGAAAGAAAGAAAGAAAGAAAGAATAACATTCCTATAGACTGAAATGAATTGTCTCTCTAAAATGTGACTCAGGAGCATGATTCACACATAACCACAAACCAAATTACAAGAATGAGCGCTGTGTGTGTGTATGTGGGTCATCTGGTTCATGTACTCCTTCCTTCCTTCCCCTCCTCTGCACTTTATATGCATTTTAGTAATGAAAGGACCCGACTTTTGCCCAGGCTGTTCAGTTTTGCAGTTCAGAACCACATACAATTGGCTTGTTTTCTTCCTAACAAACTAGAACTCAGACCAGGATTAACCTTTGTAAATTGTGTTTGTAGGTTAGAGAACAAGCCATACTTTGTGATTCAAGAATATCCAATTGCTGGCCTTTCAGTCCAGGTATTGAGTATGCTGGCTGGACTCTTCTAGGTCCCTGATCACTAATTAATAATCCTAGAAAACCACTGGGGGGGGTGAATGATGGTAGATGAGTAGTTCAGCCCTCACTTTAAAAAACTTCCTACCAGAAAAATTCTTTTAGCACTGATGTTATGCTGTATACTTCTATTTACTTCTAGGTTAGCAACTGAGGAGTGTGGAAGGAACAATTCTGCTCCTGTACTTGCATTTGCAATAAAGAAATGGAAGACATCTCAAACTGAGTATGCTTCACAACACTTGTCATTCCATCCTTCCTGTATTAAAGGATCGTTCTTTTTATTGTGGTTCAATGCTTTTATTGTTGTTGTTTTTAAATGGAAGCAAGGTTGCACTGATTTCCATCAATTCTCCCCCTCCCCAGGACTTAGGAGAGTGCCCCCGCAGGTGCTGGTACTCAGTACCAAGAGCACTGGTTCTGCTAGCCACTCAGCTGCAACTTCTTATACACAAAATCAAATTCCTTATGTAGTCCATTAGAACGGAACACTGTGAGCTGAAACTGGGCTGCAGAAATTAGCTCTTCATTGGCATTTACAAGCTGCAACACAGCTGGAAAATTATCTTTAAATCATAACTGCAGAGCATGTTGCCTAGGGTTGTTAACATAAGTCTGGCAACTGGCTGGATATTTACCTGTGCCCCACCCCTTTCAAGGGGTGGGGTACATTAACACATAACAATGTGTTTATATACCACTGTACCAGACAGATTAGTGCCTCACTCAGAGCACTGAACAAAGTCAGTGTTCTTATTATCCCTTCAATACAGCTGGAGAGCTGGAGCTGAGAGAAGTGGCTTACCCAAGGCCACTTGCTGAGCTCATGGCACTATTGGGATTTTAACCAGCAGAGTGCTGATTTGCAACCCTAACCACTTAACCACAATACTACGTAATGACATTGTCAGCAATGCCATAGCATTCGGTCAAAACTTTATGGTTTAACTGTAGAGTTTTGACTGAATGCTAGAGCTTCGCAGTTGACATGATGATGGTTGTGCCTGGACACTGGAAATTGCCCTCCCACCTTTCCATCCCCATTTTTCTCCTGCCACTCAACTGAAAAGTGGCAGGAAGGGCAGGCATTGGGTGGGAGGTCACCTGCAGGCAGTAAGAACCTGTTAACCCAGTAAGAACCTGTTAACCCTTGGGCCATCTATGGTACCAGGAAGTCTGCAATGTAACATATAGTTAAGAAACTGCATATTCTGTAGGTGTGGTTTAATTTTTTTAACTATTCATAATCTGAGTCCTGGCTTCAATATAATTTTGAAGACAAATTTTATTTCCAAATGATCATAGACAATCACCTCAGACTTTGCATGTTTTCAAGTGAAGTCTGGTTCATAAGAGGTGGGAATGTGAGGAGGGAATAATGTTGTAGAGGTAGCATGAACTGCACCACTTCCGATTACAGTTGAAGGATCACATGCCAGACAGTAGCTCTATGCTAAAAGCTAATAGAAAACTTAGTAAGGTAAGAGTGAAGGTGTAGCATCTTCTTCCTGCAGAGCTAATTTTATTTTTGAATTGAATTTTTAATGCAAAGGAGCATTCATTCATTCATTCATTCATTCATTCATTGTCCCACTTGTCTCACACACCAGGTGCTACTTATATACACATTGAGATAAATTAAACAAATAAACCCCCAGTACACATGTATTGTCGAAGGCTTTCACGGCCGGAGAACGATGGTTGTTGGGGGTTTTCCGGGCTGTATTGCCGTGGTCTTGGCATTGTAGTTCCTGACGTTTCGCCAGCAGCTGTGTGACCTACATCTTTTCCACACTGTGACACTGAGAGATCTCTGTCTTTTGGTGCTACACCTCTGAAGATGCCAGCCACAGCTGCTGGCGAAACGTCAGGAACTACAATGCCAAGACCACGGCAATACAGCCCGGAAAACCCCCAACAACCACCCCAGTACACACTTTGTACCATTAATAAACTACATTCTTAGCTACAGGCTAAGATCCATAGACCATGAGCCCTTTGACCTTTAGTCCCTCTGGACAAGTCCACATTTTAGTTTTACTTGCAGGAAAAAGGTGAGGCAGTTGCTTACCCTGCATCTTATTTAACTTGTCCATGCAATGCTGGAATCTATTACCTGCAATCGAAAGCGGTGCAGTCAATGTTATCAACATCTCAGGGTTCTGCCCCCTCATTCTCACCATATTCTGTGGCAAGTGTGAACCAAGCCCAAGTTACTACTCACTGAAATAGTTATGTGCATCACTATGCAGAATGCAGACTGGAGCAACTTTTTTTATGCCACCAACAAACACTTGTGCTGCTGTACGAAATTATGGTTTTGGCATTCATACAACTTTCTCAGCGTGTGGTGGCTGCAGCTGGAAGTCTGCACAGGCATACTGAAAACCACAAGCAGATGCTCTCTGCCTTTTGAACATCATCCCTGAGGGGAAAGTTGTCATCATATTTGTTATTAATAATGATGTTTTAAAATAGAAAAAAAATGGATTTGACTTTCAGGCATTTGGAAAAACCATGGAATACCCAGCTTAAGTTATGCTAGGTGCATAAAAGGTAGTGGTGGGGAGGGGATGCATAGGTTGCACTAGGATAAAGGGGAACTTTTAGCTATCCCCCCACCAAGTATTTCATGCTCAACATCTTTTTAGATTTCTAGGTTAAGTCCTAGCATTCTTCCTTAATATGCTTCCTTTCCTTGTACACTGTGTTGTGTTATTTTAATTGGTCTTAATAAAAAGTATGACATAGCTTTTGTTTCTGAAGTTTACAACATTAGCATCCTAACACAAGATATCCTTAAAACTCAAGCTCTTTCTGCCAGTACACAAGCACTTGTCTCCTTCTACTTTGCATGATTGCATTTGAGGTATTTCAAAGAGATCTTCTGAACTAAGATAGTGTGGAGAGTCTTTGTTATCATTTCAAAGGACATTCCCACTTTGTAGGGTCTGGGTAAACATCCGTTCTTTGAGGAGAACTTTTCAGAATGCAGATTGACAGATTTCATTGGAGCTCTTACTTCCCTTGGAGCTTTTCATTGGAGCTATCTTATTCCCTTTCCTGCTATCCTTTTTGACTGAAAAATCATTCCAGCAGGGTCAGTGAACACTTAAATGAGTGAGAACATGAAAGTAACCTGTAGCTTCCATAGAAAAGCAAGTTAAAAATTGACCCCAAATGTGGTGACTCTTTAAAGAGAAATAAAGTACTAGTGATCACTGCAGTCTGACCTGAAAGGGAAAAGAAATCAAGAGTCATGGAAATGAGTGGATAATTATATGGATTGAGATAAAGGGTAAGCAAGGAAAAGATGGGTGAGGTATACAAACACAAAATATACAGAAAGGCACATTTTCATTGCTCCAGGCTGACAACTTTGGGGCCAACACAATTTGTAGTCTTGGTTAATAAAACAAGTGGTTACACTGATGGGAGACTTTGGCCAACTTTAGATTGATTATAGCCAACTTTTAGCATCTATAGGACACATTTCTGACACATAATATTTCAATAAGCATATGAATAAACTTGGTTAGCTTCACTTAGCATATCTACATATTATTCATGTTTTCATAGTAATCAAATATATTCTGACTGTCACAATAAACATATACCTACATATATACATATACATACATATACACATATATACAAATATATAAGCATCTGATTCCAGCTTCATGCATACATATATACATATACATATACATATACATATACATATACATATACATATACATATACATATACATATACATATACATATCTCAAATATAAAGAGGGCCCTTAATAGGCCTTCCTTGAAATTCTTTTAGAAGCCTGATCTGGCCCCCAAAAGTGAAAGCAGTCTTACTGTCTGGATTCTGGCTATTATCAACTGATAATGGGAAGCTTGAAGGGGCAAGTTGTAACAACATTTGCACCAAGGCCAGTAATAGATTAGGGCAAGACCTGTCAGAGTAAAACATCCGCAGTAATTCACAATGAAATTATGGCCATGAGAGAAACTCCCCCTATGGTACACAGACAGGTATATGGTGAAATCAAAAAGAGTCCAGTAGCACCTTTAAGACTAACCAATTTTATTATAGCATAAGCTTTCGAGAATCAAGTTCTCTTCGTCAGATGCCTGATTTTTTGATCAGGCATCTGACGAAGAGAACTTGATTCTCGATAGCTTATGCTATAATAAAATTGGTTAGTCTTAAAGGTGCTACTGGACTCTTTTTGATTTTGCTACTACAGACTAACACGGCTAACTCCTCTGGGTATATGGTGAGTAATCAACTTTGGTTGTTTTGAGAACCACATCTCCTGTCCTTGAGATGCTGACTTCCCCCAAAGGATATCGAAAGGTGCCAGTAAAGATGGGAATGTTCCTGGATACAATAAACAATTATCAATGTGTGAATGGACAGCCCAAAGTTTGATTGACCAATGGAATTATGCCAGATCATCAATAAGTTTAATTCTTATAGCCAATTATGTATCTTTCATTGTAATTTTTGCTAATGAATCCAAAGCTCTTCTGAGCTTTTGGAGCTCAGAAGAAGAGTGGGTTTCTGGGTGCCTTTAACCCTTACCTGAGTCTTCTTCCTTGTTTATATAAACAAATATATTATCTCCTTTATCAGACTTCATATCCGTGTGTTCATTTCTTTCTAATTGGGCAGAATACAGAGGTACACAGATTTGTGTTTAACACATCTAAACCTGTTTGGATTGAAAAATAAACAACACAAATTCCAGTTTTAGGTAATTTAGGCACACACATTTCAGTATGTCCACACATTTCAGTTCCAGTTTTCCTTATAGGCACACACCTTTCAGTATATCCAAACATCTCATAAATCTAATGCTTTATTTATTTGCTTCATTTATACCCTGCCTTTCTCCCCAATTAGGACTCAAAGCAGTTTATATTGTTGTCCTCTCCTCTATTTTATCCTCAAAACAACCCTGTGAGGTAGATTAGGCTGAGAGTATGTGACTGGCCCAAGGTTACCCAGCAAACTTTCCTGGCAAAGCAGATATTTGAACCTGGGTCTCCCAGATGCTACTCCATCCACTACTTCTTTTCAAATTTCAAAACTCCACTAAATTCATAGTGAGATTTCACTTCGGTGGTCACTGTTCTTGTGATAATTTAGGTCCCACCTTCTAAGCGGTTAGGTGATGCTTTGCGTCAGTCCCAGTCAATTTTAAATAAGGACAAGAGTGCTTATGTCTCCTGATGAGCCATTTGCTGTGTTGTGTGGAGCATAATCAGAAGGGAGCTACGGAAGCTCCCTTGTTGTTTATTTATAGTCTGGATTTCACACTGAGATCCAAGATGGATTACATACTGCAAGTGAATACAATACAATATAATTAATAGCTAGGACATTCACAGAGCAAAAATACAACATGATCAACAGGGCATTCAAGGAAAATGGATACAATAGGGTATGGTAGCCACAAACTGGAAAAAAACAGAAGAAAGCCAAACACGTACATTAGACCTTTCTGAATTTAAAGTGCAAGCAATTAACATAACATCTTTAGCAAAGTCAAAATACCCATGAAAAGTGATAGGCATGCTCCATCTAGCTCCTGAAATTAAACAAGCAGCAGCATTTTGCACTAGCTGGACTCTCCAAGACTGCTTTCTGCAGGAGACTTTCACTACCAGTTGTCCCACTCACCTTCCCTGTGGTTAATTTGCAAGTACCTGGTTGCCTTTTGAGGAGCTGAATAGAAATTGCTTGGCCTGGAAGGAGGCCCTCTTTTTTTTGTCAGCACCACAGTGTCCTGAGAAGGAGTGGTATTCTCTAATTAGGCTCAGTCTTCTGACAGGCTAAGCCATAACTAATTTTGGCAGAAGTAGTGTGAGTTGCTTCTGTATAGGTTGAGATAATTGGCAAGTACCCTGTTCCTAGGCTTCCCCATCATAGGTTCAAGAATCCTTGAGGGCTGGGGAGGGAATGACCATATCTTCTAATGCAGGTAAGTGAACTTTAGACATTGAACTTTATTTCAATATGAGTAGAGATGGGCACGAACCGCATTACGAACGTCAAAAACCCATGAAAATGGTGATCGTGCGATCGTGACCCGGTGGATCGGGATCGTCCACGGCCAACGATCCAGCAATTGGGAGGGGCATGGATCGGAGCATTCGGGCTCAGTTCAGGAATCCAGACACTCAGGCGCCAGCAATCTATTTCCCTGGCAACGGAGCCAGGGGAATGCCTGAACTCTGTCTGCCCTCCTTCTGTCACCCTGGAAACCCCAATGGAAGCCCAGCTTTCCTTGATCAGCAGGGCTTCCTTCCAACCATGGAGCTGCAAAGCAGTTACAAGTTGGTAGAAGACACCCAGGGGAGGGAGGGGGAAGGGGGTGTTCTATAGCCATGGGCACTCCAATCTCATCCCTGCAAACCCTGATAGGCAGCTCTGACGGCCAAACACAGATTGCCAGCGATTGCTGCCAGTGAGCGGGCAGACCCCTCCCACCTCCTCCCTGTGCCTGCCAGGCCTGGCGGCCACCGGCATCAGCCACCATTCCTGTATCACTGGGAACAGCGGCATGCTCCGCTGCTTTTCCCACGATCCACAATCCACGATCCAGTTTCGGGGATGGGATATGGTCGTTGCTGTTCAGGAATTCGGGATCATGGTCCGCACCAAACCACAATCCGCTGGTTGAATAATTTTTTTGGTTCGTGCCCATGTCTAATTCTGAATCACTGCTTACTTTTTCACTGCTTATTTCTTAATTGTTTGATTTTGCTACAACAGACTAACACAGCTACCCCTTTGTTATCAGCATCAACTGAGCCCTTAGTTGCTGGAGTGTCACATGGGGGAATGAAGCTAAATACCTCTTGGTACTGTTTTACATGCAGGTGATGATAAACAAAGCCATAAATAACACAAGATAAGTTTGGAGTCAGCTGCAGTAAGCTGCTTCTTAGTAGCAACTCACACAAATTCAGGAATATTTAATTGATGTAGATCAGCCATTAATAAACTAGCTAATCTACATATGAGCATCTTGTGTCCTTATTTGGAAGTAGTGATACAACTCCACAAGCACCTAGTACAAAAAAACTTTATTAGAATCAAAGCAGGGCCTCTATGGCTCCTACCTGGAAGTTAGTAGGAATACGTACAACCAAAGTGGAAAGTTAAAGTTACTAAATAAAAGCTGTTGGTTTTCTTTTTTGGACTGTATTAAATAGCTAAGCAATTAAATATGGCAATATAATAATAATAATTATTATTTATTATATTTATACCCCTCCCTTCCCACAAGCGGGCTCAAGGCAGGTCACAACAGAAGATAAAATATACAAGATAAAATCACAATCAATTAACACAGCTTTCTAATAAAACACCTGCTCACCGTATAAAAACCATATATCATCTGACGGAGGTGGAGTTGTGGCTTAACCATGCATGGTCGCTCATATATTGGGGGTAGATGGTCAATACCCCCTACAGACATAGAGGAGACTGGGAGAGAAGCTCATTTGGTGGAAACCCTGATGGCCTCAACCATATGCCTGGCGGAACATCTCCATTTTACAGGCCTGCCTGAAGGAGACAAGATCTTGGCGGGCCTGGGTGTCCTCAGACAGAGAGTGCCACCAGGTCGGGGCCAGGACTGAAAAGGCCCTGGCCCTAGTTGAGGCCAATCGAGCCTCCCTGGGACCGGGGACCACCAGTAGTTGCTTACCAGCTTATCTCAGCACCCTCTGGGGAGTATATGGGAAGAGACGGTCCCTCAGATAGGCTGGTCGCAGTCCATTTAGGGCTTTATAGGTTAATACTAAAACCTTGAACCTGATCCGGAACTCCACAGGAAGCCAGTGTAGCTGCTGCAGAACTGGAGTTACATGTATCCTGAAAGGCACACCCATCAGGACATGGGCAGCAGCATTCTGGACCCGCTGTAATTTCTGGGTCAGACTCAAGGGAAGCCCTGAGTAGAGTGAGTTACAGTAATCCAATATGGAGATGATCGTTGCATGGATCACTGTTTTCAGGTCACAGGTCGAGAGATAGGGAGCAAGCTGCTTGGCCTGCCGAAGATGGAAAAAAGCAGACCAGGCAACTGTCACGACCTGGTCCTCCATTGATAAAGAGGAGTCCAGCATCACGCCAAGACTTCTGATCAGTGAAACGGGCATAAGTGGTGCACCGGAAGCTGGATCCCCCCCCTCCAACGTCCCATGACCTAAGTACAGGACCTCCATCTTCATGGGATTTAACTTCGGTCTGCTCTGCTTCACCCAACCAGACACGGCATCCAAAGCTTTAATCAGGGCTTCTGGAGCCAAGCCAGGCTGTCCGTCCAACAACAAATACAACTGGGTGTCATCAGCGTACTGGTGCCAACCCAGTCTGAAACTCCGTGCCAGCTGGGCAAGGGGGTGCATATACAGATTGAACAACAATGGGGAGAGAATTGCCCCCTGGGGGACGCCACATCCTGTCCCCTAGTGCAGACACCCTCTCCCCTAGTGCCACCCTCTGTCCCTGACCGTGGAGAAAAGAGACAAGCCACTTTAAGCCAGTCCCTCGTGTACCCACATCGACAAGGCAGTGGGTTAACAATTCATAGTCAACCATGTTGAATGCTGCCAAAAGATCCAATAACACCAGCACTGCTGACACGCCTCGATCCAGATGTCTATGGAGATCTTCTGTGAGGGTGGCCAACAATGTCTCAGTTCCATGGCCCAGGTGGAAGCCATACTGGAATGGTTCCAGGACCAATGTATCTGCCAAGAAAGCCCGCAGCTGTGCCACCAAAATCACAATTTCCCACATTATAACAGTTTCAGGTTTGTAGCAGTACTCGTTCTGGAACACTCTGGCTCAAGAAGAGAACTTCCCAGGAGAATTCATTGCAAAAGTCAGAATGTCTGGTGGCATTCTTCTTCCAAGTAGTTAAAGCCATTCTAAGATTGGGAAAAGTGATTTTGGTCAAATCAGAGGCTCTGCCACAGTCCCTGGGTGGGGCTCTTAATACTATGTTGAGTACCACACCTGCTGTTAAGCCAGAAGTTCTATATTCCTGATCAAACCATCCTCTGCCAAGATGAGTTGAAATTTTAGGAGGTCTACTGATGGAGAGCAGAGATTTGAGGAGCTGGGTTATGCCTTCAAAATAATGGCATCAGAGTCATTCTACATTAGTTCTTGGCACAGAGACCAGAGGTCATCCTTCACCAAAGACTTAGCTAAACTGGAGTGTAGCTGTGTAAACCACTTGATTCTCCTTACACAATACTGAAAGCCCTCTAGAGGATCATGGGCAGGACTAAACAAGATGTTACCCCAGAACTGAAGCAGCAAAACCTGGGCAGTGATCACTTTCAATTCTGTTGCCAACCTCAAAACAAAGGATCTGGAGCAGGAGCAAGGATGATACTGCTATGTAATCTATTGTGCTGGCTCCTCTTCTGGATAAGAATGTAAACATACAACCAGAGAGCTCAGACTGTGTTTCTTGAAGAATATGCAACTGATGGAGTGGCAGCAGTTCTAATAATCTTAGGCCTGGCTGGTTTATAACTACGCCTTGTGATGATGACTGGTCTAGGAAACAGGCTTGTTCAGCAGCCTGGTTATTAATGTGGCCTGAGAAATCAGAAAAGCCCGATCCTGTTCTAGCATTGAAATCACCACGTAGCATGAGGTGATAGTTAGGAAATTGTAGGTCTAGAGTGTCGCATAATGGGCAGAAGATTCCAGATCACTACCAGACCCACACTCCCTCGTCCATTGACACAAGTATTCAGGGACTTCTGGCTTGGGGAATATGGAGGGCTGACGCAGCTCGGGGAGCTGAGCTTTCTGTGTTGCTGTTTGTGAGGGCTAGTGGGGTGCTGATCGCCCGCAGCCCCCTGTTCTCAGGCAGAGAACAGGCAAGTACGCTTAAGACCCCGAGGGTGAGTTGATCTCAGTTGTGGGGGGGATCTACGCAACGATAACCCACCCAGCCTCGAGGTCCCGCTCGTAGACAGGTGGCAAAGATCTCTGCAGCAGCTCTGGAGTCAAGCTTTTGGCTTAAGACCTCCGTACCCAAGCTTCAGCATCAAATTGGGAAGATTGAATTATTTTAATTACTGAAACAGCTATTACAACCCGTAAAGAAGGACTAATAAGGTAAAGATTGCTATCTCTCTTTCTGAGAAGAAAATTGGTAAAAGAACTGAATTAAAGTAGAAGATAAAAATTGCAAAAGATTTAAAACGTTACTATGAATGTTCCGGCAAAGTAATTGAGAGAAAAGAACTTTTTAGAGAAGAGGTAACGCGGAAAATAGATTATTGTTTACATACCTGCGGCTTGAAAGAGATAGCGAAGTGTGAGAAAGCTGAAAAATCATGAGAAACGCTGAGCCGAGAAGAGGAACCGGAAGTGCATCAGTGTAAAAGAGAGACTGGCTAGAAGCGGCCTTTGAAGAACCGGAAGAGGAAGAACGCCATTTTGGAGAAGGGAAAGGGCTTGACCTCAAATTGGGCGGAAGTAGGATATTTTGGATAAGGGAAAGGGCATAAACTTCAAGTAAAAACCATAGAGAAAAGACGCCCGACATTTTGGACACTAGGATCGCTAATTTTTAAAAGATTTCGTTAAAACTTGACATTTATACTGAGAAAAGTAAATCAGCCACGCCACGCAGCTAAGGAAAAGAGCAGACTCGTGGGAGCGAGGCAAAGCAAGCCCCACGATGTCGAAGAAAGAATGGCAAACGATGCTGGACAGTCTTGATAAAAAAGTTGCAGAGGGGAATAGGGAGATCAAAGATATGATGCAAGAGATTGTGAAGGACATTAAGGAGCTCAAAGAGACTTTTAAATCAGAGATGGTGGAGCTGGTTAAAAATATTGATGAGGTCAAGAAAGAATTACAATCAACACAGCAGAAAGTTAAAACAGTGGAAGATGAAACTGACAAGTTGGCTGTATCACACAAGATAGAAACCAAGGGTTTGAAAGGAAGAATGGCCATGGTGGAATGTAAACATATGGAAAAGCAACTTGGATTTCGCAGAGTCCCAGAAGTGGAAGGGAAATCAACCCAAGAGCAGATTTCAGAAATACTAGCAGAACTTTTGAACAAAGAAGTGGATGAGGTGGCAGCCTTTCTAGATGTGACATACAGAATCAACTCAAAATATGCAGCACAAAAAAAATTTACCAAGAGATATAATAGTCCAATTTACAACAAAGAGAATAAGAGAAGAGATTGTGAGTAAGCAATTTCAAAACCCTCTGGAAATTGATGGGAAAAGAGTGAAAATAATGAAGGAACTGCCTAGGGGGGGTTTGTTGGAGAGGAAGAAATACAGAGAACTAGTACAAATGTTGAAAGAACTGAACATTAGATATAGATGGGAAATACCAGAAGGATTGAGCTTTGAATTTCGTGAGATTAAAAGAACACTTAGATCTGGACATGAGATGGAAATGTTCATAAAGGATTATGAAAAAGACTTACCCAAAAGATCTAAAATTTGACTATGGAGTGTAAAATCATATCTTGGAGTGTAAATGGACTAAACTTACCTTCTAAACGTAAAACCACTTTCCACTGGCTATCTAAACAACATTGTAATATAATTTGTCTGCAGGAGACACATATTAGGAAACAAGATGTGAAATATTTAAAATTTGCTAAACTGGGGAAAGAATTTGCAGCTGCGTCAAATCAGAAAAAAAGAGGAGTTGTTTTATATATTAAAGAGGAGCTGCAACCGAAAATGATTTTAAATGATGCGGCAGCTAGATATATAGCAGTGGAAAAAAATTGGAACACAAAGAAAATACTTTTGATTGGGATTTATGCACCTAATGGTGCTAAAGAGAACTTTTTTAAAGATTTACAGAACCAACTGGATGGACTAACATATGCTCAAATAATTCTGGCAGGTGACTTTAATGGAGTAACAAATTTGGACGATGATAAAAAAACGAAGGGTGCTCACAAAAAAAGAGGACTTTTTCCAAAATCCTTTTTTGAAATTAAAGATCAGGAAAATTTGGAAGATGTATGGAGAAGAAGTAATTCTAAAACAAAACAATACACGTTCTATTCTGCGAGACACTCAACATTATCAAGAATTGATAAGATCTGGGCCTCCAAAGATTTGGCGGTATGGACTAAAGATGTGGAAATAATGCCTAAAGTAGGCTCAGATCATAATCCAGTAATGTGGAAATTTGGGAAAGGCACCAAAAGACGAGGATGGAAGATAAATGGAGATTTGCTGCAACTAGAAGATAATATAGTGCTACTACAAAGAGAGACCAAATTCTTTATACAATATAATCTACATAAAGATGTTTCAATTGATAAAGTTTGGGACACCTACAAAGCAGTGATTAGAGGAACTTTAATGGATTTAAATGCAAGAGACAAGAGGAGAAAAGAAGAAAAAAGGCAAGAAATTATGGAAAAGATAAAGGCCAAGGAGTTACAATTAAAGAAAAGACCAGGGAAGAAGAAGTTGTATCAAGAAATAAAAATTTTGCAAGAACAGCTGAGAGTAATGAATAATAAAGAATTAGAGTGGGAACTGAAAAAATTGAATCAAAAGTCATTTGAAGGTGCGAATAAACCTGGGAAATATTTAGCGTGGCAGCTGAAAAAGAAAAGGGAGAAAAAAGTAATAACCAAGATTCAAGAAGATGGCAAGACGTTAACAAATCAATTAGCTATTAGTAGAGCTTTTTTAAAGTATTATGCAAAACTGTATCAAAGAAAAGAAGTGAATCTGGACACTATCAATATCTGAACAAGATCAATTTACCAATATTATCAGGAAAATGGAAGGAAAAGCTGAATGCAGAAATAACAGAGATGGAAATAAAAGAGGCTATTCGGACGACTAAGTTAGGGAAGGCACCAGGCCCAGATAGAATTACGGCTAGGTTCTACAAATTATTGGAAAATGAACTGGTACATTTCTTGAAAGTGGTAATGAATGAAATTTTAAAAGGACAAAAGATACCAGAGTCTTGGAATGAGGCCAATATATCATTGATACCAAAAGAAAATCAAGATTTAAGCAATGTCAAGAACTATCGTCCTATTTCATTGTTAAATATTGATTACAAAATTTTTGCAAAAATTTTGGCAGAGAGATTAAAGGACTGGTTAGTCGAGTTTATTGCAGAAGAGTAGGCAGGGTTCCTTCCAAACAGGCAAATTAGAGACAATTTGAGAACTGTAGTAAATGCTATAGAATATTATGATAAACATTGTGAAAAGGAAGTTGGTTTCTTCTTTGTGGATGCAGAAAAAGCTTTTGATAATTTGAACTGGAATTTTATGTTTGCCACAATGGAGAGGCTGCAAATGGGAAAAGATTTTATTCAAGCAGTAAAAGCAATATACAGAGACCAATGTGCGGCAATTGTAGTAAATGACGATTTAACAAAAAAATTGGAAATAAGAAAGGGTACAAGACAGGGGTGCCCATTATCTCCATTGTTGTTCATTTTGATTTTGGAACTGCTATTGATTCAAATACGAGAAGATGATACTATAAGAGGCATAAAGAGTAAAGAATTTACCTACAAGGTTAGAGCTTTTGCGGATGATGTGATGGTTATAGTGGAAGACCCAATACAAAACATGCCGAAGTTGCTTGATAAGATAAAAGAGTTCGGAGATCTGGCTGAATTTTATGTTAATAAGAAGAAATCAAAGATACTATGCAAGAATATGACTAAACAAAAGCAACAAGAGTTAATGGAACTTATCGATTGTGAAGTAACACATAAAGTTAAATATCTTGGAATTGAGATAACTGCAAAAAATATTGATTTATTTAAGAACAACTATGAAAAGCTATGGCAACAGATTGATAGAGACTTGATTAAATGGAATAAATTAAATCTGTCATGGCTGGGAAGAATAGCGGCAGTTAAGATTAATGTGTTACCACGGATTATGTTCCTATTACAAACAATTCCAATTATTAGACATACCAAACAATTTGAAAAATGGCAGAGGAAGATCTCTGACTTTGTGTGGGCAGGCAAGAAACCTCGAGTAAAAATTAAAGTTCTGTGTGACGCTAAAGAAAGAGGTGGACTGCAGTTGCCGAACATTAGATTATATCATAAAGCAATATGTTTGGTTTGGCTAAAAGAGTGGATGTCACTGAAAGACCGCAAACTCTTAACATTGGAAGGTTACAAGAAGTTGTTTGGATGGCATGCCTATTTGTGGCAGGATAAAATAAAAGCTGACTCTATGTTTTTGCACCATTATATTAGAAGGAGCCTCTTCACGGTCTGGAAAAAATATAAAAAATATCTGGGTGAAGGTATCCCCTCTTGGGTGGTACCATTTGAAGTGATCGATCCGAGAGCTATCTATAATGAAGAACAATGTTTACCATATAAAGAGATATTGATTATGGAACAAAAAATGATAAGAATCAAAACGGAGGAAGAGTTATCCTCCTGTTATGGATGGTTCCAATATAGACAGATTAGAGACCTTTACAACTCGGATTGTTCAAAAGGAGGACTCAAATGGAAAAACTCAGAGTTGGAAGAGACTATACTACAAGAAAGTAAAAAGAAGATATCTAAAATTTATAAAATACTTTTGAAGTGGTATACAGAGGATGAGACAGTCAAAGTACAGATGGTGAAGTGGGCAATTAACTGTCACAAAGAAATAACAATGGAGTCATGGGAACATTTATGGAAAACTACATTAAAGATTTCAACTTGTACCAGTATTAAAGAGAATGTCTATAAGATGATTTATAGATGGTATTTAATGCCTAAGAAAATTGCGCTTGGAAAAGCAAATATGTCAGATAAATGCTGGAAATGTAAAAAGCATGAAGGATCATTGTATCATATGTGGTGGACGTGTGAAGTAGCTAGACAGTACTGGGGAGATATTTTAGAAGTAATAAATGAGATTTTGCAGGCCCAAGTAAAGAAGAACCCAGAGCTATTGCTACTGAATTTAAGTATGGAAGATGTTCCTATGCAATACAGAACATTTCTATTCTACATGACGACGGCAGCAAGACTTTTATATGCGCAGAAATGGAAGGTGCAAGAAATACCAACTATTGAAGACTGGATGTATAAATTGCTGTACATGGCAGAAATGGACAAAATGACAAGAAAGCTGAGAGATCAGAACCTGGCAGAATTCTTTACTGATTGGGGAAGACTGAAAACATATTTAGAAAAGAAGTGGGACGTAAAGGGGGAATTATGGCAATTCGAAAATTATTAGATTGGGTTTGTTTGTTTTTTTATTGGAAGAGATGGAATCTTTACCATATGGAGTGAAGTATTAGCTAATTGTTAGCTTAAATTTAAGTGGATTTGGAGTTAATAGATATTGGTAAAATTAATAAAGTAGATATTTTATTTAATTGTTAGCTTAAATTTAAATATATCTGAAGTTAACAGATAGTAATAGATAACAGATTTTAAGTTAATAATAATAGATCTGAAGCTAACAGATAGAGTTTAGCTTAACAAAGCAGAATGTAAACATGATATAATGAGTTATAGGAAAAGGGGATAGATTAGGAATAGATTAAGATATAGGGTTGGAAAGCTGTTGGAAGTCCTGAAAAAGGGGGGAGGGAAAGGGCGGGGGGAAATGATATTGAGATGTTATTTGAAAGTTGTATGTATTAATATTCTCACCTAATAATTTTTTTTTAAAGTCACAAGTTTTCATAGCTGGTACTGCAAAGACATAATAATCTTGAAAAGTGGGAGGACTGGAAACCTGGAACCACATTTCCTGCAGACATAATATATCAAACCAATGCAGGAGATGGTTTGATATATCAATACTTTGGAGCATTATAAGATGGAGCTCAGAGAGTAAGCATCTGCCATCTTTGCTGGAGTTTCGTCCCCCTTCCTGATATAACAATAATGGGATGTATTGCCTGATTCACATCAGGTTTCCAACTTGGAAGACACTTCCTCCTTACACTTAAGCAAGGCCAAAGAAGAATGTAGTTATAATTTTTCCTCCTGTCTTTCCCCAGTGTCATGCCTATGCTGTAACTTAATGTCATATTGTCAATGCCATAACTGTTTCTTTCACAGACTTCGTGCAGGTGCTTATCTAACGGACTGTAGAAACTTTCAGTGTTCGTGAGTAGACTACTCACTCCCAGGCATTGCTATGTCTTGACTTTGATCTTTTGCTTTCTCAGTGACTCTACTTGATAGTATAAATATGTTAAACGTTCTCACCCAAAGCACGCACCAAAAGTCTTGTTGATTGTTGGGAGGGGGAAGGAGCAAACATGCAAGTTAAGAGGAGGGATTTTTCCCCATGTTACTATTCCTGTCAATCTTGCTCTTACTGCTTACATGCTTATGTTGCTTCTGAGTAATCCTATGGACATATATATGGAAATGATTTGATTTTTGAATAAAACCATTTAACCAAGATCTTGGACTTCTTGTTGCAATGGTATAGGGATCTATATGCCATATCCTGTCATCCATATCCTGACACCCAGGCCAATTACACTTTACTGTAATACACTGTGGAGTATAAAAAGGTATGATCTTTTATCTCTAACTTACTGAGGTTCAGCACTAAAGATGCAGAAACTACTTTCTTATATTTTGCATTATTTGCTTGTCCAACGCGCGCGCCCCCCCCCATTGATTTGTGTCTCTGGAGCCTTTCAGAGAGCATCCAAGACAAACTAGTCTATTTCTAAAGTAACCAACTCTAGATGGGATAGATAAAAGGTACTGCCTCACATGTTCTATGTTTCTAATTCTTTGGAACAAAATGACTATAATACTGAATCTTTAATCTATATCTGTATCTTTAATCTTTATCTGCAGTATATTTTGTCCTGTTCTTGCAGTTGGATTTTGCTGTTGAGTTGAGATAAGGTAGGTCCTGCCAATCTTCCCAAGGACATATTTAGAAGCAATAAACCTCTGAAACCCAGTGCTTGGAGGAGGCACACTGGGAGTGTTAGCCCTCACAGGCAACTGGTTGACCACTGTGTGAAACAGGATGCTGTACTAAATGGACCACTGGTCTGATCTGGCAGGATTCTTCTTATGTTCTTAAGACATAAAATTAAAAAGCAAATATATCCTGTATAAATAGATGTATGAAATAGGCTGATGACAATACTGCAAAGGGAGACAGATTTCTCTCTGTCAAAAGAGACAAATCGCTTTATGTTTGCTTCCTCCCCCCCTTGCCTCACCCATATTCAAGGAAATGACTTGGCACTGCATCATTGGTCTCTTCTCTCGTTGGCTGCATGCCCAATCACAGCTGATTATCCTTGACCTACACTTAATGGAGTATGGCCGGGCTATAGCAAAGGTTAGATAGGTTGTTTCAACCTTTCTTTTCCTCACTAAAAACATGCTTGTCAGTATCCATATATTTTCTCAAGGTGCCTATTCTTTCAGAGCCAAAAGACCTTGCTTCTATTAGAAAAAAATCCTATCCTAATAGAAATCTCTTCTGTAAATCTATCACTTTTAACTTCTTTCTCTCTAAGTCTGCTATCTCTTTGATGGTTAAAAACAAGAGATTAAAGAGGGAACTTGATGACTAGCTGTGAAAAGAACAGTTAATTGCCTCACTAATGAAGAAAATTGACTGAATTCTCTTAGGGTGCTTTCTGACGTGCTATGTTATGTACTATAGGTATGGTAAAATGTACTCTTACTCGTCACAGTATAGAGGTGCACCTTTCTCTGTAGTGTTGAATCTTTCCACATAAACCAATTTGTCAGGTCATTCTACCTAAAAACATCCTACCTGAAAACATGTCACCATGTATAGTGTTCGGCTTAAAGGATTTCCAAGCTTCAGTCCACACTTCCTCTACTGTGTCCACTCACTCAGAGAATATCCCTGACACATTTCACATTTCTACCTTCCCCTCCATGTCTACTGGTCTTTCTGAACAGGTCAGGAAAGCTCCTACTCTCCTGGCTTTCCACAAACTATGCAAAACCAAATTATGCAAGAGGGCTTTTTTAAATGTAAGTAATAGGGCTGTGCTGCAAAGAAATGGTTCAGAGAGATGCTTTGGTAAGGGATAGGGACTGTAGACTGTACTACTGCATACTGTCTGTTGATGTAAGTACGTTCCTACTGGGCAGTTTCTGCATTGATATGTCATGTTAAATTGCTTGTGTTTTCTTTAAGCATTATTTCATATCTGTATTGGATTTCTGCTTGGTTTTTTCAAATTTCTGCAATCCACACCCTATTGTATTATTTATTGAATGCCCCAGCTATGGATTCTATTGACTTACACTGTATAATCCACCTTAGAGAACAAAGTGGACTACAAATAATATAATATATATGGGGGGGTTAGGTTGTATGGCTTGGACCCTACAACGAGCAAGTAGAAACATACATATACTTAGTGCAGTTCTACTTGCTCAATGCAGCACCTAGGATTTTCTTTCCTATATATTTTAGCTCTCAGAAATTATTTGCACAGGATCTTCCACAAGCAGAAATTAAGGTAGCAATACAATAATTCTGATTTAGTACAAGCAGCTACCATAGTATTTTTTCACAATTCTAATTAGAAAAATGAGCTGTAGTGCAAATGGAAATTTTGTGCTGGATCCAACCCCATATTTAAATGTACATATGTCTGTTTATTTTCTATTCGCATCTTGTCATTTTTACCAAACAATAACTGATGTGTATGGAGCAATATGGAAGCATGATGAGATTCTCTTCCTGTACATCCCAGAGAAAATATCAGGGGAGCAGAGAATAATTCATCCAATCACACCCATAATAATTATTCGTGCATTTCATCTCAAACCCCTAATCCTATAGAAAACAGTTAATGAATCCACCTTTGTTTCCTATGCTGCCAAAGAGATGTCATGTTAGTACAATTACAAAGAATAAAAAAGAATATACTTGTACATTTACAAATACTGGTATATATAAATTAATGTATATTCCATGGAAAGTGAAAAAGGCTGAATGGTAAGGCAAGAACTATGGGACATATCATTTAAAGACATTCAGTAATTCCTTATATTCAATGCCTTAATAAACATGCTTCAGAGCATGTAAAACATACTGTTCCAACATGGTGCTCCAGCAAAAGAGGTGGATAGAATCCACATAGAGGGAGCAGGTATGAGAGTGGCAAAGTCAGCTGCAAGTTGTGAAATTGCTGGGGAGAAGATAAAGTACTACACACATCTCAAAAATGTACCTCTCCTGAGACCTTGCTTTCTTAAGAGATCTAGCCTTCAGAAAGGAAGAGGGTAATAATCAAGGAAGGTCCATTCCAATATTATGACAAACATAAATTACTATCTGAAGCCCATGCTATCGAAGTAGGTTAAAGTAAGTCACCTCTAAGTTAAAAAACTGAGGCCAAGGATCTCTATCGACTTTCTTGTGAAAATGCAGAATGTATTTTGAAACATTTTCATTAATCACACATGCTTTGCTGACATTAAAAACCAGTTTTGTGGGTGTAGTTTGAAGGGTGACAGCGAAGACAGAGGCACAAAGACATGGAGACCGAAGTTGGAGATGAAAAGGCCATAGCTTTATAGATTACAACTCACAGGTGCACTCGCACTACATGGAGCACAGATCTCAAGATCAACTGAACTGCCTGCTAGCTGATGGCCTCGTTGCCCCCTCAGACCAACAGCTGTGAGGTGTGCCATGGGATGACAGTAAGTGGGATTCCACCTGGGCTTACCTCTCTGTGTGGTTCCCTTGTCACCTAGAACTAAGACCTGACAGCCCCCTGAGCTGGGCTCATCCCTACCCTGCATTGCCCACAAGATCCCTCAAGGGGATCCCTAGCTATGGGGAAACAGTGCATACAGAACAGGTTTCCCTCAAATGGATTTGTGCCCAGTGCCCAAACCACCAGAAGAGCCACAAAATGGTTCTGGCCAATGCATGCTCCTCATGTCCATCCACTTCACGAAGCTGTTGTCCTGAAGCCCCAGGTGCTGTCCCCGCTGGATTCCTCTCCATAACGACCTGCCCAGTGTACGATGCTGTGATCTTCAGATGAGACAGTGGTGGAGGAACTCCGGAAGGGCCTGCAGCTTGTCACTGGGAAGTCATGAGCATCCCACCATTATGGCCAATTCAAAGCCCAGATAGATGAGGTGAGTGGCAGGGCTCTCCATCTTTTCCTATGCCAAGGGAACACCCAGATCAAATGCAAGGGCCTTGAAGGAGGCCAGATATGCAGTGCAGGCTGTGCTGCCCACTGAGCCTACTATCAAAAAATCATCAAGGTAGTGCATCACATGTGGGCTCCCCCAGCAGCCCTTAGTCTCCCACTCCAGGAAGGTGCTGAATGCCTTCCTCACCCTCCTTGCAAGCCCCGATAGTGGAGGGCCAGGCTGCCCAAAAGGGCTGCTGACACGCGGACTTCCGGTTTGGGATTCATGGAGGTCTGAAGCAGCTCCAGTTGCGGAGCTGACCGGACTGCCGTTTTAAGCGGCCGGCGGGGTGAAAATAGCCCGCGGCCGACTGCTCTCAGGCGGAGAGCAGGCAAAGAACGCTCAAGACCCTAGGGTGAGTTAGATCTCAGACGAGGGGGGGCTCTGCGCAACGGGTCCCCTCCCGATCCTTGAGGTCCCACCCTGCGACGGGTCGGCTACAATCTCTGCGGCAGTTTTGGGGCCAATTCGGCTGGCATAAGACCTACATACCCAAGCTTCGATTGGGGGAAGAAGTGGAGAGGAGAAGTTAAAATCGAAACAGTGATTACAACCCGAGAAAAGTGAAGGAGAAGGTAAAGATCACTATCTTTCGATACGGGACAGATTGATAAAAATAGAGAGGAAAAAAAGTAGATTTTTAAGCTGCAACAGACTAATGAAAAGGAGGGGAAGACTCGGCAAGAGTTGTATTTGAAAAGAGACTAAGTTTAAAGAAGTTATTAAAGAAATTGGACTATTGTTTTGAATACTTGCGGTTATGGAGCTGTGAGAAAAAGACACCATCGCGAGATCTGCTGTGGGAAGACGGGAGACAGGAAGTGCGTAACAACAATAGAGTGGCTGGAGAGAAGCGGCCCTTGCTGGAGGGCAGGAAGAAGGGAATCGCCATTTTTGAAAGGGGAAGGGTCGCGGCTTCAGCGGAAAGGGAAGTAGGCCATTTTGGATTACAAAATCATAGAGAGACCAAAGAGAAAAGACGCCCGACATTTTGGACTCTTTAAAAATTAATTTATGGAAGAAGACCGGGACATTTGAAATAAAAAAGGTACTAAACTCAACGCCACGGAATTAAGGAAGAGAGCGGACTCGTGGGAGCGAGCTAAAGCAAGCCCCACGATGTCGAAAAAAGAGTGGCAATCGGCAATAGAAAACCTGGATAAAAAACTTTTAGAGGTGATAAAAGAATTTAAAGACATGAAATTGGAGCTGATCAAAGAGGTTAAACAGACAGTAAAATCGGAGCTGTCAGAAGTAAAATCGGAGCTGTCAGAAGTGAAGAAAGGTATGGAAACAATACAAAATGAATTACAAGGAACGCAGCAGAGAGTTAAAACAGTAGAAGGAGCGATGGAGAACTTAGCAGACACGCAACAAACAGAGATGAGACTGATGAGGGGAAGGATGGCGGTTGCGGAAAGTAAACACATGGAGAAGCAGCTCAGATTTCGAGGCCTGCCGGAGATAGAAGGAAAGACAGCGCAAGAACAGATGACTGAGGTGTTAGCTGAATACCTGGGGAAGGAGGAGGAGGAAGTTGTGGCTATCCTTGATGAGGCATATCGCGTGAATTCGAGAATTGCAACCCAGAGGAAAGTACCAAGAGATGTGATTGTGCAATTTACAACACGAAACATGAAAGAGAAGATTGTGACTAAACAGTTTCAAGATCCATTGGAGATCGATGGCAAGACAATTATCATAATGAAGGAATTACCCAGATCAGTGTTACTAGATCGGAAAAAATATAAAGCGCTAATCCAGATGTTGAAGGACATGAAAATCAGGTACAGATGGGAGCTTCCAGAAGGTTTGTCCTTTGAATTTGGAGGTGCCAAAAAGCACATTAGATCTGAGCGGGAGATGGAGCGATTTATAAGGGACAATGAAAAAGACTTACCAACAAGATTATGAGTATGGAGTGTAAAGTATTATCTTGGAACGTAAATGGACTTAACTCACCGAATAAGAGAAAAAATATCTTCCACTGGCTATTAAAACAAAAATGTGACATTGTTTGCTTGCAAGAGACTCATATTCGAAAGCAGGATGTAAAATATTTAAAATTGGGAAAATTGGGCAAGGAATTTGTAGCGGCCTCAAGCAAGAAAAAAAGAGGAGTGGTGTTGTATGTAAAAGAGGAGCTACAGCCAAAATTTGTAATGAAAGATGTGGAAGCCAGATTTGTAGCAGTGGAATGTACTTGGAACTTAAAGAGAGTGTTGGTAGTCGGAGTTTATGCACCTAACGGTGCAAAAGAAAGCTTCTTTGAGGATTTGAGGAAGCATTTAGACGATCTTTCATATGACCAGATAATTCTTGCTGGAGACTTCAATGGAGTGACAGACTTGGAATTAGATAAAAAGACAATAACGGCACAAAAGAAAAGAGGATTATTACCAAAGCTCTTTTTTGAGTTTATCCAACAAGAGACTCTCGAAGATGTATGGAGGAGAGAATATCCCAAAAGCAGACAGTTTACTTTTTATTCTGCAAGGCACTCTACATTATCAAGAATTGACATGATCTGGGCCTCAAAAGACTTAGCGTTATGGACTAAGGAGGTAGAAATAATGCCGATGATAGGCTCAGATCACAACCCAATTATGTGGAAATTAGGGAAAAGGAGAAAAAGGAAAGCATGGAGAATAAATGAGGACTTGTTACAAGAAGGCGAGAACATGGAGATATTGAGAAAAGAGACAAAGTTCTTCATACAATACAATGTGAACAAAGAAGTACCAACTGACAAAGTTTGGGATGCTTATAAGGCGGTTATAAGGGGCATACTAATGGACTTAAATGGTAGAGCAAGAAAGAAGAAAGAGGAGAAAAGACAAGAGATCGAGGAGAAAATAAAAGCCAAAGAAATACAGCTAAAAAAGAGACCAGGGAAAAAGAAATTATATCAGGAAATTAAAATACTTCAAGAACAGCTAACAGCAATGAGTAATAAAGAATTGGAGTGGAACCTTAAAAGATTGAATCAGAAAGCATTTGAAGGTGCAAATAAACCTGGGAAGTACCTGGCATGGCAATTGAAGAAGAGAAGGGAAAAGAAAATAATAAATAAAATTTGTGAAGACAATAAAACGTATTTGGAACAGACTACCATTAGTAGAGCCTTTTATAAATTCTACGCTAAGCTGTACAATAAGAAAGAAGTAAATAAAGAATCAATAGCGTCATATTTGGAGAAAACGAAACTTCCAGAAATCTCGGAAGCTTGGAGAAATAAATTGAACAGTGAAGTAACGGACGAGGAAATAAGCAAGGCCATACAATCTGCAAATCTAGGAAAGGCGCCAGGGCCAGATGGACTTACGGCTAAATTTTATAAGACAATGGCCAATGAACTGGCACCATTCCTAAAAGAGGTGATCAATGGAGTTTTAAGGGATCAAAGGATTCCAGACACCTGGAGTGAAGCGAACATATCATTGATCCCAAAAGAGGGCCAAGACTTGACTAACGTGAAAAATTACAGACCTATATCGTTACTTAATAATGACTATAAAATTTTTGCGAAGATATTGGCGGAGAGACTGAAGGGGTGGCTCTCGGAGGTTATAGAGGAGGAACAAGCAGGTTTTTTGCCAGACAGACAAATAAGAGACAATTTAAGGACAGTGATTAATGCTATTGAATATTATGATAAGCGTTGTGACAAAGAGGTTGGTTTCTTCTTTGTTGACGCTGAAAAGGCGTTTGACAATTTAAACTGGGACTTTATGTTTGCCACTATGGAAAAGCTACAATTGGGAGAAAGATTCATCAGAGCAATTAAGGAAATCTACAGAGACCAGACTGCAGCAATTGTGGTGAATGATGAAGCGACCAAGAAATTGACTATAAGTAAAGGAACAAGACAAGGTTGCCCGTTGTCTCCACTGTTGTTCATTCTAGTATTGGAGATCCTGATGATACAAATACGACAAGATGAAGAAATTCGAGGAATAAAAATAAAGGACTATTCATACAAGGTCAGAGCATTTGCGGATGATATAATGTTAATTGTAGAGGACCCATTGGAGAACATGCCAAAAGTGATAGATAAGATTAAGGAGTTTGGAGATTTGGCAGGTTTCTATATTAATAAAAAGAAGTCAAAGATACTATGCAAAAATATGACTAAGCAGAAACAACAATTGTTAATGGAAATAACGGACTGTGAAGTAACAAGTAAGGTGAAATATTTGGGAATTGAACTGACTGCAAAGAATATAGATTTATTTAAAAACAATTATGAGAAACTATGGACTCAGATAGAGAGAGACTTGATTAAATGGAACAGGTTGAATCTGTCATGGTTGGGTAGGATTGCAGCAGTTAAGATGAATGTGTTACCAAGAGTAATGTTTTTGCTACAGACAATACCAATCATCAGAGACTCTAAACAATTTGAAAAATGGCAGAGGAAAATATCAGATTTTGTATGGGCAGGCAAGAAGCCTCGAGTGAAAATGAAAGTTTTACAAGATGCAAAAGAAAGAGGCGGAATGCAACTGCCCAACTTGAGACTTTACCACGATGCAATCTGCCTAGTGTGGTTGAAAGAGTGGATGACGCTAAAGAACAAGAAATTACTAGCCCTAGAGGGATATAAAAAAATATTTGGATGGCATGCATACCTATGGCATGATAAAGTAAAGGTGAACTCGATGTTCCTGCATCACTATATACGGAGAAGTTTATATACAATCTGGAAGAAGTACAGAATTTATCTACAAGAAGGAACTCCTTTGTGGGTAGTTCCATATGAGGTGATAGATCCGAGAGCTGTTGATAATGAGCAACAATGTTTAACTTATAAAGAAATAACTAGAACTGAAGTATCCAAACTTAGAATGAAGACGCAGGAGGAACTATCACCTTATTACGACTGGTTCCAGTACAGACAGATCAGAGACTTATATAATTCGGACTCTGTAAAGGGAGGTATACGAATAGAGAACTCGGAACTAGAGCAGACCCTTTTTAAAGAGGACAAGAAAAGAATATCTAAGGTATACCAAGTACTGTTGAAATGGTATACTGAGGATGAGATAGTAAAAACACAAATGGTGAAATGGGCTATAAATTTTAACAAAGAAATAACAATGGAGGCATGGGAATACTTGTGGAAGACTACAATGAAGACAACGACATGTATTAGCATTAAAGAGAACATTTACAAAATGATCTATCGTTAGTACATGACACCAAAGAAGATTGCGCTAGGGAATTTGAATACTTCTAATAAATGCTGGAAATGTAGGAAATATGAGGGCTCCCTCTATCATATGTGGTGGTCGTGTGAGGTAGCTAGGCAGTACTGGGGGGAAATAATAAGAGAAATGAGTGAAATTTTACAATTTCAAATTAATAAGAACCCAGAACTCCTGCTACTAAACCTGGGAATGGAAGGAACTCCAGCCCATCATAGGACGTTGATATTTTACATGACAGCAGCAGCCAGACTTTTGTACGCGCAAAAATGGAAAGTACAAGAAGTGCCAACTATCGAAGATTGGATCTACAAATTGCTGTACATGGCAGAAATGGACAAGATGACAAGAAAACTGAGAAATCTGGACTCAGGGCAGTTTAACACAGACTGGGAGAAGCTGAAACAATACTTGGAGAAGAAATGGGAGGTGGGAGGAGAACTGTGGCAGTTTAAGAACTACTGAAATATAATAAAATGCAGAGGGGGGTGACTTTACTGGGGGGGAGAAGACAAACGTGAATCTCTAAGCAGTTAGATTAATAGATTGATATATATATGGATACATATAGATTAATAAACAGAATACTGATAGAAAATATCTAACCATAAGGGCTAATTATAAGGATTGATTAATTAATAATATTTTCTTTTTGGTAAGACTGGTATAATGTATCAAATTGAATATGTTTATTTGAAGATATATATGAGTCAAATTGATTGATTATGTGATGATAGTTATACAGAATTACTATTATTGAAGGGAAATAGAAATATTAAAGTAATTAAATATAACTAAAATAGAAAGAAGAAGATAGAATGAGTAACATATAGAACATAAGTCAAATTGTTTGATTTAAATGAATGTATGATTTATATGGTTCATGATTTACAGAAATATTTGAAATCGGAATTATGGAAAATGGGATAAATTGTTTATCCAATACGGAAATAATGACTCATAGTTTGGGTATAGAGTATTAAAAATAGTTAAGAATGTATTGCTTAGAATAATTGGGAGATTATATATTTGTTAGATAGAGGAACTTAAAAAGAGTAAGGGAAAAGGGACAGAGGGTTGGAAAACTGTTGGAAGTCAACAAAAAGGGGGGGGAAAGGGAGGGGGTTAGAAATGGAAAATGGGAGAATTGATTGTAATGTATAAATAATTGATCCTAACCCAATAAAAATTTTTCTAAAAAAAAAAAAAAAAAGGGCTGCTGACACGCCAGGGACCAGGGATATGTGGGCCGCGGATAAGGGCCGAAACAGCTGTCGCAGGCATGGTTGAACCTACACCTGGGCTGCTGGCACTTCCTCTAATTGTACTCCTAGCACACTCTACACACCTGATAATGCCTAGCACCCCATCTACCTGTTCTGGCAGGTTCAGGCCTGCGCCTCATATGAGGATCCATAAGCCACAGCCAGACCTTGTGGCTGATGAGGTCCCAGCAAGCCCTGGGGTTGTGAGACACCTGTTTGTGGAATGCCTTATTGTAATCCAAGGCCATAGAGTCCTGTGCCAGAGCCCAGGTCCTCAGCATGTTTGCCAAGTGGTTGGAACATTGCTATACCCATCTGGATAGGCTGTCTGACCACCTCCATTAAAATGGTACAGCACTTGAGCCATTTGGCAAAGGTGTGCTCTGCTTTCTCCCCCTTTGACCTCATCTTGACCTTCTTGGAGGGAGGAGCACTCCTCCAATCCTCAGCCTCTGGGTGCAGCAGAGGAAAACATTCACATAATAAATGTTAAGGATTCTATTACAGACCTTGCAGGCCAAGTAAACTCTGGGGAGGTGCTCTGGGGAGGGGGCTGAAGAAGAGCCCTTCATCCTCCGAAACCATCCCAGGACCAGGAACCTTCTCCTTCCTGCCAGCCCTGCACCATATGTCACAGGCTGGTAAACCAGGAACGTGAGTTGCCCCCCCCCCCCAATAGTCATTGGTCAGGCCCCCTTTCTCCCCCTCTGAAGAAGACTCACTAGTCAATCCTGAGCTGTCTGAATTGTCCCCCTGGTGTGACAATCTCCAGGACTTGCAGGACCTTCGGCTTCATTTCCTCTCTAGATTCATTCTCATCTTGGGGCTGCCAGAGCTGCCACTGGATGGTGACTATGCCCACTTGGTCTCAGAGAGATGTGTCCCCTGAAGAGTCCTATATGCTGCCTGGGAGGAAGGTCTCTGCCACTGTCCCTGACCCAGAGGCAGCTTTTCTGTGAGTAGTAATCCCTGCAGTGTGCAGCGCCTCTAGCCTCAGAAGAACCTACACAGGTGGGCTTGGCCAGAAGCACTCCTCTCATCTCCATCTCCTGGGCTGCCCCAACCTGGGGAGGAGCAGCAATTATAGGGCTGCTGTGGGCTTCCCATTGGCCTTGACCCCCCCTCTGAGGCTGCTGTATGCTCCCTTTGGGAGCCTGATCCAGCAGGCCTCTTGGGCCCCAACAACCTCGGGCAGTGCCCTGCTGCCACTACCTCCACCCCAGCCTTGAAAAGGTTCCTGCTCAGGGATCACCTGGTGAGGAATGCTGGATCCTGGTGATGCCGCTGAGGCTCTCCCTGGGCCACTGGTCCATCACCAGAAATATGCAGCCTGAGCCAGCCCTGCTGCCACTAGCAGCCTGCAAGCCCCTGCTGAAACCCACTGGCTCTGAACACTGAGCACCTAGGCAGTCCAAGTCACCCTCGCCCCTGCTGCAGCTCCTACTCAACTCCCCATGGGTGCAAGCCTCCATTCTCCTGCTCTGTGGCACCTGCTGCAAATCTGGCTGTGACAGAATGTGAGTGGGGCCTAGGTAGAGCCTGCCTATAAATCTGCCCAGTGGACCTGAGAGAAAACTGCAATTCTTGAGTCTGCCGGCCAGTGCTCAGCCAGTCAGCCCTGATTGGCCAGCTGGGCACTTCAAACCCATTGACTCATATGCGGTCACGTGGGGCCTTTGAGAGCCACTCAGGCCTGGATACAGCTACACCTTGTGCCGCCCTCCGGTGGCCTGCAAACTGGGCCTCCCACTAAGTCAGCCAAGGCCTTCAGTTATTCCTAAGAAATGGCAGTGATATTTTAAATTCAGCATTCTTTATTTTTCTAAAAGTTGAGGTGATATATTCAGAGGAACCCTGTCCACATTTGACATACTGAGACTGTGTGCATATGTGGTGTAGTGATTAGAATGTTGGATTAAAATCTTGGAAGACTCAGGTTCAAACCTCCACTCTGCCACAGAAAATCCTTGGATGACCTAGGGCTAGTCACACAATCTTAAAAGATTTTGCATTCCAAATTTAGGCATAGTATTAGTGAAAGCGGGGATGGAATCCAACGGCCACTAGTCACATGATAGACCTTTAAACATCTACTGCATGGCAATATTATAGAAATGGACATTTGCTGCCTCTGGCCATTTGGTAAGCTGAGTATTTGTGTGCTCCTGTTCCTTTCTTCTCTGGATTTGCCAGGGTGGCTAACAGAACACTGTAACACTTCACTTGACTGCATTAGCCAGACCACCACCAACTTGCCGTGCTATTAGAAGCTACTGGTTTTCATTTTTATGTTGACTTCACAGGGTTAATGATTATCTAGCTCCACTCATAGAGATGGAATGGTTGGAATTGGTATCCTTGAGTGTTAAAAAGTTGTGGTTTTTCCAAAGAAATTTGCTGCTGCTGTTATGATTCTTCTAAATGATTCAGAAGTATTTGCAAAGGTTCTTTTTCTTCACCGTTTTTATTGTTGTTCATAGGCACTCACGTACATGTTCGCTTTCATTCCTTATTATTTTTCCAGATGAAAATATGCCTACAGCTTTTTATGCACTGAGAGAATGTCTTCTCTTTTTCTTTTGCCTTAGTTTTTTTTCCCCAACAGGAGGAAAAAAACAGACAAGTTGATAAACTGGGTTATGTAAGGCAATGCAGATGTAGATTTCTATAGAAATAAATAGGACTCCTGCCTTCAAAACTGACTCTACACTTTCCAGCTGCAAAGCAATCATTATTCTGAAGGCATCAAGAAACACTCCAAGACCTTACTCTACCATTTCATATGTGTTATTGTTGTCCCAGCATTATTCTTCATTGTATTCACCTCTCTTCTCTTAAGCTAAAATATTTTCCTTGTTGATTGCTCAACTTTTGTTGCTTCTCACTGTGAAGAAAAGATTCACTCTCTTATGACACAAACACATACGCTCAACAACATCATAATCACTTACTTCTACTACAATGACAATGACTACTACTACTATGACTACTACTGCAAGCTGAAAGCCTGTGAAGAATCATGGAAAACCCACTTAACCCCACTGTTTTTTCCAGTGTTTGTTTTTTGGATGCAACAACCTTCTCCCTACACCCAGGGAATAATCACAGCTATCTGAAGTGCCCACTCCACTTCAAGGATCATGTCAACCACAGGCAAACTGTCCCCCAGAATATCAGCTATAGTCTGATGCTTTTTTCCAGAGCACTTCAAAGGTCTCATTTTTGACACTCCACATAACCTACCAGGATGCCTAAATGTCTGGGAACAGTTGTCTGATTCTAAAGAGTAAAATTGGCTGGGCTGTCTGCTATTGGCCTACTGAAACCATGGACCTGAAAGGCACAGCAAGATACACTATCAGACCTGATGTCATATTGTACTTCTACTCCAAGAACTACAAAAAGTGCTCCAGAGGACCAACTTAATAGTGTCTGATATAACACCCATTGCAGACTCAAAGTCATTAACAGTGGGATTCTGCCAAATAAATTAATTACCCTGAAAAGCATCAATAAGACTCATACACCTGCCAAATGGAGAAGAACAGACATGATATGGTACAAAAAGAGGACAACAATATCTCTAAGATGTCTTCTCATGAAAATATCAGCCCCTAAAAATTACTGGTACATGGGATGAACATTGGTTGAATGAGGCTGTGGCAGAATTTTCTTTGTGTTTGCAATTAGACATGGGCACGGACAGAAAAAACCCGAACATGGTGTCCATTGTTCGTTGCTATCCACAAACAACCAACAACGAACATTGACAAACATGACCTGTTCTCGAATATGTTCATTGTTTGTTGTGGCCAGCAGGCTCTCCTCCAGCCATCAAGGTCCCCACCACACCACTCCCAGAAACCCTACCTGAACAGGCAGCAGGAAATGTACCAATAATAAATAATAGCTTAGCTCCAGATCCTGGCAGCAGCCCTGGAACCTGAAGGGGTAGATCCCTACCACACTACTCCAAGAAACCTTACCTGAGCAGGCAGCAGGAAAGGTACCAGTAATAAATAATAGCTTGGCCCAGAGGCTGGTAGCAGCCCTGGAACTTGAAGAGGTAGATTCCTATCCCACCACACACAAAGAAAATTCAAGCTCCAATGCACTCTCCCTGTCTCTCTCTCAAAATGCCAACAGCAACTGTCTCTCCCTCACTTTCTGCAAAACCAGAGCTGGGAGACCCTGCCTCTGATTGCCAAGGGAATTGATTGCAGGCGCCAGATTGTCTGGTTTGACAAACAGCAATGAATGAGGCTTGCAACGACTACCTGTTTGTTTAGAATAGGGCCTCGCGAACAGCTTGTTCGCAAACAGCTGATTGGGTTGTTTGTTGCTTTTTTTTAGTTCGTATTGCTGTTCATGCCCATCTCTATTTGCAATACCTGTCCAGCAGTTTGGGATATATCAGAAGAAAGGCACAGCTCAAAATATTTTAACAAACTGCACAAACTAATTATTTGCAAGTCAGAAATTGCTTTGATTTCAGCACTGCCGCCTCACTCTGACAATTGAGAAAGCACTTTTTCACTACAATCAAATAAATCTCACTTATGTGTTTAGTCGAAGACTTTCTGATTAAAAGACTGTTTCACTGAATGACATAGAAACCGCTGTTTATGATCCATACCATGTTCAAGCTGAATTCTTACAAAGGAAAGAACAAAAATATAGAGAACCAGACGTCAAGCATCTCTCACAGAGAGACGAATTGGTCAGACGTTTGTCAGAAAGAATGGTGCTTTGCAAGAACTGTGTACAATGCCTCTACTTTCTGTTTCTATTCAATTTCTTTTAACATGCCATTATTTTAGTATTCAAATTTTAATGGCTTCCCATATGAATATAAGAGTTTGTAGTTCATTGTTGGAACATTATTTGTCTAAGACTGTCTACTGGGCATCCAGCAACTAGAATGGGGTGCCCAGTGGGACATACATCTCTTAGTTAAAAAATGCCTTGGGCGTATTCACTTAAGTTCTCTGGTTTTCAGTAAGATGAGCTGCTCAATCCAAGATACATTTACATGCAAGTAAATTCTACAGAGTTTTGTGGGGCTTACTCCTAAGTAAATATGCACAGAATTGCAGCCTTAAGCATATGAAGTGTGTGCGGAGTTGTACCTTAAATTACCACTTTAAAAATCATGTGAGTAGTTCTCTAAAACATCAATCGTGTGTTGGATTTATAAAGCAAGCAAAATTCTAGCAAGAAAGGGGATCAAAAATAATACAGAAACTACCAGTATGACTTTGTGAATAATTGGCATACCTTCCCCTTAAGTAGTATTAACAGCTGTGTTCTCATTTCAAAAAAAGATATAGCACAGAGAAAGAAAATGTGCTCCTTGATTTCCTTAGAAAGAGATACTAAAAAAATTAGGCCTCACAGGCTAAATCCTAATCTTATGCAAAGTTATTTCTTAACTGTAAATCCATAGTGACGACACCATTAGCATATGGGGCTAGTCACACTTTCATAGCTTTCGTGTATTCAGTGTTCCATTTCTTCTCCCACCCTCACTAATACTTTTACATTTCCCTTTTAGCTCACCATAATGTGAACATCGTTATTTTTAGAGACAAATAACAAAACATGATTTTTTTCCAGAGTATTTGGGAGAGGAAGTCTTCTTGAATTGCAGTAGCTAACATAAATAACAGAATTGTGCTGTTGGTTTGTGTGCTGATGCATGAACAGGAACCCAGGAAGTATGAATTTGATCTGGAAGGAATGCCAAAAAAAAAAAATCACAACTAGCTCAGACATGGAGAATGTATATCATTGTAACCTAATAAGCAACTAAGATGAATGTGCCCTAGTCTTAAAGGTATTGTTTAGATTCTTAAGGGTATTGCATATGGCTGAAATAAAGATGGAATTGGATCACAAGAATACTTTTGAAAAGGATGGATTACTGCCGAAAAATGAGGAACAAATTATTTCAGTTTTTAAAAAGTGTAGATAAAAGCCAAATACTATAAAATAATCTATTAATTTAAACACTAAATCAGAATAAAGACTGGAATATTCCACCTTAATCTCCTCAGAACTTTTGACACAAACTTGAATCCAGTCAAACTGAAACTCAGATTGAAGCTTAATCCTGACAAACAGTAGTGTGACTAGCGAGTGGAAGGAATGACCTCGATGAAGAGTTTTCGTTTCATCTGGGGCTCCCTCAGTAATCCTTTCTCCCTGTAAACTCTGCCTATTTTTAAATTTATGATTCTCTGTTTTTATAGATACATATTTTAGTTCTGGTGTCTTTGAGATTTATGAAAACATTGTGCTAGTTTATCACAAATTGACCTCTAAATTGACCTTTACATGTACTAAACTGGAAGACCAAAATGATAGGGGAGAAAATGACTTGACCAAAGGAATGAGCCAGAAGAACTGCTTCATTCAATGAGTAACTAACTTCTGGAATTCAGTGAAGGCCACTAGTTTAATTGGATTTAAGGGGAGATTAGATAAATTCATGGACAGAATAGGTTCATTGATGTAAGCAGCAACCTCCTAAACCCACACCAGTCCTTCAGAAAACAATAGGGATGGCTTCAGCCTCTGTGACCTGCTTGAAGGCTTTCTAATTGGAAATTCTGTGAAACGGGATGCTGGACAAGATGTCCAAGAGGTCTGCTTCAAGAGGCTCACCGTTACAATCCTATTTTCTTCACAAGATAATTCTTTATGAACAGCTGATTGGCACAACATCTGGTTCCTAGATATTTAAAACACAATTTTTTGTAGAAACATGTTGAAATAGGATACTTTGGCCTCCCTCCAAATTCAAACCTTTATAGTTTTAAGAAAGAGCTGGAAACCACTTTTTTTTACTCCAAAGCAGACTTAAGGAAGCCATCTGGACTGCAACAATAAATAATAAGTATGCTCTAAGAAACTATAAGGTTGTAATCCTTTGCGCACATACATTCAATTGAACTCAACAACAGTAGCCATGTTAACCTGTTGCCCTAAAATTAAACAGCTATTGTTGAGGAGAATAAAAAGAGCAGTAGACAATCTAGCATGCTGTTCTAAGCTCTTTGAAGGATGAGTAAGATTTAAAAGTAGTAGAAACCTGTACAAAAGAAAATTTCCATCTCCTCTATTATACTGTTTCAGCTTTTAACAGACAATCTGCTAATTGTGGCTTAAAAAGGAAATTAGTTTTCTAAGTGTTCATTCATTCATTCATTCATAACAGTTCAGACTTGTCATTTATTTGACTTACATAGTTTGGTGCTAGAGCACATACTGTGTGTGCGTATGGTCTCGGGTTTAATCCTCGAGTCTCAGGTTTAATCTTTACAATATGATTTATATTATTTGGGCAATAATTATTACAGAATGTGTTAGAAATAGCAATGTCTGGTGTACTGCAGCAGCAAGAAGGAAGAAGAGCCTACCATGCAGGGGGCAGCAAGGATCACTTAGTTAGGACAGTGAGAGTAGCACCTCTCTTGTTTCCTGGGGGTCATTTCCTTGTCTTGTCTCCTATTGGGCTAAACAGGGCAATATCCTGCTTCTTCTCTCTCCTGCCACACGTCTTCTCTCTCTCTGCAAGATGTAGTCAGATAGCTAGGATCTCTCTCCCTCTTTCCCTCAAGTATGTAACTTCCTCAAATAAAGCTTTTGCCTCTCTAACCAGCTCGGCGTTTATTCCGCAGCATTGTTTTACACTCGCTCTAACAGAATGATCTCTGCCCTAATTATTGTTGAGGATAAAATCACTCAATCCAGGTTAAAACAAGCTAGAGCGATGAGAAACATCATGTCCCAGATAATAAACAGTGGTGGAGCATAACTGGAGGCCTTGTGGCCTTTTCTAGACTGGGCTGTAAGGAGCACAAAAGAGTAAATTTGAAGTTCTGAAAGATAATCAGCACATAAAAGACAATTATCAATATACAAAATGAGGGTGGAGTCACAAGGGAAAGAAAGATCAGAAAGGTCATTTTGGAAGGCCTAATTAAATAAATGGAGCTTTCACAGTAGCCATGGGGAAGGTGAGTCCAAGTTAGTTGTCTTCCTCTGTAGGAGAATGCAAGAATTCCGAGGATGGGTGGATTGGCACCGGAAAGAATGCTGAACTCAAATACACCACAGTGAAGTAAGAGGGAGTGGGTGGAATTAGATGGAGAGAATGGTGGCTGAATTAGCTACCACATGGAAGGCAAGGATGAAGTTAAGATTAATTGTTCTAAGATCATGAACCAACCTGCACAAATCTTTTCCAGGCTTTCAGATAAGAATGGGCAGATTGCAAGAGAACGTGCAGTGTTTAAGAATATCTTGAGAAATGAGAGAAGAAATGACAGGGATCTTTTCCACCTCAAAACTGAAAGAATACTCAGGAATATCAGGCAATGGTTTGGTTGGATCAATATGAATCTGAACAGGATCAGTACACTTGCAGCTTACCTCATTAGGATGAATAGACCACAGTTGGGGTGAAACTTGATCCAAGAGGGTACCTATAGAAGAATCAAGGGACATGAACAGGATCCTGAAGGTCCAGTGTTCCATGCAAAAGATCAGTAATTTCAAGTACAGTGGAGGCAAGTAGTAAAAAAAAAACCTAGGGTACAATAAATAGTATGCTTACAAAGAAGATCACGGCCAGGGAGGCTGACTGGGAAACAAGGGCTGAGTAAAAAGGCTTAAGACTCAGTTATAATGATAGCCAGAGAACCTATGCCAGGGTGAGGAATGGGTTGATTTCCAACCCCAACATCTTGGAGAGACTCAATAGACTGTAGCAGATAAAATCAGCCGAATACAAGCAGAGTGTGTGGCTCCAGTATCTACCAAGATCTTGGCAGAAGTACCATTGACAGTACAAGATGGGTAGCTATATTCGTCTGTAGCAGTAGAAAAGAACAAGAGTCTAGTAGCGCCTATAAGACTAACAACATTTGTGGTAGGGTATAAGCTTTCGTGAGTCACAGCCCACTTCTTCAGCAATAGTATAAATCATCGACAGCACAAATTACAAATGGTCCCGACTGATCTAGAGGTACAATAGAAGATAGATGAAATAGCTGTTTATCCTCCACGGGCTGTTCTATGCAACCTGTTCTGCAAAGGATGGCCCCTGGAATGTAGGACCATCTGGAAGGAACTGTTGTGGAGCTGAAAACTGTTGATATAAAGGTCAGTTAAGGCACCCACTTTCCCAGGAACCAAACTGGTGATAGAAGTAGCATTCATTTTGTGATTTGTTACCTGGAGGCAGTTGGTGCTCTCTGCCTCATCCCTGTCCTCTAGGATTATTCCCACAAGCTTGACTATGTCCGTAGCTAGTAGACCCATAATTCTGGGATTTATAAAGGCAAATTATGCATATAAGCAACCCTCATTTGGATTGGGAGGGTAGAAGAAATATATCCTACACTAGCAGTTTGGGCTGAAGACTGAGAAACCCCTTGTTTTCACATAGATTTCACTGAACAGTTAATATCACTTGAACCTTTTGGAGAACTTACTATACAAATATTTAACTGCACTTACTTGGGTTTCCTGACAGTAGATGTACTTCCAGGACTTGGGATGAACTAGGCCATTATTGGCAGCCCTACTCTGAGTATTTTTCCTATACAATAAGAGGAAATTAGGAAGACAAGAAGAAAAGCAGTATAAGATATAATTTAATGAGTAGCAGCATTAGAAACTTATCTATGAAGAGCTAATATTGTGAGTCAGTGCCTTAAAGGAAGAATGCTGCTTGCTCAATATTATGTGTTTTGACCAGAAGGGACTGGATTTAGAAGGGTCGATAGGAAGGCCAGAACTATTTTAACAACACATGAATTTGACGTGTTGAGGCTTAGCCTTAAGCAGGATCAAAGGGGTCATTTTTCACTGTCTATTTGGAAAAGACTGAAATGGTTATGAAACCAGACACCCCTTTCAAATCCAGGAGAGTAGGAGTACCTTGGCCCTGGCAAAGATCTCTTTCCAGAAGCTAGAGATCTTGGATCATCCCCAAACAAGACATGTGATGTCTAGAGCTATGAGTCTGGTGTCTATCTCCAGCTTGAATTAATATTAGTGGTACATGTCTGAGCATAGTTTAGCCTTAGTACAATATGTTTGAAATTTGATTTTCTGTTCAGAGAAGATAGGTTTTTTCATCCTATGGTAAATTGTTCAGTAAAAGAATACAGGTTGAGGCACATATTCAGAATCAGATCATTACATTTTCAAACCACACACCAAAGAACTGACATCTTGCTTGCATAGCAGACTTACAGTGCAATCCTAAGCAGTCCTAATCAATGAGCTTAGACTGGAGTAACTCTGTTTAGGATTACATTGGACTTTGGGGGGCATTTTACGGGCTCCCAAAGAAGGTGCCCCAGCCACCTCCAATCTCCATTATTCCCTATGGGGAAAACTAGGGGAGCTGTCTAGGGGGCTGGGTGGCATTGTGCAAGTAAAATCCACCAAATTTGCAGGGGACCTACTCTGAACTGTTCCCTAAAGATCCCCCAAGTTTCAGAGAGATTGGACCCCAGGAAAGGCATGACCTATGGGTTTCCCAAGTTGCTGTCATTTTCTCTCCACAATAGGAAAAAATGGGGTGGCTGAGGGTGCCTTATTTGGGGTACCATAAAATGGCTCCCCAAGGCCCAAAATCCACCAAATGTGCAAGGGACATACTCCACACTGTTCTCTAAAGACCCCCCCCCCCCAGTTTCAGGGAGTTGGACACCAGGAAAGGCATGATCTATGGGTTTCCCCAATTGCTGTCAGTTTTCCTCCACAATAGGAAAAAATGTTGCGACTGAGGGCACCTTCTTTCAGGGAGCCATAAAATGGCTCCCCAAGGTCCAATCTCCTGAAACTTGGGGGGTCTTTAGAGGACAGTTAACAGTAAGTCCCCTGAAAATTTTGTAGATTTATTTTGCAAAATGCCACCCCCAGCCCCTGGATAGCCCCCATAGTTTTCCCCATAGGTAATAATGGAGATTGGAGGTGGCTGAGGACAAACAGGCACGAAAGAGCTGATTCTGGTTGACAGCAAGAAATGCTGCTATGGCTCTCAAAGTGGGGATTGCCCACCCCTCTTTGCATAGAAGCCCCCCTTTCCTGGCAGGCTGAGCTGCAAGATCTCAGCAGAGGCTTGGAACCCCCATTTTTAGCCCCTCTCAAAGAAACCCAGCATTGTATTGTCAAAGGCTTTCACGGCCGGAGAACGATGGTTGTTGTGGGTTTTCCGGGCTGTATTGCCGAGGTCTTGGCATTGTAGTTCCTGACGTTTCGCCAGCAGCTGTGGCTGGCATCTTCAGAGGTGTAGCACCTCTGAAGTGTAGCACCTCTTGGTGCTACACCTCTGAAGATGCCCGCCACAGCTGCTGGCGAAACGTCAGGAACTACAATGCCAAGACCACGGCAATACAGCCCGGAAAACCCATAACAACCAAACCCAGCATTTCCACCCCAATACATCCAATTGAGTAAACAAGTCTCCCTCTCAGAAAAGCTGCTGAGGAAGGTTTGAGCATGCGTGAAGAGAAGTTGCATCATGGGATACCATCTCTCATCTTGGAGGAAAGGGGAAGAAATGCGTGCCAATTTGAGCATGGGATTGAGTGCAGTGTGGCCGCAGTATGAGAGTGAATGGGAAAGCAAGGGGGAGACACGTGTAAGTGCTTTCACATGTACACGTGTAATTCGTCTCGTGTAGTTTGGCTCTGAGTGACCATGGGCCAGTCACATTCTCTCACCCTAACCTATCTCATAGGGTTGTTATGAGGATAAAATGGAGGAGAAGATAATGTGAGCTGCTTTGGGTTCCCATTGGGGAGAAAGGTGAGGTATAAATGAAGTAAATAAATAAATACATAAATAAGGCTTGATGCTCACTTAATCACAGATCCCGTCTAAGTCCACAGGACTCCTTATTAGCCTTTTCTTTTTTTCCTTTAGAGACACACGGCTTCTCCTTGTGTTTTTTGTATTGTTCCAGGAACTGTGCTCTGCTCTTCAAGAAAAATTAACATCTCTGACAAAAGTTGTGCCTGAGGTGACCTCTTTAAAATCCGGAAAAGCATGTGCAGAACAGAATTCAGTAGGAAATTTGTTGTGGACTGAAACATAACCCTTCTTTTCATATTACAAAATTACTCATCTGTGATATTTTGGGCCATATCCTTACACAAGCTTTTGAGATGTAAAAGCATCCAAGCAGACTTTTTTTCTTGGCTTTAGTTCAGAGTTCACAAACCTGGTCACTTCAAAATTGTGCATCAAGATTGGTTTCCTCCAGCGTCATCTTCTTACATGTGCCTGGGGAGAGATTGTTGCCACTGGGGCAGAGCCTGCTCTGTTCCCCTTCCATCCCTATGGATGAATTTATTGCTGACGGGCAGATTTGTTGCATTCAGCTGCCTGTTGTTTTCTCATATTGTAAGCCATATGAGTCCATACTCATTGAAATAAAGCATATAAATAAATTAAAATCACAAAGTATACCTCATACTTGCACCATTTTGCAAATGATTGCTAAAGTGCATTGAAAGTGCACTGTTTAGTGTGTGTGTGAAATCAGCCATTTTTACAGAAAAACCAGGAGGAGGAAGGTAATTATAAAGTAAGTCAAAATGGTAAGAAATCCAAAAGAAAATATAAGAAAAGAGTGGCAGACTTCTGGATGGCCTAATGAAGGCATCTAATTGACTTGAGAACTATTTGTTAGAAAACTCTAAATGTTCAAAGTTTTCTTGGAATAGCTCAGGAACTTTATTACTTACTTACTTACTTACTTACTTACTTACTTACTTACTTACTTACTTACTTACTTACTTACTTACTTACTTACTTACTTACTTCCAGCATGATTTTAGTACAGGATTGTTCTGAAGGCACATGTGAGTTCATACATTTTTAAAATTCTTATTTTGGTATTTGACTGAAATTGGGAGAAAATGCCAAGGTGGCTAACAGTGCAATCCTAAGCAGAGTTGTTCTGGTCTAAGCCCATTGAAATCAATGGGCTTAGGCAGGAGTAACTCTGCTTAGTATAATTCTTTAGTTAGTCTTTTGGCATATAGTAGTACAATGTTGAGCTCACAACATCATGAGTATGTATAATTATGAATCAGAAAGCAGGTAGGACTTTTGGGATCTCTGTGGAAATCACAATTACTTTGAGATGACTTCCCTGTCCCAGAAGGAAAAAAATTAAGCACCCATCCTGCTACTCTTCTACACAGGCTTGTGTAGCCTTCTGAGACTTTTTCCCAGTTTCATTACAGTTATCTAGACAGATCACACTGTTTTCCGCAAAGTGTTATGTCCAGTCTTACAAATACCACAAGCAATGAAATTGTCAGCGTATTTACTAGTGTATATATGAACATAGTAATCCATCTGCTTTGTCTCAAGTCCACTTCATAATAGTGATTGTAAGAATCATTTTGTGAAATGCTCCATCTTGGCAGTCTCTGCTAATGCACTATTATCATGATCATCACTCCTAATAGTACTGTGCCTATCAAATACAGAAACTGGTCTGCTCAATTGCCTTTCAGTTTATACTATTGCAGAGGGAGAGATTTGTGTTGGGGAGGGGAATTTTCTGATTATTTTTTCCCCCAAGTCTAAGCATAATTGCCTGAGGGTTGCTCACTTTTTGCATGTGCTTTTGTTATCCAGTATGTACAATTTTAAGCATCTCAAAATATTAGGATGGATTCCCTAAGCATCCTGTTTAGTTTATACTTGTTGAATCTTTTTCAACCCCTAGCAATGAATTTTTGAAAAATTCTGAACCATATTTGTTAGCAGCTGTTTGCTTCTAGGATTGCTTTCATATGGTATTCCCCCCATAGAGGGTAGTATCCCCCACCCATTTGGGGGGAGTTTTACACAATGTGTGCTCCATCCAAAGATTACTCATGGAGTTCATGGGGCTACTCTTTTAAATCAGATCAGAGGATTTGATCCAATTTAAGAAGGAAATGCATAGCAATAGCTGCCATGTGGAAGACCCCCCCCCAGCCTATTCAGGGAAGGGATAGAGCTTACCTATACCTTCAAAATGTCAAAGCTTACCTACACATAGCCCCCATTAGCTCTTTAATGGACTTTTTCATTTCATAGCTAAGCCATTTGGAAAGAGAGAAAGTAGAAGTTGTGAGACACCGGGGACCCTATATGATTGTTATTGAATCAGAGCCAAACTACACAAGATGGATTACATGAGGCTATGCAAGTGTCTAGAATCATGTCTGCTCCTACCTGCCCATGTCCATTTTACCCCAGGAAAACACATGTCCTGTAACCCTAGTTTGTGGACTTGGGGAACTGGTGTAGTTGTGGTTGTGAGTGTCCGTGGTCATAATCAGCAAGTCATCATTGAAGAGCATCGGTTTTGGGCAGCTTCCACTTCCCTCTCCCCTCTTTTTGCCCATAGATCCAGCTTACACTCAAACTGTTTTGCTTTTAATATGACATGTTTTAAATTCTCCTGTTTTCTAGTTGATGCCGCCCCCTCCCTACTCCTCCTTCCTGCACCCTTCTTCCCCCTTAACTTCCTCCTCCTCTTCATGCAGCGTCTTTTGTCGGGATAAGGAGGAGGTTGGAAGAAAGATCGGGGCAACATGATTGAGCATCTGAGCAGAAGTTCAGAAACATGCCTGATACATGAACCTGAAAAGAACAGGGTGGATGGTGCTTGTTCTCAGAAATAAAGACTCATCAATAAAGAGCAAATTGGGTAAAATTTAGCCATTATTTCCAATGGGAAATGCGATTTGGGGCTTTCCAGGGGTCTGGGAGATCATTTTAGAACCAAATTTTACCAAATTTGCTGGGAACCTACTTCTAGCTGTTCTCTAAAGACTCCCCAAGTTTCATTAAAATTGGACTTCAGGAGGTCACTTTATGGGCCCCGAAAGTAGGTGTCCATCAGGGAGATTGATGGGAAGGTGGCCATCTGGGAGACTGAACCCCAAGAAAAGCACGATTGGTGTTTTTTTCCCAGTTGCTGTCATTTTCTCTCCACAGTAGTAAAAAAATGGGGTGGCTGATGGCACCTTCTTTGGGGAGCCTAAAATGGCTCCCCAAGGTACAATTTCCCTGAAACTTGGAAGGTCTTTAGAGGACAGTTAGCAGTAGGTCCCCTGAAAAATTTGTAGATTTTGTAGAAATTTTGTAGAAAATTTTGTAGAAATTTTGTTTAAAATTTTGTAGAAAACGTAGGAAATCCAGCAGTTTTCCCCCCCAATATGTCCAATTGAGTAAACAAGTCTCCCTCTCAGAAAAAATGCAGAGGAAGGTTTGAGCATGCATGAAGAGAAAGTGCATCATGGGATACCATCTCTTGCCTGGGAGGAATGAGGAAGAAACACGTGCCAGTCCAAGCATGAGATCGAGGGCAGTGTGGTCGCGGTGTGCAAATGAATGGGAAAGCAACGAGGAAACTCGTGTAAGTGCATTCATGTGTCATACATGTGTAATTCATCTCATGTAGTTTGGCTCACAGTGTTTCTGAACTGATATAACAGAACAAAAAGGGGCAAGACAATGGTAGGAGACAGTGTTAGACATGAATAGCATGTGGAACAGGATGTGTGGATACTTGTGTATCTATCCACTTCCACTTTGCTGCTATTTCTCTAACTTTCTCATCTCCTTGTGAAAGCAGCCTTGCAGTGGTAGACCATTAAACATGAATAATAAAACATGAATAATTTTTAAAAGCCAGTGTACTATAGTGGTTAGGGCATTGGGCTAGTATCTGGGAAACCCAGGTTCAGATTTCCACTCTGGCAAGGAAGTTTGTTGGGTAACCAGGCCAGTCTCTCTCTCTCAGACTAACCTGTCTCTCAGGGTTGATACTTTGAGGACAAAATAGAGGAGGGTAGAATGATGTAAGCTACTTAGGGCTCCAATTGGTTTGAAAAGTGGGATATAAATAAATAAATAAAATTTGTTTCAAGTTTTTTTCAAAGTTATTTTTATTTTATTAATAGAAATAAAAGCCCATAGAAAGAGCAGAAAACAAGAATAAATAAAAAGTTAAAAAATAGAAAAGAAAGCTTACAAGCAAAAGGAGAGAGAAAAAAAGAAAAAGAAAACAGAACTTGAAACTTAGAAAAGTAAAAGAACAATAATACATACGTTATTTCCATTTTTCTCTACAACACTTGTCTTATTTTAACAAAGTTACAATCTCTCCAAAAAATTTCTTTTCCACTACTGCCTCCTTTCTATTTGTTTTATATTCCCCCATTATCTTCTTAATGATCAAAACCACAAATCATCAACTCACTATTCCTCATTTTGTGCAGAAGGTCAATAAAGGGTTTCCAGTTAGCCAAAAAGGTAGACAATGTTTTGTCTCTGATCAAAGCTGTAAGTTTCGCCATCTCCACTAACTCTCAGGAAGCATTTTACAGAAAGGAGATGACTTTCAAAGAAGGATGGTTGACTTATGGAGATTTAATAGAATTTTCACAAGAAGACTGCAAATTGAAGACAAGGGAGGAGTTAGTAGCTAAGGGTTAGAAATGTCAATGGTTTGCATATGCTCAGCTTTTAGAAAGATTTAAATTAGATTAAAAAAACTATGGGGCTTTGAGCAAGAAAAGACAGAGTTTGAAAAAGAGCTTTGTTCAAATGATGAACATGTTATTTCCAAAGTGTATAAGTTGTTGCTGAAATTTGAAATGGAAGAGAATCGGTGAAAGATTGTATGGTAAAATGTGCAAAAAAAATTGGGTATGATATAATGACGGACCAATGGGAAAATATGTGGGTAAAGGGGCTTAAATTTATGTTGAGTTTTAGACTTAAAGAAAATGTTTATCAAATGATGTATTGGTGGTATATGTCTCCTGATAGATTAGCCAAAATGAGCAAAGGTATGTCAAATAAGTGTTGGAAACGTGAGAAACAAGAAGGAACATTTTATCATCCCTGGTGGACTTGCTGTAAAGCTAAAAAAAATTGGACCCAGATTCATATCAGGGCCGGCATGTCCATGGAGGTGGGTCCGGCAGCTGCCTCGAGTGCTGAGGCTCCTGAGGGGGCGCTGGGGCAGGGCCGCACACCGCAGAGCTGGCGGCAACAGTGCTGGTGGCTGAGCGAGAGGGCTGGGAAGCTGCCCGAGCACTTCCCCAGCCACCTGCCGTGCCTGGCCCACAGCTGCTGAGCCCGGGTGAGAGCATGTGCTCGCAGCGGCAGTGTGGGGCAGTCTGAGCAGGCAGGCTCCCAGCCCTCACAATCAATTGTCCCGTACTGCTGCCACAGCTGCCTGCACACAGCTGTGGGCCAGGCATGGCAGGTGGCTGGGGCAGCATGGGGCAACTGAGCGGGAGGGCTGGGAGACCACCCGTGTGCCATCCCAGCTATCTGCCGCGCCAATGGGATCAGCTCATAGCGGTGTGCTGCATGATGACGTCACACGCAGTGATGTCATCACACAGTTTGGGTGCGCGTGTGCGCATGGGGGCAGCAACAGCCCTGAAGCTGTCCCCGGCCTCTGGTGCCAGAAACTCTGGCGCCGGCCCTGATTCATATGGTAGTACAAAAAATACTAAAAACTACTGTACAGTTTAAACCAGAAGCCTTTTTGTTGGGACTAATAGATAAACAGTTGGCATGGGATTTTATTTCTATACATGATTACAGCAGCTAGGCTTTTGTATGCAGAAAAATGGAAAAATACGGAATTATCTTCAATAGAGGACTGGACTATGAACATTTGTTTCAATTTCTCACAAGATATGAGCAACATGAAATCTAGTTGAAAAAAGTTCTGTACCATTGGCTAAGGAAATTGTAGCACCTTCCTACTGGAATGCTAAATTAGAAGGCTTTAAGAAACATCTATAATCATTGTTGGCTAATACTGTTCTTTGTGGAGAGAAGGGAAGTGAAACCAAATCTTGTTTTTCATATCCACTTAAAGGACAGCTCCTTGTAAGATGCCAGGGCAGTTTCCTGACAAGGCAATTCTAGGTTGCTACTGTTCATGTTTTGGCCCAGCTCATCCCCAGATGTCCTGGAACATGCTTTTGCAACCGTGACTGGTTGGTTGAAGCAGAGTCGGCTGAAACTGAACCCGACAAAGATGGAGCACCATTAGTGCCGGTTCCAAGGATTAAGAGCCTGGGGGTGATCTTGGATGCCTCCCTGAAAATGGAGGCACAGGTCACAGCGGTTGTCAGGTCCTCTTTTTTCCATCTGCGGCAGACCAGGCAACTTGTCCCTTACCTGTTAACCCGTGACTTAACTACAGTGATCCAAGCAACGGTCATCTCTAGGCTAGATTACTGTAACTCGCTCTACGCAGGGCTGCCTTTGAGCCTGACCCGGAGATTACAGCTGGTACAAAATGCAGTGGAGCGTGTTATTACAAGAGTGCCAAATAAGGTGCATATAACACCATTCTTACTCAAGCTGCATTGATTGTCATTGGAGTACCGGATCAGATTCAAGGTTCTGGTATTGACCTATAAGGCCCTGTGCGGACTGGGACCAGCATATCTACGGGACCGTCTCTCCCCATATATTCCCCAGAGGACACTCCGATCAGGGGACAAACAGCTGTTGGTGGTCCCTGGCCCCAAGGAGGTCTGCCTAGCCTCGACTAGAGCCAGGGCCTTTTTGGTCCTGGCTCCCACCTGGTGGAATGTTCTGTCTGCTGAAATCAGGGCCCACCAGGATTTACTATCTTTTTGCCAGGCCTGCAAGACAGAGTTGTTCCATCAGGCATATGGCTGAGGCTGGGCCTCCACCGGCCTGGAAAAAAGGGGTTTATAAAACCCTCCCTGTGAAGGCTGTCCACCATCTTGTTTTAAATGTGTTGTTTTTAATGAATATGAATTTTTAACTGTATTTTAATTGTATTTTAATATGTTGTTATCCGCCCTGAGCCCGCTTGTTTGGAGGGCGGAATACAAATTTGAAATTAAATAAATAAATAAATAAATAAATAAATATGTGTCAGGTTTTGGCTGCATCAATCAGAGGTCCCTTGCAGTGCATGATATTAATATATTGGGCTACTCAAAAATTGCTTTGTATGTCAGAAATCCAAATTACTGCATGGTAGGAGAACTTTTTAATGACTTGGCAATTGAAAAAAAAGCTGTAAGGTAGTGGAAAATTCTCTGCTTGTGAAGAATGCAAACGCATTTGCTCTTTGTAGATATCAAATTTCTGGCTGCTTGAACTCAATTTTTTTAATGCATGTGAGAATTCTAAAGGCTAGATGAACATGAGTATTAGCTCCTACCCGAAGGCAACTCGTCTCAAAACCAACCTTCATTTGCACAGCACAGCAACCCAGCTATTCAGACAACTGTTTGCCATGAGTACAGAAGAAGCCTATCACAGCAACAGTTCTAGTACAGTTAGCAGTTTCTTAAAATTGGTTAGATACTTCAGGTCATCTCACCAACCACACACTGAGGGAAGAGACAAAGAGAATTCTCATTGAGGCCTGCTTTGCAAATAACAGAACAGCATGGTGCATACATTAGAGATGTCGATTATAAAATGCCCGAGTCAAAGGCATACATGGAAATCACTGGTTCAGATTGTTACAGTGATTTTTCTAAACAAGAATGCAAATCTGGGATTCTTGAGAAATACAAATCTCCTCTCTAAACAATCTGAGGTTTTTTTCAAGTTCAGGTACTTACTAGTAATACAGCATGCACTTGTGATTTTCCTATGATTCTACTGATGTCCTGGGAAATGGCATTTCTTCTTTCCAATCAGATCCTTACAAGGGAGGAGCACAAAGCACTTCCAGCCAATCATCTTTAGAGCCAAGTTGCATTTTTTTCCTTGAAAGTATATGGCTGGGAGTGCCATGTTCAGGGACCACAGAATTGGAACCCCTGCTTCAATTTGTTTGAAACTTGGACAGGCGATACTCATTCCCCTGCAATTTTGGTGCCTTTTTTTAAAAAAAAAAACAACCACTCCAGCCCCGCCCCCAAGTCCCACTTAGGAAATATTAGCAGATCCAGCCCACTCATTCTTGCCCCTCCTTTGTAGGGGTGGAACGTTTTTTCCCTCTGAAGTAAAAACCCTGGGGAAACTTTGTTCAGTGGCCCATAGAACTGGAACCTTTAGACCAATTCAATTGAAACCACTCACTCCCCTGCAATTTGGTGTCATATGGTTGAAAAACAGCCACTCCAGCCCCACCCCACCCCTATAGTCTCCCACAGGCAGAAATAAAAAGCTGCCCATCTCCTTCTTCACTTTCTTTTTTTAACTTTATTTTTCATTTTTAACAGCAAATTTAACAAATATATAATAAATCTAACTTTTTCTCAACATCAAGTCTAACATTTACAATATTTTTTGTTATTTATGATTTTAATTCTTTGAAAGCTTTTTGAAGAGTAAAGTTCTATGGTTGTTGTGGGTTTTCCGGGCTGTATTGCCGTGGTCTTGGCATTGTAGTTCCTGACGTTTTGCCAGCAGCTGTGGCTGGCATCTTCAGAGGTGTAGCACCAAAAGACAGAGATCTCTCAGTGTCACAGTGTGGAAAAGATGTTGGCAGGTCATTTGTATCTACTCAGGACGGGTGGGGTTGAGCTGAGTCATCCTGTAAGAGTTTCCCAGGGTGTGGAATGCTAATGGCGGGAGGCTTCACTGTATCCTGAGGAGGTTCTTTTGCATATGGATTGGTGCTTGATGTGCTAATCTTCTCTGCAGGGCTATTGTCGAGTATAGAGTGTCTTGTTAGCCTGGTGTTTTTCAGAACTGGAAACCATGCTCTGTTCATTCTTAAGGTTTCTTCTTTCCTATGAACAGATGGATGGGGTGGCCATGGGGAGCCCTCTCAGCCCAGTTATAGCAAACTTCTACATGGAACATTTTGAAAAAACAGCTCTAGAATCAGCACCCCACAAACCTAGTGTATGGTTCCGGTTTGTGGATGATACATTTATCATTTGGAGCCATGGGGAGGAAGAATTGATGGGGTTTTTGAATCATCTCAACAACATCCACCTGAACATACAATTCACAATGGAGAAAGAAATCGAGGGAAAACTCCCATTCCTGGATACCTTGGTTATCCGCAAAGCAAACTTTCAGTTAGGTCTACAGGAAACCAACTCACACTGATCGGTACTTACACAAAAACTCCAATCACCCCCCCCCCCGACAGAAAACAGGCATAATGAAAACATTAGTGGATCGTGCAAGACGGATATGTGAGCCGCACTTTCTCAATGAGGAAATTAATCATCTAAACCACGCACTTCAGGCAAATGGCTGCTCCAGAAATGAAATCTGAAGAGCAATCAAACCCAGGATGAATCAAACAACCAAGGAAAAACAGTCTCCTACAGGAAAAGTGTTTTTGCCATACATCAAAGGAATTACTGATCAGATGGGAAAGCTTATGAAAAAGCATAACCTTCAAGCAGTATTCAGACCCACCCGAAAAATACAACAGATGCTACGATCAGCAAAAGACAGTAGAGACCCCCTCACCTCTGCAGGAGTATACCGTATGCCCTGCAGCTGTGGACAAGTTTACATCGGGACCACAAAGCGTAGCATCCAGACAAGAATAAAAGAACATGAAAGACACTGCAGACTTGGACAACCTGAAAAATCAGCAGTGGCTGAACATAGCCTAACTCAAACAGGGCACAGTATCTTATTCCAGGACACCAAAATACTGGACAACACTTCCAACTACTTTGTCAGACTGCACAGGGAAGCCATTGAAATTCACAAGCATAAGCAAAACTTCAACAGGAAAGAAGAAACCTTAAGAATGAACAGAGCATGGTTTCCAGTTCTGAAAAACACCAGGCTAACAAGACACTCTATACTCGACAATAGCCCTGCAGAGAAGATTAGCACATCAAGCACCAATCCATATGCAAAAGAACCTCCTCAGGATACAGTGAAGCCTCCCGCCATTAGCATTCCACACCCTGGGAAACTCTTACAGGATGACTCAGCTCAACCCCACCCCTCCTGAGTAGATACAAATGACCTGCCAACATCTTTTCCACACTGTGACACTGAGAGATCTCTGTCTTTTGGTGCTACACCTCTGAAGATGCCAGCCACAGCTGCTGGCGAAACGTCAGGAATTACAATGCCAAGACCACAGCAATACAGCCCGGAAAACCCACAACAACCATTGTTCTCTGGCCGTGAAAGCCTTCAACAATACATTAAAGTTCTATGCTTTGCAACACTGGGTTTTGTTTAATTGGTTGAAGAAGTTTGGGTTGATGATTAATTCTGTCAACTTAAGCAGTGTTATTAGATAATCTGTTAACTTTATTAAATAAATGAATGGTACAGTTGTATTTCTGGTTGAACATTATTGGCAGTAATGAATTCAAAAAATGGATACCATTTCTCCATGAATTCAGTTGGTTTGGGATAAATCTCAGTTTTAATAAGACTGTCTGTAACTTTTTCAATTATTAAGGGGTCCCCTTATCTTATTGTACCAGTTTGTTAATTGGGTGTTTTTTGTGATTTCCATTTTGCGGCTATTGTTGTTTTGGCAGCTACTAAGATAGTTCTTATAAGATCCCATTTGACTTGTAGAATTTTTGTATTGTGTCATAAGTCTAAGAAGATTATTTCTGGTTTCGGTGGAATAGTGTGGTACATTATTTGTGTTATATGTTCAAGAACTTCTTTCCAAAATTCTTTGATGACTTTACATTTCCACCAGCAATGGGTGTAGGATCCTAATTCTCCACATTTTCTCCAGCATAATGGGGATTTTGCTGATTATATTAGTGCCATTTTCTGTGGTGTACAGTACCATCGGTTCACAATTTTGTAGGTTGATAGTTTGGTTTAATTACTTGCAATTTTAGTAAATCTGAGGCTTCTTCACTTTCTTGAACAAACATCAAACCACAACAAGGAAGCATAGCAAATATAGAGTTTTCAGCAGAAAGGTAAAAGTATTTTATTGTCAGTCAGTCACAGTATGAGTAGGAAAATGAAGTGAATGGAGACAGAAGGTTTTTTTCTAATGGTGGTGGCCAGTGCCATTTACATCCTCCAGTAGGAATCAATGGGGAGAACTGTAGCTGTGCCAAGAGGCATCTATTTGAGAGGGGGTATGATCTGTAAAATCAAACCCCTTACTCCAATTTGCTTGAAACTTGAGAGAGCTTTAGATTAGAGTGAGGACTAGAGGTGGGCACGATCCAAAAAAAATTATCGATCAAGCTGATCGTGGATCCACGCCGGCGACAACCCCAAATCACCAATCCACACCGATCATCTCCCATTTCCGATCTGCGGATCGGATCGGGGAGTGGGAAGGTGGGTGGTGGCGTCAACTGCTGGGCCCGGCAGGCACGGGGAGGCGGTGATGAGCCGCCTCCCCTCAGGGAGGGGACGTTCACACACATACACACATTTAGAGCAGGGGGGGTTAACCCGGCGACGAGCCACCTCCCCTTAGGGAGGGAACGTTCACACACACACACACTTAGAGCAGGGGGGGAGTTTTTAACCCGGCGATGAGCTGCCTCCCCTCAGAGAGGGGACATTCACACACACACACACTTAGAGCAGAGGGGGGGAGTTTTTAACCCATCCCTGCCTTTCCAAATAGGGAGAGAGAGACACCCCTTCAACATGTTTCAGCCAGCTTTTTAAAAAAAGCAGGGACAGAATCCTCCATTCCTCCCCACCCAATTTTAAAAGCAAGCAGCCAGTCTTCCAAAAGCTTTAAAAAAGCTTTAAAAAAGCTTTAAAAAAGCAAAAAACATTTGAAACACCCCCTTCCCCCTCCCTCCCCTGGATCTCTTCTCCCAACTGGTGGTGAGTGTGTTGCTGCTTCATGGTTGGAAGGAAGCCCTGCTGATCAAGGAAAGCTGGGCTTCCATTAGGGTTTCCAGGGTGACAGAAGGAGGGCAAACACAGCTCAGGCATTCCCCTGGCTCCATTGCCCCGGGAATAGATTACTGGTGCCTGATTGTCTGCATCCCTGATCAGATCCCAATGGCCCGAATCAAGCCCCGATGAAGCCCCACCCCCAGAACGCTGGATTGGTTGCCGTGGACGGCACCGATCCGCTGGGTCCTGATCACGCGAACAGCATTATCGTGGGTATTTTTCTATCATAATGCTGATCGTGCCCATCTCTAGTGAGGACCATGTTCTGTGCAAATTTGGTGCCGTTATCTTTATAAAAAGATGCCCTAGACTCTCCAATAGATTTCCCAGTTAAAGTAACACTTCTAAAGCACCATAACCCTAAAAACCACATGGATTTTAATCCCAAGATGGCAATGTCCTACATGAGCATAAGTGATTAAGGACACACACCTCCCCTGAACCACGGATAAGAAAACATTTTTTTCTCGGTGCGCACCCCTAGCATATATTCATATTGGGAAACGATGACAAATAGCAACTTCAGTAAGAGCAAGAAAAGAGCAAGAAAAGATCAGATCAGTGGTCCATCTAGCCCAGCACTGTGTTTCTCATAGTGGCCAACCACGTGCCCTGGAGAGCCAGCAAACAAGGCAAACACTGCACACTCCCTGGCTGTAGCTAGAGCAATCCTAATAAACAAACAAGGCTAATACAAATTGCATATGAATTCCTATATTAAAGCAGGACTTTGTAATATATGAAATAACTGTGTACAGTCTACAGAGTTCCCTCACACCCACAACCATGAAACCATCAATATCAAAATTCCCCACTGAAGTTTAGCCACTTCAAAACCTATATATTGGTTTTCTCATCACCCTCCAATTTTGCTGTTGGTTCAGCACCCTTCTCCAACTTTTCAGTTGGTTTGCTGAATTACTGAATCCATTCTTTCTGCCCCTGGGCCTTTTCTATCACCTGGATCTCTAACTTCATAGTTGGTTTTGGTTTTAGAGTTTTCTTCTGCCCTAGGAATTTCCTTTTTGGGCCAGCTTCTCTTCATCCTGTCAGTCTTTTCTCTTCAGGATGGGCAACATATGATTTTTCTTTCTACCTTTAGACTCTCCATTTGCTTCCTGATTAGTCAACAACCAAGGGCAGCATTGCTAGGATTACATTACTGTGTTGAAATGCTATTTCAGAACCTTTTCTTTTGCATTTTATTTTTATAGCATCTTGTTATTCATCAACTATGTAGGTCACCTTTGCTTTGAATATTTCATCAGAGAAAGTGGGGTGTAAGTATCCGCCAAGTAGCCTTCCTTCAGCCTAAGGAGCCTTTCTTCAACATAAGAGGCTCCTCCTCCAATGGAAGAAAGCTCCTTCAATTGAAGGAAGGCTTTAAATTTGAGCCAAAGGGAAATGTGGGGTGTTAATGTTTTAATAAAACAATTAAAACTTAATAAACTTTGCTCAGAGAAGTGGTAGGATAGGGGCTGGATTAGCCCCACTGTCTAAGTTAATAATAAAATAAGCATTGCAAGAGCTCTGTAGTCTAATAATTAACAAAATATCATTAGATGGGTTAGGCAAGTTGATGTTAAATTAGCTTTTCAAATCTATTATAACTAACAAATAGAAGTGGAACGGGGGAAGGATAAAAAGTGAAATGAAATTGTACTGAATATAATCAAGAATTAAGATATCTGATCATTGGCATTATCCTGATACCAAGGAATGAGCCTATCACTGCAATTCTAAACAGAGTTTCATCTAAACTCATTGACTTAGAAAGATGTAATTTAAGATCGGAGTGTAAGAGACCAATGCTATAAGCAGATCAGAGCTCCTGTGATGCAAACAGAAATTTCAGATAGCAGGCAATTTGGAAAAAAAACCCAAAGAATTAATAGGGTAATACCTTAATTGGACCAACCAAAACATGACAAATTAAGTATGTATTATATCTCTTTTTCTCCATCTTAAGCTTGCTGCAACAATCTGCACTGTTATGTTTTGCGTTATGCCCAACAATATCTTTTTCTATCCCCTCCTTCCAAACTTGTTTGATTAACAACTAGCCTAGTTCTTGTGAACTTTAAAGCTTCCTAAGTAGTTTGCCATATTCTAGTTGCTGTTAATGAATATATGTTAGCTTACTATTGCTTGATGCAAACATTTCTGCAGTGGAAATTAAAATGCCACTTTTTACAGAGCTAACGGAGCAGAGCTATCGTGCACTGCTTCACTTGTTCACACTCAGTTCTTTTGACACAGGAGAACAATAGTAGGATGTTTTACTTCTGTTCCTGTTCAGGATAGATGGATTTAGCATAAGATGCTGCTGCTTTCCAGAATCTCTTCCTGAAATACCATATATATACACACACACATTTCTCTAGAGCATGGAATGCAAGTGATGGAGAAAAACTAAAGGACTAGTTCCAGATTTCTTGTTCCATCTACACTTGATCACAATTCACTTCTGGGCTCTATTGAAGGTGCTGGTATTGACCTTTAAAGCTGTATACAGCTTGGGGCCAGCATACCTTAAGTACTCTCTTCTCCCATAAGAACCTATTTGTCTGCTCCGATCCTCTTCAGAGGCCCTACTTCAGATACCCCCACCATCTTAAGCTAAACAGGAGGCAACCCAGAAAAAGACCTTCTCAGTTGTGGCACAAGAACGTTGTCCTTCCCCAGTGAGATTGGTCTGTATACTTCTATCATTGTCTTATGCCACTGGATGAAGACTTTTTGTTTCATTTGGCATACACGCAAAAACTACTATTAGCCATCTTCAATGGTTTTGGTGTTGTACATTAGTGAGTTGTTATGGTTTTATTGAATTATTTTAAATATTATTATAAATGCTATTCAAATGTTTTAATGTTTTTAGGTTCACCCACCTTGGGAACCATATTGCGTGGAAAGGCAGAATAAAATATTTTAAATAAATAAATAGCCATTGGGTAATAGCATCTTCAGGAAATCTTCACACCTGACAGCATAGCAGAAACAGTCCAGTTCCAGAAGCTTTCCTTTTCCTTGCAGTGCAATACAGACAGCGTAAATCTATGCAAATGATGCAATAGCAATCTGGACCAACCCCTTTACTTGCTTTTGAAAGTGATGGGCAGCTGTTCAGAACTGCCCAGGAAGTGCTAGTGCTGCTTCAAAGCATGCTGATGTCAAATACTCCACAGTCAAGTCCTAGCATCCATACCTAGATGGCCCAATTTCATCAGATCTCGGAATCTAAGCAGGGTCGGCCCTGGTTAGTACTTTGATAGGAGACTGTCAAGTTAGACCAAGGTTGCTACACAGATCCAGGCAATAGCAAAACACTTCTGAATGTCTCTCACCTAGAAAACCCCATAGGGTTTCAATAAGTCAGCTGCAACTCTACAGCACATTCCACCACTATGTTCCAGCACTGGTATAGAGCGGGGAACATGTCCAACTGTACACTCCATCCAAAAGTGGGATCTGTGTGGGCTTCCCAGTCCCCTAGTTGAGGCAGGGGATCTGCATCCCCAGCAGGCCCTTCTTGCTACCAGGCCCTTCCTGCTGCCATTCAGCTGAGTGGTGGAAGAAGAATAAGGGGGAAATGGCAGCAGTTCTGCCTAAATGCCAGATCATCCCTGGCAATGCACTGACATCACTTCTGCTCACACAGGCAGTGACATCAGCCCATTGCCAGTAGCATTATGCTCCTACTGAGCCCCCACCCCCACACACATCTACTGAGTCTCCTGCCAGTTGCCAGCCTTGTGCTGGCAAACTCTAGATCTGTATCCTTTCAACATATTCACCATGGATCACATGAATCAACTTTCCTTGGATGTGTAAATGTTAACACTTACAAGGGGTTTGGCAATGGGCAATCACAGGCAGGTGTCTTTCCCCCCCAGAAATTACTGATATGCTTTTGAAAAAGCCCAAAAGATTTATTTTGCAAGAAAATGTTCGTGAAACTCAAGAGAGACTACTCCAACAGACTTTAATGCCAAATTGATTTTCTGATGAAGATGACACCTTCTGCTGCATTTTTTGAGTGCCACAGATTTCAGACATGCCTAAATGCTTATTTATTTATTTTGGCAAAATGATATTTAAAAACTCCATTAAAATCCCAGACAGACAGACTGCTCCTTCTGCTTGAAGAATGATCATGTGGGATTACAGTTTAATTGTAAGGATATGCAGCACATCCAGCCGATAAGTGACTGAGGCAAAACTCTTGCTGGCAGCAGGGGAGAAATGCCATAATGAAGCAAAATCCCCAACCTGATCTAATTTAGAGCCAAGCAGTGCTTCAGGAATGTGCAAGAAATAATCTTTTTTATTTATCCAATGTGAACAAAGGAAATTAAGGGCAAAAGGAATAAGATTAAAATGGGCAGTCTTATATTTTCTCTTAAGGACCATTGTAACTGCATTCTTGAGAGCTGAAGTTCATCAAGGACAGGATCAGATTTCAAGGAGTAAAAACCGTTACTGCTCATTTGCAGAGAACAGTGAGATGATCCCTCGTGTAAGAGCTGAATAAATAGCTGAACTACACATGGCTCAGGGGACTAAAGAAACAGGCCCAGCCTGGCTACAGTCCTTGAGCTCAGCAAGGACTCCTTCCATCATTAGCATACGTTTAGACATGTTTGTTTCAGATAGCAAAAGTCTTGCTTTAGAGAGCCCTTGAGCAAGAGTTACAGGGTCCTTGAGGAGTTCCCTTAAGTATTTTAGGGTGTGAGTAGGAAGAGAATAAATCTTACAGAAAATGAGGCTACAGTTACCCCCATCCAGTCCCTAGGTTTATATTAGTTCATATCTTCTGCACTGATATTCCTCCAAGAGCACTGGAAGAATATTCTGCATGAGTTGTGTACTGTAATGGTATATTGTTTTGAAACATTGACAGCATATGGCCTGGTCTGATATCATGGTGGGAGACAATCCCTTCCTGAAACAGCCCATGCCATGCCTGTTGCCCCCCCCTCCCCCGGAGGACACAGAGTGGGCATCAAAGGAAGTCCCCCAAGCCCACCACTCAGAAGGTGCTTCTGTCTAAGGAGTAGGGCTGCGAGAGATCCAAGAAAAATGCTCCCCAAATATCAGACACCTGTCCTGGCCCCGCCCCCATCAGCCATCCAGCCCAGCTACCCAGCCTTCTGCAGCTGTGCGGCACTGCTGTCAGGACAATGTAGTGGCCTGCCAGACTGCGCTGGCTAGCCAGTCTCCTGTGACTGTGTGATGCTGCTCAGGAGTAGCCAGCCAGCCCAGGGCACCCAGAAGTGGAATGGTGGATGATTTCACTTCTAGTAGTGATCTCATTGCACCAGACAGGAGCATGCACATGCTCTAAGCGCATGCGCCAATGTTAAAGAAAAAAAAGATTGGTGCTTCTCCCTCCCTCTCTTCCAGTATAATTCTGGACCCCTCTGGCAACCCTACTAAGGAACAGATACAATGAGAAAGACATCCAATGACTGCTCCTGTCCTTCAGAACCAACACTTACCTTCAGGACCACAGAGATGAAGAAGGCCAAGTAGAAGCTTTGATCAGAAAAAGTACAGCGTGACAAGCCCAGACATGTAAGAAAGTCAGTGTCTATAGCAAGGTCAAGCACACCTGTGGCATACCTGCCTGGATGACCTCAGCACTCTGATATTCAGCTGGTAGAGAGCGACATGATGCCTTTTTTTGTTCCATTGCTGAGCCTTTGAATTTTTTCCGCAAGATTCAAGAAGCGAGAGTGCACCAGGAAGCAACACACACACACACACACACACACAATTGCTGCTCAGTGAGTCCTTTTGTGTGTCCTCAGCACAGGAGCATCATACAGCACAAAGAAGAAAGTGCCTTTAAGCATGTATAGAGTATAGAGTACTGTTCTTTCTGCCAGAGACACTAGCTAAAAAAGTCGCAGCAACCAACTTTACCCCACACTCATTAGTGCATTAAGGAAGCAATCCTAAGCAGATCTACTCAAAAGTAAGGCCCATTTGAATAAGACTTTCTCCTAGGAACGTGTCCTCAGGATTTCAACCCTATTAAAGTAAGCAAAAGCTTGAACTAATTCAAATATGACTTGTAAGCATTAGTAGAATATCTTTCTTTCCATTAGCAACCTCCCTTTTTTGGTAGTCATAGAGAAGAGCTTGTGGGAAGAAAACAACCACAAAAGTGAGGCAAAACAAAGGAAAACACATTTCCTTTCCTCTTTGCAAAGACACCAGTATTGTCAAACTGCAATATTCTCTTGTACCACCAAATTCCACATTGCAACCAAAATAAATTCATGCAATAACCACTTAAATAACTCAATTCCCAGCAGACAGAACTGGTGCCAACTCCAATACAGGTAAACACCCTCCAAAACAGGACAGAAAACAAGAGTCCTATATCAAATTACACAATTATATTTGGTAAGGTATGGGGAGTCACAATCATGCCTGCTGTCCCTCCTCTTGGCATCCAAATATTTGGGCCAAGGTATGAATAGAGCCTGTTGGTATAGATTCTTTCTATGTTTTTAGAAGCCTTTGAAAAAGGAGGGTCCTTACTCATCCATACGGAGTCTGTGTGTGTACATTTGTACAGACAGACCATTTGACCTTTAGTTGGATATGGATGGGTTGAAGCCAATCATTTCTGTGCTCCCAGTTTTCACCTTCATAAGTAAATAAGACTAAAGTCAAGAAGACTGGCTTGTTTTTCATATTGTGACATTATTTTAATTGTAAGTCACTTTGATCAGGACTCTGAAGAAGCAATGTAGAAATATCCTAATCCTATTATATAAAAGGCAAGCCATATTGGCGACGACTCACTTTTTATCCCCGCGCAGGTGCACTCTGGCAGAGCTGTTTTCTAGAGCCCATTTTTTAAAAAGGGGCTTGGTTGCTAGTAGATAGATAAATGAAAGGGGGCAGAAAATCTCAAGATAAAGTGAGAACAGTCCAGTGTCAAGGAGTCATCAGAGCTAGAGGGAAAGGAGGCATGCTCACCATAAACCAAAATACATCAAGGGTACAAGGCAGCAGGACTTTGTAGCCTTGACCAAAAATTTCTTGCATGTATGGGTGCCAAATCCAGACTGGAAAATTCTTAGCATTTTGGGGGTGGAGCCTGAGAGTTGGAGCAGATAGAAAAGAACACCTGGAAGAGGATAGCTACCTCTAAGAGAACAGGCTCTTCTCATGTGATTGCCTCTGCAAACTAATTCGCCTACCCAATGGACTTTGCTTAACACAGAGACTGACGCACTCAATATGTCTAATTCTCAACATGGCCAAATCTGTGGCTACTTAAATCTGGAGATGGAAGCCATGAACCAACAAGACAGATCTTTCTACAAACCCAGAAAATGCCCCAGGTTTGCCGAAATCTTAATACACAACATCATTGATGGGGTTTCCCCCCGCAAAATAATAGAAGTAGCACCTGTCTCTTTAAGAAACAAATCCTCTCAGTGGCAGCTGCTAGACCATCCCAACAGTATTTCCAGCTGTCAAACTTTTTTCTGTCAGTAAAGAGGAGGAGGAGGAGGCAGGGCACTTTCCAGGACTGTTTTGACCTTTGAAGGGGGATTAATTTGGTCTAGCCCAGACAGCAACCACTGGACAACTTGCATGACGACCCATGCCTGGCTGCTTGTTACTGTTTAGTAGCAGCCATCCCAATGAAGCCACCATGATGTAGTGGTTGAACTTTCAGTTAGGATCTGGGAGAGCCAAATCTGAATGCCCGCTTTGCCAGGGAAACTTGGAACAGTTATACATTCTCAGCTTAGAGAGAGCTCTGAGAACAACCTCAGAGTTGTTGTGAGGATAAAATGCACGAGATGAGAATGTTGGCTGCTTTGGGTCCCCTTTGTGGAGAAAGGCAGGGTATAAATGAAGTAAACAAAAATATAGCTAAAGCTGGAGGGAAAATAAAAGGTAGGTTGTTTGGTGGGTGGGGAGAAAAGGAAGTGAGGAATGGTGAGAATATAGGGATTGCCAGGAATAGAAATAGTGTGGGGAAGGAGATACAAGGGAAAATGAAGGGCCCCTGGCAAATCCTTGTGAGTTCTGCATTGAGCAACTGGGCCACACTTTTCCTGGGTAGAGGTTGCCAGAGGGAGAGAAGGAGGGAAAGTTGGAGAGAGGGGCAGATAAAGGTAGGTTGGCTAGTGGATGAGAAGGAGAAATGGAAGCAGGACAATGGGAGAGGCTGTGGGTGCTTTCGGGAAAGAAAAAAGGGAAATAGTGGGGAAGGGGGAAATGAAATACCCCCATAAGTCCTTGCAGGTCCCCTTTTTATATTCTTTAATTGCTCCCCCCACCATTATCACAATATTCAGGTCCATACAGCTTATTAAACAGAAGTCTCACCTGCCAGGTTAACCTATGAGGAATTACAATGAGCTGTCCAAAAAGGCATGTTTATATGACCTTATTCTAACGTCTGCTAAACCAACAACAGTAATTAGAAATATGCTACCATGGATGCAGATTGCATCTCTATATATCAAGGATACTTACAGAAAATGCACTTTTTCTCACCACTTCCGAAAAAAGCTATTTCTTATTCCCATCAGGTTCTGCAAGAAAAGCAGCATCTTGCTTTTTTATATATGCATTTACTAGAATTGCTTGGTGTTGGTGATTCCCATAACAATTATATAGTTTTCTCATACACATGCCTTGCCTGGGTCTAGTTTTGTCTGCACTGTATTGGTATTTTTCATTCACAAGTGCTTTTGTGCATTCATATTATTTTGGTCCCCTTTTCCTCCCCTCGCCCCTCCCTCCCCTTATCTTGACGATGTATTGAAAAATTCCTGTTATGTGATAATTAAATTCATTTTGATGAATCTCAGGCCTTGGCAATGTACTAGACACAGCACAAAAATAAATTATAGGGAAAAAACTGGGCATAAATAGGACATAGGTCAGTCATGAATAAAGCCTTGATTGTCTCATACTGGATGTCTATTTATTGTTCGAAATGAAAGTAGTCAATGTTACAGTCCCTTTCTGTAGAACCATTCTCTACTGTTTTTAAAAATTCTTCAGAAAAATCCACTGCAACATAATGTTAATAGTGGAGGCCACTTAGTACTATTAAGGATATGGTTAAAAATAATGAGTGTTTGAAAAAAGGCATATGTCTTTCATCTTGGATAAATACAAATAAGAATGATATCCTGGTTTGTTAACAGAGTAACTGCTTTTGCTCATTCATACATGGCCAAAGATAATACAGTGGGTTAACATTCCACGATGTCAAAACAGCTGAAATGTAAAAGATAGAGTCTCATATGCAGAAGAAAGCACTCAGTTTCTGAATGTCATGAGCATTTTGGAATGTCCTATAACAAGTGCAGTTCTAAACAGATTTATGCTGTTTTAAACCAGTTGCCTTCAATGAGCTTAGAAGGGTCTAGCCTTACTTCAATATATCCTCATGAAATTTATTAAAGCACTTAATCAGAACAGTATACATACATGAGATAGTTCTGGGTGAAATTTCTTTTAAAATGCCTGTGTGTCGGCATTTCATCTGATCGGGTCATCCTTGGAATCTGATCAAACTAAGCTGGACTCCTGTATAGTTGTGTTTCATGATGATGACCCATTCAGACAAAACATTGGTTTAAGAATATTCCCAAAGGAACAGATTCAGAAGCTGTTCCCAAGAACCAAAATGTTATTCTAAAATTTGCACAGAGCCTTTCATTTTCATTGCTTGTTGCAAATGGTAAATGAAACATTTTAGATTAAATCTGTGGACAAAGATCATTATACTCTGACAAACAGCTACATATGTTAAATTTAGAATATGGATTCCTCTCAGGGTATGTAAGCAATCCACTGGGAATACTCCTTAGTACAAGCGTGCTGTCTATTTTTGGAAATAATTAAAATATAGTGTAAGGAGTTATTAGACAAAATGGTGATGTGAGCCCCAAAAACAAAATAGTTGACATCCTAATATTGGTATTCCGTCACACATTATTCTTTTCAGCTTCATTAAAAAATGAAATTAGATTCAATGGAACTTTAAGTCTCTGTTATGCATGGGGCAAAGGTATTTGACTAGATTAGAGAACAGGCACTGTTTACATTCTGCTATTTAAAAGTATAAATTCTTCCTGGCACATTGATTTTCAGAGTAAAATCACTCAATACTTAAACACAGCACAGGTTTATCGTCAGATTCAGCAGTTATAAAACTGGATTTTGAATGTAATAGAGTATATAATATGAAATCTGGTTTGTCACTGACATTAATAAAGAGCAAATGAAGTACAAAAACATAAGGAAATAAGCTACTGTTCTGACATTAGTCACTGGGAGCTAAGTTTACTGCTGATTATATATCTTCCTTTAAATAAATGTATTGCACAAATCCCCATCCGCGGCAGCTCCTTCTCAAGGTGTTGTAAAAACTGAGCAACCGAGCAACCCGAAAGAAATTTATACAGATTAAATGGTTTCTAATACTCCAAAGAGCACTTAATCTGCATGAATGTTCTTCATGTTGCTACGTGCTTCTAAAATTTGAATGAGGAGCTGCAGCACTTTTGAAAGGATGCAGCATGTTTTATTTTCCCAAATAAACCAAAGTGTGTGGGTGGGGAAACCCCAAAGAAATATGAAATGGCCTGTCAGGTATCCAACTATACAGAATCATCACAGGTTCTGTCTCTTGTCTCTTTCTAACCAGGAATCTAATCACAGAACACTCAGGAAGCCGTGGTTTTCCTGTCTTATCAGCAGAGAATTAAAAACAGCTAGAAGAACACATTGTTACTTGGGGATATGAACATGTCTCATACGTCTATGAAGTATAAGCTGAAGAAGCCATGCTCAATTGTGACATCACCTTTGATAAAATCTTAAATGGATCTAGAGCAGAATGTAACCAAGAACAGAGAATAAGTCTGCCAGAAACAGGATGATCTTAAAATCTTGTAGAACCAAGGCTATCAAGCCCTTGGTGGGGCTGGGTGATCCCCTACCTTGAGCTCTTGTTGCCCACCATCAAGTAGCAGTGAAGAAAAAAGTGTTGACAACAAGGGGAAAAAAATAAATTGCAGTATTGTGAGCATGATGTCATCTATGCTTGCCACCCCCCTGCCTGGGGTGAGGGATCCCTGCCCCCATCTGTTGTCCCTCAGCCCAGTTCACCTGGTCAGCAGGGGGTAAGCATGGGGGAGAAGCACGTACATGCTGACCCTTACCCCCATCCCCCGCCCTCCTGCTTGGGCCCCTGAGACCCCTGGCAACCCTAATGTTATCACTTCAGGGGAAGAACAAAAAGTGAAGGGGAGTAGGTCTAGGAATTGCCAGAAACTCTATGATAAAATTTAGAGCTATTCACCCTCACTTCTGGGTTTTCTCCAGAAGTGATGACATCACAATTGCAGTGCCACTCCCCCACTTACACTCATATCATGTCCCTGCTCCCAAACCTCCTGCCACTTGCCAGCCTTGGCCTGGCAACCCTTTGTAGAACTAGGGAGGCCAGGTCTCCCACTTTGGCAGTGTTGGAATAACAATAGCATTGGATCACACTACAAAAAGAGAAGTACTTATAGGGTTAATTTAGATTATGCATGTTGCTTATTGCAACATACTTAGAAGTTTTTATTCTAGTTTCTGTTTCGCTTACCTATCTTGCTGTACCTGCTGCAAACCAAGAACTCTGCCCTATTACTTCTCCAAATATGGACCTATGTTCTGTGTGCTTAAAAGCTAAGTAAAGGTTTTACATCTTGAGAAAAGTCGTCAGCCTGGACTCATTATTTGTTGACAGCAACACCCAGCAAACAGGAGACTTCATAATCTCCGCTGGCACTGTGCATTGCCATCTAGCTGGACACCAGAGGGAAAATGTCTGGGGAAATTGGGGGTGGGGGGGGCTTCACTCAATACCATGGCATCGTTTCCAGCATGACCTGGAAGTGATGTCATCATACTGGATGACATTAGAGTTGGTAAACTCCAGGTAGAGTCTAGAGATCTCCCAGAATTAAAACTGATCTTAAGACGAAGGATATCAGTTCCCTTGGAGAAAGTGGCTACTCTGGAAGGTGGACTCTGTGGCATTATAGCCACTGAGGTCTCTCCCCTCCCCAATTCCACTCTCCCCAGGACCCATTCCCAGATCATCAGGAATGTCCTGGCCTGGAGTTGGCAACCCTAGTGAAATCATAGCATTTATCCAAATTCCTATGGTTAAATCATAGAATTTTGGGTGAATGTTAGAGTGGCACCAGCAACATGATGATGTCACTTTCATGTTGCACCAGAAGTAACATTACTGTGTCACCAACAACATTGCTGGCAAACCCCATTCCCCTACACTGGATAAGTCTGCCACCATTAGAATCCATTTGCACAGTTAAAATAAGGAACCATTTGCTGGGCCTTTTCTACTGAAAAACAAATAACACTTTGTTTCTAAATGCAACAACCCTGAAATGTGAAACCAGAATTATCCATAGTTATATAAGAGCTTGGTTTGTTTCCACCACCACCACTCCCTAAACTGTCATTCAGTAAATTACATTTACCAAAAAAAAGGGGTTTGCTGCCTAGCAGCAGCACTTTACAGTTCTATACTATTCCAGTCTATGCAGATTGAAATCAATCTTAGACTGGAGTAACTCTGTATAGGATTACACTGTTAAATTTTATTGTTATGGTGACCCACATAAGAAGTTATCAGTTCCTTTATCATCATCTCCCAGCATGTCTTAAGTGGCCATTGATGACTCTGAATCTGGTCAAAATATAAGACCAGGCAAGTACCTCCAACTATTTTTCTTCACTGCTGAGGTGTGAACTAGACATGGGGGCTCTCTTTATTCTATAGCCTCCTGCAGAGCAGCATTGTGAAGTTGTAAATATGAGCAAAGAATTTGTTTATGCCTTTCCCTTTCTGGTCTCTTCCCCCTCATATTTATCCTTATCCTCCAGCAAACAACTGCTTTTTCTCCCACAAAGGAATGTGTGCATTTTTTTAATTCTACAAGTAGATTTTAAGTGGGAAAATAGCCAGAAGAAAAGGGGTTAAGTATTCCCCAGCCATTCTCGCACTCAAACTCACCCTTCCAATGCTGCTTTCTTTCTTTTCTCTTTTTTCTTTTAAAAGGAGTATATTAGGACGTGTGCCTCTCACATCTTGTTTGACTTTGTTTTTATACAAATATGCACTTTATTCCATATGCACGTTTTCTTCACATACTAGTTTGTCTCATAAAAAAGACAAGAAAGTGGGATTATATCATTTTGAAGCAAGTTCCTTTTACAATGCCTTTTTTGATGTTTGAATGAATCAACCTCATGAATCTAACAAAGAAAACAGGACGAGTGGCAAACAGTGCAATGCCAGGAAGGAAATGAAGCTATTTGTGGGGCAGGTTGTACAATATCAGTATTTCTGATACGGACTCAATGTATGTAAATGTTTGGTAGGGTGTCCACATCATTTTGGAAGAAATTCTCAAAACAGTTGAATGCTTAATAAAATACAGTTGAACCCATGTAAAATTTAAAAGGGACTAAAATACAAAGCAAGCTCTCAGTAGCTTTGGAGAAACTTGCTGTAGCAAAGAAAGAACCTTCCCAGTAGCTGAATAAATCTCACCAGTAAGCGGTGCCTAAGGCTCAAACAGCATCTGAAATGAAAAAGATGCATCTGTCAAGTGGTATACAGAACAGGAGGCAAATGGCTGTCTAAATGAGTGTAAACATGAGCACTGTGATGGCACAGAAGCTAATAATTAGGTAAAAAATGCTGAAAACACTACAAGAGAAGAAAGTTAACAGGCATCTAAAGGAAGCATTTTCCTAATTTTCATTCCTCACTTCTGTTTATTTCATTTATAATAGTTCATTTAAAAGGCAGAAACAAAAATATCTTCTCATATCCATTACATTGATGTGGACTATGGTGTGTGTAATAGCCACAGGATACAAATTAAATTCACTGAGAGTTTTGCAGTGATGACCATCTTTGGCAAAGCACACCCCTGCAGCCTCACTCACTAGTAAGGTGTCCGCATGATATGTTGTATGTGAATTCATAAAAATGTACTGTGAGGTAAAGGCTAATAAATTCTAAAATGTGTGTATTAAACAGGTAAACAACATGCCACAAACCTGCAGTTTCCTGATAATAAGTCTCCATTGGGGGCAAATCCTGCTTTGCCACAGCATCATTTGTGAGATGTCCAAATAATTTGAGGCAACTATCAAGAGTGCTGAACTAACAAGCAGGATCAGCATGGGTGGCACTAAAATCGCAACAAAAGTGGTGGTGAGATGTCCTTGTGCTAGATGATGCCCCTCCTGTTTCACTTTCTGTACAGGGTGAAGTTGCTGCCTTGTCAGCAAATGAATTCCTGGATGCCGTTACCATAGGATTTTACTCATTCCTTGATACTACTGCAGTGTTAGGACTTAGCGGCTAAATATTAATCCATATAACAAGAGATTGATAAAGCAGCTATTCAAAGAAAACATGTGGACTATATTATCTTCAACTATACCTGCCTGAAAATTTGTATCTGGTAGTTGAGGGAGGATCCTGCTTTTAAAAACTGCTTGAAAAGGAGCGGCAGTTTACATTGAGAATGGCTATGAAGATGCACTGGGGCCAAACTAGATGTGATACTGTCCCCCAACCCATGGATGCGGCTACCATTTAAAGCCTAAGGAGGTGATTAAAAAGTGTGGCAAGGCCCACAGCATGCTGGGATTAGGCACTCTTGTTTCTCCTCCCCCACCCAGAATGCTTTTTTCACGCGCACACATGCACACACATACTTACAGTTGTTTTTAGCACTTTGAAAGGTAAGGGGAACAAGAGAGCCTCATCCACCATGCCGCAGGCCCTTGTGACATTTTTAAACCACCTCATTAGGCTTAAAAATGGCAGTACTGTCCACAGGTCAGATCCATGGACTCCCTCACATCTGGTTTGCCCCTTGGACTGTTAACATAATTGAAAATCAATAAAAAAATAATTTCTCATTGGTGCAGAAGATATTTTGTTTATCATACGATAAATGTTAAATGAATGATGGATGATTCCTTATGTATCTGTTATGTTCTGTAGCTACTAAGTTCTAGAAAAAATACTTGCAAGATTTGATGATAAATATTAGAGTAATGTACAACACAGCTATTTGTTTTGACATTTCTTTATTGACCATCATGGCTACTTGGAACCTCTGTTTATAGAGTTTATAGAATTGTTTACATTTTTGCTTTCCTTCGTTGCATGTCAAGTATTCAAAATAATTCAATCAAAAATACCCACTTACTGTTCACCAGAGTCCAGCATTCAAGGTTAGAATTATCTATTTGGAAGCAACCAAACATCCAGTCAGAGTTGCCAAGCAGTTGGAGGCAGGGACCTCTGTATTCTTTACCTGTGTACCAGTTTCCAGATTAATTTTTATCCCAAAGCCAGAAAAGTAGACTCATTGCCATAATTTGAGAAACAGACAGGAGAATCACTTACTATGCGTGCTTGAACTTTGTAGACCACGCATATGCATAAATGCACCAGGTTGCTAAGTTCTGCCCCACATGTCATTGCCCTCTGTCTCATGAAAGCATACATATATGTAGTGTTTTATATTTGCAACCCCAGCCGGAAGAATGAGACAGACACAGGCTTGGATTAATGGGCCATTTATTAAATTGACCATAAAGATAAACACGGCAAGAGCTAACTAAGCGGTACAGGTCAAGCCCTGGGGTCAGCACCCTGACCACCGCCTTGCCTGTCTGGGCGAGCCCCAATGCCCCGGGTGTAGGCCATCTCATGAATGGCTGCAACCCGGCCAGCTAGGCAATAGGATCCCCCACAAGCACCTGTTGCGCCCCAGCCGTCTAGCATGAGGTTAGGCCTTGATCCGGGGGATCCCCTCAGGCGTCTGTCCCCCCTGACGGTAGCCGCCACAAGCATATCACCCTAATGGCAGACCCTGTTCCCCAACCTTGAGGAATGCCACAGGGGCTCACCGGCCCGCACCCTATTCCCAAAATCTCCTGCCAACTATTAACTAACAGCACAACCCAACGTAACTCAGAACACTGCCATTAGTGCAAGGTAGGCGAAAAAACCCCTTTTCCACTGCCAATCAGGAAAAAGAGGAAAAAATTCCTACCTGGCTCTGGAACAGCAGCCGGCTATTCCTGCACTAAAACAGGGTGAGGTGGGTGGGCCGAGCAAAACCTTGAACTGAGGCTGGGAGAGCAGAGTCGGCGCGAACAGCGCTTGACTCCGCCCCCTCCAGCAAAGCCCCGGATGCCCGGGAAGGGAGCCTGTCTCCCACTCCGGGCGGGGCAGCAAAGAGGCGGCTCCCAGCCTGAGCGGCGTTTTGCCGCGGCTGGGAGAGCCGTCTTGCAACCCCAGCCGGAAGAATGAGACAGACACAGGCTTGGATTAATGGGCCATTTATTAAATTGACCATAAAGATAAACACGGCAAGAGCTAACTAAGCGGTACAGGTCAAGCCCTGGGGTCAGCACCCTGACCACCGCCTTGCCTGTCTGGGCGAGCCCCAATGCCCCGGGTGTAGGCCATCTCATGAATGGCTGCAACCCGGCCAGCTAGGCAATAGGATCCCCCACAAGCACCTGTTGCGCCCCAGCCGTCTAGCATGAGGTTAGGCCTTGATCCGGGGGATCCCCTCAGGCGTCTGCCCCCCCTGACGGTAGCCGCCACAAGCATACCACCCTAATGGCAGACCCTGTTCCCCAACCTTGAGGAATGCCACAGGGGCTCACCGGCCCGCACCCTATTCCCAAAATCTCCTGCCACCGCAAGGGTCAAGCCTCTGCTTAGACCCTCGCGCCCCACAGGTGGCCTAGAGCCACCCGAAGCCCTTGCCGCAGGTCATTCAAAAAGATATCATTGCCCTCAGGTGACAGATGGACACCATCTCCTCTGTAGAGGTGGGCAAATTCGGCCCTAATCATGGGGTGTGGCAGATAAATGCCCAAGCCTTGCCCCAAAGACCTCTTAATGGCGTGGTTAGCCTTGCGTCGGGCCCTCTCTATTGCCCTGGGGTCCAAGGCCTCCCGCCAGATTCGTCGTTGTAGCATCTCTGACCATACTATAAGCACGCCTGGCCATCGGCTGCTTATGTATTCCAGGTCTACTGCTACCTGCATCGACAGGGCCTTGCCCTGTACCAGCCCAAGGTCATTACCTCCCAGGCGAATGACCACAATGCGTGGGGGAGGCTCCATCCGTCCCCTAAACAGGAGAGGCAGCAGGCCAGGCCACTTTAGGCCACGCCGGCCCTGCCACTCCACCGTGGCCACAGCGCTCAATCCCAGCTGGGATCCAATCGGCTTGTTCTTGGCTTGATTGGCCGCCCAGAACACCATGCTGTGGCCACAAATCAGTATTCTCTTCCTCGCCTGGCCCGTCACGGCACCTGAGGAAAGAGCAATTAGTTCGCCATTTAGAACTGCTGCAGGGGCCGGACATAGGACCTAAACGCCCTTGACCGCCACCTGCCCACTCTCTGAATTGCCTCCTGAGGGTATCCCATAGCAGCTGCTGTGGAGGCCGCTCCAATCCGGAAGGAGTGGGTTCCGAATTTGACCCCCGACAAGCCAATTTTCTTAAGTGCCCTCTCTGTCACCGCCCAAAACTGATACTTAGTCAGTGGGGCCTGATCTTCGTGGCGGAATAAAACTCCTTGGTCATCCCCACGAAGCATGACATATTCCTTGAGGGCCTTAACAGGGCACAGCTCCAGCTCAGAGCATGGGCCCAAAAGCAAGGTGGCCCCCCGCTGTCGCTGGTCAGTTTTGGACCTTCTGATTCCGATGGAGACTTTATCCCCGACAAATTTAATGTCCCTTGCATGCAAGGCCCGACCCGACGCGTCTGCACGCGAAGAGGCCACCAGCTCACTCACTCGCAGGGCCCCAAAAAATGCCGTTAAGGCAGCAGCGTGAAACAGTTTCCGCTCAAAAACAGAAGAACAGACATCTGCCCACACTAACCCCAGCCCTTTCAGTACTGAGGGGGAGATAGGCTGCCTCGGGTCACTTGGCGTTTTTATTTCCCTGGCCCAGCCTTCCAGCATCTTGCGAATCCTGAAAACACCTAAAAATTCAGGAAAGCCACGGGCTTTGCTGGCAAAGGCCAAAGCGGCCAGTTGACCCCTGATAGACTTGACCGCAAGTCCCCGCCCCCGTTGCACCACACAAAAGTGCAGCAGGTGTTCAGGCGGGATGGGCCACGACTGCTGGAGCCCCACCGATGCCCTGAACTGGAACAGCTGCCCTACCGCACGGTCGTAGGCCCGGCGTGTACTGGGTGCAATGGACAGCTGGATCGCTCTATTTACTTCCGCCGTCCAAGCTCCCACAGCTCCTGGGGCATCCGTGCTGGCTGCCTGTCGGCCCAGGGGGCAAGCTGCCAGAACCGTTCCATCTGTTGGCGAGACAAAGCGTCTGCCACACCATTGTTAACGCCTGGAACGTGCCTGGCCCTAAACAAAATGTTCATCTGCAAACATTTCAATGTGAAGGCTCTTACCAGCCTCATCACCCTGGGGGATCTAGATGCCATGGTGTTGACCACGTGCACCACAGCCAAATTGTCACACCAATAGTGGACAGCTTGGTGTGCCAATTTTGATCCCCAAAGCCACACGGCCACTAACAAGGGAAAGAACTCCAAAAACATAAGGTCTTTGGACAATCCCTGGGCTATCCAATCTGCAGGCCATTGGTCGGCACACCAATGCCCCCTGAAAAAGACCCCAAAGCCTGTGGACCCGGAGGCATCAGAGGTGACCTGGAGTTCCGCCTCTAACAGCAGCTCCTCCCTCCAGAAGGTCACCCCATTAAAGGTGGCAAGGAATTCCTTCCACACTAATAAATCCTCCCGCATCCCTTTGTTAATGCGCAAACGATGATGGGGCAACCGCAAGTTCCCCATAGCATCGCACAGCCGCCTGAGGAAAGCCCTCCCAGGCGCCACTGCCTTACAGGCAAAGTTTAAATGGCCAACTACTTGCTGCAACTCAAGGAGAGATACCTTGTCTCTGCTCAAGCAACCCTCCAGCCTGGCTCTCAGGTCTACCACTTTCTCAAGCGGCAACCTCAAGGTCTGTTGAACTGTGTCCAGTTCAATGCCCAAAAACGTCAGGACCACAGCTGGTCCCTCCGTTTTCTCATGAGCCACGGGAACCCCAAGCTCATCGGCGAGCTCCATGAAGCCTGCCAGCAGCCTGGCACACTGCCCAGTGCCAGCAGGCCCAGACACCATATAATCATCTAAATAATGAACGGTGTCTGAGCAGGCACAGCGGCAACGCAACTCCCATTCCAAAAAGGAACTGAAGCGCTCAAAAGCAGAGCAAGATATGGAACACCCCATAGGCAGGGCCCGGTCCATATAAAACTTGCCCTCGAAGGCAAAACCCAGAAGATCAAAGTCTTCTGGGTGAACAGGGAGCAGGCGAAAGGCAGATTTAATATCGCACTTTGCCATCTCGGCTCCCACCCCGCACCGCCGCACAACCTTGACCGCATGGTCAAAGGAAGTGTAGTGCACCGTGCAGAGTTCCACAGGGATGCCATCATTCACTGATCCCCCTTTGGGGAAAGACAGGTGGTGAATGAGGCGGAACTCCCCCGGGGCCTTTTTTGGCACCACCCCTAAAGGAGATACCCGCAGGGACGGAACCGGAGGGGCATCAAAGGGGCCTAATACCCTGCCCTCAGCACACTCTTTTAAAATCTTGTGACGTACCACATCTTCCATGCCAGCCACAGACCTAAGGTTGGCTGCCATGAAAGGTGTCCTGGGACCCTGGAAAGGGATCCTAAACCCAAACTTAAAACCTAAACGCAAATAATCAGCATCTATGCGCCGTGGGTATGCTTGAAGCAGCCGCTCAAGTACCCGCAACCTGACTGGACTGGGCCCCTTTTCCAGGCCCTTGCTGCTGACCCCCACCGCCTCCAAAGCGCTTTCCACCCTGTCCTCCCTGCCGCCCCCTGGGACAGGCAGGATGTGCGTGCGGACCGCCACAAGCAGGGCACTCGTGTCTGAATTTACAAGCCTTCCTATAACACACCCCCTTGGACGCGAAGTCCCAGCAGAGCAGCCGTGATTGAACCTGCTGCCCCGCGAGGGTGCGGGAACCTGAGCCCTGAGGGGGCTTAATAATCATGTGACCACTATCGGTCCTGTCCCCTGTGATGGACTTCGAGGGTGCCATAATCTGGACCCAAAGCTGGACCAGTATTTGGTCCCAGGGCAAGCTCGGGGTCAAAGCCGCACGCATGCGGAATTCTTCGTCGTAACGCAGCCAGGCCCCCCCCTCAAAATCGGTATACCCCCTGTATATTATGTTCATGTATTGAAATAGGGGGAGGGCCCTTTGTGGCTGCGCTCTGGCCAAAACCCCCGCATAGACCAAGAACCCAGGCAACCAATGTGCCCATGATCTATCAATCCGTCGGCGGCGGATCTTTTCTTTGTCCCTGTCCTCCAGATCATCTTTATCCCTCTTCTCCAGTTCCCTGAAGAGAAGGGTAAAGACATCCACGTACTCACCCCTTATAATCCGCTCACGTGTGGCCTGCGTAAGGTGATCCCCTAATGGCAACGCCGTATCCCCAGGGGGCAAAGCCCGGTAAGGTACCGTGCTGAACCCCTGGACTCCGTAAGGAGATGGACCCGGCTGGATGCCGTACCCATAAGGCCAGCCAGTAGCCGGGGTCGGAAGGGCGTGCCCTTCCCACCCAAGAGCCCCACCCACTGGTGGTACAGCAGGCACCTGCTGCTGATACAAAGAGCCACTGGCACTATTGGGCCAAGATGAAGGCCCCGTCTGAGGCCACCCCTGCCCTGGCGGAGGCCAACTCTGGATGGGATAACTGCCAGAAACTGAAGGTGACGAAACCCCTGGCGTAGCTGTTTGCCCCCAAGGGCCCCAGGGCCAAGTCGTGTTCTGCAGTGGCTGGGAATCCTTACCGTCCAGCACAGGTGATTCCACTGCCACAGCGATTTGTCCCACGTCATCCTGGCCATCCAGGTCACCGACCGCCGCTCCATCGGACGTGGCCGGATGATCCTGGGCTCCACCACCGGCAGTCGCTGACAATTTCTCTAGGGCAGCAAGGCGAGAGGCAAAATCTTTATTAAACCCCACCTTGGCCACCCTCTTGGCGCCCCTACGCGGCTGACTAGTGGCACCCTCAGACGTCATGGCCCCCTTCTCCCTCTCAAGAACAGCAATGCGCTCCAACAGCTCACCTCTACTCGGACCCTCCTCCTCATCAGAAGAGGACAAGGCTGGAGGTGGGTTCCTTGGTGCTGGCCTTTTAACAGGCCGCTTTCCCTTAGAGGGACCCCCTCCCTTCTTGGGTGGCATGATAACGCGTAAATTAACTGAACAAGTACCTTACTGGCAACTTAACAGTTAAGACAATTGCCGTGGCAAAACAACACCCCTGCAAGGCGGGCAACTCCTGGAACTGGAAAAAAGGGGGGGGACCATTCAGGCCCCCCACCAGATGGCTCTCTACTCACAGGAGCAGTACCGCTAGCGGCCACCGGATGGCACAAGGCTAGCACACAAGAACTGGCTACCGGGCAGAACAAGAGGGCTACGCCCAGTAACAAGATGCTCCTGAGTCACTAGGCAGAATAAAGAGGCTACGGCCAATCACAAGGCGAGACTATAGAGCTGCCGGGCAGACTGATGATGCCCCGCCCAGAAACAAGAGAAACCCTGCCCAGAACTGGCTGAGTGAGAGGGGGGGTGAGGGGGGGTGCGGTAGTCACCACAGGGCAAGGGGGTGCCCAAACGACCAGAGAAACCCTGCCCAGACTGGCTGAGTGAGAGGGGGGGTGAGGGGGGTTGCGGTAGTCACCACAGGGCAAGAGGGGCGCCCAAACGAGCCCCAAAGGGCAACCAGTAGGCCCTTATATCCCCTCACACACCCTCAAACTAGCCGAGGCCGGGGGGGGGAGACAGCCGCCAAAAGGGGAGCTGTGGCCTTTATTCCAGGCCCACTGGAACAAACTTAAAGCGGCCGCGATTGCGTGCCGCTGAAATGCGGCCCCCGCCGCCGATCGGGCCGATCCAGCCCCTCCGGGCCGCCGCCGCCGCTCCGCCGCTCCAAGGCCCACCGGCCCGAAAAGTAACACCGGCGCCGCCGCCGCACCGCACCAAGGCCCTCCGGCCAGCCAGCAAAGCTGCAGCCGAGAGCCGCGCCTCCGAAGCTCGGGGAGGAACAGCAAGCAAGCTGCGTCCTCTCCGAGCAAAACCTTGAACTGAGGCTGGGAGAGCGGAGTCGGCGCGAACAGCGCTTGACTCCGCCCCCTCCAGCAAAGCCCTGGATGCCCGGGAAGGGAGCCTGTCTCCCACTCCGGGCGGGGCAGCAAAGAGGCGGCTCCCAGCCTGAGCGGCGTTTTGCCGCGGCTGGGAGAGCTGTCTTCCCGCATAGGCTCAACTAAGCCAAAGGGGGAAGGAGCAGGTCACAGCAATATACTCTGGCAGGTGCACTGATGATTGTTCTCCTGCTTGCCATCCTACAAGATGCCTCTGTTCCTCAAGCACAGGTTCATTGTTTCCTATTATCACCAGCTCTGGTCTAATGGGGTTTGCGGGTCTCTGACTGTGACTCTTCAGGGTGATCAGGATTTTTACACCAAAATTTTACCAGCTTTAGAGTTGGGCGGGAAGCATTCCACACCCTGGGAAACTCTTACAGGATGACACAACCCAAACCCACCTTCCTGAGTAGATATAAATTACCTGCTAATACTTCTCCACAGTTTGACACTGAGAGATCTGTCTTTTGGTGCTACACCTCTGAAGATGCCAGTCACAGCTGCTGGCGAAACGTCATGAACTACAATGCCAAGACCACAGCGATACAGCCTGGAAAATCCACAACAACTACCTCTCATATATTAATGGATATGTAACTTGTCCATGACAACCCAAGCACACACATAATCCTGACAAACTGTAAGCATGTATCAATAGCAGCTACCCAGCCAGAAGCCATGTTGAATATCACCAAGTGCAAAACTATTTGAAATTATTCTTCTACTAATTTGAACTGAGAATTAATTGATAAGTAATCATATGATGTGCTGAACAGTCAACAGGCATTACAAACAAGGTAAATTTGATTTCTGAACAACTGTTTTGTGGACATCGAATCCATAGAAGATGGAGTAAAAATTGATGGAAGGAACATTAACAATTTAAGATATGCAGATGACACCACATTACTGGCAGAAAATAGTGAAGACTTGAAATGATTACTGATGGTTAAAGGAGAAAACACCAAAGCAGGCTTACAGCTGAACATCAAGAAGAGAGTAGTAATGACTACTGAGTAATTACACAATTTTAAAGCTGATAATGAGAAAATTGAAATTGTTCAAGATTTTCTATTCCTTGGCTCAATCATCAGCCAAAAGTGAGACCACAATGAAGAAATCAGAAGATTGAGACTTGGAAGAGCAGCTGCGAGGGAGCTAGGTAAGATCCTTAAAGATAAAGATATCTCTCTGGGAACCAAGATAAAGATAATCTAAACTATAGTATTACCCATTACTATGTATGTATGTGGAAGTTGGACAGTGAAGAAAGCTGACAGGAAGAAAATTGATTTATTTGAAATGTGGTGTTGGAGGAGACTTTTGCAGAAACCATGGACAGCCAAAAAGACAAATAAGTGGGTACTAGATTAAATCAAGCCTGAATCCTCTCTAGAAGCTAAAATGACAAAACTAAGGCTATTGTACTTTGGTCACATATGAGAAGACAAAATTCTCTGGAAAAGTCAACAATGCTAGGAAAAGTGGAAGGCAGTAGGAAAAGTAGAAGGCCTAAAATGAGATGGCTTGACTCAATAAAAGAAGCCACATCCTCCAGTTTGCAAGTCTGAGCAAGTCTGTTAATGATAGGATGTTTTGGAGGTCTGTCATTCATAGGGTCACCATCGGTCAGAGGCAACTTAAAAGCACATAACACACACACAGAATAGTCTCCAGAGGTATCTATTAATTATATTTCTAAATAATTGAGAGGCACTAAGGTACTTTAGTACTGGGGCAAATATGTGAGGAAGAAATGTACAAATTCCAACTGATTTATTATGCATTAGCAAATAGCCATTTAATAATTGCTCCCCATTTTGAAAGCCAAACAAAGCATTTTTTGATATGACAGAATGTCTTTGAGTGCTACTGCTTCAAAACTTTCTTACATAACTCTTGGTAAATGTGGTGAAATGGATTCCTGTGGGTGTTTAGGTACACATGAAGCTCTCAAGTTTGCTGACTGACATCCATGGTGTATCTGTGGGCAACATGTTCATTTTTGCTTGCAGGCTACAATGAAATTTGCACAATGTTTGGCTGCAGCTTCAAATGTTTCTTTCACAGGCAGCTGTACTATCTGGTGACAATTTATGTATGTGCCATTTTGCATCAAATAGGTAGGAATGATATAGTGTACCTTTTTGTACTCACTAGATTGCCTGCTGTGAATGCACCTCAATGGTCAATATCTTGGCGGCTGCAGCATCTTTGCTACACTACTGATTTCAAGCCTCTGCCGTCATTCTTATTGTGCTTTCTCTGTCTCTTATTTTACACTAGCAACCGTTGATGTGGCTGAATAAGAAGTCATTCATTCATTGCAGATCGTTAGGAGGTGCTGCAAGCTCTGTTTGTTTGCCAGGGCTTTCGGTGGGCTATGAATAGCAGGCATTTGGGGGGGGGGGACAATTTGGGGTTTGATATTTTATTTTGACTTTAATTTACAATGTTTTGCTTATTCCTGTAAGCTGCCTAGAACCAATAAGAAAGCTGGGTTAAAATATTTTCAATGCTAATAATACATAATTTCTGGTGCTATTGTACACTAAGATATATTCATGAGCATTTGGTGTTTTTGAAGATTCTAATCACTATGGTATGTCAAAGAAGATGTTTGACCAATTCTTTTTATTAAGGACTGACTTCCTGTGATATTGGATCTCTTATGTGTTGTTACTACAGCACCAGCAAAGAAATCAGATCTGGAAAAGAAGATCCAGATAGCAAGTAAAATCCAAGTGTAGGCAACAATGGGGGCAGACTGTCATGCTGTCTTACACCAGATGAAGTGGGCTTGATAAGCTTTCGAGGAGCACAAGAGAGAGCAGACATAAACACATACAACTGAGTTAGCAGAATTCTTCCACAGTTAAAAGGCAATCAAATGGACCAAAAGAGAAGATTCTTTTCTTTTAGGGCACAGGGGCAAGGAGGGTGCAGATTCTTGGATCCAGATTAAACAGATTCACATGTTTGTTTGTTTGTTTGTTTGTTTGTTTGTTTGTTTGTTTGTTTGTTTGTTTGTTTGTTTGTTTGTTTGTTTGTTTGTTTGTTTGTTTGTTTGTTTGTTTGTTTGTTTGTTTGTTTGTTTGTTTGTTTAATCGCATTCGAAGGAGAAAATAGGTCAGGCATTGCCTCATACTTTCTCAGGCTTTTTAGGGTTTTTTGTTCTTTTCTGGCCATAGTAACCTGATTAGATGTAGCTCTGCCTCCCAAACTCTGTCTTTTTCAACTGCAGGTTATAGACATCTTGCATTACTCTGACCCAGGTTTAATGCACACCTGGAGGGGAAATATGCAGGCTTCAGCATCGGAAATAGAGGCTGCAGATAACAGGACTGTTCCAAACCTAATAAAAATCACAACTGGTAGAAATTAACTGGGAGAATAGTGGAATGCAAATTAAACAAATAAATAATTAGCCACAGATTGTTTCTAACAGAATCCCATTGAAAATCTTATCAGGTTCATAATTGTCTTCCCTGTTCTGCATATTTTTTACATTATTGCAACTCCATAGAGCCAGACTTGCAAAACTCATACTCCTGAGAATCTTGGGGGTGTAATGAATAAATTTCTGGAGTTATTTACTCTGAAGCACAGCTGGATTTACAGTTTATGTCCTTGAGAGCTAGTGTGACATAGTGTATCAGGATCTGGGATCTGGAAGACCCAGGTTTGAAGCCACACTCTGACATGGAAGCTTGCTGGGTAACCTTGGGCCAGTCACACAATCATAGCTTAGCCTACCATGCAGGTTGTTGTGAGGGTAAAACAGAGGACAGGAGAACTATGTAAGACATTTGGGATCAAACTGAGAAGAAATGCAGGGTATGAATCCAGTAAACAAACAAGAGGGCCCTCTTAATTAAAAATGCTAAAATCGTTGTTGTTGTTGATATGATGATGACGACGACAACAACAACAATGATGATGACGACAATGATGTGATGTGATGTTATCACAGTCCATCAGATGTTTGGCCTGGAATGTTTTGGTCCTTCACTGACTCAGATTTTATCCAAGAATCTGGGAGACAGTGAGGTATCATCTCAATATGTCTCATGTTTCAAGTAGTGTGGGTGTTTGCAACTGTCTAACTGTTATGCTGTCTATGCCAGTATCACCTAGATGTTTACTTAGTCCTCTGGGAATCACACCTAGTGTTCCTATCACTACAGGAATAACCATTGTATGTTTCCCCTAGAGATGCAGAACTTGAAAACTTAGACCGTAATCTTTTCCATCTCTTTTTCTTCAGTTCAACTGCCACCTGGGATTACCACATTGATCAGTTTGACATTATTTACTTTCCACCACAGTAATCTTCGGAGTATTATGTTCCAACCTTATCTGTTTGGGTTCCACAAGGTCTTAAGTTTCTCATTTTCAACAACTTTCTCAGGTTTATGTTCCCAACTATGTTGGCAGAAGATAGTCCATACTTTTTGCATAAATTCCATTGCAGCATTGTAGCTACTTTATTATGGCAGTTTTTATAGTCAGTTTGTATAATTTAATGCACCCACTGAGGAGATAGTCAACTGTTTCATCTGCTTCATTACATAATCTACACTTGCTGTCATTCATAGTCTTTTCAATTTTTTGTTTTCATACAGTTTGCTTTTAATGCCTGTTCTTGTGTAGTTACGTTTTTTCGATCTCTTTTTCAATATTCTTTCTGGTAGCCATTTCCAGTTGTTAACTCTTGTAGACTTTATGATAAGTATTCTTCATGTATTAATCTTTCAGTGGTTTACTTTGTTATATCTCCATGCAGTTTTTAATGTTTTTTTCCTATATTCATGTTTAATTATTCCTTCTCTGTAAATGTCAGCCAGCATCTTCTCTTTCTTGCTCTTGATATAATTATTCAGTACCCTTTTTTATTCTACTACTCTTTCTTTTACTTGTAGCAATCCTTGGCCACCATTACTTTGTGGGGGAAAAGGTGATCTATGATTCAGATCCAGTAGCACCTTAAAGACCAAATAGATTTCCAGGATATGAGCTTTTGAGAGTCAAAGCTTCCTTCTTCAGATACATTCAGAAGTGGAAGTATGTAGGGCTTTATCCAGCCAGAAGGTGGGAGAAGTATTTAAAGTAAGGTATAATAATACTGTAATTAACTTGACAGAGTTGGGATGTAAAAAGCAGAAAATCAGCATCTGTAGTGTGAAAAGAATCCAGTGTATCTATTAAGCTCCGGGGGCGGGTCTGTTGTTCCAAATTTGCAAATAAACTCAGTTTCAGCAATCTCACAATGTAATTTTACTTTGAAGTTTCTCTGCTTGAGAACTGCTATGGAATGTACCAGAAGATTAAAATGTTGATCTATGTTGCTTTGAGGATGTAGGGCATGATTGGCTGTCATGATTTTCCTCATTTTGCAGTCTAATGCATCCTATTTGGCTTGTGCCCAATCAACAATTCCAGCACAGTATCGAATCACTAGGATGGCCGAGGTGTTTATAGCACGAATTATATTTCCAACATTTAATTTTGACAAGTATTTTTCAGATCATTTTTATGTATATACTTCAAGCCTTTTTCACTCATCATCATCACCACTACCACCACCACCATCACCACCACTATTTGTTGAGTCTCTTAAACTTGACACAGTATGGGTCTCAGCATGTTTTAATCCAGCCCTGCTTTTCAGTTAAACATGTTTAGGATTAGGCTGATTCAACCTAACCTATTAAAGTTCCCATAAAGACCGAAAGGGGCTGGGGTATACTGTTACCTGCCCTATGCCCTCAGGTTAAAGGCAAGATATATGAATGAGAATTGCTTCCAAGTGCACCACTATTGTTAACTTTTCTGTCACTCCCTATGATGGACACCCACTGTGATGCTGATTATCCCGCCAAAATTCAGTTTGCTTTGGCTGAGCAGCCCCAAGCAGCATGCTAATCTTTCTGGACTGAAAGTCTGTTTGTCCCACCCTAGCAGTTCGATATAATTTTGGCTTTTTAGGAACTTGATGAGGAGAAGGAGGAGCCCTCTTCCTTTTTGTTGGAAATAGCACTGGAGACTGTATAACATTCAAAAGGAAATAACTTTATTTAACAGGAAGGGATTGAATAAGTGTAGTTAGGGAACGTAAAGTTTTGTTGGTATAGGCAAAATAGTTTCCTTGAAGCTTAGTTTCTTATACCCTTAGTTCTTAGCAGTGAAATATGTTTTATTTAATACTTTAGTTACAGCAACAACGTTTCTTCACAGGGTTTCCTATGATAGCTCAGATTTCCTGCAGTTAGTTTGAAACTGTTTTCTCTTCAGAGCAGACCCAGGGTCCTTTAGCAACTGGGCAGGAATTAATCTTCTCCTAAGAAGAAATAACCCTTCTTCTTTCAACTTGAAAGGGAGTCTAACCTACTACCCAATCACTCTTGCCAAAACACAGTCCCAGTTCTATGGTGTCTGTGTCAAGCAGGCTTCAGCTTCTGCTGACACTTATACTAAGAATTCTTGAATAGAATGCTTCTTCAGGACAGACATGTTACAGTTAAGGCAAAAGTTTCTTCTTCCCTTACTCCAGAGGGGAACCTGTCTGACCTTCCCTGTTAGACTCACTCACAAACTCTCTTTGAACAATCCTGTCAGAAACCAACTGTGAGCCCTTTAGCGTGGTTGTAACTAACCAATCAGAGAAGAGAGAGCTGCCTGTCACTCAAGCTCTGTAATCCAAGCAAAAGTTAACCTTTTTCCTCCCAGCTCTCTGTTTGCTTCACCTAGAAAACCTGCTTTCAAGAGCAGTCTATCACACTCCAATATTCTTAAAGCCTGATTTATAGTGTTGACTTCATAGTAGAGAAATTGGAAGTATGTGCCTAAAATTTGCAGGCATATTAAAGCCAAGATTCTTGACAGTTATCCCAAAGCTTGGTTTCTTGACCTTCTTTATTCTGTGGAGATGAAACCTAATGGGAATCTTCCTCTTTGACCCAAACTTTAATCTTTTCTGCCTGCTTCTTCTGTGCTCTTTTAATATATTTTTGGCAGATGTGTATTTGTTGTCTGTTGAACATAGTTTAAAAGGTTGCTAACCAGTTTTCACCTTAAGATCATACCAAGAAGTCATTGATTCTGAGGTCTCAAAGGAATGTTGAGATCATCTAGTTTGACCTTCTACACACATAGGTCATTCACTCTCTTCCGCTTATTACTATAGCATTTATACTAACTGGTGAAAGCCTTTCTTTTACAATAGCATTCAGTCTTGATCTGACTCAGGGTAAAGAAGCTGGATTATATGACCATCAGCTCCTTTCCCACAGTTCTGTTACTCATCACGATCATGCAAAGAAACCAAAAGCATTTAACAGTGTGATCCCAAGAAGTCACACTCTTCGAGGTACATTGAATCAATTGACTTAGAGGGGTGCAACTCTTCTTAAAACTATGCTGTTAAGCATTGATACAGTCCAATCCTAAACAGCTTACTTGAAAACAAGGTTCCCTGAGCACAAAGAGATTTCAGATTTCTTTATTACAGCACTTAGCCAATACATTTATCATAAAAATTAAAGTACATATTTTACGATCGTTAAAATATGGATATGTACAATTTAAAAACATAATTTCCTAAATTCTTTCAAAATTTGTAAAAACCAGAAATTCAGCATAGTTCTAGACTAGCAGCCGGAGTGGAGGCCTACACTCTAATGGACTTTAACAACCAGGGCACAAAATTTCGCTATCTGGTGTAATGCTGTGAAATCTGAGTTTGACCGCAGTTTCTCTAATTTGTTCTTATCTGGATGTTCTGAGATACCTTCCAGAAATGAGAATAAGTCTCATGCGTGCTTCCTTAAAGAAAGGGCACCTCAGGAACACATGTTCCTGGGTTTCAACCTCCCCAAGTATACAAGGACATAGCCTCTCATTCCAAGGAATCTTCTTAAATCTGCCATCCAGAACAGCAGAGGGTAGGGCAGAACATCTAGCCAAAGTAAATGCTCTCCTAAGTTTGTTTACCTCCAGAATGGATAGATAGGAAGCAGGTGCAGAAATATATCTGCTGCTAGGAGGAGCTATAAAGGCAGGAGTGCCCAGTAAGTCAGATTGTCATTCAATATCATCGATCCTTTGCCTGACCAATTGCCTTGCTTGATCACTTCCCATCATGAGAAGCACTTGAGGGGAAAATCCTATTGCCATAATTTTCTGCCTAGTGGCAATCATCCACTTAGACTGGAAATCATCGGTTAAGATTAGAGGTAATAAACCACAAGGATTAAAATTTATCCTTAACCATAGAAAGATGGAGTGCAGGGTGATCTTTGCTTCAACTTTCTGCATGCCAGTCTCCAGGCGAACCATTGCATTGGAGACACACTTAGGAACTTGAAGGACCACTCTCAAAAATTTTGTTTGAACTAACTCTAAAGGTGCAAAACAAGAAGTTGGGGGTCCAAGGAGTGACCCGTATAGCATCTGGGTTAGTGATTTGGCCCTAAACAATTTTATAGCTGCCGGCACAAAATATCCCCCCGAAGTATGGAAGAACTTCAGTATACTTTGGGCAGATCTATCTCCCACATATGCTGATGCATGACTATGTGCGACCTTGGATCCTGAGGCTTGGATAGTCATTCCAAGATAACGATAGCGGGTAACCTGCTCAAGATTTTGGCCATTTATACTCCAGTTCCTAATTCGAGGTCTCATACTGAAGGCCAGCACCTTCATCTTTTGATAGTTGATGTTCAATTTATGGTTATTACAATAGCTGGCAAATCTCTTGAGTATTCTCCTTAAGCCAATTGGAGTTCTAGAGAGGATAACCGCATCATCTGCATACAGGAGAATAGAGATGGAACGCTGTGCCAATTTAGGCAGGTGGAGATCAGCCCCCTTAAGATGGTCCACCACATCATTAAGATAGAAATTAAAAAGAACTGGGGCTAGCATACACCCCTGCCTGACTCGTTTAAAAGTGGGGATTTTATCTGTTAAATGTCCCTGACCAGTACATCTCACCCTCAATGAGGTTTGCTCATAAAGGACTCATATAAGAGCTAACAGCCTCCTGTCTATAGTAGAGGCCTCTAATTTATTCCAAAGAATAGATCTAGAGATGGAATCAAAGGCCGCTTTAAGATCGATAAAAGCTGCATACAGGGAGGATGGTCCCTTAACGGAATATTTTTCAATGAGATGCTGGAGTATGAGACAATGGTCCATCGTAGATCTACCCTGCCTAAACTCAGCTTGTTCCTGGACCATTATATCATCCTGCTCCAACCATGATGTAAATTTTTCCAGGAGATGTTTAGTATAAAGCTTACTGATGACACTTAGTAAACTTATAGGCCTGTAATTGGCAGGATCTTTTCTACTACCTTTTTTATAAAAGGGAACTACCACAGCCATTCCCCAATCATTTGGGATCCTTCCTGTTGCATCAATATAAGAAAACAAGTGTGCTAAAAAAGGGGCCCACCAATCAGTATTTTCTTTCAAAAATTCAGGGGAAATACCATCAAAACCTGGAGCCTTGCCCCTTTTAAGCTGGCCAATAAGCGATGACACCTCTTTTAGCGAAACCGGGGGCCACAATGGTAAATCATTAAATACTGTGGGCACAAGAGGAGAAGGGGGAGCATCATTATACATATTTTGAAAATAGGAGACCCAACTATCCAGTGAGATAAATGATTCCGTAAAGGAAGTCTTATTCCACCCTTGACCTAAGACCATACTCCAAAATAAAGCTGAGTTTTTTTCTTTGGCCGCTTGAATTAAAGCCCTCCAAGATTCCTTGGCATATTCCTTCTTTTTTAGCTTGATTAAGTACTTATAAGTTCTTTTCTTTTCTATTAGAGTTAGGTAAGCATTTGAGTCCTTCCCGTCATATTGGCTAACATAGTTAACATATGCTTGGGAGAGCACCTTTTTTGCCTCCAAGCAATCTCTATCGAACCATGGTTTTGACTTGAAGGGCTTTTTGCCACTCTGGTCTCACTCCTTTAACAGAAGGGGTGTGAACTTCCTAATAAGGTCTGCATAAAAAATAAGTGGGCCCTCTTTTAAGCTTAAATTTGTACAGGCAACTGCATAGCTTTGAAGATCCTCTGCTGCCAGAATTTCTTTTAACTGACTATCCAAACAGCTTGACCACCTGACACAGCATCTCTGTAGTTCTAAACCAGTCACCTGAGTTGGATAGCGGGTGTCGAGATATAACTCCTGAGAGAGAGCCGATATATGCAGACATAAAGGGAGATGGTCTCCATCCAAATGGGGTAAAATTTCAAAACTCTTAACCCTGGATAGAAGGGACGTACATACTAACATGTAATCTAAAGTACTAGCTGAAACCCCCGACATATAAGTAAATCTACTGGGGTAATCATCTGTGGTGGAACCATTTAGAACTTGTAGATTCGTCTTAAATATTAATTTGGCTAAACAAGACCCTGCGTAATTAAATCATCTATCTTTGAAAGATCTAGGCAACAATAAGTTTTCAGGCCCCTCCTCTTGATCTCTACAGGATAGTTTAAATTTAGCATTCAGGGAGGGATCATCAGGTCCCATACAAGCATTTAGATCCCCCAACAATAGGATCATTGCTTTAGGGTGAGCTTCAACTAACGATAAAACATACTTCTCCAATGCAGCCCAATTTCTATCAGTATCCACTTTCTTATTTGTAGGTGGTAAATAGCTGTTTATTATGATCAGGCAACTTCCCTCCCAACAGAGGGCTATTGCCATAGCAAGGTGTTCAAGAGGCTGCAGCTCCAAACATGAAGCCTTTAGGGCTGTTGAAATCAAAATGCCCAGGCCTCCCTTCATCCTCCCTCGTCCCTTTCCCATAGCGGCCTTCATACTAAATGAAAAAAAAACCATCTAAATGCAGGGATGAGTCTGTCCAAGTTTCTTGAACAGCCAACACATCTACTGTTTGATGATGACAAAGGATCTTTGGACATCTAGATAGCCATTGAAACCAGCCCGCTATGTTCCAAGAAATCATTTCCAAAACCTTGGGTGACTTCCGATAGTGGATGTCTACGGCCAGTCATACTGGGGCCGCGTTGGTATATGAACCAAGGGTCATGGAGTTGTTAGACCCTTGTACCAAAGCCTGTGTATCTGACCTCAGGGCTGGATTGATTTCTGTTAATGCCAAATGATCCCCGCTCAACATCGCTGCACCGACCCTCTCTGATGACTTCTCTGGAGTAAAGAGGGTAGCAATTTCCTTTTCGAGAGATCCCTGACACTCTTCCACGCAGGTGGTCTCCCATTCTTGTACCCCTATCTCTAGCAACTCCTGAGCCAGAGATTTGTTATTTCTCACAAAGAGATTTATTTTGAAGAAAGGGTGATTATTTATCTGGTACGTTCGTTTTAAATTCCTCAAAGTACACTGGTACACTTCCTCCAAGAAAGTTTTCCCATTCTGCTTTTGATCCAGTTCAACTTGGTTTTATGTCTGGTTTCAGCACCAAAAGGGCATTATTCAGTCTGGTGAACAATCTCCAGTTACAGATCTTGCTGGATATGGCAGTAGTTGACACACCATGATATCGCTGTATTGGTTAGTCTACATTTTCCCAGTGGTTTGCGTCTGAACTTACTAACAGAAAGCAGAGTTTCCTTTGGAGAGGCAGAATCGGTTAGTTGGGATCTGATGCAAGTTCTACAAGGATCTATTTGTCCCTGATGCTTTTTCAAATCTTTGACTGATATCCTCTGTAGTTTCATACTTGGCTGTCATCAATGTGCTGATGACACACAGCTCTATTTCTCTTTACATAAGTAAAGAAATGTTTTAAATAAGCAATAGCTTCAAGCACAGACTGAACTTTCTGCCTTTGCTAGGGGCGTATGCCCAGTTCATTGTTGTATCCTTGAATCATCACTTATATCTGATGAAAGGAAATTTGACTCTTCAAAGCTTATACCTTGGAAATCTTGTTGGTCTTTAAAGTGCTACTGGACTTGGATCTTGCTCTTCTGCTGCAGGTCAACATGGCTACAAACCATCCTTGTTTAAAAATTCCACGAGTGAACAGTTATTCAAACAATAAAAATATGGGTTATTATAATAACCCTATTCTAAATTAGTAGCCTTTATGTACATGAAGTTTTACACTCATGTATTGTTCTGGTAATGTAAACAGCATGTAAAATAAGGACACATTTCAATACAATCTCTACATGGTCATGTTTTTGGTGTTACATTTCTAACTTATGCTTTGGAAATGCAAGAATGACTAAAAATGGCTGTAGCTATTGATATTTGTAAGGTCAGAAACATGTATGAGTATGAGACAAGTCAACACTGTTCTTCACACGCCTAATGCTCTTGTTGACCCATCCAACAGTGCAAAGATGCATTGATTTGGTTTTTCTTGTGTCTTCTTTAGACATATTTTCAAAAGGCATTAAGAAAGTATAGCTTTAGAAGCAACCCATAGTTGCTTCTAAAGTTACATTATTGCAATCAAGTTTTGAGATGTGGGGTGCAATGTGAGCCGCCTTGGATGCTTTTAGTGCAATATTTTAGTGCAGTATTTATATGATAAAACCAATGCTTTACTATATATTTTATTATATTTGTGTTTGTGTGTTACGTGCCATCAAGTTGCCTCTGACCTATGGCAACCCTATGAATGAAAGACCTCCAAAACGTCCTATCATTCACAGACTTGCTCAGATCTTGCAAACTTATTATATTTATATGCTGTTAATCCACTCTGAGCCTGCTTGCAGGAAGAGTAGACTACAAATTAAATTAAATTAAAAAGTGTGTTTATACCATATCTGAATACAGGATCCTTGGTTTCTTCTATGTAGTTGGCTACCTCCCCGGGATGATACAGAAAGTAGAGATCATTTGCACACACACACAAAATAAATCCAATATAGAATTTACTTAGCTTTCCTTTCTACCAGATAAAAAGCCAGAAACTCATAAAATCCTGGCATCCTTTGGATGAATCACTCTTTATGAAGGTATTTGGTTATCTGTGAATAGACTGCATTTCACTAGTTGAGATCAGGCATGTCACACAATGATGTCTTTGCTCTATTCAAACTTGATGAGTTACTCAACAGTGCTGGCATAGATATTCACAGACATGCTTCTGAAATCCACCTCTCATAAACATTATATAACAGCAAAACTGATTTTCATGAATATTCAGGAAAGCAAAAGCAAATGCAAAAGGGGTGTGGACATGGATGGAGCAAATTCATTTCAAAACATAAGAAATGCTTTGCTTTTTTTGGCAGCATTTATCCATATAAGTTTTATGTGAGAATTCTTGCCCAAAATATCTTTCTGTCTATGAGATGCTTTCCAGAATATATGTTAAGTCTGTGACTAGGGGGAAAAAAACAAGAAAATGAAGCCAGTCATATTCTTGGCACCTTTTTATTATGTTGTGCTATCAAGTGTGGCTTTGAATGGTATAGGAAATACTGGTTATGTTTCTTCAGCAGACAATACCTTTTCCTTATACAGACAAGACCTTCTGCCCCAACTGCTAACCTCTTTATACTCACAGCCATGAATTTTCATAGACATCGCTTTTCCATTGTCCCACATTATGGCCAGAACTATCTCCTGCAGAATCCTAGTAGAAAAAAAATAGGAGAAGTGAGACTGAGTTCCTATATTACTCCAGCACCATGGGGACCACATCCAGCTGTTGTGCTAGAGAATGTGAGAAGCCTAGAAAAACACAAATGGAGGCCATGTATTTATTCCTACCCATTTCACTGTTAGTTAATCCAGATCCGTAAAGGTTGATTGCTGGTGTATTGAGGAGCCAGAGTGTACCACATCCCCATGACTTCTGGGATGGTTGCTGTCATGCTGCTATAGTAACATTGTAGGATTTAAAATGCCCTAGGATTTTAAGCTAAGATAGTATTTCTTACTTGAATTACTTCTGATTTATGTCTTCTCCATCAGTCCTTCCCTTTCACAATTCCATCTTTCATTTCTTACAACTCTGACCATTGGTAAAAATTATGTTTACTGCAATACTTCTTAGCACTTTTCACTCTATACGATACAGACCTTTGAAATACATAAGAGAAAAAGAACATCTGAACAAGAATTGAATTTTCATAGCTGGAATATCAAATACTTAGTAAAACTCCTGACAATTATCAAGTTTCCTGGTAAATAACAGCAGCACTGAAATGTGGCAAATTGGGATCAGGTGACATTTCTTAATAGCCCCTTCAGTCTGTCATTCAAAATGCATCTACTCCCAAGTATTGACGTGCCACAAGCCGAGTTATTGATTTCCCTTAACAATTTATTTCAGCCATCTGGTGTCTTTCATGCAGGTTTACTCTTGCAGATTCATAAGAGAAGCTGAATTAATGAAGCATTCTTTAAAAAAAACTATTTAAATAAAATTATATATAATGACAATACACAGCACATGTGTATCGTGTAAGCTTACAATGGACAGCTGCTTAAATTTTACAAAACTAGATAAACATGACAGTCACTAAAGCTCTCTCTTGTCCTGCCCATCTCTTAAATGAGAACAAAATCATTTCAATCCAATGCATCAGTTTAAGTAGCCGGGCAAATGTTCCTAGCAAGTTGGTTCATAAGCAGACAGGGCAGTATAGCAATTAATCATAATGTTCTAAAATGTCTTCTTAGAATATTATAAACATCAGAATACAACCCCAATAGTAGTTGGCCCAGTCATCTGTTCCACTTCCATATCACCTGAAGATATTTTTGTTTCCTGTCCTCATTTTCTCCTGAGTAACTTCAGAGTATTTTTAATCTTATTGCATTTTGAGCTGGTGACATTTTTAAAAAAGAGGAAAGAAAAACTACATAGGGAAGGACTCCAAGTAAAAGAAGGTAGAAAACTACAGGGTGCTTTATGAATTGAGGTATTTTTATCTCTAGATTTTTAAAATCTGCAGCTGAATTTTCTCATATTGATAGCAAAGGGGCTTGCCATTCTTCCATATGTACCACAGCAAATTGTGCCATAAAGCCCCTCTGGCATCCTGGGTCTGTCCACCCAATGAGATAACCCTTCATCTTACATCTAGGGTGGTGGTAAGTAACCACTACCACTGACAAATATGAAAGAGTATCCCCTGCCACCTCCGTTTATACATCTAGCACTCTGTACATAAGTTGCCATTTAAAGGTTTCATCTAGTAGCAGTGTCTTCTGCTTTGTTTGTAGTAGCTAGTGTGAGGACAAATGATTGAATTCCTGCACTTTCAAGCTGTCACACTCAAGGAATGGCAAGCTTGCTTTCTGCCCCTCCTCTTTGCTGCTGTTTGTAAAGTGGGACCAAAAATGCATGGTGTGTTTACAGATATCTGGCTTCAACCATTCAAAATATAAGTTTAATAAACAAAATAAAAAGAGTACATATGGCCTGCTAAAGCATCAGGGTAAATAAGGATACAAAGAAAAGGTAAAAACATGCAGTTCTATAAATCCTAAACTCTGTACTTATTCTAACAGTGTTTGATTAGAGCAGGCTACTAATTCTTGATGTTGGAGTGTTTAAAAGTCTTTCATTTCCTTAATTCTCAAACCTGGGGGAGGATTGAACACTCCTATATAATGCACTAAATTTCCTGCTTATATTATACAACAGATTCTCACAGGGTGTTTTGTTGTGAGGATAATAATAACATAGTTTGTAACCCGCTCTGAGTGGGTGTTAAGTCATCCTGAAGGGCGGTATATAAATTGAATGTTGTTGTTATTTCATGCAAGCCTATCACTCATTTCAAGGGGCTTACACAGGTAAATTTCCCAGTGAGCTGTCTTCAGGAAGAAAGAAACTATGTGAAGCTGCAGGATTTGAGTCCAATGGCACATTAGAGACCAACAAGTTTTTCAAAGTGTAAGCTTTTGTGAGCCAGAGTTCCCTTCTTCAGACAGAAGTTTGAAAAATAGCTATGTGAAAAATCATCATGCTTGTGAAAAAAGGATAATTAGACTGAAAAGCCCAGTAATGAAATGATGGAGAAAAAGAACTAAAATTCTAAAATCTAATATCCTGCTATTAAAACTGTGAAAGTCAGATGAATAAACCTCATTACATTTAATGAACAGCTCACACAATATTCTTCAGTCACTGATTCATAACGTATTGTCCTTTACTGCCCAACCTAGAGCAAAGAAATCATTCTCAGAATGAACACTTGAGCAGCTTTCATTGTTACTGCTAGTATATGTAGTTCAAGAAATTGGGTCAGTGTGGGATTTTTTAATTCTTTCTTTCCTATTTTGCTAGCCCAACAGGAACACTGGCAAATTACCAGGCTTCCTAGGTCACAATCCTGACTTTCTCACATTTTAGAGCACATACCCAAGAGGGACTGTGTGGATGGCTCAGCTGACATAGCTACAGGCAGGAGATGGCTGGTGGTACTGCATGTTATCCACACAACTAGCCAGACTGTAGATTTTGTCATTTTATATTTCACACTGTCGGCCAAGTCAATCAGCCGTTGCAATCAGTGCTGATGCTTCAGGGTTAAAAAAAAAGAAGAAGAAGAAAGTAACCGCGGAGATGGAAGAAACAAAGCTGGAACAGCTGAAGCCATGGCTGGCTGACACTGTGAATATTCACAGAGCAACAGTCTAAGTCTGGCCTGCCAGTAGTGAGATCAACGAATCAATCCCTGGAACACCTTATTTTTCTCTATTTTATTTTGTGTGAATACCAAATTGTGGCCAGTAAAATTAGTCATTTGCTAAGGGAAATGCACCATGAAATTGATTAGCTCAGGAAAGGGACTCACTGCTGTATGCTACATCATCTTGTTCTAGGTGGGGTAGAGTGGGGAGGTAACGTTTCAAATTACTGGGCTGATGGCTCCTCAAGTGCTAAGTATGTATCCTCTGGGGATTGGAAAAGCAATTGCTTTCTGCATTTATTTTGATATATATGGTTACATAAACTACAGTGTCTTACCATAGATGAGAAAAAAGAAATTATATACCTATTCCTGGTAGAGAGATATTATACACAGAGAAAGAGTTGCAGAGAGAGAGAGAGAGAGAGAGAGAGAGAGAGAGAGAGAGAGAGAGAGAGAGTTGGCTGCTTCATATTATTACAATCAAATTAAGCCAAATTCCACTTGGCACCCTTAGTACATCAGAGCAGTCAGTTAAGATAATAGCTTTAAAAAAACTATCGTCTCTGAAATGAGTCCGTTTCCCCCAAACAGAGGGTTAAAACTGGGATGATGTCAGCTTTAATAGCATTTAAATTCATGATATCTGGAGATCAAAAAGGTTGGGGGTTCCATAAAAGTACAAGCTGATTAATCCACACTATGCAGCTCAGCATGCTACAGCTGCTGTTCCTCAAGGGAGTGTTTTATTGGTATAGATATTGCTAGTCATTGGCCTAGGAGGGTCTTGCAGGGTAGGCTGCTTTTTGTGCCTATGGCCTGATTCCCTCCCATTCTTTTCTAGTCTTCCATAAATCCCAGAAATGGAGCTTGGCATGGCCCTCATTTGATGTTCAGAAGTATGAGACAGATTATCCTGGTATATCTGTGAGTACTGTGAGGAATGCTCCATGCAAACTATATATATTCATTCTATTTTTTAAAAGATGATATCGCTACTGCACAGGGCAGTCAAAGCTACGAGTACGCCTCATATATAACCAAAGATTGCTTACACTTGCAACGCAGATAGGCAAGCACAGAACTGGTCATACTTCCCAGGGTACTCTATGGCTTGTGTATAGATGGCATCCAAGACCTGTCAAAAATACAACCACAACCTTGGAAGAAGAGGCTCACCATATTGTTTATAGATGTCATGCCACTAGGGATGCCAGCTACAGGTTGGGAAATCCCTGGAGATTTGGGGGATGGAGGCTAAAGAAGGCAGATTATGTGGAAGGGAGGGACCTACAAGCCATATAGTTCACCCCCCAAAGCATTCATTTTATCCAGGGGAACTGATCTCTGTAACCTGGAAAGCAGTTGTTATTGTGAGGGATCTCCTGCCAGCACCTGGAAAACTACAAAACCCACCAGAATTATAATTTTTGGTTTTAATTTATAAAAGTGCCAAAGTGCAATGCAAAAATGCAATACCAGTGAAATAACTTAATAAATACATAAATAGGTGTTCAAAATACAAAAGGTGTGTCCATACATTATATACAAAATACAATAAATGCAATCAACAATTCACAGTCCAAAATATAGGAGTAAAGTGCAAAGTTCCAGCGAGGTGGAAAAGCGCTGCTTGGTGGAGAGCCAACCGAGTGTCTTCTCATGAAGGTTCACAGTCCCAAAATAAACACATTATGGTGCCGACGGGGTTTAGCAAGCAATATTTCTATTTAACCCATTTCGTGAGGCAAACTCACTTCATCATCAGGCATGAAGCAATTAGGACTGACTATGCTGTAACATGGAAGACATAAGAAACTTATTACAAACATTATTCAAACATGCACAAACATACCTCTTCTCTTAATTAATGAAGTTGTACTCACAAATTCACAACAGTTCTATGCTCTGCTCTCCCACCGCTCCAAAGTTGGTCTGCGGACTATGTGATCAATTAGTGGGACTCAACAATTTTATAAAGGAAGGGTCTGATTCCATTACACAAGTTGTGGGTGAAATCCCGCAGGAACTTAAATATAAGAGACATTCAGGGAAAATTATAAATAACACCATAGATCCATTTCCTGATTGAGCCCATGCGGGGCCAAAGTGTCTAATTTAAATATCCATCTAGATTCCACTTGCAGTAATAATTTACCCAGGTCAGTGGCATGGGGACGGACTATCTGGTCGATGACAGAGACCCTAAATTCATTGTTAGGAAGTTTGCATTCGAGAAAGTGACTAACCAGAGGCGCTTCCACGACCTTATTCCTATCCTTGAAATGTGCTCTTGGACTCTTACTCTTAAAGCACGGGTGGTGCTCCCTATGTATAATTCAGGGCATTTACACTGGATTATATAGACCTCATTTTCTGATTTGCAGTTGATAAAGCCCTTCTTGGAAGGTAATAGGTCGGGTCGAATGACCTCACGCTTCACCATTAGGCTGCACACATTACAGGAACCGCATGCATGATGGCCTGTAGGTCTTATTGCGGTTTCCTCGGCGCTGGTGAATTCCGATCGGATCAGGATGTCTTTAATTGAGCATGTACGTCTGTAACCTACTGCCAGCCCAGTCTCACACCCCTTGATATAATGTATGGACGCACCTTTTGTATTTTGAACACCTATTTATGTATTTATTATTTCACTGGTATTGCATTTTTGCATTGCACTTTGGCACTTTTATAAATTAAAACCAAAAATTATAATTCTGGTGGGTTTTGTAGTTTTGACCTTTGGTCCACCGGATTTGCCTCCCTCTTTTGGTAGCACCTGGAGGTTGGCAACCCTACATGCCACTACAGGTTATCTTGCTGGTTTTTGGCCTAGTTGATGTTGATTACATCTTGGTATGTAGTTAACTGTTACTTCCAGTAGTATACCAGTATGAAGGGTCAGTGAGTTTTCTCTTAGATTCTTCCCACTACATTCTTCAAGTCCCTCCTTTGAGCCAAAGGTCTGACTCAAAGGAGAAAGCATCAGGAGGCCCTCAAGTTGTGCTCACAATGAGGCCTTCCTGGCTGGTAGCAACACTGCTTGGAACTGGGACCATCCTTTGCCTCCATGTCGGAGGAGGACCACAGCACACTTTCGCAGGCATCTGAGGATCTGGGGAGGGGTGGAGCCATGGATTTATAAAGTGGGTCTGCCCCTGCACTCCTCCACAGTTGCTTTCGCTCAGCCCACAAGTTGTGCTTATTGCTTACAATGAGCAATAATGTGGAATATTAATACAGTCTTCCTGCTTTCCATCCAGCAGAAACCTACTGCCAGCCCAGTCTCACACCCCTTGATAGTGCTAATGATATGCCAATGTTTCCGAATGATGGAAATAATGCCGGCCGAAAGGGGGGGTGTAATCCAACCCCCACTTAATCCTGTTGTCCTCTGCTCTTACCCTAGGTGTTAACAGACCTTGCCGGTCTGTTGCGTCGGCACGGCTCCTCGCTCGTTCCACGATATTGCTAGGGTAGCCTCTGGCCAAAAAGGAAAACCCTAGCTCCTCCCCACAATTATTATAGAAACATTGGTTGGTAGAATTACGTTTCAGTCTCAAAAACTGGCCTAAAGGTATATTGTTTTTGAGACCTCTGGGGTGGAAGGACTTGTAACATAAGTAAGAGCAGCGATCTGTCTGTTTCTTAAAGGGACGCACCGCCAATCTCTGACCCTCACGATAGATAGTAACATCCAAGTAATCCAGGCTAGAACTGCTTCCCATCCACGTAAACTGTATATCTGGGTGCCAAATGTTAAACCAATTGCCTAACTCTTCTGCCACTGATCCCTCTTCCAATATGACAATACAATCATCAATGTACCTCCGATAAAGGAGGATGGATTTTTTAAAGGGATTCATGGACTCATTAAACATGCACTGAGACTCCAAGTTTGACATGAAGAGGTTTGCAATTGATGGAGCCGCGGCGCAGCCCATCGCTACTCCCTTGAGTTGTAAATAATAGCTGTTATCAAATTTAAAGTAATTCTTCTCTAAAATGATGTCCAGTAAATTGAGAAGAAAGGATGTAGACGGCTGCTGAGCATCGCGGGTCAGGAGAGCATCCTGTACCACCACTCTAGCCCCCTCATGGGGTATGGATGTATACAAAGATTACACCCCCCTTTCGGCCGGCATTATTTCCATCATTCGGAAACATTGGCATATCATTAGCACTATCAAGGGGTGTGAGACTGGGCTGGCAGTAGGTTACAGACGTACACGCTCAATTAAAGACATCCTGATCCGATCGGAATTCACCAGCGCCGAGGAAACCGCAATAAGACCTACAGGCCATCATGCATGCAGTTCCTGTAATGTGTGCAGCCTAATGGTTAAGCGTGACGTCATTCGACCCGACCTATTACCTTCCAAGAAGGGCTTTACCAACTGCAAATCAGAAAATGTGGTTTATATAATCCAGTGTAAATGCCCTGAATTATACATAGGGAGCACCACCCGTGCTTTAAGAGTAAGAGTCCAAGAGCACATTTCAAGGATTAGGAATAAGGTCGTGGAAGCGCCTCTGGTTAGTCACTTTCTCGAATGCAAACATCCTAACAATGAATTTAGGGTCTCTGTCATCGACCAGATAGTCCGTCCCCATGCCACTGACCTGGGTAAATTATTACTGCAAGTGGAATCTAGATGGATATTTAAATTAGACACTTTGGCCCCGCATGGGCTCAATCAGGAAATGGATCTATGGTGTTATTTATAATTTTCCCTGAATGTCTCTTATATTTAAGTTCCTGCGGGATTTCACCCACAACTTGTGTAATGGAATCAGACCCTTCCTTTATAAAATTGTTGAGTCCCACTAATTGATCACATAGTCCGCAGACCAACTTTGGAGTGGTGGGAGAGCAGAGCATAGAACTGTTGTGAATTTGTGAGTACAACTTCATTAATTAAGAGAAGAGGTATGTTTGTGCATGTTTGAATAATGTTTGTAATAAGTTTCTTACGTCTTCCATGTTACAGCATAGTCAGTCCTAATTGCTTCATGCCTGATGATGAAGTGAGTTTGCCTCACAAAATGGGTTAAATAGAAATATCGCTTGCTAAACCCCGTCGGCACCATAATGTGTTTATTTTGGGACTGTGAACATTCATGAGAAGACACTCGGTTGGCTCTCCACCAAGCAGCGCTTTTCCACCTCGCTGGAACTTTGCACTTTACTCCTATATTTCGGATTGTGAATTGTTGATTGCATTTATTGTATTTTGTATATAATGTATGGACGCACCTTTTGTATTTTGAACACCTATTTATGTATTTATTAAGTTATTTCACTGGTATTGCATTTTTGCATTGCACTTTGGCACTTTTATAAATTAAAACCAAAAATTATAATTCTGGTGGGTTTTGTAGTTTTGACCTTTGGTCCACTGGATTTGCCCCCTTCTTTTGGTAGCACCTGGAGGTTGGCAACCCTACATGCCACTACAGGTTATCTTGCTGGTTTTTGGCCTAGTTGATGTTGATTACATCTTGGTATGTAGTTAACTGTTACTTCCAGTAGTATACCAGTATGAAGGGTCAGTGAGTTTTCTCTTAGATTCTTCCCACTACATTCTTCAAGTCCCTCCTTTGAGCCAAAGGTCTGACTCAAAGGAGAAAGCCTCAGGAGGCCCTCAAGTTGTGCTCACAATGAGGCCTTCCCGGCTGGTAGCAACACTGCTTGGAACTGGGACCATCCTTTGCCTCCATGTCAGAGGAGGACCACAGCACACTTTCGCAGGCATCTGAGGATCTGGGGAGGGGTGGAGCCATGGATTTATAAAGTGGGTCTGCCCCTGCACTCCTCCGCAGTTGCTTTCGCTCAGCCCACAAGTTGTGCTTATTGCTTACAATGAGCAATAATGTGGAATATTAATACAGTCTTCCTGCTTTCCATCCAGCGGAAACCCCTCTTGTGGAAGCAGCCAACGTTCACGTGGAATACTGTGTTCTTGGGATTTCTCAGTTGTTTTCCAGTGATTGTTCATGTGCTGATTTATCATGGTTCTTTTTCCTTTCAGTCAAGAGACCTCTTGCCTGTCTCCTCCTTCCTTGGTGTTCTATGAAGCCATAGGGATTAGATAAGACCTAGCTAGTGCTGTGCAAGGTTAGCACTATACAGCACTATACTAGTGTTCATTTAAAAAATCCCATCTTTTAAAATTGCCATCTGGAACCACCCTAGAATATAGTCTGGAGGCACTACCACTACAAACTCTAAAAAAAGACAAACAAACAAAACCCAGGATTTTCAGTCTTGTGCATATGACTTCAGATGCAAAAAATGGGCTCAACTTAACCTGATGTGAAGAGCCAGAATTGACTAGGTCATTACATGGCATGATGGTTGAAAGACATTAGGACCAAGACATTAGGACCAAGTGCAAAGATCAGAGTCTTTCAACACCCTCAGTTCTTCTAATCGAGGCATACGTGTTGCTTCAGCCTACACTTGTCCCTGTCAGTCCACACCACTAGTGATTTAAGCTTTTAGGAAAAATTCATGGAATATCCTCCCAAGACTAACAGAATAACAGGATTATCTGTTTTAAAGCCCCCTGAAGTTAAAAAAGAAAGCTCCCTCTATACACACAGTATACAGATCAAGGAAGGCAGTTCTAACTTAAAACATATCCCCAATATGCTAATTGTCCAAGAGAAAGATCCATACATTATTGGATAGGGGGTATTGTCTTAATTCACCTCCTGGATTTTACTGTCTGGAGTGGAAAACCTAGGAGGTAAATAATTATAGTAGCATAATATCCAATTATGGCCAGTTCCACACATGTTGAATAATGCACTTTCAATGCACTTTTGCAATCCTTTAGAAGTGGATTTTTTGTTCCACACATGGAAAATCAGTTTCAAATGTTCACTAAAGAGTATTGAAAGTGTGTGGAAATGGCCTATGTGTAGATTCAGCAAAATAAATATTTTTAAAATATAGAAATATTCAAATGTGGTTTCTCATCAGCTTTTTGACAAGGATAATTCTGCCCTGATATTTTCTAGATTTTCAACCAGATGCCTAACAGGGATGAGCACAGAACAATTGTCCACTGTGCAGCCTGCATGATGAGCTATGCCTATGACTACTGAGGTGTCTTCTGCATTTGGGAGATACTTTCCATGCTCACTGTTGCACCCTACAGTGCCAGGCAAGCAACACTGAAAACTGTCATATGGGCAACCCTAAGAGAATTCCCTAAATTAACTTAATCTGTGTTTTTACTTATGTCTTTTATCAGCAAAGTATTAGAAACAGGGTCAAACAATAAAGATTATAAGAGGAAAATGGGATAGTTGGGGTAGTCAAAAAGGGCTTGATAAGCTTGGGGATATATTAGTAGATAAAGAGGTGTTATTGAATAAAGCCTGCACATAGGATTCCTGACCTATTTATGCCAGTTTGATTAAAGAGGTGAGAAGTAAGTAGCACAGTAGGAAGAAAATAGCTAACAACTGATTGTCGAGGGGCAGGTGTTGATACTAGTCTGCCTCTCAAGTGGTACATGTACAGTGGAGCACAGCTCTATTTTTAAAACACATTTTTCTCCCACGAGCCATTTCAAAAGAGCGATAGCTATGCCATGCTGCTTTATAAAAGTACATGAGAGAAAGCATTGACAACTGGAAGCAAACCAAAGTGCTAAAAGAGGCAGGTGTGGTGCTTTTAGCTCAGCACCTTCCACATAAAGGTCACAAGATTTAACAACATCACCAGCACAGTGGTCAGCAGAGCTGGCAACTCACTTGGTGACTCACCTGCCTAGCTCAGAGCAACTGGTGAGAAAACTGAGCTACAATTCACCCCATCCATGTTTATTCTTTCATTCCAATACGGAGGTCGTAGGCATAAAGTGGACTAGAAATGAACAGATAAAAGAAAAGGGGAGATCTTCTGGGCTTCCAAACCCATGGGAATTTTAAAAAAAAAACTTATGGTGAATTTTATATTAATCTCTGCAGGTACATAAGGAACTATTCCAATGCTCATATTCTCATAAGTTTAGTCAGAGCATGAGTGGGGTCAGGGGTCTATTCAGAAGAAAGTTCTATTTTATCAAATTGAGTTTATTCTCAGGAAAATGTTCTTAAGACTGCAGCCTAACAGTGCAATCCATTGCAGTTATCACTATATCTAATTCTCAAGGTGACCCCATCTGTGGATAAATCTGGAGATTGGAGCCATGGAAAGACAAGACACATCTTTCTACAAACCTGAATAAAGCCCCAAGTTTGCAGAAAAATCTGAAATTTAAAGAAATATGAGGGAGTTTAAAAAAAAACCCTCCACTATGATAAATAAAACACCTTAAGCTTTAAGTAATAGATTACCTCAATTATCATTGCTGGGCAACCACAAGAGTATTGCCAGCTTTGGCAATACTTTATTTCTCTCAGTAAAAAACAGGAGGAGGGTGCAGGGGCCTTTGCTGCACCCCACGGTATTTGGGTGTTCAGATATATTGTCTGAGGAATTATGAATGTCGCATCTTTGGTGATTTGGTTTTAAACTATGTTGTATTGAAATTGTTTATATTTTATTCATATTTATTGTATGACTTAAGCTTTATTCAGTTATTGTATTATAGACTCGTATTGTGACCCGCCCTGAACCCACTTGTGGGGAGGGCAGGCTATAAGTCCAATAAAATAAAATAAACTAGTTGGTTAGAGTTTCAGACTAGGAACTGGAAGACTCAGGTTTAAATACCCACTCTGCTGTGGAAGTTCACTGTGGTGATTCCCCTGTTATGTCACACTATGGAAGGGACAGGACAGATGGGGCCTGTTGGGGACTGGCCTGGTGGTGGCAGCAAGCAGCACCCATCCTGGTACTGATGGCTGTAGGGTTGCTAGGTCCCTAGGGAAGCAAACTGGGGTATGGAGGAATGGGGGGTGGGTCACACTGCAGGTACTTTCCTCATGCATGCTCCAGAGCGCCCATGTCATACCAGAAATGACATCCCCTGCACAGTGTTTTCACATCTTTCTTCTCCCTGCTGGCCAAGTAGGAGGTATGGGGGGAGATGCTGGGGTTGGGGGATGCCCCACTGGAGGAATGGCAAGTCTAGATGGTCATCATGCAACTCAACCAGATTTTTCCCAGGAAAAACTTACAAGGGGAAGGAAGGAAAGCAGAAGACAAGTAAACTGATAAAGGTATATTGGCTGGGAATAAGAGAAGGAAGCAGCTAGGGAAGAGAAAGAAGAAATGGTGGGGGAAAGGTTACAGGGGAAAATGAGATGCCTCCTACGTCCTTGCAGGTTTCCCCTTTGTCTACGCCCATTGCTTAGGATTGCAGTGTTAGATACTGAACTGTGATCTTGGAAGTCACCACAGCTTAAACTCACAAGGTGGATTTAGGGAAGTACTTCATTACTCACCGACCCCAATCTAATATGTTGCTAATAATGGCCTGATTTACAGGGTTACTTTAGGGATTACTATGAATACTGAAATATAAATGCCAAGTACTATTATTGCAGATGAAGTATTCTTGAGTACCACGTGTAAGATAGGGTTGCCGACAGCCTGAAGAAAAAATATCCTTCCCCTTTGATAGAGGCTTCATGACATGAATAGATTCAGCTTCTCATTTCCACACATTAACCCTCTATTAAAGGGGGAAAACATTTTTTTCCTGGCTAGCAGCATGTATGGTTCCTCTGTCACCATTTTAACCTAAGAGCAACCGTGTAGTATAAGAGAATATCGGACTGGCCCAACATTACCCGGTGAATTTCAGAAGGTGGGACTTGGAATCTCCTGCTCAAAGTCGAGTATGTTAACTACTATACCAGTCTGGCTCATAGGATAATCTCAGTGCCTCTCCACTACACCAAACTGGAGAGCCAGTTTGGTGTAGTGGTTAAGAGCGTGGGACTCTAATCTGGAGAGCTGGGTTTGATTCCCCACTCCTCCGCTTGAAGCCAGCTGGGTGACCTTGGGCAAGTCACAGTCCTCTGGAGCTCTCTCAGCCCCACTCACCTCACAGGGTGTTTTGTTGTGGGGATAATAATGGCATACATTGTAAACCACTCTGAGTGGGCATAAAGTTGTCCTGAAGGGCGGTATATAAATCAAATGTTATTATTATTATTATAACTGTACAAACTATCTCAACATGGAGAAAGGACAAATATTCTTGTTTACTGTCATTAAAGGGGGTGGTGGATGTGAGTGAAATGCTTTGTTCTGTCATGAATTACAAACTCAAAATACATTTTAGAACATTTAATAATTCTTCAAAAATGCTTTTATTATTATGACATATTCCTAAATGATAGTAATATTAGTCTGAAGCAGCAAAATGCTGTAGCTGCTTGGATGCTAAATAGTGTGCTGTGTAATTTTATGCTTGTTCCCAAGGTTCAGTAAGTGTGTTTAGGATTGCAGCCTTTCTGTGACCTAAGCTTTCCTAGACAAGAAAAGCTTAGGATAATGCTGGGTGATGTTTGATAAGGTGACATTCACAGGATACTTAATTAAGATAAACTCATTTCTTAGCTGAATAAGTCAGACAAAAGATTCATAGGTTATAAAAGAATCTTAAATGTATTGTCAGACATGAGGGAATTGTATAGATTGTTCTTTTCCTCCTTTAAAACTACATATTTACCATCCATTTTTAAGAGTTTCCTCCTTATGCATTCCTCCTTCCCCTCAGACCTTTAAAATCTGGCTGGTACAGCTTGCAAGAAATGAAATCTTGGGTGGATGAAAAGTAAAGGATTGAGGAGAATTTGCATGGGAGAAGAGGACAAACAAAGAGAAAGGGAAGTCTTGGCCTCTGGATTTCAGGTCTTCTTACCTTTCCATGCCTTTAAATACATAATTAAAGTACCTAGAGTTAAAGCATGAGAAAAACTTTAAGCTGAAAATTATTGTGTGCTTATCATTAACAAACAGGGAGCTGTTCAAATCTAGTTATCTAAGGAAGAAATCAACACAGGCCTGTAAAATGTGACTAGAATGATAATTTTCAGCTGTAACATGTCATAGGTCACTTTAATTCCAAATAGAGATTATATTTAATAATCATGCTTAATTTGATTCTTTTTTAAAAAGAAGAATCAAAGTGTCTGAGGGAAGCAGCTCTTTCCATTCTGTCAATTACAACACTAAGTAGGAGTTTCCAAAAATAGAGTTACCCAGAGGTGACAGGATTTCTTTGGTTCAGTACAAGGGTTCCTATTATAGCTCTGACTTTTTGTACAGGATAAAGCTGTAGAAAACACTCACTGAAAATGATCCAGTGGCCACTCTATATTGTTCCCTGAGCTAAAAATATTTAGTTTAGACTTATGGAAACTTCAGCAATGTTGGGTACAATCTTTATTACTGCCCACACGCATGTAGATATTTCACTGTACATTTTACTATGTTTTTACCTTGGTTTTTCAGATCTAAGTAAAATCAAATTGCCTCTGAAATCCACTAGAAACAGAATTAAGAGTGAATGTAGTAGTTCTCAAAATTCAGAATCTTCTTCCCTAAATTCCAACATTGAATCTGCCAGAATTTCATCATAGAAAAGGCCAAGAAATTTACACTTCATACATGGAAAATGTATATTTTCTTGGCATGTCTTATACCAATCGTATCTTCTAATCTTATCAAGTCATCATGCAATAACTATAACACTTTAATCAACATTTGCTTTTTTTAACCTTTTCTACTTCTATGTTGTATTGAATCACTGTAATGCATACAGTGCATTCATCTGGATACACTACCATTGCCTGGATTGTTGTGAGTGACTCGCATACAACACTGGGTCTACCAAACTGATATGGTGATTCAAAAAATGCCTGCAAAAATTCATTTTTATGATTTTGTCATCATTTAGAGCTCATTTCTACAGTTCCTATAAATTCCTTTTAAACAATTGATGCTCTTTCCTATTCATCTCATTCGGGTAAGTCTTTCACTTTTAAAAGGAAGCCTTCTTTATAGCTTCTTTGACTTTGCTCATTAACCACACTTGTCCTTCTTTTAAATGTATAGCTTTTTAATTTAGACTATTTCACAACTGCCTTTCCATCCATAGATGCTCTAGTCAGTGCAGAGGTTTAAATTAGATACAATAATTCCAATGGATTCATAATAATAACAAAAACCCATCAGAAGCAGAAAGAAAAACAAGTAGGCAAATATGTGCTACCCTGCATCAATCCAGTTTGAAAGTCTTCCGGAAAAGAAAGGTTTATAGTTTGGACCAGAAAGCATGTAGGGATGGTACCAGCCTCACCCTTTGCAAGAGTGAGACAGAGCTCCATAATTGGGGGTGGGGGGCGTGGGACAGGACAGAAAAAGCTCTCCTGCAGGCCCCACTCAACCTATATTCAGCGGATGCTGGTACCCACCGGTGATCACAATTCATTTATCTTCTGAACCAAGCTACAGCTGGCTAACCAGTCAAAGTTGGTAAAAGGAGCTTCTGGCCACTGCTGTCATCTGCTTATGCCCCCAGTAGGCCTGGGACTAAAAGCACACCCAAACTAAAGACCTATTCCTTCAAGGGGAATCATCCTTGTTGGGATTATTAAGGTCCAGTTATTAGCCTACATCCACTCCATAACTGCCTCTGGGCACTGGTTCAGGGTTTCTAACAGCTCCCCCTCCCCCCGGGATCAGCTGGAAGTGCAAGACAGAGCTGAGTGTCATCCACATGTCAGCATTAACCCAACTTAAATATATAGCTGACCTCACCACACCCAGCAGTTTCACGTAGATGTTAACAAGCAGAGGGGATAAGATGGGACATTGTGGGACTTCACAAACCAAAGGCCGTTCACCAGCACCACCTTCCAAAACCTACCTTCCAGTTAGGACTGGAACTTCAGCAGAACAGTGACTCTCAATCCAATCCCAGAAAGGCGGTCCTGAATGACACCATAATGGATGGTATCAAAAGCCAGGTCCAGCTGATACATTTGAAGTATATATTCTATCTGAGCTTTCATTTTTGTGGATTTATATAATTTCTAAGGATCCAGCAGAAATTTAGCCATTGTTATTGGTCATTTCATCTTACTTTTCATTAATCCCTCATGAACGAGGAATTTCTTCTTCTGAAATCAAACGTGGTAGTGTTGGGGGAAATCTTCCTTTTACTGCAGTGCTGAACTAGCATGGTGATCATTGTTCCCATTTGATACAATAATACATATCTCACAGCAGATCCTGAACATACCACTTGTTCAAATGACTAGGACCCTAACTAACTCTGAATAACTACCTTAAATCACTTTCATTATTTTACGCCTGTCTTTCTACCATTCAAAGTGGTTGACAAGTACAATTCATAATTATCTCTCAGTAGTGCCAGTACTTACAGATCTGCCAAAGGTCCTATTTTTTGCTTATAGTCCCATTCCCACTTAATTATAGTGGCAATGCTGGAATGGAATCCAAAGGTAATTTCTACAACAAAAAACAACAAATAAAAGATCTTATATTTTCAATGCAATTCAAGATTTTGGCTGAAGTATTAGTAGCTGCATTGTTCTCAAAGAATGAAGACCATAGAGCAATGATACAATATATTCTATTAGACTAATTTTTGAATGGGGAAGCTTCTATGTGCGCAGTGGAAAATGTCCCGTACATCTCTTGAATGGAAATTTTTACTGCTTTGAAAATGCAGAAGGGGTCTTTGTTGTTTCTTGTAACTGAGAGATAACTGAATGCCAGCAAGTACTAGCAATGGTCCATTAACTGTTACTATAGTATGTTGTGAGACTTTTGTATGCTTTGGATTTCCAAGATTTATCAGTACTAAATTTTGCATCTGTTGAAGATGCATCATTCCTGTGAAAGTTTTAGCCACTGAATAAATATGAGTTTTTAAGTTGTTGTAGGATTTATTCTCAACGTCTTATGTGCCATCATACCAACAAAGTGGTTGCTATAAGATATAGTTGCATCATTTGGCATGTTCACTCCTCCCTAACATTAAAAATACACAGATTTAGATATTTACCATAATATCTTGCAAGTTGAAGGAGGTAGCATGGCCATGGGTCACAGCAGAGCACAGACAGGCCTAGATTTAAGACCTGGCATCTCCACATAAAAGATTTCAGCAAATGGTTGAGAAAGAATTTTCTCTTCCTAAGACCCTGCAGAATTTCTGCCAATGAATGTGGTCATTACTGAGGTAGATGGACCAACTGTTTGACTCAGAACAAAGAACTTTCTTGTGTTATCCTGCATGACCACTGAGGAAGTTCCATTAAAAGACGAAACTAAAGCACAGGTGCATATTTTTCCATTCCTCTTGACGAACATCAGCTAATCAATCCTTCCTGCATTAAACGTCTAGGTTTTTTTCCATGGGTTTGAGTGTCAAATGAGAATATAACACTGAAAGCAATGTTAATGGAGCCCTAATGTTCTGACTTAAATCCACAGAAGTCAGAAAACGTAGAATTATGGGCCCCAAAGCTGCTTTAACTTTGGCCTTCTGCAGGTATGCATTACAATAGAAAATTGCAGCTTTCAGGGAATGATCACATCACACTGGATAATGAGACTTATTATTTGATTTATTTCACTAACGTAGGTTAACTGTGTGAGTTATGTGAAATGTAATGCATCACATTCTTAATACACGAAGTTATCTTCCTCTGGAGGCTGAGGACAGAAATATGAGACACATTTGAAAGGAACAGCGAAAAACTGTGAAGTCGGAGGTTTATGTTTAGTCCCAAGCGTAGTGTTCTTCAAGAGTTAGTCAATGTAGTTGAACAGTTTTTTGGCAGGGGGGGGGAGGCCCCCAAACAAAATACCCCCTCACACATTATTTGGCCTATCAGCAACATTTGGACATAATCAAATTTCAGAGTAACTGTGTTGTTGTTAGCAACTGTGATACATTATATTTCAATGTAAGATCAAAGCATGCCCCTTTTCTCATGTATTATTCCAGATTCTGAGCTGTTTATTCCTCAGAGGCATGGTGAATCTGGCATACAGTTAAAAAAAAAAAAACGTGTTTTCTGCCTTACTATAGCTGTAGCTGCTTCTCTCTGATCAGTGTGTTACTCATTCTTTCTCAGTAAGAAAGCACAGCCTCAATTATAAAGCTTTGAGTTTCTTTATAACCACAGGCCTCATCTTCTAAGAGAGGTCCATAGTTCCTTGTACACATCAGACCCTCTGTTATTAATTATAAGTGCCTTGGAATAGACTTCCAGTCTGTGCTTTACTTTCATTTCCAAAATTGCTCCAGGAAGTTAGAAATGTCATCCATTCAACTACAGTGACCCCACAATGTCTTGATTGACATGACATTACAAGCCCTGCCTTACCAATGAAAGTGCAAGAGGGCTATTCAAAAACAAGTAACAGGAACATGAACATTTAATTGTTACCATAAATATGTTCTCATTATTTAAAAAAAGAAAATTTAATACTGTCTATATGTTACATTGTTCCTACAATATGGAACAAGTTCCCTCTTTTCAATCAAATGTAACCTTGACTTTAACATTTGCAGACAAACAATTCTATTCTCCACTAATTTAAATGGAAAACTTTTTATTGCTACTATTGTAATTGTTATTTAGACTTTTTATTCTGAAGGCTCAGTAAGCAAAACTTTTATGTCACCCTAGGAAAGCAAGCTTTGCACTGAAATGAATGGATCTGTGGGTAGAGACTGGTACATTAATTGTGAGCCTGTTGCCTGCCATTGCATTACCTCATGGTAAAACATAGATGTTCCCCCCGTTTCAAGGAGGCCACTTCTTTAATTGCAATAGTTATTAAGACACCCTCTTATCCTGATTATGATTAGTGTTCAGTACTAAGAGATTTCTACATATATAGTCAAGATGGAGAAAATGTGGTAGAAGTGTGGTTTTTAAAAGTTGTACAGATGAGCATGACACCATTTGTTACAGCAAGAAAGAAGCATACCTAAAATCATGGCCAAACGTATACCCCATTGTTGTTACCAGCACCACTAAATTATTGCAACAAATTAAAATAACCGTATTTGGTGTCTGTCTCTAGAATACCACATTGAATAAAAATGCAAAAAAGGGAGGGAAATGGGAAGGAAAAGGCCATCTACTCCAAAGAGGGTTGCCAGCTCCAGATTGGGAAATTCCTTGAGATTTTGGGGGTGGAGTCTAGGGAGAGTGGCATTTGGGGAGGGAACACTGTGGAGTATAATGCCGTAGAGTACACTATCCAATGCAGCCATTTTTGCCAGGGGAACTGATCTCTATAGACCTCCAGGTCAGTTGTAATTCCAGAAGATTTCTAGTTGGAAGTTGGCAACCCTACGTTCAAATAACAAGAAAAAATGAACAAGAAATCTCAGAAAACCAATAAAAGTCCTGTTCTCAAAAGCTTATCTTTATTTTAAAAAACCCTTCCGGAATATGTATTTTACAATTCTAGCACTCTCAACGTTTGACTTAATACATTTGCAGATAGCTGAAAGGGTAATTAGGTATCTTAGAAACTTGTGGGAGGAGGAAAGTGGTTCTTTGTTTTCCAAAATTTGTCTGGTTTTCCCAGAGATGAACTAAAGCCATATAAAGAACATTGCTAACTACCTTACTTCAGCATTTACCTATATAAGCTTTTAGCGGAACTTCACTGTTTATCACTTCAATGATGATTTTTTAAAATATTATTCTATTGCTTGGGTAGTATAAAGAGGTGGACTCTAGTTCTAGTTCATCACAGGTTGTAAATAGCCATAACAAGGGTTGCCAAATTTTGGTTTCAAAAATTCTGGACCAGTGCTAATGCAAAATTGTAGAATCTTGAAGGCCATAGCAAAGTCCTGGGGGAATCGAGCAAGTCAGTTTTAAAACCAGCAAGGAGTTATGGATGGAATGTGACAGAACTGGCTGCATCATGAGTGGAACCATGAAGAATATGAAATGAACTAGCTTTTCAGATCCTTATAAGAATATGGTTTTATAGGACAGTCCATTAAAATAATGAGAGATTGGCCTCTCTAGCCCTATCCAGAAACATGATAGCTATGCAGTAAAGTTCTACCTATGTATATATTTTAAGCATTCAGATAATGTATGTCTAATTATTTTTCATTTCCAGAAAATATTGTGAGAAAAACATATTTTATAGCTTGAATAAGTAACATCATCCCCCCCCCCCAACTAATGCATGGATAGAAAAATAATGAAATCCAAGTTTGAATCTAGGGGACAGTGGCTTGCGTATTCTGAATGCAACTCGCATATACATAAACAGTCCAGAAAGCAATACTGATCCTTTTGTATTTGATAGGCTCATTGGCATTTGTTGCAAACAAGCTTTATTAAAATATAGAGCATTGTTCTGACTTTCATAGATGCCTTTGCTGCTGTTTCTGCAGAGGTGGACTGAATCTATTACTGGGGAATTGTCGCTAATGCCAATACTATGGTTAGAGCAATTGCATACTAACTTTTTAAAATACTTTTTTATTGATCTGGCTTTATCACATGTAATGTTGCAGTGGCACTTATTAGGCAGCTGAGATCCATTTCTAGCTGTACACAGGGAATTAAATGCCCAATTCCTATTAACGCTAATCAGAGTTGTGTGCCTAATTCCCTCCATGCTGTTCTGAAAGTGTACCCTCCTAATTGCCTAATAGGCTGTAATAAGGAAGCAGATTGACTAGCTTTTGTGTGTGTGTGTACGTATTTTGTAAATATAATAGGGAAACGGTTGATGCAACATAAAGAGCAGGCTTGTCAATTCATTTACTTTCAGAGAAGAACAGTCACTAGGGCCTCGTTGTGGCACTATTTGCTGCTGTTATATGACATTTGGAAAGCCAGAATATTTTAACATATGGAATGACACAGTGTGGAGAGGCCATGCTTTGCATATCAAGACTTGCAGAAACTGAAACAATAGATGGGTCTATTTCAAGTAAATTTACAATAATGTGCTATGGCTATGAAGAAGCCAAATTAGATTCCTGGCTGTGTTTCAAGAAAAGCCAAAGCCTCTAATCGAGCTCTCCCAGTCTTGTTTCAGACCCACTGGGAAAGAGATGACTGTTCCTAAGCCCCCTTACACAAGTGGACTGTGAAAATATGCCAGCCCAAAGAAAAGTGCTGTCTACTGCTTATTGGCTATAGCAGGAAGCCCTCCCATGTATGAAAGGGGAAAGGGAGCAGGCTGTGTCGTCAGTTTGGTTCAATCATGGGGTCTTTGTTCCTGTGGAAGTATGTGTGTTATTGTAGGCTCGGGAATGCGAAGTTGGATTCTGCTCCTTTTTCCCCACCTATAAATACTGTTGCCAGCAGGGCCCCTGGACTATAGTCTGTGCTTTGGAAGCAATATTCATAAATCATAGAAAGGAGATATGTTTGCTTTTGCATGGCCTTTTCCCACAGAGCAACCTACTGTGAACTTGCTGTTACTGCAGTAACACAAGGGAGGATTTGTAATGATTTTAAGTGTATGTCTTTCTTTAAATGTCTGGGGTGATACAGATTAAGAGTGGGGGTGAAAGAGAGGGATGAGTGAATGAGAAAATTGGTTGATGACTGAGAATAGGGGTGGAGTGAACTGCACTTTGTTGTTACTGAGTGGAGAGGAAAGATTCAGTCTGGGCAGAGCAGGCAACCTGTGTGGAAGCCTGAACTGTGTGTGTCTGTGAGACAACATTCATCCTGCTTTCTGGTTTTGACAGGCAAACTGTGTGTGCGTGCCTGAGAGAAAGTCTGTGTGTATTTAAGTGAGAGATTAATTTATCTGAAGCAGGCAAACTGTGTGCATGCCTGAGAGAGAAAATTTATGAAGATCTGTGTGACTTAGCCTATGTGAGGAAACTTCAAGAACTGAGAACTGTCTTTGAAACCATCAAGCTTAAGTACTAGAGTGAAACTGATATGCTTCTTGTAAAAATAAAAATTTATTTTGGTTTTATTTTTATCCCAGAGTATCTATCATTCCTATATATATCCCATTCCTATCCTATCCTCAGGGCCACACAGTCCCACAAAGGAGCTTGGGCACGTTACTAAAAGGGAAATGTAAGTTAACTATTTTGTAAAATAATTCCTGGTGGCAGCAATCTACCCAGTGGGTATAAGAAGAAAGTTAAAGGAAAAAATCTAACTGAAAAAGAGAGTTGTAACAGTTTGCTTTTACATTGCCTTTTCCCACAGAGCAACAGGCAACTCATGGTGTTGCCTATTGTGAACTTTCTGCAACTGCTTTCCTTCTTCTTTGTGCAATATGAAAGGGGGGGTGACCTCTTTAGGGGTGCCTATTGTGCATTATATGCAGAGATTACATATTGAACTGAGATATGGGATAGTTTGACCATTGCCATGTAGGGGTGTGCAAAGGCACCCTGATTCATGTTTTCCGAATCTGCTAAACCCGAATCGAGAGGCCAATTCGGGTTTAGCAGAAACCCGAATCTCCCAGCCGATTCGGGTTTGCCGATTCGGATTGATTCGGATTGATTCGGGTTGATTCAGGTTTTTTTTCAATGGGAAAAAACCTCCCCAGGCTTCTCTGAAGCCTGGGGGAGGCATTTTCCCACCGAATCACCCCAAATTTGGTGGGGGCCTTCCTCTAACTCCCCTCTAACAACCCCCCCCAAGTTTCAGAACGATTGGACTTTGGGGGGCCATGATAGGGCATGATAGCAGTGTACTACACAAAATAATACAACCCACTTCACCGTTTTTGACAGCAATTGTGTTTGGGTGATTCTCTGATGTGAAGTGAGTTGTGTTATTTTTGTGAGGTGGAATGCTGGAATGCCCTTTGGTGTGCCCCCCTGCTGTGTAACCTAAAGCTGTTCAAGAAATAAAGTGTTTTTGACAGGAATTGTGCTTTTGTGATTCTCTGATGTTAAGTGAGTTGTGTTATTTTTCTGTGTGGGGGACACACAGTGTAATGTGGTGTAATGTGTCATAATGCTTTGCCTACTTGTACTTTGAAAGGGAGAAAATAATTTTTTAAAAACTTTATTTTGTGTTGTTCGTGTTTTATTCTTTGTTGTGCATTTGGTTCCCATCATAGGGAACAATGGGGCTGGCTGGCCAGCCATCTCTGTAGGTGGTGGGGGAATTTGAGGGAGGGTGTCTGTGGTTCAGGTGCTCTTTCACAGGGACCAGCTGGCACTCAGAAGTGTGCCCACCATTGTGGCACCCCTGGGCTGTGCAGAATTGCCCAGGGAAAGAGTTTAGAAGTTCCCAGCATAGGGAACAAAGGGAGAGGGCTGGCCTTTGCCAGCCTGTTCCTGGGGTTATGGGTGTGGGGTTGCTGGGGGTGGATTTGGGTTTGTGAGGGGCTAATGTGGGGATTTGGGTCTGTGTGTGGCAGCTGGGGGGGAATTGGGTTTGTGTGGGGCTGTAAGGGGTGGACTTTGGGGGCTGAGAGCACCTACTTGGGGAGGCCATGAAATGCCCCCCCCCCAAATGGGAGCAGGCTGAGCCTTGGTGGGGGGGGTGGGAGGAAAGGTGGGAGAAGGGGCCCTGAGGGTAGGGGGGCATTTTGCATGCAAAATGCCACCCCTGGCAAGACAAGCCTCCCCCAGCTGTAGTAGAGAAAAGAGCACCTACTTGGGGAGGCCATGAAATGCCCCCCCCCAAATGGGAGCAGTCTGAGCCTTGGTGGGGGGGTGGGAGGAAAGGTGGGAGAAGGGGCCCTGAGGGTTGGGGGGCATTTTGCATGCGAAATGCCACCCCTGGCAAAGGAAGCCTGCCTCTTCATTTTTTCCCCATAGGAAAAAATGAATGAAGATGAGCAGCAGCAACCTAAAGCTATGGCTTTTTAAGGAGAGGATAGGGGACCTGGTTTGGGGGGCCATAACATGCCCCCCCAAAGTCCAATCCTTCTGAAACTTGGGGGGTTGTTAGAGGGGAGTTAGCAGAAGGCCCCCACCAAATTTGGGGTGATTCGGTGGGAAAATGCCTCCCCCAGGCTTCAGAGAAGCCTGGGGAGGCTTTTTCCCATTGAAAAAGCTAACTCGAATCAACCCGAATCAACCCGAATCGATTCAGGTTATGGCGATTCGGAAAACCCAAATCGATCTGGGTTTTCCCAAATCGATTTGGGTTTCTCCGAATCAACCCGAATCGGGGTGATTCGGGTTTTTTCGGGTTTTCCAAAACCCGAACTGCACACCCCTATTGCCATGTTTAAGTGTAGGTGGCAGTGAGGTTGTCAGAATACTGTAGGAGCAGCAACCATTGCTGCTAATGTTCTATTCTTGTGTTGTTGATTCTGTTCTTGGTTGAACATAGGAATGTGTTTATGTTGCGCTGGCATTAATTCTGTGTAGCATCTTCCTGAATACTAGAGCTATAGGACTGTGTCCATGAGCTTGTTTTTCTAGACACAGTGCTAATTGCCCTGTGCATACCAGTATTAGGCATGAATCTAATACAACCTGATACTGGAGTGTAATTTCTAAATGTTCTGTGAAGTGTGCAGAATGTGTGTGGGGAGGGAGAATGCTTTGGATTTTATCTTGTGTAGATATGTTGGTAACTGAGTGGTAAAGTTTTACTTTTTAACAGGACTTTTTTAAAGTGGAAAAAACCAGATAATATTCTATACCTATAGGTCTTTACTATTTATAGTTTTTCTCTTGTGTAATGTTTTATCAATAACATAAGGTTCATCATTTCAGCAAGGAAGCAGGATTAGTGGAGTGGGTGTCATATACTCATGGGCCAGACAGAGTAGAATAATATAAGTTGGGGCAGAAGTAACTAGACAATCAGAACATATAACTGGTCCATAGGGAAGGGCAGATAAAATGTCAGGCCAGAATTAATCGGGGTGGGCAATCTGTGGTTAGGCAGAACTATTTATTTATTTGAAATATTTCTTTGTGCCTCTTCATAGTCCTGCTTGAGGTGGCTTACAATTTAAAATGTAGTTTAAGTCAGGCAAAGACTCAAACACTCTAACCACTACATATGCTGGCACTCAGGTAGTTCCCACCCCCCAGCCCAGAAATAGGCTTCTGTGGTTAAAACCAGTGAGCTGGCCAGACACTGATGCTTCTAGAAATAATATCATGTTATCAGATGAACTGTGATGGGAGGCAACTAAATGGTACTCTAAATGTCTCCTCATTTAACAAGATTAAAACATTTGATTCCATCCTCTCTTTTTCTATCCAAATATTTGCAGGGGCCCTGGAACCTTCTAGTCTTGATTTGCAACATTACTTCAGGTCAATTGGTTGTCTGTTGCCAAAGTCTGACATTATTATTTATGACCTGTAAATTCTTATTGCACAAGCAATACCATATTACTTTGGTGAGATTTTATGCATTGTGCTATTATGAGCAAAACTATAAGAATTTGGTGTTCTCTGCCTGCTTATTTAACAGTCATATCTATCATAACGATAACAGTCTAATTGTGGATACTCTGCCATTCCTTTCTGCTTTATGCACAGAGTTTACAATCAAAGGTTATAATTAATAACATCGCCCAATGGTCCTTTTCTTTTTATTAATTTGCAGCCAGGAATTTTCTTTTCCTTACTTCCATTAAAAAGACAGAAGTGTTATCTTTAACCCAGAGGCTGAGGATATTTGAATCCCCTCCTGCTGCCACGCCTAGGAGATTATTTGCTCCCCACACTGTTTTTAAAGTGAGTCCAGGATCACATGTTAAATTTATCATGCTTAATGTATCATCTAATTAGACTCTGAGATAATGACTTCAGTTAAAGTAGTGTGTATGTGTATATGTAAATACAATACCACTACCAGGTTGCCAACTGGTTGGAGGGGGAAAATGCCTTTAATGGAGGTTTACTGGGATGTTATTTACTAGGGATATTATTTACCTCCATGCCCTGAAGAGCTTCAGCTGCCCATTTCCACACATTTAGCCTCCATTAAAGAGACAGGACAACTTTCACAGGCCTTTTTACAAATCTAACCAGGTCTAACCAGTCCAAGGAATTCATATTGCCTGCCAGTTATAAGGACGTATGTTGTACACTACTCCCCCTTTCTGCTCCGGTAGAATGTTCTTAGGGTTAAGAACACAGAGACCACAGTAGCTCACTAGACTAGCAGTACCATCCTAAGCAGAGTTGTATGTTTCTAAGCCATTGTTCAATGGACTTAAATAGCTGTAACTCTGCTTAGGATGGCACTGTAAGGCTGCAGTCCTAAAAGGATTTTCCTAAGAGTAATTTCAGGTGGGTGTCTGTGTTGGTATATATAGAAGAACAAGATTCAGGTCCAGTAGCACCTTAAAGACCAACTAGGGCCATTTCCACACAGATTGGATATTGCACTTTCAATGCACTTTAGCAATCCTTTGGAAGTGGATTTTTTGTGGCACACATGAAAACTCAGTTCCAAATAATCACTAAAGAGCATTGGAAGTGCATTATCCAACATGTGTGGAAGCAGCCAAAATTTTCAGGGTATGTACTTTCGAGAGTCAGAGCTCCCATCTTCAGGGATCTGACAAAGGGAGCTCTGATTTTGGAAAGCCATACCCTGGAAATCTAGTTGGTCTTTAAGGTGCTACTGGACCTGAATCTTGCTCTCCATAGGAATAAGCACCATTGACTAAAATTGAACTTACTTTTGAGTAGTAGAATAGTTGACTGCCTAGAGAAAAAAATGTTCTGTCCCTTTAGCACAGGCTTAATGGGATATTATTTACCTCCATACCATGTAAAGCTTCAATGCCCCATTTCTATACATTAAGCCTCTGTTAAAGGAGTTGTCTGGGGTCATTTCCAGGCAACTCTGTTAAAGGAATTGCCTGGCGTCATTTCCTTAGGCTGGAATTCTATGTACACTTCTGTGGGAGGAAGCCTCATTAAATGTACTAGGGCTTCCTTCTGAGGATACACACAGAAGATTGTACGGTAAGTCCCAGTTTCATGTTCTGAGGATACTTGTTCAAGCTCCTGAGCTCTTCGGAAACCATAATCTGCCTACATACTGCTGTCCAAAGAGGTCATGTAATGGTGATTAGTCATTCTTAATATACTTTTTAAAAATACTTATAATCACAATGGTTTGGGTTGCAGTCCTACGTACTGTTACCTGAAAGCAAGACCTATTAAACTCAATAGAATTTACTTCAGAGTTAAAATTAGAATTACACCTTATTGGTGGTATAACAATGGACCTTCTCCAAATATTCAGAACATGTGAGAGATAGCAGTAATAATTGCAAATGAATTGATCCAGCATAAAAGCATTTAGTTATTTATTTAAAACATTTATATGTCACCTTTCCACCAAAATAGGGTTCCAAAGTGGTGAAAGATATTAAAATATTTAAAACATTAAAATAATATGTAAAATAGGTATATAAATACAATAACATATAGACGTACAAGCAAACACACACAAAACCAGGGAGGAGGACCAATAAGAGCTGGCATTTTCTGTATCTCTCTTACGTCATACAATAGTTTGCCTTTTTATTTTGATTAGTTACTCCAGTTTTTTTTCACACTGTCTATAAATCGCGCGAGACTCACGGACGGCTGCCGGCTTTCTCACGCGATTTTTGACGCCATCTGTTTACAAAACACCACAAACAGAGATTTACGGCGTTTCGTAATCGGATGGTGTTAAAAATTGCGCGAGGAAGCTGGCCAGCCTTCCGTGAGTCCCCTGCAATTTATAGACAGTGTGAAAACGGCCAGGGTTGTCAATGTTCCAGAGGAATAAGTGTTCTGTCCCTTTAAAACAGGCTTATGTTTGGAAATGGGCAGTTGAAGCTTTTCATGGCAGGGAAGTAAATAACATCCAATCATGCCTTTGTTAGAGGGACAGGAGGACATCTTTCTCCAGACTGCTGGCAACCCTACATATCTGTCACTTCCAGGTTTTATTCAAAGAATCACTATGGAACAACTGCATAGCACTGTTAGTTACTGCTGGGACTGTAAGGATGCTGTTACTAAACTATGGTAATTCCTTCATGTTTGTCTGTAATAGCAGCTGTTTCTTGTGCTATCACTGTCTGTAGGAAAGAGGCCTGACACATGGGATTCAGGAAACTCAACTGGTCCAGAATGCAGCAGTTACATATATAAAGGGGAAGCTGAAAGGCTATTGTGAAATTCATGATGCCATCCTAAGCAATGTTGCACCCTTTTCTAAACCCATTAAAGTTGATGGGCTTAAAAGGGTACTTAAGATGGCACTGTTAGACTTAAGGATCTTTCTGCTTACTTTAAAGCCCTAACTAACATTTAAAGCCCTAACTCACTTCAGCCCAAACTTTCTAAAGGACTGTTTCCTCCTGTATAGACTTTCTCAAACCTTGAAGTCCTCTGTTTATTGTCCTCTGTGTTGACAGCCATTGTTACTTGTAACAAGATCTCATACTTTATTGCTTTATTACATTTTCGTCCCCACTTTCCAGCCAGATTGGCTCCCAAAGCAGTTTACAATTAACATGTACAAGGAAGAGAGAGGAGGAAGGAGACTTTTCTGCTCGCCATTCTAGCATGTTGTTTTTGTCATTTGAAGTGTACTATGGCAACCTCAACAAGGTTGCAGCCAGTTTCGCTACACGACGAAAACTTCATGAAACAGTTCAGTGTCTTCTAGGCCTGGTGAAACACTCAGTTACTTGAGACAATACTGGAGGAGCTGGAAAGTCAGTTGCTTGAGATAATACTGGAGGAGCATGTTTTATATGCAATGTTTTAAATGTTTTAATGTTGTTATCCACCCTGAGCCTGCTTGCGGGGAGGGCGGAATATAAATACGATAAAATAAAATAAAATAATTCTTGCCTACTCCCAGTCTTCCAGTTGTTGGTGGCTTCTATTTGCAGGGCCTTCTTGTAGTGTTATTCAGCCTCTGGAACTCCCTGGCCAGAAAGTGAACCCAACCAGTTTTCTCGTAGTATTCAGCAAGATGCTCAAAACTGTTCTATTTACTAAATCTTTGGCGAGCCAGCATAGTTTAGTGCAGGGGTGGGCAAATTGCGGCCCACAGGCCACATGTGGCCCGCTACAGAGTTTTTTGTGGCCCGCCAAGACAGTCAGAAAGTTTTTCTTGCATGAAGATCAACAAGAGTAAATATAGATGCTCTTTGATAGACATTAACTTGCAGGCTGTGATGAGAATCTCAACAAGCAATCTCACTCCTGATTTCAAAAAAATTGTAGAAAAGTGTGATAGGGTACATTTGTCTCATTAAACTGATTCTAAAATTAAATGTGCTTGCAGCTATAGATGATATGAAATTAACACAATAAATAAATTGAATAAAACTACCACTATTTTATTTAATTTATATTTATTTATTTTTATGATACAATTTATACCTTTTCTGAAATGCAAAGTTAACTAATGAATGCAATCATTTTAAAAGGTGCGGCCCTCCGCTAACCTCCGCTCCCACAAAGTGGCCCCCGAGCCAAAACAATTGCCCACCCCTGGTTTAGTGGTTAGATTATTAGGCTAGGATCTGGGAGATCCAGGTTCAAATTCCCCTCTCTCCCATGGAAGTGTGACCTTGGGCCAGTAATACATACAATATGAAGAAATATATAATATAGCAGTTCCAAGATTACATCAAAAGGATACCTACATCATTAGCTGCTTCACCAATTCAAACCATATATCCTAGAAGCTCAGATCATTTAATGGGTATTCTGTTTATTTCTTTGTTTAATCTCAGATGGGATAGTATCATGGTTAAAAAATAACTAGTTATTGCTCTGCTCCATCCCACTATCTGCGATTTCCTCATTAGCAACTGTAAATGCCAGTCAGTCAAAGTTTTCCCAGATGCTTCTTAGCATCAGTTAAGTCGCATAATATTAATGCCACAGATGTCTGCTGCATCTCTATGGGATTTTTGTAAAGAGAAAATGTTATTAAAGGAGATAGTGTGGCTTTTCCTGCATTTGTTCTGATACTGCTTGTTAGGCTAGAAGTATTTCTCGAAGACTTGTCAATCAAATATATCTGCCTGGGACCAGATTTTTTTTTTAAAACATGTTCTAAATGTTTGGTGCCTAAGAACGGCAATTGGATGGCTCAGGGGATTTGTAATGAGCTATAGAGGGTTTAGTGTCTACATCATTAGTAGACACTACTAACAATGAATCCTTGTTGATATAATATTGACTAGACAAAAATTGCTACCCAAATCACCTATAGGAAAAGTTGGCATTTTTACCTTAATACCCACCCGAAAAGCCCTTCTCATTTGGCCATAATTGGCTATTAGTAGAAATGAGACAAGTGATCAAACCAGCAGTGGCAGCATTAGTGTGTGCGTGTGGGGGGGGCATTGGCACAATGGGATGATATCAGTTCCATCAAGTATATCTGTTGGGCCATCTAAAACCTTTTTTCCTGCAAAATATGGAAAAAATATGTATTTTAAATATAGAAAAGATTAACAGAGCAGGAAAAGGCTGGCTGTCAAAATTTAGTTAATTGGTTATATAAAATCAATGTGCAAATTTCAGCCTTCCTTTCCCTTTCCTCTGTATTTCCTGCCCATAAATATTTTAAATAATAACTAAGTGGCCCTAATCTACAGATACTTAAATCCAGAGACTGGATCCATGAACAGACAAGACAGATTTTCCTACATATCTGAAAAATGTCCCAAGTTTGCAGAAAAATCTGAAATGTAAAAAAAAAAAAAAACATGGGGGGGGGGTTAAAAACCCCAAAATGATAAAAGGAGCACCTGTAGCTTTAACCCAATGTCCTCAGTGGCTATTGCTAGGCAACTATAACAGCTTAGTCAGTATTTCACAGTTGGTTTCTTTTAAGGAAAGGCAGGGAAAGGGACAGGGCCTTTTGTAGGAGTGTGGTGGCCTTTAAGAGAGGATTCATTGGGGACAGGCCCAGAAGCAACCATTGTGTTACCACATGACTTCCATGGCAGGCCTGGCTGCTTGCTGCTGCTCAACAGCACCCACCCCGCTCCAAGTCAGCGTAATGTAGTAGTTCAGAGTTGGAACTACTCTCATTACTACCCGGAGACCCAAGTTCAAATCACCACTCTGCTTTTGAAGCTCACTGGGTGACTTTGACCCAGTTACACACTCTCAGTGTAACCTACCTCTCAGGGTTGTTGTAAGAATAAGGAGGCAAGGAGAATGATCCAAGCTACTTTGGGTCGCCATTGTGGAGAAATGCAGTATATAAATGAAGTAAATTAATAAATATCAGTGAAGACGGGAGCAGATATAGGGTTTGTAATGATTTCAAGAAATGGGTGCATGTGTCTTTAAATGTTTGGTGAGATAGGTGAAGAGTGGGGGGTGAAAGAGAGAGATGAGTGAGTGATATGATTGGTTGATGACAGAGTGGGCGGAGTGAAGGCAGTTTTCAGTTACTGAGGGAGAGAAAAAGATTTAGTTAGGGCAAGAGAGGCGAGCTGTGTGCAGCCTGAGTGTGTTCATGTATTTGTGAGGGAAAGGCAACCTGAGTGGAAGCCTGAACTGAGTGTGTCTGTGAGGACTATATATTCATTCTATTTGAAGCAGGCAAACTGTGTGTGCGCCTGAGAGAGAAAGAATTGAGAATGAAAAGAAAACAGGCTAGCTGTGTGCTGTCTGAGGAGTTCTCTGTGAGAGAAATATAGAGCCTAGAGAAAGAGGCTAACTGTGTGTGAAGCTTTACAAGAGATCTGTGTGAATGAGTTTGGATGAAGCAACTAGAAGAACTAAGAACTACTTTTATGTAACCAATACGCTTCTTAAAAAATAAACTTTTATTTTGTTTTGTTATATCCCAGAGTAGCAGTCATTGTTATCTCCCATTCCTATCCTCAGGGCCACATAGAACCACGAAGGAGCCTGATGCATAAACACGTTACCAAAGGGAAAACTTAAATAAAATATATTGGAATTTAATATTTCTGGTGGTAGCTAACTACCCAGAGGGTGTGAAGGGAAAGATTAAAGCAAAATCCACCCTAAAGAAAGTGAAGATCATAACAGGGTTGTTTAGTGGCTTTGAAGGAGAGAAGGTTGTAGGGAAAGATGAGCATATGGAGGTTGCCGGGAGGAAGGGAAGAGGAACTAGTGTGGGGAAGGGGATGCAGAAGAAAGTGAAGTACCCCTGACAAGTCCTTGCATGTTCCCCAACATGCAACTAGTCTGGCTCCGTTGGCACCACACAACTAGGCCATAGAAGAGACACTGTTGTGGGGAAGGGGAAAGATGAAGACAGGGGTCCAGACGAAGGTGAGAGAAGGAAAGAAGGAAGGGGGAGAGGCTATGGGGGCAAGAGAAGAAAAAGGACATATTGGGGAGGGGAAAAATAAGATGCCTCCTTCAAGTCCTTGCAAGTGTCCCACTTGTTTGTTCTAATTGTCTTACGTCTCAGACTGGGCCCCCAGTCATCTCCTTCTTCCAGACCACACAACCTGCATCCTGGATACCCTGCCTTCCTCTGACCACCCTTTCTCAGAATCCTACCAGATCCATCCCTCTTTGCTACAAGCTCCACGGGATCTCAGCCACTTAGCCAGAGGCAAGTCCAGCCAGGGTCAACTGGAGGACTGCCCAGCCCCATTGTGAGGAACAGGCTGCTGACCCTATCACCGTCAGGAAGTTTCATCATCATTACCACCAAAAACTTCTTTAGCATTTACCATAAAAATAAAAATGGGCATTAAATGAGGATCTCTGCTAAAATACATTCATTGCAGGGCTTTTTTTCAGGGGGAATGAGGTGGAACGGAGTTCCAGAACCTCTTGGAAATACTTGGCAATAGTGCTTGAAAATAATATTATTTCAATGAATCCTGTGTATTTTTTCTTCATTTCCCTCTTGAGAGTTCTGCCACCTCTTTTCCCAGAAAAAAAACCCTGATTCATTGCAATGGGTCTTAAATGAAGAGCAGAGCAAATTACTACTGGAACACAGGAGCCAATGAGAGTGCTGCTGTGAACCAGCCATTAGAAGCTGTGAGATAGGTTTGCCAGGTCGCCCTAGCAACCATAGGGAGACTGGGGCACAAGGGGGGTTGCAGCATTTACCACATCTTCCCTCAAGCATGGGCAACTGGGCATGGGTGCCTCTTCCCCCCACTGTGATGACATCACTTCCAGAAGTGATGTCATCACACAGGGGTGGGAGCATACATGTGCTTTAAACCAGGACCAATTCCTTAAGAAACAGCCCAAAACAGTACATTAGGGTCAATTCTTAAGGAATCAGCCCTGACACAAAGTATGTGTATACTTTCCCCTCCACGCAACAACCTCATATCCTGAAATGATGTCATTGCAGCAGGGTGGAGAGGTATGCATGCCCATTTACCTGGGATGTCTGCCAGTGGTGGGTAATTACAGGGTGGCTTGCCACCTCCTGATCAGCAAGCAGATGGTCAAAATGCTAGGCAACCCTAAGCAGGAATTAAGATTTTGACAAGTTTCATTCAGTTAGAGGCTGAATCTGCAAAACGGAAGGGTTGCTGAAGGGCTTAGGGTCTCTGTAGAAGTGCAGGTTTTCAAAGATCCAGCTCTGGTTTCCCACAGCCACACAGCAGCTGTGGAGAATGGCTGTTAAAAAATAAAGGAGAGTCCAAACAGCCTCAGAATGGTATGCAAGGGGAGGAAAGGCTCCTGCCTCACCTCTCAAGCTGTTTCCTCCTGTAAAAATAGCACAGGGGGAGTGTATTTCCCTGTTTTTACTGCTCTGTGTGCACACAATACTCCACATAGAGCAGAAAAAAACCACACACACATACACACACACACACACACACACACACACACACACACTTGCTGTTTTGGAAAATAGCTTGAAAGGGGAGGCAGGCACCCTTCCTCCCACACACACACACACACCCCACACACCATATCATTCTGAGGCTGTTTAGCCTCACCTTTATTTTTTAACAGACATTCTCCACCGCTGCTGTGTGGCCATTCCCTGCAGCTGCTGTGTGGTGTGGGGAACCTTAGTTGGGCCTGAGGAACCTGCACATTTAAAAACCTGCACAACTAGAGCATTTAACAGGAATACAGATTAATTCTCTGTATAAATATCAGATCTTTGGGCAAATTCCCCTGTCTAGGTAACTGAATGTAAATAAGTTTTTTACAGTACTTTAGAAGGGTTTGCTGGGTCTACCGTAGAACAAGTTGCAGCAGAGTGCTCTGTTTATATGTCATAAATCTACCTGGGAAGAGTCCCCCCAGCTTGGGTATGTACTATTTAAAACCTGACATCCCACATCACCTTGCTATTAGCTGAGATTTACCTCTTCTTTCTGTTTAAAATACTTTGTTCTTGTTTCTTTGAAAAGTAAATAATCTGCTCCTGTTTATCTTATCCTTTAGTTATTGATCCAGGATTGCCTGGGAGTGGCAATAATTAGGAGAGCCAGGAGAGTCAGGCGGGAGGTGCACCTAGGACCAGATTTCAACCCTGGGAAGTGGGGAAGTGATGACGACTCCTTGAGGGTCCCAGCCCAGGAACCATTATATAGGGGTTTCCTATACAAGCTCCACTGAAATAAGTGGAGACTGTGAAACACTGAATTGCAAAACTGTGTTGTGTGTGTGTTTTAAATTTTTCATTTATTTTTTTATTTGATGTTATTTATAGTCCAGCTTTCTCACAGAGACTCAAGGCAAAACCTTGAATTGAGCCTGGTAACTGATGGGTAACCAATGGCGTGAGTGCAGAATGGGAGTAGTATGCATGCTCCACCTAGCTGCATGAAACTGCAGCAGTTTGTATCAGCTGGAGCCTCCAAATTGACTTTGATGGGAGACCTATGTAGAGTGCTTTACAGTAATCTAGTTTCGATGTTAACATGTCATGAATCCAGGTGGCCAGGTCAATTATATCAAGGCAGGGGGGCCATCTTCCAGGCTTGTATGAGCTGGGAGAAGGTATTTTTTGGAGCTGTATTTCTTGTTTCAGTGCTGGATCTAGTATAACCCTAGGCTCTTGATCCCTCAAGATCTTTGCCTACCCAACCAGTACTACTTCTGTCTTGTCTGGGTTCAGTTTCAATTTGTTTGCTTTCAACTGTTTCACAACAGCTTGTCAGGTAGCAATTTAGGACCTCTACTGCATCACTACAGGATTTGGATAGCAAGATATAGAGCAAGGTGTCATCTGTGTATTGATGACATCCAGTTCCATTACTATGAATTATTTCTCTGAAAGACTTTACATAGAGGTGAATAAAATGGGGGAGGGAGTTCTGTTTCTATATAATCAATGAACTTCACCTGTACCTGGGCACAAAAGTGCTTCCTAACAGAGACCCAGACCCCCTGTGCAAAAATATTGATAAAAAAAGAAGAGATTCAGCCATCAGTTAGGTTTTCAACTAAAACCAACAGCTAATCATTATTGTGCGCTCAAGAGCAATTCTGTTCATGCATGTCTAGGCAATTGAAACCCATGACTAAGAAATTAAATTGGCCTAAAATTAATCATACACAGCAGCAATGATTTGATTCATCCAGATTAGTGGCTAAAATTCCTCTAGAGGGTTGGATTAGCAGAAGAAACACTCTCTCTGCTGAAGGTGCAGGGAACTATAGCTGCTGCAGAGTTAACCAGAAAACAGAAAGGTTCCTTTCTCTCCGTGTCTCTCTGTCAGTCTTCTCTTGCCTTCCAGGATGAAGCTGAAAAGGAAGGAGGGCATAAATATCATTGTAGACATTCAGTGTGGAGACGGGAACAAAAATGCTTTGTGAGATAAAACAGAGTCACTATTTAGTGTGACTTGGAGTATCGTAAGTGAAGCTCAGTGAAATGAACAGAAATTTCCATTTTCCCTCTCCCATAGCAGCCCATGCATCCCTTGAAATGCTACTCCAGGCGAGTCAGAAGATCCCCAAGATCAGTCCCGGAGATCCTTCCCTGCAGGGAGAGCAGAATCATCAAAAAACATTCTCCTTCCTTCACCAATAGAAGAATTGTTCTGTTGTCAGGAGTTAAGGTTTGGATCCCAGCCTATGTTTAGCCAACTCAAGAACACACATGTGGACAAATGTAACAAGCTGGCAACAAATGCACTTTTTTCTTTGCCAGGATAGTCCCCTCAGTATGCAGAAACTCTGAACATACCTGTGGGTGGGCCCTCTTTCTGCATTCAGGACATGCACTCAGCCAGTTTGCTGTTGAAGGGAATGCTACATGAAAGGATGCTGAAGACTGCCTTGTTGTTTATGTGTTGAAAGTATATATTTTAAATGTATATTCTTCCCTGCGTGGGCATGGTTCCTGCAAACATAGGGATCTCCATATTGCTTTTGAGGGCTCTGTTTCTCCCCTTTCGTGTGTGTGGAAGGGTTCAGGCCCAATAACCAGCAGTCCCCAACCTTTTTGGCACCAGGGATTGGTTTCATGAAAGACATTTTTTCCAAGGACCGGGGGGGGGGGGAATGGGCCTCGCCTGGCCAGCCCTGCACTTTTTGTTAGAAATATCACCTCGCCTCGCTGGCTGACTCCCATCATGCCTCTGGGCCTCTCCTCCCGCTCCCAGCTGGCACATGCACAGTTGCTGCCTCGTGCTGTGGTCAGTGTGGCTGTGGTCATGCTGTGGTCAGCCAGCCAGGTGAGGTGATATTTCTAATGAAAAGTGCAGGGCCGGCCAGGCAAGGGCCGGCTGCCCCACCCAAGATGGTGACCACCTACCTCGCCTGCTCCCTGGAGCCAGCTCTGAGCTCGCCCGCCACTCACCTCCTGTGCGGCCCAGTTGCTAACAGGCCACAGACCGATTCCAGTCTGTGGCCCAGGGGTTGGGGACCCCTGCAATAGACCATTATCTGGCATGAGAAATCCATGCTTGCTTCCACATGTTCATCCAAAACATATGTAACTTGACTGAGTGCAAAGGAAGAGGTGGAAATGGATATGGGAGATATGAATAGACATCCTCTTCACTAGGCTGGCTTGGTGTGCAGTGGGTTGGATCCAAACTTTATTTACCACCAGCAGAAAGGAAATTTGTCTCATTCCCCCCTCTCCTTATGGACTCTCTATTTTCCCTCATGCTGTTCCTGGTCATCCCCTGTCCCACTGGATCAGCTGTTTGGGAAAGACAGTGATCTGCAGCATGGGGCAAGGGGGGGAGGAGTTCTGCTAATAAAAGTGTCTTTTGTTAGTGGAAAACAATTTTGGGATCCAATCTAGATCACTAGATCACATGGGAAGCCTTCCACATAGGGTGCTGCACCCACACAGGGGGACATCATTTATTGTTTTGAAATGTTTTGATTATATTATCAGCTATCACAAAAGCTATTCATGGTGGTCAATAACTATTTTACCATATTGCTATACACTATCTATTAAGCTTAGATCTGCATTATAGCTATTTTTCTGACTATTACATATACAAGCAGAGGACCTGTGTGGGCTCACAAGTGTGGAAAGATCTCAATCTCCCCTCCCTGCCATCCCTAACCCCATGTTGCATGGGGCCTGCGGCCAGATCATTTCAAACTAGAATATACTTTCAGCTGCAAGCAACCATGGAAAAATTCATTTGCAGGGTGATTGGTAGTGGTTTATGGCTTAAAGAGTGCAAGCCACCCCTGAATATTTTGCTGGCGGTGTCTTCAGCCTCCCACAGTGCCTTCCTTTCCTTCTATTCCATTTTCCTTCCCCCTTACCTCAGAGTCCCCTTGCCCTACCAGCCACTCACTTTATGTGCTCTCCCCATATTGTTGGCTCTTTCCCTTGGTTTCTAGTCCCCCCACACTACTGCTGTTTCTTCCTACTTACCTCCTTTCTTTTGCTGTTTGCTGTTTTGGATTGCTATACTCCCCCTCAAATGCCACCCAACTTTGTTCTTCCTCAACAAAGTCTGCCCACATGCAAACATTGCTGTTTGAGTTTGGGGAAAATTTACTCCCCCATTTTAACTTTTGAGATTTTACTGCAAACCTAGGATTTTTTCAGGTTTGTAGGAAAATCTTCCCCATCTGTGCATAGACCCATTGTGCAGATTTTGTGATCTGCACTCTGGGGCCAAGTTCAGTATTGCTCTGTGTGTGTGTGTGTGTGTGTGTGTACACATACACATTTACTGTATATTTATGCTTCCTAATGACTTATTATGAACCTGAGTGTCATCCAAATATTTTTGAATGTGTCATCTAATAATTGAGTGGACAGCTGAGTGATCAGTTATTAGAAGATACATTATAAAATATTTGGATGACACACAAGTTCATAATAAGTCATTGGGCCAGGGCCGATGCCAGGGTTTTTGGTGCCTGAGGCCAGATAACTGCACCCAGGGGCAGCTTCAGGGTGCAGCTTCACGGTGCTGCTCCCATGTGCGTGACTAGAGATGGGCACAAACCGAAATACAAACCAAAATTAAGCACGAACCAGGCCAGTTCGTGGTTCGCAAACCATGGTTCATCAGATCCCATTTCTGATGAACTGCCATGAACTTTTAGGCTGGTTCGTTTGGTTTGTTTTTTGGTTCGTCACTGCTGGCAGCCTGGTGCTAATCAATCAGTTTCCTAGGCAATGGGATGAACTTCTGCTGGCCCAGAACTGATGATTTTCTGACCTGGAGGTGAGGTTTTAATGAACCAACGAACCGGTTCGCAAACCAGGGGCAGGTTCATGAAAGTTTGTAAAATTTGACGAACCACAAACCACATGGTTTGGTTTTTTTCTGGTTCGTGCCTATCTCTATGTGTGACATCACATGCAGTGACATCACCACACAGGGTGTGCTGCTGTGAGCCAGCTGCCCCATTAGCACAGCAGGCAGCTGGGACAGCGCACAGGTGGCCTCCCAGCCCTCCCACTCAGTTGCCCCACACCACCCCGGCCGCCTGCTGCACCTGGCTGGCCCACAGCTGTGTGCTGGCAGTGGAAGCAGAGGGCAACTGAGCAGGGGGGCTGGGAGGCTGCCCACTCAATTGCCCCACACTGCTGCTGCCAGCACGTGTTCCTGGCTGGGCACAGCAGCTGCGGGCCAGGCTCGGCAGGCGGCCGGGGCGGCACGCATGTGTCCTCCCAGCCCCCCCACTCAGTTGCTCTGCGCACCACCCCAGCCACCTGGCCTGCAGCTGCTGCACCCATCTAGGAGCACATGCTAGTGGCGGCAGCAGCACAGGGCAGCTAAGAGGGAGGGCTGGGAGGCTGCCTGCTCAATTGCCCCGCACTGCTGCCAGCACGTGTTCCTGGCCGGGCACAGCAGCTGCAGGCAGGCATGGCAGGGTGGCCAGGGTGGCAAGCAGGTGGCTTCCCAGCCCTCCCGCTCAGCTGCCATCACTGCTGCCACCAGCTCTGCAGCGCACACCCTCACCCCTGGTCAGCGCTCAAGGTGGCGGCCGGCACCACCTCCATGGACATGCTGGCCCTGTAAAGGGCTATCTCTTTTCAAGACATCACTACCTGCCAGTATATCACAGGTGCCTCTCAGTCTAGAATGCCACACCTCCAAAGATGATAAGATTTATTAAGATTTTGTTTTCGTTTAAGTCCACCTGCTGATTTCAATGATAATTGGAACAATGAGTTAAATTATCTCCAGCAGCTATTGGTGACTACTGAGGCCTCTGAAATTCAGTTTACAAATGTTCAGTTTACAAAGTTTGGGAAGTTAATGACAGTTTCTTGCAGAATTACTCCAACCTAAACTCACTGAAATCAATGAGCTCCGATTGGAGTGGCTCCGCATAGGGTTAGACTGTAAATTTCTTCTGAGCATGATAGATATTATCAAGTCAGGTTACATGCGAAGGGAAGGGGGCAGCAAGCAAGACATGGAACCAAGTCTGGGGAAGGGCTTGTTAAGAACAGCTTGGACACCCAATGATTTCATCAACAGCTCATTTCAAAATTTAGCTTGGAAGAAATTATACTATCTCCCAATGTTTTGGAGTTTCATGTTTCCCTCCATTTTAGATATTCCACTTCTCCATCACCCCCTTCTTATTCTACTCCATCTGAACATGTAAGGGTATAATAAAATGAAAGTTTATTATAATAAAATGAAATTTTAATAAAATGAAAGCTTATTTTTATGTCTAGGCAAGAATGTAAGAATGAGCTGGGCACAGGAGGCCTCAATAAAGAGGGGCATATGCATACCTATGTTCTTGACAAAAGAGATGAGAGACAAGCAGTGGAGACAGGATCTGTGAGTTGGATACGCAAGCAATACAAATGATCTGTAGCATATAACTGAAAGTCCCTGCAATTTTGTGTAACACCATCTTGAAAAAAAATCCATTAAAATGTAGTTTCATCTAAAACATGCCATGGTTTGACCAGTCCCCATGGACAATAGCTGATGTGTTAAAACATGGCTTTGGATTGTGATTATAATATAAGCTTGAACTTATGCACTATTCATAGAGAGAAAACTCTGAATATAGTCAATGAAAGGAATTCAAGACTTCTGTTACAAAACTCCCTGAAGCTGCACATCCTGCATGAATTCATTCACTGTGTCTTGTACAAAGCTCAGCATCACTTATCTGCTAAAAAACCCCTTTGGAAAGTCTGAAAGGTAAAGAGAAAAATAGGTAAAAACTGAACAGTCGCCAGTGATGTGCTTTTGTTTGGGGGAACTCTGCTCCCTGTATAACCATCTCTATTGACAGCACTAAGCCATAGGCAGCATAAAGATCAGGTCCCAGCAGAGATCCAGTGGGCTATAGCTGAGGAATTGAACCATGCCATTTTACAAGCAATATGATAATGCTAGGTAGTGTGTTCTCATCCTACATGCAGTGCAGTGTGATGGGCATGCCTGGGCTTATTTTGCCAGGTTACAATGCCATAAGAGAATGAAGTGGGAATGAAGGGGAACAGTCTTGAGGGAGCCTTTATCACCTCAGACTTCAGGTATGGGCCATTTTTTTTTCTTTTCCCAAGTAAAACACTCCACTGGAGCAGTAAACTGGCACACAATAGGAAGGCTATGCTAAGCCTTCCTAGTATGTTTTTTTAAAAAAAAAAATAGGGGAGCATTATCATCATGGGAGTGAGTTGTCCACCTGCAGTATATTCTAGAATTCTATCACTGCAGCTATTCAACTCCTCAAAAAAGCAACAGCTCCCCAAAAGTAAGCTTAATTTTATTATTTCTCAATATTCTCCTCCTTCTTCTAAAACACACATTGTAAGGCTGTCTTAATATGTGACCTAAGGTATATTGTAGCATTAATATGAGTTGTATGACACATACAAAATGGGGGGAATGAATATTTAGTAGTCTGGAAGGTATGCCATGCAACACTTAACCTGCCTGAAAATTGGGGTTATTTCTATTTTCATGGTAATGGGACATTTTGTCCCAAGAGGCAGTGGAGACACACACATTAATGGGTTTTTATGAGAACACCTGGAGGTCTGTCTGCTTACACTGGAAAACTGGACCAGCAGTGATTTTATTAAATGCAAATAGTTATTCATATGAGCAATACAACATGAAGAGAAACTTTAAAAACCTCACCATGGGAAAAAACTCATGAGAAACATTGATCTCTTAACATCTGAAATATTTCTAAAGCCAAAAGATTCATAGATTATGAAATGTCATTTCTATATTGTGTCTCTGCAGATTCAGAACCAACAGCAAACAGGAGGTGCACTCAAGTTATAAGAAAGTGTGATTTTTGAGGGACACAAGAAGAAATATGTACTGCTGATGTAACCCCTATGAGCTAATTGGTTTAGCCCTGTAGGGCACAGTCAGTGGCTAGAGCCAGGCTGCTGAGGAAGAAGCTGGTTGCTGGGGAGCTTGATAACAATTAATGTGCTCTTATCACCTTGAATAAGGTATCAGAAATGTTGTATGTGAACAATAGTGACCAAAGTGGTGTATGTGTGTTGTGTTTGGTTGGTGTTAATCCTGGAATTGTATTGTTCTTGGAGGTCTGTAATTCTCCAAGAAGACAACAGAAGCCTCGGTTCCAGTTGCTTCATAATTGAAAGGACTGTGGCAAAGGATTCTATCACTTGGTGGGATCTGACAAGTTGAACTTGCTTACCTTGAGTGGTTTGAGAAGACATTGTTGGCTGAAAGTTTCTGTTTTTGTAGCACTTATGAGTTTGGTTAAAGAAAAAAATAGTTGTATTGTTGTAATTGTTAAAAGGTTTGGTGAAAAAGAGAAATTTCCTTAACTTAAAATTGTGTGAAAGTTTCCTTCCTAAATTAGACGAACAGAACCCATACAAATGAGATTACACTGACATACATAATTGTATTGTTTCAGATGAATGAAATAAGATGTCAAAGGGAGAAATAGGGAAAGATAGGACCTTTCTTATGTATAATGTGCATGACAGGTATCAGAGATCTCACAGGCAAGACAAATAGCATCGACCAAGTGCAAATGATATTAGTGAACTTGTTGCAGCCATTTGATCCTGGATGAAAACAGAACTGGTGGTTTTACCATACCAAAGCTAATGAAGCTGGCATAGCCAACATATATTCTGCTTTATGGCCTTCCTAGTATGGTCCTTTCTTGGCAGAATGCTTCTGGAGAGGCAGCAATGATACTATGGAAGGAGAGGGATACTGACTTGTTAAGAGGAGAACAGACTGGGTGGTGATCAGACGTGTAAAGTGGAAACATATACCCAGCAAGCTGAATTTTTTTCTCCATTGGAAACGGGTGTGCCTGCAATTGAAAACAGGCACACAGTCCTAGTTCTAATTCAATTCTAGATGAGAGGGCCATCATTAACCAACCCGACTCACCAGCACCTTTTGCCTAGTTAAGTCACACACAAAGAAGACACTGGCAAAAAAGAAAATAATGGAGCCATAAATGTCCATTAAAGGAGGCTATGAGAAATATCACAAATTGCTCAGAAATAAGAGATAGGGCAATGCAAGGGTCATTTTAAATCCAGAGTCACCTGACTTTGTCTTTATTTTATTTACAAGATTTTTATCCCACCTAAAGCAGAGTCTCCAAAGATGATTGGTTGGGTGATTTCATAAAGAAGAACGTGGTCCTTCAAGTATGTTGGTCCCCCAAAATATAGGACTTTAATCACCAGTACTTTGAATAGTGCCCAGAAACAAATTGGAGGCCACTGTAGCATTGCACAACATCAGTGTCGAAGGAAGGTTCTTTTTCCTAGCTCCATCACCAGCATTTCTCAGGATGGGACACAGGTTAGAAGGCACTGAGCCATTCCATATCTCCGTGCCCTTCTCCACTGTTATCAACATATTGGTGTCAACCCAGTCCAAATCTCCAGCTGACCTCACCCAGTGGTGTCATGTATGCTAAAAAGTACAGGGGGCAAAATGAAACTTCACAGAACCCCACAGGCCAAGCGCTTTTGCCTATTGTCTTACTGGATTTGTCCCGAGTCTTTTCCCACTGTCACTCGAGCCAGCTCCCTTGTCTTTTTATCACCACAGCCTCCCTGTAAACCAATTAGCGGCCTGAACTCTAACACCTGCAAGAAGACACTTGGGAGCAATCCTTTTTAGCCTTCTATTTGGTGGAGGGGTGCCTTACATTCACAGCCATCAGTTATATGAAAACATCAGTTATTTGAAGCCACTTACCCTGCAGCTGCAGTATATATATGGCTACTTATGGGGTAACTTTATGGGTTTTTCCAGCCTGTGGGAGGATGGTCAAGTAGTAAAGGCCCACAAAATCATCCCCATATTTAAAATAGGGATTGTAGCTTTATGAGACAGCACCCCAAAAATTCACACCCATATGGCAGTACGTACATGAGAGTCAAAGGTGAATTATGCTGATTATATATCCTGTCCTTTCTCCAAGAAAGTAAGGTTGACCTATATGTTCCTTTCCTACCCATTTTATAATAACTTTTTGAGGTAGGTTAGGATAAAAGAGGGTGACTGGTGTGGAGGAATGGGAATTTGAACTCAGGTCTTCCTGGACCTAGCCCAGGTCTCTAACCACTATACAATACTAGCTCAATAAACTAATTTTCTGCGAATACTTAAATTTAGGCTGGATATCTAAAATAGAGATGCAATTGTATTTTTTATTATGCCCCACTCTTCCAGTTTAGAAGTCCTAATATCACATTATGTGTACACCCACATATACACAAATGAGTGTGTGTATGTATTAAAATTTGGCTATTATGTCTGCTTTGATACTTCTTTCGTTCAGTTAGAAACAAATAATCTTTGGTGTATAATGTGGTTGAAGAGTTTTTATACTCTACTAACTTTACATTTCTTTTTTTATTTTCCAATCTGAGGCAAATCAAGTGTGCTTTTACTTAAGATATAATGGAAACAGATGTAAAGACTTATGCTAGTATTATTCAGTGGTGGGGGCCTTGGAGCGGAAAAGAACAATCTTCCTACTATTTCCACCTCCTGTCCATTTACAACCTCTTCTATTATGGTACCAAAGCTTATTGTTATCTTGATGTGACTCAGAGAAATAGCAAACAGAGACTAAAGCAGACAGAAATAAACAACTTTGGAGGAACTGTAGACTTACCATTGTCTTTTAGGCATCCTTCTTAGCTGAGCTCTACCAATTACTTCTTTCAAATCTCATTACTCAGAGGATTTATGCCTTTGTCTCAGTTGGCTCCTCAGGATGACCAAATGGAAATGTACAGTGTCTATAGAGGGTAGCAAGGTAGAGGGTAGCAGGGGAGACTCTCTGGCAAGAACTCTTTTCTCCTGCTTCAAAATATTGTGGGAATGTTTTATGCCATATCCTGTTCAAGGCACCTGGATTGCCTAAGAGCTGTATTTACTTCTCTCTCTTTTCCCCTCTCCCCCACACACAACACAAGCAGCTACATCTTTGTAATCATTATTTTATTTTATTTTATGACTAATCACTAACACAGCAGTTTGGTCTTCATCCACAAAGTTCATCCACAAAGTCATACAAGGCCATGCAAGAAAGTACACATGTAAAGCTTAGCACACAAGTAAGCATCTTCTTACCTTCATTGGTATAATAATTCAACAATTGTAAATTAGTTATCAAATTCCTGAGTAGGCTGCCCACATGGATGAAAGGGTGGGGAGGATTCAGTGTGCAGGATGTGGATCCCAAGCCTGGGTGCCAGCCAATGGCCCTGAAACTCCAGCCCCACCAGAGACCATACCACAACACCCAGAGCTGGACCAGCATGTAGCATCACCCCACCAGACTCCCCCCATCCTCTGTACCCCCCACCCCATCCCTTTCCAAAGACATTGAGTATGCCCATTGCAATGCCTCATCCATGCACAGTTATCCTGGTAATTCCCTGATGCCCAAGGTTCAGAAAACAGCCCATCTGACCTCCATGGCCTGTTTCAATAGTGTGAGGGCACAAAGATGCTCCATTGACAGAGAAGGTCAGAGTGATGGAGCCTGGGGAGGCAATAGAGAGCAGTACATCAGTCACTGTCATCCACCTGTGCCACTTGTAGCTCCCAACCATGCCCTGTGCCCAGTCACCTCTTCTCCATCCTCATCCACCCTAGGACTCACTGTGGTGCTGCTGACTGCCTCATTGATGACCTTCATCTCTTCTGGCTCACAATCATGGAATGGGTGGGCAAGGTGAATTGGCTTGGGGGCTCCATGGAGGAATCACCTGGTGGGGCTGATGGGCCAGCAACAGCACCAACATCCTTGTCTACAACTAGAGATGGGCATGAACAGAAAAAAAATGAACATGATTTTCGTTGTTCATTGCCATCCACGAACAGGGACTCACGAGCAACCACAAACACACAGCCTCTTATGTACAGGAAACCAAACAACAATTAGACATCCAGACGGATTATCAGCTGATTCCATCTAATCCGCTAGTGCAGATTCAGAATATTATCAAGATTGTGCTAGATGAGGCACTATTGGCTTATGAAATTGACGACAGGACCCATCGTGCTCTTATCAATAAGAACCCTTGGACACCAGTGTTTTATACACTGCCTAAAATTCATAAAGCGGGACATCCGCCTCCCGGTAGACCTATTGTCTCTGGCTCTAATTCTGCATTGGAACCTCTTGCTATATTTTTAGATCATTTTTTGCAACCTCTAGTACAATTGACATCGGCTTACCTCAAAGACACCGTGTCACTTATAAACCTTTTGGAACCTCTTTCTGTCCCTAGTCAGGCATTCTTGATGACCTTGGATGTTTGCTCACTTTACACCTCCATCCCCCATCAAGGAGCTCGAGAGGTGGTTGAGGCAGCGCTCTACCAGAGGCAGTCCCAGCACCCTTCTACTCCCTTTTTGTGAGCCTTCTGGACATTATCTTGGAACATAACTACTTTAAATTTGGTAATAAATTTTATTATCAGGTGAAAGGGGTGGCCATGGGGTGCTCAGCTGCACCGAGCATCGCCAATCTTTTCATGGTGCGCCTGGAGACGGAGCATGTTTTGAATATAGATACCAAGCCCGCAACAAATTATATTCTCTTTTATAAGAGATTTATTGATGATATTCTAATCCTGGAGCGGGGGGACCAGGCAGCTTCCCTCGTGGAATGGCTCAACTCTTTGGATACCAACATCAAGTTTACCTGGCAAGGCAGCTTTCAGCGTGTCAATTTTTTGGACGTGATTATTTACAAGCATACAGAAACCACTTTGGGAGTCCGTCCCTTTAAGAAAACTACAGATCGTAATTCTTACCTTCATTATTCTTCCTTTCATCCCACCCACCTTAAGAACAATATCCCAGTGGGGCAGTATCTTAGAATTAAACGTAATTCCACTGATCCGGATGACTTCAGGGCAGGGAGTAGGGCTCTTGATCGATCTTTTTTGCAGAGAGAGTACCCATATACAATATTGGATAAGGCAAAGAGGAAAGCAGCTTCATACCATAGGAGCCAGTTGTTGACTCCTAGGAACAGGACACCCGACCATAATATAAGCTGGGCTATAGATTACACCAATGTAGCTCCGGGTATTGTACGGGTGATCCGTAAACAATGGCATATTGTTTCCAGTATTAAGGGTTCTGTGCTCAATTTTTCATTTCAAATAAAATAAACATTTTTTAAAAAGTATAATATGAATTGGTACATGTGAAGCCTCCTGGTAGCTGTCATGGGCTTGCAGCATGGCATGGGCCTTGAGAGCATATGGGGGCATCTGTACCAATCTGATAGGGCCATGGGCAATTTCTCTGACCTCCTTCAAGCACTGCTGGACTATGGGCATGGATGGAGGAGGTAGCCAGGATCCACTGGCCAGATAGAGGGGTCCATCTATGGGGTATGCCATGGAATATGTGGGCATAATTCTGTCCTGAGGAGTTCCCAGGCTGAGGTGCACAGGGAGCTGACTAACTTCCACTTCCACCTGTGATTTCTCCCATGCTAAGGTAGGGTGTTGCACCAGTGGTGCGGTGGCAGAGAGCACAGCATTGCCATGTTGGCACATAGCAGCAGTGGTACTGGAACACTCCACCAACATATCTCATAGTTACACCGGCATAGTGGCTAGTTGGCTCCCTGAGTGTTTTCACATACACACTCAGATTTGTGCAATAAGTGATTCTAGAGCCAGGACCCTCCCTCAGTCTCACCTACCTCAGAGATTTGCTATGAGGATGAAATGGAGAACAATGAAATGTAAGCTGATGTGGGTCTCTATTGGGGAGAAATATGGGGTATAAATGAAGTAAATACAATAAACATCTAAACAGGTAAAACAAACACACAATCATCACATATTTCCCATCATTTCCTGCATGCATTCTTCTGCCACCTTTCTAGCAATAGATCTTCTGTGCATGGAATATGTCACTAAATGGAGTGTGGCACACACCAAATCACGTTCACAGGGAGCTGGGATCTGCATGCATGTAAGTGGGCTTGCACCTGCTTGCACCCTTCCTTTATAGTTTCCTGCCACCACTCAATGTTCCTTCTCTTACTATCAGTTTGAGGCACTGACAGCAGCAACCTCCAGCTTTTGCTGGTACACTCTCCCCTGTTTGCTAACTCTCTAATCTGTTCAGGTGTTTTGTCTAAATGTAGATAAATGGCCAGGCACTGGAGTAAGAGCTTTTTGGTCACAGTCTAAGATCTTTAAAAGGAAAAAAGATATTTATTTGCTAACACATCTCTATTTTCTAGGAGCACAGAAGTACAGGAAACTAGTATCAGAACATTAGCTGAATATTTACAGAAACCAATAAAGGGGGGAAAACATGACCCTAAGTAGGCTGTACAAATCACTGGTTTTATCTGGACATTCCTTTCAGGAGAATGGGCACAAGCAAAGCTGGAAGTCTGAAACAGAGGCTAGTTGAGGCAGATTTCACCCCATTTCTTCCTGCTCCCTGGTTCTTGGTTTGCACCTTCACTAAGTGTGGTAAACCTTTTAACCCTTTCTGTTCCTACTGAGATTTCTTTCTGATCAATCTTGAACTAAAAGTTGAGTCTCTATGCTTCCAACCATTCCTCTTGCCAATTATAAACTGGAGAATATCCTCAATGTTTATGGTTCTAACTCAGGATATCCCAGCAGTAGTCCATCTTGTCTATTCCTGACAGGTGAGCAAATGGTTACCATTTCCCTGCCAGTTCAGTGTAGTGGTTAAGAGCATGGGACTCTTACCTGGAGAGCGAGGTTTGATTCTCCACTCCTCCACTTGGAGCCAGCTGGGTAACCTTGGGCTAGTCACAGCTTTCTGGAGCTCTCCCAGCCCCACCCACCTCACAGGGTGTTTTGTTGTGGGGATAATAGTAACATACTTTGTAAACCACTCTGAGTGGACATTAAGTTGTCCTGAAGGGTGGTATATAAATCGAATGTTGTTGTTGTTGTTCTTGTTATATGTTTCCATAAAAGGAGACAGGTTTCTCTCCATCTGAAACACAAGGATTTTATTTCTGTGTTCCCTGGGCAGAGTGTTTTTCTGAGAGCCAAGCTACAAGTGATGCCTGACACAAGTTGGACACTTGTCAGCTTCCCTCAAGTTTTGATGGGAAATGTAGGCATCCTGGTCTTACAGCTTGGCTCTCCATTACAGCTGCAAGACCAGGATGCCTACATTTCCCATCAAAACTTGAGGGAAGCTGACAAGTGTCCAACCTGTGTAAGGCGTCACTTGTAGTTTGGCTCTGAGTCCAGAGGCCTCTCAGGGAGTCAATCAAAGCATTCTGCATTTCCCAGTCACAAGAGAGACTAGATAGCATTCCCTCTATTGACACCCCACCTAAGATGTGTAGTCCATCAAGGACCAGATCCATACATTTCCCCCATGAAGGGTGTGTCATTCAATCCCACTTAGTTCCCCTCCTTATGCCAGACCCTATCCCTGTCCTGCATGTATTCTGTTCATGCAGGTCCTATGATTGCCAGCATAGCCTTTTTGGTACTCAAAGGAGACCTCTCTTCCCTTCTTCACCAGCAGAAAAGCTGGTTGGATCCAACTCACTGTGTTTTGTTTTTTGTAAGAATATATCAAAATGCCAATATACTCAATAAAGACATGCACTACTCCCATCGAATGGAACAAATGACAGGTTCTGAGCACTTTGTAGGCTCAGGGCTCAAATATAAAATTGCAAGGAAGTCTGAAAGATAACAAAAACCCAAATAAGTTACACAAGTTTTCTTTAAAAGGCATTCCTTCCCAGCAGATACAATCAATGTATTTGTTTTTGGCTTTTCTTGTGCTTTAAATCCTTCCTGAGTAAGACAGGACTGGGACAATAAGACTTACGCATCATGTAAACACTGAGAGGAAACCCTCTGGAAAGAAAAACCCTTACATTCAGAGGATATAATGTTTCAGCATATTTCCCATAGATAAATGCAAAGTATACAATCTCATTAAAAATAGATTTACAAGCCCCTCTGGGTGTTATTATGTACAGAAATTATATTTTGCTTATCATAATATCTGGATAAGCATTACCAAAAAAAAAAATCATGCCAATGGCTGGTGCTGCGTTAATTCAGCAGTGCTTCACCAGAAGAACTTGAACAATATGGAGTTTCCAGTGGAATACACACAAAGAACAATCCACAAGATATACTTGGTTCTGCAGCCTCCATCCATTTCTATAGAAATGATGACCACATCGTTCCTGCTGCTTGCTACTTTATCCTAAGTCAGCATAGAGGTGAGTGGTGCTACCATATCCAACATTATGCTGGCTGGAATCACGTCTCTGCTTCTCTCTTTCAATCTCCCTCCAACAATATTCAGTGGCTCACAGATTTTTACTATCTAAAACAACTTTCACATAATACATTTTGTTAGGCTGGATTTGTTTTGGACTGATGTGGCTGTCTGTAACCTCTGTAGTTTATTGTGTTAAACTATACACACAAAGCCAACAGGAAGCTGTAAGGATTCTAGCCCGACTAGCCCCTTTGCTATAACTAATTCCCTGGACAAACTGATATCTGGCTTTTCATCCACCACCTTCAAAACATCCCTAATTAAGACAAACAGAAAAGAAAACGTGTGGCTACAGAGGACTATCAGAGCCTGGGAAAGTGTTTACAGATCCTAAAGAGGCAAGTGTTCCTCTTGTGATTCAGGAAATCTGAGAAGATCAGGCATCCTACTAGGAAAGATATGAGTATCTCCAGGATCTGGACAAAATAACAACAACAACAACAACAACAGCAACAATAACAACAACAACTGCACTTATATACTGTGAGAGGGGGGAGATATAATTAAATATCCCTGACAACCCTCATGATGGGGCAATATCCCTTCACTCACCAAGTGTAGGATATACCACCGTATAGCAGAGTCAACAGAAAAATCCAGTGTGAAATAAAATCATGTAAGATAAATATAAACTTCATTTAATAACTATTTACAGTAAAATAAACAACAAACTGTGAGAGGCATATTCATGACTTGTACACAGGAGAGAGGGGCAGTTACAGCAGCAGACATCTTAACTGACACAGAAGGAATCTTCACTCTTTGCAGGGAGGGGCCAGTTCCACAGCAACAGATAAGCACTCTTTACTCTTTCAATTCAAATTAGGCCACAGTGTCTTATTTCAACCTATACTGCTCTTCTAGACAGATTAGTTCCTCACCCAGAGCAGTGAACAAGTTAATGTTACTATTATCCCCACAATACAGCTGGAGAGCTGGGGCTGAGAGGAGTGGCTTACCCAAGGACAGCTACTGAGCTCATGAGCTCATGGCAGTAGTGCAATTCGAACCAGTAGAGTGCTGATTCACAGCCAAACCACTTAACCACTGTGCTACAGCAGCTCTCAGATGTGGAAGCCTAGTGAGAAGAAATGTGAGTCAATGGGATTTTCATTCTGTGTCATAATTTAACATTAGTTTAGTAACTTTCTGTGTGCATGTATGGTACAACTGAAATAACTGGGGATCCTGAACTTCCAGAAATTGGGGCCTCTGACTGCAAAGCAAGATGTTTTCATATTAATCTATCATATTTTATGAGACACTGATTCAGCAATTAATGTTCAGCAGAGTTTCATTTTATCTCCTTTTACAGGAGATTTCTCTCATCCCCAGTATTGTATACAAATGTTAATGTTATTCTTCTCTTAAAATGACTACATCTCCCATTTTCTACTGAAGGTCAAACAACTGACTGCACATATTTCGAGGTACAGAGACCAAACCCTTGTGCAACAGAAGTCTGTATGCTACACTCAGCAACCTTGCTGTCTCCTCTGCCAAACAGATTATCTGTTCCTTCAGCTATTATATCACTGACCAAATGTTAGATTGGGTACCTGGGCTCAGTCTCCCTCCCCAAGCAGTGATTGGTGCTGTTAGGAGTTATAGCAGTGATCATCTGCTCACCAATGTGCATATGCTGCAGGAATATCGCACACTTCTCATGGCTCACCCTGGGTTGGAATGCTGCTCACCAGCATCAGATAAAAGTTGCCTCTGACACTCCTTGAATTAGTCTTTGAATTAAAAACAGCGTTTCTCATATTACCATATGCAATATTCACAACAGCAGCTACAAAATACCTGTAAGACAAAAAGGCATTTTCACTGTCAGTTATAAAGAGATGCTGGAAAATTTCCTGTTTTCTTTCCTCAACAGTTAACTCCTGTGAAAAATAGCTAATACATTTCTGTAATGTCTATGGAGAAAAAATATTTTACTTACCAAAGTATTATGGAAAACTACAAGAAAAAAATTAGCACTAAAATTAGAATGCATTAGAACCATAGGAAAATTTCCAGTGCAATCATCTTGGATCTTGAGATAAAACAGAGCAGTAAATGATCCAAATTCAGACCACTAGCCTCTGTGAAAACTTGGGTATAATAATTCAGGTTTATTAGAGGCCGTGAACATTTTGACCTCATTCAGTTATCTTGCTTACTATTGTTAAGTAAAAATGAGCATGATCCAGTTTTACACATAGGATCTGCCCCCCATGTGAAGAATCATAGTTAAAAACTAACTCGTTACCTACAATGAATGAATGAAGACACACTATACTTTCCCCACTTTCCCACTCTCCAGGATTCTAAAGCAGAGTTGCATTCCAGTGTAAGATCCCAACTGGAAGGGAGAAAATTAACTTCTCTTAACTAACTTATCAGCATTCATATACTAGCCAATTACTGGAGCTTATTTGACATCATAATTCTCTGTGCAAGAAAGTAGGGAGAGGAACAGGAGCCTGACAACAATCAAAGCTAATGCACATTGTTACTTAACCATGGCTAAGTAAAACATCTGAATGCAGCCCTTTCCCCCTAATTATGGAAACATTTGCTCTGTGGACTTGGAAAAAAAGTAAAAATACTCCTTTGTGCTAATGTTTGGATGCAAGGGAGGCTGTGCCTTTCAAATTAATGTACATGTGTTTTAGGGTCTGTCTACACCTACAAAACATTTAGGCCTACCAGTGAGCCAACAAAGCACATTTCCTTTGAGGAACAGTTAAAGAGAAAATATGACTAAGGCTGGGACGGAGAAGAGAGAGGTTTATAAAATTATATATGGAGTGGAGAAAGTGGGAACTAGGGATTTCATTCCCCCAGTGGAAGATTCCCCGCCCAGCCTCTGCCCCTCCTACTCACCTGGCTGGCAGGAGGGAAGGCATGGGAATGGGTTGAACCCCCCCCCCCCCTGCCCAGAGTGCGCTGCGGCTCCAGATCATTTCTACATTACACCAAGAATGACATCATTCCTGGCACAACATGGAAGTGTTGCTTCCATGTCATGCAGGGAATGATGTCATTCCTGGTGCAACATGGAAGCAATCCAGAGTGCACGTGTGCTGCATGTGAAGTAAGTTCTCTGATGCACCCCCACCCAGCATTAGGGTTTGAGCCCTGGGGGACCTGGCAACCCTAGTTGTCAGGAATAGAGAACTTTCCCAGAATACTAGAATTCATTCAAGCTGATGTGCAGTAGATTCAAGACAATCAAAGGGAAGTACTTCTGCATGCAGAGTGATTTATTATGTTGTGGAATTAACTACCACAGGATGTAACAATGGCCATGGTATGGTTGACTTTAAAAAGAGATTAGACAAATTCATGAAAGACCGTTGTGCCAACGGCCATTTCCCATGTTGGCTAAATGAAATACACCTGAGGCAGTATCCCTCTGAATATCAGTGCTGGGAGATGGCAAGAGAGGAGACTTTACCCTCTGTGTCCTGCTTATAGGCTATCTTGGTGCAATGAACAGATCTCTGGAAAGGTGGAATGTAAAATTTCTAAATACATAAGTAAATTACTATAAATTAGTACACACAAAAATAGGAAAACAACACACAAAACATTGGAATAAAATGGAATAGTAACAGCATTGGCTGGATTTCTCCCTAAAAAATGTCAATCCCAGACTAAATACCTAATGTGTAAGTAACCTTTATAACCTGTCCTACTTCTTGACTCTTGTGCTTCCATTGGTCCTTTTTCTTGTCAATTCATCTATCCCAGAACTTACTATTGTATCAAGAATGATCCCAGCCTCTCAGTCCCAGCTGCTCTTCTAAACACTCAGAGCCTCGCTACAAGTGACATCTTTCACGCGAAGGGCACTTGATCATTTTCGCAAGTCTTTCTGGGTACTGAAGTCCCTCTCTCACACCCCTTTTCCTTCTGTTCCTTCCCCTCTCTGTTAGCACGGCTGCCTGAAGAGACGGAGAAAGCCTACGACAGCAGCTTTTGCAAATCGTCTTGCCGGGGGGTGGGGGGTGGGGAATGCTCTAGAGAAAGCTGACATGTCGGTGAAGTCCTCCCCTCTCTGTTAGAACTGTTAGGATCGCTGCCTTAAAAGTCAGAGAAAGCCTGCGTTTGCAAATCGTTTCTCTAGTCACAAGCCTGCTCTCAATGATCTTTGGGGGCGGGCAGCTGCAACTTTGCAAATCGTCTTGCTTGGGGAGGGGGGGATGCTCTGGAGAAAGCTAAGAAAGTTGCAGCTGCCCGCCCCCAAAGATCATTGAGAGCAGGCTTGCGACTGGAGAAACGATTTGCAAACGCAGGCTTTCTCTGACTTTTAATGCAGCGATCCTAACAGTTCTAACAGAGAGGGGAGGACTTCACCGACATGTCAGCTTTCTCTAGAGCATTCCCCACCCCCCAGCAAGACGATTTGCAAAAGTTGCTCTCGTAGGCTTTCTCTGTCTCTTCAGGCAGCCGTGCTAACAGAGAGGGGAAGGAACAGAAGGAAAAGGAGTGTGGGAGAGGGACTTCAGTACCCAGAAAGACTTGCGAAAATGATCAAGTGCCCTTCGCGTGAAAGATGTCACTTGTAGCGAGGCTCTTATACTCTCCAAGGGGGCATGGATATGTGTGTTCCTACATTTGAAAAGAATATCTTGCTTCTCCACTATGGAAGCAACAGAAGAGAAAATACAATTTGGTTATACAGTTGTAGAATAGTAGAATACTTTCTGGAACCAGCTCTGCTGATAGCTCTCCTCCTCCCATTTACCAACTACCATCAGTGAAGCCAAGGAGAAAAGAGGAAGCAGCCAGGCAAACTGCCAAAGTGCTTGGATCCAGATCCAGCCAAGAGCTCCCCTCCTTCCAGCTACTGACTGCTATCAGCAAGGGAGAAGAGGAAGCAGCCAGACATCTTTCCCCTATGCCTGGACTGAGACCTCACTAAATTTGTATTTAAATTAATTCTTACATTAGTTTTTAATTTCCCTAAACCACTTGGGGAGCCAAATTTTGGGGCGGAAAAGCAAGGTAACACACAAACATAAATAATATTTATTATTATTATTAAAATATATTTACTAACACACAGTGATATACACTGACAAAAAATGGAAGTTATCTGAAGTGAAAGAGTACAGATAATCATGAATAGGAACCTGCTTCTCTAGGAAAATACATAGGAAGGCATCCCCACACACCTTTATTTTTCTGATAGATTAAGATAAATGTATTTTAATATATAGTTTATAAGAAGTAGGATTAATTGCAAATAATTGTTCCATAGCAATTATGATTAACCCCATGTGAATGTGAATTGCCTCGCCTCAGATAAACTCTTCTCTTTTTTCCTAATCTGGACTGAAGGGTCTTTTGGACAGACCCTTTCATTATATTTGCATAACTGTTAAGAAAAATGAAAGGCCACATCTTAGACAGAGCCGCTGGACATTAACTTTTCACTGGCTAAATAGATATATGTCTGTATTGTCTGCTTCTCCTTCAGCTGTGGAGCAAAACCAGTGAGAGAAGACATTTCCTGATGCAGTCTGTACCAGATAATAGGCTATTATTTATCTTGTGCCTACGGCTAGATCTCTCCTTCGCTTCACATACAATACACCAAGGTAATTCAAGGAAGTTTGAGGAATGGCATACAGCTAAAACTAGTAAGACCTTTCCAGCTTGCAAATAATATTTGTGTTTTGTCCAGTCTTGGGAGTTGTATTTAGCTTCTTGCAAAACTCTTCATTATTTTTGTCTTCTGATCTCATGTTGCAGTTGAAGCCCGTTGAGGGAGTGGGTCAAGATTTTCCTCCAAAATATGGTATTTTTTTCTTCACTTCCTCTAAGGAATTAGGAACTCCCAAGGCCAGGGCCAGAATACAGGATGGTGTGGAGATACTCCCAATTACATTGCTTATTAAGATTCACTCTCATCCTATTTATTGCATTGACTTATACTGTAATCCATCTTGTGTCCCAGTAAGAAGGCATACTATAAATAAATAAATACATATATAAATAAATTTTGTTTGTGAGGACCCAATGTGGTTCATGGCAGTTATAACTCCAGTCTGCCTGAAGAGAGGCACAGACCTTGGGGTGGTATTCATGGACATCACATTTTATCCTCACAGTGACCATGTAAGGTAATAAACAATCAGTGTGGGCAACATATTTATTTTGTAGAAAGACTAGGCTGCCTTTCCATTCAATGAGAGCTCAAGGAGGTTTGAAGTAAAAAACTGATGTTCATCAGTTTCCAAGTGCGTCCTGCCAGAAGCTCCTGAGAACCTGAGAATCGTTAAGGCCATAGCCTCTTCACCATGGTTTCATCTGAAATTTAGAAGTATGCTATTTCTGATCATGGAGGTTTATTTAACTACTGTTGGTAGCCCTATTCCTCTATAGTTATCTAACTCTTGATTAAAGCCATGAAAGTTGCAGGCCATCATCCCATCTTGAGGTTCCACAAGTTAATTTTGCTTGTTGTGAGTGACCTAGGCAATCAATATCCTTAGGGGAACCTGGGTTCCAGTATTATGAGAAATGGAGAAAAACGTCTTTTCCACCATCCTTACATTTATAAACCTCCATTACGTCCTGTTGAAGTCTCCTGTTGAAGGTCTTTTGCTCAAGAATGGTGAATTTTAGATCAGCAACAGTGTGCCCTGAGAGACTGAAATGGTTTCTAAATGCTGACATTTTGATTGTCAGATATGCATCCATTCACTCTTTTGCAAAGGCATTGACCAGTTGCGGACAGTAGAAAGAAATTCGTGACATGACACATATCACATTGGAGGATGAGCAAGGAGATGAGCCCAAGATACTGTAGGGTTGTTGGCACAAGGCTGGCAATGAGTGGGAGACTTGCAGGGGGGGGGGGCTTGTCAACATTGTAGTGATATTGCTGGTGATGTGCTGATTCCCCATGGGACTGGAAGTGACAGCATGTCACCAGGGTCTCTAGCATTCAGGCAAAAACTTGAGGCCTGAATGCTAAAGTGTCCTTGGTGATGCAGGGACGTCACTTCTGGTCACATGGGGAGTGACACCAGTGTGTTGGAACTCTGCCCATTCCCCCCACCCCTTATTTTTCTCCTGCTACATGAGCAGTGCCAGAAAGGTCCTGCTGGACCTAATAAACGTGAAACAAAAGTATCATCATCCAGGGCAGTCTTTGGAATACGTAATACGTTGTGCTGGTTTGAGCTAGAAACTGTAGGTATCTCTTTTGGCTCTGTCTTGCACCAAGATATTTCTGCGTAATGGCGCAGAAATGGCACCAAACTATTTCTGTATACCAATCAATCTGTTTCTTCATTCCTCTCTCTGTGTGTCACACATGCACTGCATTCTTTTTCTCTTATAGATCTAGCCATGCTTCAGTACAAGAAAACCTCACTGAATTCAGGAAGACTTTCAAGCAACAGTGGCTAGAACAGCAGCCTTAGTTACAATGAATCTCAAAATACTTTTAAAAAACATTTAATATGAATACATAATTAAATCATTACTAGTGCAGAATACTTGAGAATTGGAGAATACTTTATGCTGCCTTATGTACTACCTGTTGTCTTAAATATGTGTTCCTATGAGCTACTTGCGCTCTAATATCAGCCCTAGAATTGTTTATGTTCTGTTTCAGCATTTCTTCAACTCAGTATTGGATTCTTTTCTCACCAATGTTTTGTCTTTGTAAAATTGTGTTTATTTACCCTATGGCATTGTTTATGGAAATGTCCTTGAAATTGACTGTACTAACCTCACACTGTGTAATATGCCTTGAGTCTCAGTGAGAAAGGTGTACTATAAATGACATAAATAAATAATAAATAATAAATAAATAATACTGGTCTGACACAACAAGGCAATGCTCAGAAGAGACAGTGTTTCACTTCAAAATAAAAACAAAATTTTCACTTTTGCATGTGACCCTAAATGCTGACCGCCAGACTCCATGTTTTATGATTCATTTTTTTCCTGCATAGACTTATCAAATGTAAAATAATGGAGGGAATGCAAATTCCTTGTTTGATAATATGTATGATCTAAAGGAAAAGCATTTCTCTTGAAAAGCTGTATGTCAGTTTTAGTGAGATGGTGGGGTGTAATAGATGCTAACAATGGCAAAAGGTTAAACAGACATCAACGGTGTTTTCCTTAAAAGCATGCAAAACATTCTATTGCTGAATATGCAAAACAGTATCAAACTCAGGGCTATTTCTATGCCTTGCCCTAATGCCAGAATACGTGATGAATGCAACAAATGTTACCAAGGAGATAATTGGAAGTGAAAAGTCAAAGTATGTCAATTTGCAAATTTTCAGCCATGCTTTTCCTGACAGAGTAGCTGTGAGCCATGACTGGCTGGCTCTGCTCTATCAAATCAAAGACTGTAATTTTACAGCACAATATTTTATTGGAATGATGATTATTCCAAGAAGGTTTAACTTTACACATATTTCCCTCCATTCACAAGTTTTGAATCCTGAGGAGGATTCAGCCATTCCACAGACTATGCATTAGGATGTGAAACCAGACTTGTTTCAAGTAAGTCTTCTTTCATAGTTCTTACCTCTTGCTGGACAGAAAAGGCAGACTCCTGGACAGGAATTCAGGACTGACCCAACAGTCACCAGTAAGAGAAACCACTATATCACTTCCACATATGGGTGGAGTACCATGATTTGGAACTTTCCTTGGTGGTAGAAAGTGCTGTCAAGTTATAGCTGACTTATGACAACCCCTGCTGGGGTTTTCAAGGCAAGAAACTAACAGAGGTGGTTTGCCATTGCCCACCTCTGCATAATATAATAATAATAATAATAATTCGCTTTATATACTGCTCTTCAGGACAACTTAACACCCACTCAGAGCAGTTCACAAAGTATGTTATTATCTCCACAACAAACACCCTGTGAAGTGGGTGGGGCTGAGAGAGCTCCAGAGAACTGTGTCTAGCCCAAGGTCACCCAGCTGGCTTCAACGGGAGGAGTGGGGAATCAAACCCGGCTCTGCAGATTAGAGTCCAACATTCTTAACCACTACACCAAACTGGCTTTCCTGGTCCTTGCCTGCCTCTGCAACCCTGCTCTTTGTTAAGGGTCTCTCATCCAATTACTAACCAAAGCCAACCCTGCTTAGTTTCCAATATCTGATGAGATAGGGCTTCTCTGGCCTAAGTCAGGGTGCTCCTTTCCTCAGCCAGCCACAAAGGAAAATGGAAGATGCTGCCTGTCTGTTAAACTGAATGCATGGTTCACCCCCTCTTCACACACACACACACACCCATAGGTTTGTCAACACCTCTGATTCATTTTGATTTAAAGAGTATTTGCTTTTTCATTGCTATGGAAAGGTATTACTTGTTTCAACAGGGTGTGCTAGAGGTGGTAAAAATACTTAGACAGAAAACAAAGATTGGCTCTTGGTAAATGCCTATTATTAGAAACTAGCAACAAAGCTCATTGTGAGAAAAAATACAACGGGCTCTAGAAAGGGGAGGGCAGGCAGGCAGGCATTCCATCCTCAGGCAGGCATTGCCACCTGCTCAGCTCCTGATCCCAGCTGGGTGAAGGGGGGCAGGCCTTGCCACCTACTCTACATCTGATCCCAGCTGGGTGAGTTTTGTGTGTGTGTGGGGGGGGGGGGATTGCAGCCTGCTCTGCACCTGATCCCGGCTGGGTGAAGGGGGGGGATTTCCTCCTCCTCCACAGCTGATCCCAGCTGAGTGAAGGGGGAGTACAACAAGCAAAATGCAGAGGGCAAAGACAATGAAAAAATATATGTATGTATTAAAGATACGTTCTAAGAATAATAAAGTGCATATGCTACCTTACCATAAAGAAGAGTGAATATAGTAAGAACTTTAGTTCAGGAAGTACATAGTAAACTAGGTCAGTGGCTAACACACTAATTCTCTAATGACTAATTATCTATAATCCAATACAGGTGCTGAACAGGCAGAGCAGCGACGTCTCGTCATATCAGGTAAGTATATAATACTTAAAACAAGCAATAGCAATCTATGTTTCTTTTTCCTTTCTACAGGTGCTGTCACGATAAGGGGCCAGCAAGTGACTTGTTTCGTAGAACCTTCCTCAGGAGTCGCAGAAACAAAACACCTGTGCTGAAAATTAAAAAATGTATAATAACACAATTTAGTACATTGCTCTACTGTAATAATATTTATAAATGAAAACCATGCAACCGCTTACAAACACTTACAAAAAAAGTACCACACTGATACTCTCTGGTGGTAATTACAAGCACCTCAAAGAATTGGCTGCTGGTGAAGGAAGCCCATGCAAACACAAGCTATAAAGAACTCTGTTAAAGGAATACTGCCTCGCTAAATAGTACAGAGAGACTAAAGGTGACATAAAACAATAAATGTACATAACATTACAAAAAACAAGCAAGTGAAAGTTCTGCATTAAGTCCCACAAGTTTCAAAGTGTTGAGACGATGTATCCAGAAAGCCTCCTTATGAGCAAGTTCCTTACTCATTCTTTCAGAGTCTCTTTCTTTGGACACATAAAGGACAGAAAAATGAAACTTAGTTTCCTTAGAGTGGTGAAAACGGAAATGCTCCATTAAAGGAGCTTCCATAACTTGATTGCTTATTCTTGACATATATTCTAGGATATGAACTCGTAGAGGTCGAGAAGTGTTACCAACATACAACTTGTTACAATTACATATGATGATATAAACAACACCCAAAGTTATACATGTAGAAAAGGCATTCAAAGAAACAGTCAAAATAATGTCTGTGCCATTTAAAGACATAGGACAAATGGTATAATGGCCATATTTGTAGTGTCCTCTGATATCCAACAATTTAGATTTCACAGTAAGATCAGTGTGTACCAGATAGTCCCTAATGTTGTGTGTATGACAGAAATCAATGGTGGGAGCATACACCCAGGGATATCCAAAATAAGGTGCCAATGCTTAAGAATGATATTCTTAATTTTAAAGGCTAGAGAAGTATATTCAATAGCCCACGAAATGTCAGTTCCAGTTGTTTTGGGTCTATAAGTAAGTAATTCAGATCTAGAGACTGCATCAGTTTTTGAGATAGCCTTACCAATTATTGCCTTAGGGATCCTCTATTCAAAAAAGCACACTCCAAGTTTCGTTTTTCATAATCATAGTCTTCAGACACAGTGGAGTTGCGTTAAAGCCTTAAAAATTAACTAAAGGGAACGTTGTTCCATAGGTGTTGTGGATGGTAGGAAGAATATTCTAGATAAGAATTATGGTTGGTGGGCTTTTTAAACGGACGAACCTGGATAGTACTGTTCACACTGCGGTATACTGGCACATCAAGAAAGCTCAAACAGTTATGATGAGCATGCCACGTAAACCTAATACACGGGTCTAAAGAATTCAGCTGTGCCCCGAATGCAGAAACTGTCTCCATATGATCCAATAGGACAAATAAATCATCTATATAGTGATAATAGATCTTAACTTTGTCAAAAAAAGGCTTAATATCCTGGTTATAAATAAGTCTTCTAAAGATGCCATGTACAAATTGGCAATGGAAGGTGCCACTGAGCTTCCCATTGCTACTCCCCTGATTTGGTAGAAAAACTGATTCCCAAAATGAAAATAATTTTTCTCAAGAATAAGGTCTAAAAGTTGTAATAAAAAGGGAGTAGAGGGGTGCTGTTCAGGTCGTGTATACAATATTTTTTCAATAACAGATCTGGCTCCTTCATGTGGAATACTAGTATATAGTGATTCTACTTCTAAGGTAACAAAAACCTGATCTATTTCAAGGGATCTTCCTTCCACAGATGTAATGAAAACACAGGTGTCTTTAATGAAAGATGGCATTTTAACCACAGCCGGTTGTAAAAAAGAATCTAAAAAAATGGCTAGTGGTTCTAAGATAGAATTAGAGCCAGAAATGATTGGCCTTCCAGGAAGTGGCATGATATTTTTATGAGGCAACCGAGAAAAAGGGGGGGGGGAGCTTCCTTCACAGAACTACTCAAAGGGGAAGGAAAAGGAAGCGTGCCACACAATCAGGGGATAACTGAATTCTCTAAGGAAACTGTATAATTTTAATAATTCAACAAGTGAGTTATACCCTATGTAGTAAATATAAGTACTAAGTCCAAACAAAGTGAGAGAGTACAGTCCCAGAGATTATATAATCAAAGTTCAGACGGCTGTATGTTGACCATGACGTCGCGCAGTCACGAGGGGAAGCACCCGTAGCAGCGGCAACGAGCAGTACCGGTCCAATCCCAATTTGCTCGTTTCAGAGGTACTCTTTCGTCAGGTCCACATTAATTTACACTTCCAACATCTGATACAAAATACAGCACCATCAGGGTGGCTTTTCACAAACAGCAAGGTCATTCAGCATCATGCTTCCCCTCGTGACTGCGCGACGTCGTGGTCAACATACAGCCGTCTGAACTTTGATTATATAATCTCTGGGACAATATGATATTTTTATGCACTTTAGGAACCCTGGGAGAATCATTAATAAGGGCTCTGTAAAAGTTATCTGATATCTCACCAAAGTTCACCCCTTCGTTGAGAACCATGGTGATTAAAGATTTAATCCTGGGGGCGGGATCTGCAGAGATAGGACATTTTTCATGTGATGGTAAAGCATTGGAAGCAAAAAACTTTTTCAATTTAACTTGTCTAATCAACTTAAACACATCTATCTGGGTTTTAAAAGAACGGTATATAGGGGTAGGTACAAATCCCAAACCCTTATTCAAAACTCAGACTTCAACATCAGAAAGGGAACCTGTTTCACTCCTGATACCACCTAGGTGACAGCAGGGTGTGGGCATTGCCACCTGCTCTGCTCCTGATCCCACTTGGGTGACAGCAGGGTGTGGGCATTGCCACCTGCTCCACTCCTGAACTCGGCCGGGTGAAGGGGGGAGCAGGCATTGCCAACTGCTTTGCTCCTGATTCAAGATGGTTGAAGAGGGGATGGTCATTTCTACCTGCTCCATTCCTGATCCCAGCTGAGTGATGGCGGGAGGCGGGCACTGCCACCTACTCCACTCCTGATCCCAGCTGGGTGAAGGCAGAGGGCAGGTATTGCCCCCTGCTCCGCACCTGATCCCAGGTGGCTAAAAGGTGGGTGGACATTGCCACCTGCTCTGCACCTGATCCCAGCTGGATGAAGGGGGACTAGATATTGCCACCTGCTCCACTCCTGATCCCAGCTGGGTGAAGGCAGGGGGCAGCATTGCCACCTGCTCCCCTCCTGATCTCAGCTGGGTGAAGGCAGGGCAGGCATTGCCGCCTGCTCCCCGCCTGATTTCAGCCTGGGCTTCCCACCATAGCATGCTTTCTGGAGGTCTGGCTGCCTCATCTGGGCTTCCCTCCACAGCAGTGCCCTCTGTAAGTGCACCAGGGTAGGAAGTGAGTTGTCTTGAATAAGCTTAGCCTTTTATATAGTAGGATGATAATAATGATGATGATGATGACGACAATATTCGATTTATATACCGCCCTTCAGGACAACTTAATGCCCATTCAGAGCAAATTACAAAGTATGTCATTATTATCCCCAAACAAAACACCCTGTGAGGTAGGTGGGGCTGAGAGAGTTCCAGAGAGCCGTGACTAGCCCAAGGTCACCCAGCTGGCTTCAAGTGGAGGAGTGGGGAATCAAACCCAGCTCTCCAGATTAGAGTCCCGCGCTCTTAACCGCTACACCAAACTGGATACATTGTCAAGGTAGGAAGAAATTAACAGCAGACAGGAATGGGGGAATTAAGGTGTCTTGCTGCTTCTCTTGGAAGAGCAGGGCCTTAGTTTTCACTTAATACAAAGGCTTCAGAACAATGTGCCCCAAACCCCAGTTTTAGAACTCTGTAGAACAAACAGTACAATTTAACTAACACAGAGCTTCAAATCATTGCCTGTGTTTGAGACCAGGATGTGGTTGATGCAGTAACCTTGCAGAAGTTATGCAGGTGTTGTCTGTTCAGTGTTTGGCTGGGAATTATCCTAGGAAACCTATATATAAGCTGCCTTGAATTCCACATTTGGAAGAAAGGTGGGATAAAAATGCCATGCATATATTCACTGGTTTATATGGGGATTTCCCTCCTGATGTATATTAGTAGTTCTGTGTTTATGGAGGTTTGAGTGTGTTAGTGGTCAGACCCCTCCTCATACTTAAAGGGCAGTTTATGGATATAGCATATCACAAACCCCTTGCCAAAAGTCCCAGACACTGCCTGGCCCGAGGCAGAAAGGATGCCAGCTGGCCTGGAGACTGGAAAGTTACCAAGAAATGAGTCATAGGAGGGATGACTGACTGACAGCCCTCCATGTCCCAGGGAGCAGCAGAAATAATGCAGCTTCCTGAGGAGACTCCCAGCTTAATCTCATCAAAATCCTTCCATGCTTTTCCTCACCCTATCAAACCTAATCAACCTGACAGCCTTCCTGTCCAACATTTTCCCAATCATCAACACTATTTTTACCTATAGTTCACCTCGAAACAGTCATATCACACTTTTCCTAATTCATTGTCCTACGTATTGTCGAAGGCTTTCACGGCCGGAGAACGATGGTTGTTGTGGGTTTTCCGGGCTGTATTGCCGTGGTCTTGGCATTGTAGTTCCTGACGTTTCGCCAGCAGCTGTGGCTGGCATCTTCAGAGGTGTAGCACCAAAAGACAGAGATCTCTCAGTGTCCTGAGAGACACTGAGAGATCTCTGTCTTTTGGTGCTACGCCTCTGAAGATGCCAGCCACAGCTGCTGGCGAAACGTCAGGAACTACAATGCCAAGACCACGGCAATACAGCCCGGAAAACCCACAACAACCATCATTGTCCTACCTCCGAACAAGACATTAAGGTATTGTTTTTGGAAGCAAGACATCAGTTTTACTCTAGGACATGTTTTGTCCTATAACCAGGCTGTTTAGCCCCATGCTCAGTCTCTCTCTCTCTCTCTCTCTGTGTCTTGGTACCTACTAACGCAACCCTACTCCATTGGGTTCCTTGTCTCCATGAAATACTGGTCGTTTTGCTGCTCCTCCACAGACCTCCTCCTCTTTCCCTCTGAGACTGGTAAATGTCTCCCTTTCCCTCAAACTGTTGTCCCATTTCCTCACTGTTTTATTGGTTAGCTCTGCATGTATGCTGTGCATGATTTTCTGGGTGTTTGCCTTTTATAGTTCTGTTAATAAAGAAACCTTTCCTTTGGAACCTCTACCTGTTCATTTAAGAGCTCCTTTAATGGAAAGAGCCTGTATACATTGGTGGAGATCCCAGTTACCCCCTCTCGTTGCATCTCCTTGAATACTAATTCTCCCAACTCACGAGACCCCCCCCCATTGGGTAACAAGTGTGCTACATCCCACTCCTGTAAACCCCTTGACCCAGCTATAGGACACGGTTTAAGCAACCCATTCCCAGGACTGGCACCAAAGCATAACTGGCCCCTCCAGACAAACATTGGGATCTGAAATTAGCCCCATCTTCCCTACACTCAAGGCAACACATGTAAGGTACTTTTACACTTCTATATGAGTGATGGGGGTGAGATAAAGCAAAGTAATGGAGGGCTCCAGGTAACAGTATCCAAAGGCTGTCTTCAGTGTCTCTGGAGCAGAGATGGATTTATGCACAAATGAAGTAAACTACAGTTAAGAACTTCAGATGATAAACTGCTTCTAAATTTTTTTAAAAATTCTAAAGTGTACAACTTTTTAAAAAAAGGATAATACAATGGGACCACTTAAACTTGGTATGGCTGAGGACCTCAGCATGTCTTATTCCAGTCCTGCCTTCAAGTACTTATCAATACAACCCTGCAGCTGTTTTTATTTTATTTTTAAATAAGAGAGTCTGGTGTCAATGGGGTACACCTGGATGGCTCTTTTAGTTGCCACAAGAATCACGTTGGCTTGCTATTCTCTGGCTACATTTTCTACAAGCTATGTATTTTGTTTCCTTTTAAATGCCCAAAGGCAAACTCATTCAACGTTTGTGCACTGGCTATGAAGTACAACATATTGGTTAAGAAAATCTTTGTTTGGTTAAATAATGGATGTTTAATTCCTTTCCTCTTATTATGTGCATGAGACAATCCAGTATCCACTCTACTGCTGATATTAATGTTTTAATTGTTCATTTTGAAGAATAAGATGTTATGATCAACATTCTATCATTGACTTTGAAGTACTGTGAGTTCAATGTAAAAAAGCCATGCGGGGAGGGAGTCATTCCTTGAGCTGCTGCTAGTTAGTGCCGAAGCCTTTCTACTGTGCTTCAGTGATCTGATGTGTATTAAAATGAACTCCTCTTAGAGGTTTTACGTAAGAGCAATGTTGTGTCAGTAAAAATAAATGTCTAGAGAAATGTCTCTAGCTCCTTGCCCCTCTACTTCCACAAGCAGAACCTTGCTAAGCACTAATGAAGTCTTAGTTGTAATTTTCTGGTGCTTAATCTCTTCCTACCAGTATTGTCATCACAAAGCTTCTCTTCAATTTGTTTGGTGTCTTGCCAAGACTTTCAAGTGCACCATTCTCCCCCTTACACTTTCCTGGGTCATTTCAAAATGTAGACCTAGAAGGCTATGTTGGTGAGTCTCATTTCTGGAAGAAGAAAAAAACAGTAGATAGAGGCGTAATCTATATTTTTTGCCAAAGGAGATTATACTTGAGAGAATATAATTAGGCTTCTGTTTATTCCAAGTGTGCTGTTTGTGCACCCCGCTGTAGTTTCTTCTTCATTTTTTCCCCTTATCTTTCTCCTTTTCTTTAACCGAAAAAAGCATTTGATTATGTTTTATAATTGTTGTTGCATTTTCCATTTTCTAATAAGAAATTTAAAAGATTTTTTAAATTATAAAGCTACTTGTAAAAATAGAAATACTTCAACGCTCTAAATATGATGATGGTGAGAACAACCCTGTAAAAAGTAGTCATAAATCTTCCACAGAAAGCTATGGGGTGAGGCAGGCAGCATGATCTGATGCATATTTATTTTGAGGTAGGTCCATCTGAGTTGAATAGGCCTTCTTTTTTGATTTATTTAAAAATAAATGCTCAAAGCAGCTTGAAAAGCAATAAAATATAAAACAGAATGAAACAAACAATAAACCAGTTGCAAACAACATGCACCATCACAATCATATAACATTGTAAAAATCCTTCAGTAAACAACAATTAACAAACCCACTCACCATCATTCTCCTGCTGCCTTCCCCCCAAAAGGGTGACTTGTATGATTTGTGGATGCAATGGTGACCCACAGTCCAGGCAGTCCATTCCAAAGAGTAGGAACCATCTAATTGAAGTTTTAGGACCTTCAAGGGCAGCCCTACTTCCAAGCAAGTGTTCAGAAAGTTCCACCTTTGAACATCTTCTGGTGCATTTTTATCTAGTGCATTTTTATCCTACACTTTCTTCCAAGGAGCTCATGCCAGAATACATGGTTCTTCCTTTCCCACTGAATCCTCACGACAGGTAGGTTAGGGTGAAAAGAAGTGACTTAAGGTCATCCAGGTAACTCATGGCAGAATGAAAATTTGAAGCTGAGCCTCACAGATCCTAGACTGACACTTTAGCCAATTTCACCATTCTGGCTCTTAATCTCTACTGCAATCCATGAGTTAAGTGTGTAGCTCTGTGCAGGATTGTGGGCAGTTATCTTTAACCAAATGAAATACAGAGAAGGAAGCATTCAATATGCAAGCATGTAATTTATTTTAATACATCACCAGCATCATCACAATGAACAGGTAAGTCTAGAATGTGATTTTTAAAAAAAATTAGCATGTACTAACTCTCTTACTTTGAAATCCATGGGACTTGAACATATTTTTGACTGGATAAAACCTTAGTGCAAGTGCAAGAGGGAGAGTTAATCTTCCCCTCCTGCCACAGCACCAGATCCTCAGATTCCCTTTCCATTCTCAACTGCTATTAACAAGCAATAGACCCAATCACGCTTTCGTTGCTGTAAAGCCTAGGTTGGCTTTAAAACAGACTGTTGCTTTTAAATTTTCCAAGTGTTCTAAATTCAAATGCAAAAGCGTGTTAAGAACCATTTGCATAATTGTGAGTGTGTTTCCTGCAGAACAAACATTGAGCAAATTTATGTATGTGTGTCTGTGCTTTCTGTGAGCAGAGTGTAATTTTTGAAATGTATATACAGCCATCAAGGGAGTACAGTAAGACAGAAAGAACCATAAAAGGAAGTAGAAAAGACAAATGAAGAGCAAAGGCTTGGCCATATGAAATTACTGTCATTGTTTTGCACTAATAAAATAATTTAAAAACATAAAAAAATAACTGTTATTCTGCAATTTATTATTGACATCCAGAATTCTTCTTTGTCTTTCTCATGTTTGTTCTTAGCATCTAATTTTTTTTTTATTGGCAACAGATTGGATTTTTAATTTTAAAAAAATGCGAAAGAGTGCAAAAATACCTTGCAGTTCTATTTCCTTCATGCTGAACTGAACTATTGTGGATCTCATTTTGCATCTAATAGAAGAAGCCAATGGAACTTTTCAAGAGAAAGTGAATAGAAGATATTAAGAATAGGGCATTGAAGGAGGCATTGTTGCATACATGACACACCTCGAATCATTGCGTGGTTCTACAAGACAGTATTTGGAGTATGGAATGGTGTGTGGGTGTGTTTGTTTTAAATTATGTTCATCCATATAGAAAACTGGATTTTTCTCTTTTTTAAATGTTATTATTTATTCACATTAAAAGGTACACAAATATAAACACAATTTGACACACACACACCCGCCCCCCAGAGAGTGCAAAGGAACATACTAGCTTCAGACATAAGGACAGTCAACGAGAAAACCAAATTCTATAGTCATTTCTCTATGCTAGAATCCCTCTGAGTTCCAAATAATCAAAGACAGGATTTCAGATTTCTTTAGAACTGCTCCGTTGTGCACTATGATGCGAGCTACAGAAAAAGGGGATTGCGCACAATTTTCTCCAAAACACAAATCTTCCAAAGTTTCTCACACCACCTATCTAACAAAGGTCCAGCTGGATCTGACCAAAAGGCAGCAACCGTCAAACGACCCGCTGCTAATAATTTGGAAATAAGATTTCTTGTCTTTTTAGGAATTTGGTTATCATTCCAGATATCAAATATAAACAGCTTCAGAGAAAAGGGTAGATAAATCTTAGTAATTTGGAAAATTGCTTTAGAAACAGCCAGAAAAGATGAATGTGGGGGCATTTCCACCATAAATGAATTGGAGAGCCTTTCTGCTCACAAAGCTTCCAGCATTTAGGGCTAAGACCCTGATTTATTTTACGTAGGCTATTGGGACAGAGATACCAGTTTGCAAATAATTTATAATACTTTGTCCTAATTGATTGGATAGATTGGGCCTTAGCATGTATGAAGAAGACACTGCCCTTCTGTGAGCACAGATGGCAACTGAAGTTGAGCAAGAACATCCTACTTGAGCCTATTCAGGTAAAAATGGAATTTTACTTCTCTCCAGTGTGCTAGCACTTCCCAAGGCAGCGCTTATGTATGGTGACCCACACTGCAAAGCACACTTGTGAAAGGATCCCTTCTATTCACATAGATGTGAATGCAGCGCCACTCAAAAGCAGCTGCAGGGTGGCTTCTCAGAAGGTAGGTATTATTATGCATAATAGCAACAGAAAGCATATGTAGCTGTCTGTGCTCGTAAAAGAGGTAAAGTAATTGGAATATTTCTCTGCCTATAGTAAGTTCAGTGGTGGAATACTCACCCTGAAGCAAAACACCACTAAATTATATCTTGGAATCCGGGCATCAGAGCTTTGGATGTACAGTCCTGCAGTTGCAACACAGGGGAAAAAACAAATAAATGGAATCTTTGCTTCGGGTGTTCATAGTTTTACAATGTCTGTCCTTGAAACAGTTTCCAAAGTGATGAAATTTGTATGTACTTTTAAGCTGCCTGTAGGAGGGTAGAGAAGGAATGCAGTTTAGAATATCAAAAGAATCTGGTCCACAGGAAATGTGATTGTTTTAAAATAATCCAGAGTAATTGGGTCAAGAAAGTAAGGTGCAATTGTATGGAAGGATTTTAAAATTAAATCGGAAGGGATTTTAAATGTGCTTACTAAATTCTCTGCACAATACTCTAGACAGCTTTAGAAAACTTGATTTCAAAAACATAATGTGGGTTGAGTGATCAGATTTTCAGTATAAAATAATAGGAGCATCTAATACATGAGAAGATCATGGTTAGACCTAGTCTAATGCAGGTTTAAAAAGAGAGAGATTTTAGGAAGTTAGGTAGATATAAAAATACTGCCAATATCTCCCCCCCCCCTTTTTTGTTTATGAGGTAAAGGAGCATCTTGTCACAAGTCAATACAGGACAGCCATACTTATTCTTCTAAATAATTAAATAGGTAATGTGATGCATTAAGCAACAATGTATCAGAAAACTACCTGAAGTAATCTTGTAAATGTGTACATATACAGATGTGAATATTGTCAAACCTGGCAACAAACAGAATAGTAGCACCCTCACATGAATGTGACTGTACAAACTGGTTTGTTTCAATGTGTACCATAACATATTCACTACCAGCCCTCCCATAGTAAAAAGCCAGCTGCAGGGTTCTGTGTTTCACTCTCAGCATGAGATGAAGGAAGTACAGGGCATATTGGCAAAATGCTCTTGGCTCTTTCTTGGTTCAGAAGCATAAACAGACACTGAATATTTTACAACATGCCTGCATGGAAGTTTCCTCATTTTTAAACAGATTGGAAGGGTGGAAAGAAACACCTGCAAAAGACTAGGTATAAAGCAAAATAAGTTATTTCATGTCAGTATTTATTGTATGCCTGGAGAGAAGGAAAACAACGTCCTGAACAACACCAAGTTAGTGCTATGGGATGACCTGGAGGAAGCAAGCAAGGCAACTGTGCTGCCCCTGGAAGGACACTGCAAATTAAGAGGGAGTTTGCCTTTTATCATCTCTCCCACTGGCAGCTGTGGGTCTGGTTGAACATTCCTTTGCCTCTGCAGGAAAAGCCAAATGTTGTCACTTTTCTGTGGCAGACAAAGGAGCATAAAACAGTCAATGGGTAGACAGGGTTAAAGGTAACCAAGTTATTGGCTGATGCACAGCTGACTTTTCTATGGGGAGGGGCAAAGATCTAATTAATACCGTTCACCCCTGCATTATTGTTAAAATGATTTATCTTAATCATTTATAACAAAAAGTCTCTTCCCTTTACAGCTTAAAACTTAAACGAGCCATATATGTGACAATTTCTTCCTTCACTGGGTTTTATGAGCCTCAAATGGCACTGGAACTGCAAACATGGCTTCTTCTTGGCTGTGATGATCCCAAAGGTAACATATATTTCTCATTTACTGTTTTGTCTCTGGAGAGATTTTTTTGTAACTTGAATCCTATCACCAAGGCCTAAGTATCTGTAATCTAATTAACACAGCATCTGCTGCAACTTCACGCTTCTTTGTTTTGAAAAAGCAGCAGACCATAGCAGCAATGCAAAGTCAGTTCTGGCTCCCCCCACCCCCCCACCCCACTATACCAAACACCTAAGCAAAAAGAAGAGATGTCTGACTTGAAAGCCGCCCAGCATTTAAAGGACTGTTTGGTTTAATAAACGGCACTGCACTGTTTTGCATTTTCCTAGGGTTGCCAAGTCCCCTTACCTTCCTGGCAGGGGTGTTAGCAGTGCACCTCTTGCTAAGGAGCACTTTATAGATATGAAATCATAAACACCCTTCCTCATAGCATAAGTGCAAGGTACTGCCTGACCAGAAATCTGGGAAAATATTTTACAGGGAGAGTCAGAGCGGCTAGCTGACAAATAGCCCCCACCCCCAAGGCACATAATTTAGAACAATGAGGCTCCCTGGAAGCTCTTGGCTAATCCCATCCATGCCCTGCCTCACTTCCCTCACCCGCTTACCTGGATTAAACATCATCTAAAGCTATTCGGCAAACTTGGTAGTTTTTCTCATCCAGTACTCAAAGGGTCATCAAGCACCATTTACATCTATAGCGCACCTTATTGGGTTTTAGTTAAGGCATATTAACTAAACAAACTGCACGCAGAAAGCTCTCATCCAAGTTAGAGACCAATAACTGTTTATTTATCTAAAGAAATATATTTACATAAGTTTATTGGAGAGAAAGAACTAGTAACAGATCTAACTAGCTAGGATGGCTTTAGATTGAAAGTGGGCCATCTCTCTCAGGAGGTGACACCATGCTGCCTCTTCTGGTGCATGCAGGGAAGAAGAGAGAGAGGAGGGGGAGAAAAGGGAAGGAAGGAAGTTCCCCTGGCAGGAAGGAGACTGATAGCAGCCTATCTCTCTAACTGACTCTATGGTTGTTGCTTTCCTTCTTCTCTGCTGGTGGTCCTAAAGGCCTGAGCTAGAGACATCACCAGTCCCTTCTTTTAACACACCTCAGGTAGACCCATTAAGCCTCTCCTAACTCATCATCCACCTCTGGAGAACTCATCAAGTTATTGTTTTGGGGGCAAAGATGTCAGCTTGCTCCAGGGACCATTTTGCCCTATGTCTGGACTCCCCAGCCATCATTGAGTATGTGTGTCTTGGGATCCAAACAAATCCCCCACATCCGTTTGCGGCTTCTCTTCTTCTCTGTGAAACACTGGTTGTTTTGCTGCTACCTCCAGGGAACCCTATCTTTGAGACTGGTAACTATAGCTTTCCCCAAAACTGCCATCTCCCCTTTTCCTCACCGATGTTCTGTTAGTTAGTCTTGTATGTGTGCTGTGTGTGATTTTTGTGTGTGTTTGCTCTTTTATTTCTCTTTTAATTTAAAAAAAAAACCTTTTCTGGTTGAACATCTGTCTGGTCCATTTTGAGAGTCCTCCTAAGGGAATAATCCCCAAATAATCCCCATAAACATAGGTGGAGAATCCCAGTCATCCCCTCTTGCTCCATCTCCTTTAACCTAATTCTCGCAACTAATTAGGACACTGCCTATTTGGGTAATGGGAGGGGACACAGCACTCACCTTCCAGATGTTCTCACATGTGGACTTTCCTTCCAGCGAGGTGTGATGACATCACTTCCAGGAGTGATGTCATCGCACAGGCCCTGGGAGCACTCCCACACTTCACAGTGGACCAATTTGGGCTGCAATTGGGACCCATTCAGCCTGTTTGGGGCCCCCATCAGCCCAGTGCAAAGCACAGGAGTGCTTCCAGGGCCTTTGTGCTGGCATCACCCCTGGGACTGACATCATCGTGCTATGCCAGGAGCTTGCCCAGGAGGCCTGTTCCCTTGCCTTTTCCCCCTGCCAGTCAGGTGAGTGATGGCGGGGTGGTGGTGGAGGATGAGAGCAGATGATCCCCCCACCCCTACTAGGAGATCTGGCAGCCCTATGTTTTCCATTCTGAGGGTTCCAGTCTCTGATCATTTCTCATAGATGTTGCTCTCATGCTTACTCCCAAAATTGTAGCAGGCAACTGTGCAAAAGAACAAACTCTTATTCTGGGACTAGATGCAGCAGCCCTTCTATTCAAGCAGTATGCTTGAGTGAACTGCACTCACTGGATGACATGGTGGTATAATTATGATTCAGCTGGCATATTACAAAACCAATCCATCTAGTTTTAGTTAAAATTCCTGGAGATTTGGGGGAGGAGCCTGAGGGAGTTTGGGGAGGGAAGGAATCTCAGCAAGGTAAAAGGCCATAGATTCCACCCTCCAAAACATCCATTTTCTCCAGGGGAACTGCTCTTTGTAGTCTGGAGATCAGCTGTAATTCCAGAAAATCTCCAGCCCTATCTGGAGGATGGCAAACCTAAATCCAAAAGCCAAACTTTGCTTAGTGAGATTAGAAAAGGAGAAAACAGAAGGTCTCTGCACCAATCACAAAGATACCAAAGCACACAAAAAAGCCAATGATGCAAACAAGGAAAAATATTAGTTTATTCACATAAAATTCCTTTATATTTTGCCAGCTATGTAACTTTAATAATTTAATTTCTGATTATGGGAACACTACACTTATAACAGTTTGTTATGTTACAGATTCCCCTGAAGAAGCTTTATTGGAAAAACACATAAGGAATTTTTATGTGAATAAACTAATATTTTTCCTTACTTGCAACATCAGCTTTTTTGCCTGCTGTTTTATCTTAGTGAGATTAGAACCATGAGTGGTAAAAAAACACATCATCTGAGCAGACAGGCTTACACTAGTGTTGCACATTGTCTTTTTTTCTCTACCAGCATATATCTATGTAGAATAAATGTAATGTGTAAGGGAGGTATCTGTTCTGGGAAACAAGACATTCCCTGGACTGAAATTTTAAACTATATATGAGTTTAATAAGATACTTATAAAGATCCTTTCCTTGCTGTTGCCTCAAAGAATAGGCAGTAACCAGGGGTAAAGGGAACCTTTCCTGCATAACTTGAAATAATACAACTGACTGGTTCAGTTCCCAAGTCACATAATTCCAATCACTTCTTTTCACCCATTTAAATTACACCAGTACAATTTTCACTTCAACAAAAGGAGTAAATGCTATGCTAGCATTAAATGGAGAGTTTTCTGCAAAAACAATGTGTTAATTATGCGGTATCAAAATATGATTTCATAGATGGTTTTGTTTTAAAATGCCATCTGCATCAAATAAATAATGAGAACAAAAACTGCACACTTCATTTTCAAATTGGGAAAAAAATTGAAATTACTATTGAGGATATGGACAGCTTAAAAACAGATTTTGTACCTCCTACACTGATGAACTTATTTTAATCATTAAATATAATGACAATAGTGGCAGGATTTATACTCTTATGAGCTGCAAGGCATAGCACTTTGACTTCTGAATAATCAGAGGTTCAAATTCTACAGATGGGTATTTTTTCTGCTTGCTTTGTTGGCAGACGTATAGTCTGGAATCACACTGATCCAGATCGTAATCTAACATGATAAGTGCTGAGGTCTCTGAGCATGCTGCCATTGTCTTTTCAGGTCAGCATGAAAGCAACACCATTATTTTTTATGTTGGCAACCTGCCAGTCCAGAAGAGATCTGGGAGAGCTGCTTTCACTGTAGAGCATTAAACAATGACATAAAATAATAATACTGGTAATATTACCACTACAGCCAGCACTACAACTTAATAGAATTAGTATTTAATGTTTGGAGGATCTCTGTATGACCTCCTTGGCATATGACTATGTAGCGAAGTACATGAGAATGTGACTTAAAACATCTCCTGACACTCATATTTAGCATACAGAGAAGCTGACTGAAAAAATGAATTATTCACAATTTCTGTCATGGTTCATACCCATGGCCAGATTAAACTCCTCATCACATTGAAGTTAAAAACTAAAACCTCTAAAAGAATATTCTATGCTATTTAGTCACATGATACAATACCAGCCTTTTTGTTTCTCACAGTATAAAGTTCCAGATTTTCCAATGTAAAGTCTTCCCTGCTTATCTGACCTTTCGCTTTACTATATTGCTAATGCCTCCTTGTGACTTCATCACCTCAGTTTGTCTCTGCTGCTGTTCCATAATACCAAGGCCAATTGAAAAAAAGCCTTTATGCTTTTTCTGTTGAAGCCATTTTCTCACCAAAGTTATATTTGCTAAAATAGCTACACAAAGTAGGTCAGTTACCTAATCACATTACATATATCTAACAAGACAATATGATTCCCTCATGCCACACCATTTCTCTTGTGGAGCTACCAAATAAACTTCTAACTGTTGTTTTCACTAACCACTGCCTTCTGCCACATACAGACAATCACAAAATTGGTGTTTAGTTTTTCTGAGACATGAAGCTTGTGTTTACATAATACTGTTACCTGTTTTAAAATATATACAATAATGGACTAAGAAATTTTTTCTTTTTTAATACTGAGGTCTAAAAAAGTGTTATGATGTTCTCCAAAGACATGAGGGAAAAAATAGGCCACATAATCTTACAAACTGCTTAACATCAGCTAGGGTACAGATAAACTAACACTGATGACAGGTGGCTGGTCTGAACAGGTGGCACACAGACTCAGAATACCTAAGAAGGGCTGAGTTCTTAAGGCTTTCTTATTCCACAGGAATAGCTTTTGGTTCATGGCATGTAATTTTTTTCCTTGAAAAAGCCTTGGTTGGATATATGCTTAATCACATATTTAAGCCTGTGGTAAAAATTTGATGCTTACCCAATAATGCTATAAGCTTGGATCCCAGAGTAAATCTCTGCTGATAACAGTGGTAATCCCCTCCTGCTGCAACCCTAAATGCTTTTCAAAATGTTGTTCCTGGGTTAGGGGCAGAGGAGGACCCCACAGAACAAAAGGGGATCAGACATCTACAGCAGGAGGGGCAGAAATTGTATACGGAATCTAACCCAGTATTAAATCATGATAATTTAGCTGCTTTGGAGTGCTCTGAATATACCACCTGAGGTAACATTTCATCCTTCCTCATAGTAAAAGTTAGTTTTGATGAACTGGGCAATAGTGAGTGGTTGGCAGCAGTTTTTCATTCCAAATTGATTACAATCTCCACAGTCAAAAGAATTGCTGCTATCCATACCTTGGACCACAGATGATCACATGGACAAACAGAATATTTTGTGAATGGGATAACAGGCTTATAGACTGGAATATGAAATAAAATTTATACAGTAATATATGTCAAATTAGGAACCAGACAACACTCCTATCAGTAAGGCTGCATATCTGTGATACTACCCAGTAATTTGTGTGATTTTTACCATATATTTGTAATCTGAAAAGAACAATCCTTAAGGCTGAACTGTCTATTGCATGTGCAGGGGGTGGGGGGTGGGGTCTGTCTTAATCTCCAGCAACTGCCTTGACTCATTTGTTTGACACACCTGAAACTATTTGCTTTGCAAGATATATTTTGAAACCGTAATCAAACTATCTCTATTTTTTATGTAACAAGAAATGCAATTACTTGTGCAGGGCATCTCTTTTCCTCTACCCCACTATTTCTTCTTTCCCTTCTCCTGGAAGCCTCCATAGCCTCTCTCCTTTTCTCTCTGGTTTCCAACTCCATTCCTAGAGACTTGGGGGATGGAACCTGGGAAGGACAGGATTTGGGGAGGAGAGGGACCTCACCAGGGTATAATGCCATAGACTTCAGTCTCAAAGCAGCCATTTTCTCCATGGGAACCGTTCTCTATTGTCTGGAGATCAGTTGTAATTTGGGGAGATATCCAGTCCCCTGGAGAATGGCAACCCTGCTTCCTTCTCTCCTTCCTACCCATCAGCCAACTTACCTTTATGTGCCCCTGTGGATTCAGCTTTCCATCCTTTCCTCCCCCTTGGCAGCCTCTACTCAGAAAAACTATTACTCAGTTAGTGAGAGTCAGTAGACAGACTAGGCCCAGATGCATGGAGGGGAATCTACATGAACTTGTAAAGAACTTTCCCTTTTATCCCTCCCCCACACACTATTTCCTCTTTCCTTCCTTCTGGAAGTCTCCATACCCTTACCTTTCCCTGTTTCCTTCTTTCTTTTCCACTCACTCACTCACTCACTCACCTATAATCTGCGCCCATCTTCAACTATATTATTTATTTACTTAATTTATCCCCCATCTTTCTCCACACACCAACCCTGTCAGGTAGATTAGGCTGAGAGTGTATGACTGGCCCAAGGTCAACCAGTAAGCTGCCATGGCAGAGTGGGAATCTGACAAGAAGGAGAGACGTCGAAAAACGAGTCAACAGACCGTATAGAACTGCTTCAATTGTATTTTGTATTGACAAAAAAACAAAGGGAGAGTACTCAAATTTCTCGGCTACTCCCAAATAAAGTGCCCCGACTTGGCGGCTGCTTTCAACAGGAATTAGGCAAGGAAAACAGAAAACGAAGGGGAGAGCACTGGGGTTTCTCGGCTACTCCCGACGGGAAAATGGCAACGGGCTTGCCAGGCTATACTTTATCCCGTTTCGCACAAAATTAAGCTTCTTCAGCAGCCAAAATCATAAATTCCTGAAAACACATAAAACACAATACTTTACATGGTGAGCCCTAATTAAACAGTAAGAATGTAACAACATCATGAAATTATTTAGTGTAAATATTTACCATTTTTGTCCTCGCTTAATTGCTCTTGAGAGCAGCCGTGAAATCCGGGCGCTCTCCCTTTGTTTTCTTTGCCCATGGCTTTTTTGTGCCTCTATTACAAATACAATTGAAGCAGTTCTATACGGTCTGTTGACTCGTTTTTCGACGTCTCTCCTTCTTGTGGTTTTGGACCGTTCCCCTTTTTTTCCTCCAGAGTGGGAATCTGAACCTGGGTCTCCACGATCCTAGTCTGTAACCCTAACCACTACACTACACTAGCTTTTGGGGGGTATCTAATGTTCAACAGTAACATTGTAGCCAGTATTTTGTGAATCATAAAACTTACATGGTATCTGGTTGCCAAGCCTGGCCTCAATGAGTCCTCCCCCAAAGGCCAAAACTACCCTAGAAAGGGACCCCTCCCCTTGACTTTTACTGTCAGGCTTGAAGGCTGGCAATACTGTTGCAGTTGCCTAGCAACCCCAACAATGGTCACTGAGAGGACATTCATTTCTTAAAGCAACAGGCACTGCTTTTATTATTTTAACCCACCAATGTTGGGGAGGGGATAGATTTCAGATTTTTCTGTAAACCTGAGTTTTTTTCATGTTTGTAGAAAGATCCGTCTCATCTGTTCATGGCTCTTAAGTATTCACAGATTTTGCCATATAATCGATCAATCGAAAATGCTGAAACTAAAGTACACTTATATTATTCTAATTTTTTGTTTATGTGTTTTAAGATAGCAAGTAGAAAACACTGATTTCTTGTACCCATGTAAAAAAATCAAGCGTTCTTTATTGAAATCCATGGAACTTGATTTTCAAACAGAAAACATTTCTGATTATCAAAAGAGGTTAACAATGAACCTCTAGGTTCAAGAGTTTATTCTCACCTGAACACATCAACACATTGATTAAGATGTTTCTTTGTAAAACGGCATTATTTAGAGCTTTTGATATAATAATAGTAGGGAATGCCTCTTCTAAGATTATGATATGGACATGCAGTATTTAAAAGTAATGCTGCCCCTTCTAAACTACTATTGTATGTGTGTGTGTGTGTGTACATTTATTTTGACAATTAATTATTCCACTAAGGTTGATATAATTAGTGGTTGACAGCCTTAGCTATAACCACAAGATACAATCATAAAGAATATGTATCTTAAAATGGTACATTCAACTATAACAAGGTTTACAAGGTGGGCTCCCTTGCATGTTTCTATACATCAAGTTATTCCAACAAAGATTAGTAAGGACCATTATGAAGAAATGTGGCTTTGAGCTTTTGGAAATCCACCTTTGTTTTCTGTCTTTAAGTAATACAATGCCATAAAGAAGGCATTCTGAAATATATCTGTCAGTACCCAGCAAAACAGCAATAGATAAACTGTTAACAAATGTTTAGCTTTTTGGCAACACTGAGGCCCGTTCCACAGGGAACACTTTTAGCCGGCCCTTCTGAGTATTCATGCATTCTGCACTGCATAACCTCAAGCAATTTGGTGTCTGCTTTCTTACTCCAGACAAGTTGAGATGTGTCTGGAGCCGCCTTTAGTGGGGACTGAAGACAATGTCACTTAAAAAAAAAAAAACCATTTCAGCACATGCATCGTAATGTTGCAGTGTTGGAACCCACTGTGTTCGCCATCTCCTTCCTTCTTTTTTTAAATTCTGGAGAGGCAATTGGTGGCAGAATTCTGGGGGGAAACCTACGAAGTACTTTTTATGTTTGTTCCACTAGTTTCTAGCAGATTGCTCTGCTGTTATTTAAATTGTCTGCTTGCTGCAAAATGGTGCCTCTCTGCCAAAGCAAAATATTCAAATGCTGCTGCCCCCGCTAAAGGCATTCTCACTGGCTTCCTCACATAATGCAACCATGTTCTTGTATGGGAAAGGCGGATTGTTGAGACATGTTCCCCACTCTCATTTCTAGATCACCGTGAACATAAGCCCTGGTTGTAAAGAAAGGAAATAAAAAAGTAAACTTGAGAAGTGATCAGTGGGGTATGTAGATTGCCATCATGGAACAGGAAGGACATTGTGCTTAAAGGGGTCGAATGCATGAACGTCTCACAGCGTTGCAACTCTCCCCTAATTAAAAAAAGGGGAAGGGAATCAATGCTCAAATGCTTGGGACTTGTTTCAAGCTTTTCCTAATCCCAAAGAGGAAAAAATAAAGATGTGTGAAGAGCTGGGGAAGAAGGAAGAAGTTTCCACAGCGTTTGAGAAATGACTCTGCAGCATTACGACCCTTCCCTTGGTTTAAAACAAAAATGAGAGTCTGTGGAGAGCTGGGGAGTATGCAGAGAACTGGGTTTCCACCAGGCAGCCAACCAATCAGTGCCCAGGAAAAGGAAAGGAGGGGGAGACGCAGTTAGGAACTAAGAATTCTACACACACATAGGATGCATCAGTGGTGACTCAACAGTGGCTTCGAAAAAATATGCACAGGGAAGAAAGTCGGGGGAAACTCAAGGAAAGGTCCGTTCTGCATCTCATACCTCCTTTCCTCATGTGGAAACTGGGATATTGAGAGAAGCAGAATGGAATCAGAATTGCCCTAATTGACTGTGTGGAATGGGCCAGAGTTTTCTTTTTTTAAAAAAAGATTTAAATAATGTTAATTGTTCTGGTCAGTGTTTTATTATCTGTATGGCTATTTTTGTTTACAATAGCAAAATAGTTAAGATTCTATAAGACACAAAGTGTCTCTTAGAACATATATCATGTCAATTGAATTGTTAAAAATTAACTCTGATCAGAAGAATTACACTAAAAATTATATTTATCATGGTTTCATGTTTATTTTTCCTGAATGGCTTCCAAATTAAATCTGCTTACTTTACAAATCAAACAGAAACTTTAACTGCCTCACATGTAGCCATCTACTGAGCAAGTCCAGCCAAACCCTGAAATATCAGAATATTATTTTAATATCAGAGCATTTTTTTGCCGCTCCATGTATATTACTGACCAGCTGTCATTACCAGCGATACTTGTTCAATTAAAATTTTGTTGATTTAGTGAGAGGTGAGCCAGAACCAAATACAGCTGATAGGGATATTTCCCCATAAAGGACAGAAATTTATATTTGAGGAGAGTAAAACACTCTCTAAACTCATTATCTGTATTTATACTGAACAGCACTGTAGAAACACAATACACTATTTATGTGTAGAGGCAGGCACAAACTGGAAAAAACACACGGGCCATTGGGCTGTGGTCCATCACATTTCACGGACCACAGACCATGAACTTTTCATGGACCCGCACTGGTTCGTGGACCGGTTTGTGGGTCCGTGCCCACCAGACAGCTGGAGCAAGGGGGGATTTAAATGTTAAAGCACTCCCAGCACTGTTTGCAGCAATGCTGGGAGTGCTTTAAACCCCCTCCATGTCTGGATTCACAAATGATGGACCAATGGACTGTCCGAAAAGTCATGAGGTCCGTGGAAAATGGGCATCGCATGACCCACTGGTTTGCAAAGACCAAACTGGCCCAGTCCATGTGAAATTTTGGTCCATTTTCTGGTCCATGCTCACCTCTATTTATGTGATATTATCAGTTTAAAATATATCAGTGGGAAGCCCTTTTTTAAAAAAACAGATTCCATTATGGCTTCACAAAATTAATAGTGCAAATAATTTATCTGCTTGATCAGAGCAAACCAGAAAATATAAATAGATTTGCAGTGCAGTCCTAAGCAGAGTTACATGCTTAGTTTCCTGCTATGATATTATATTGGTCTAAACAGCAGTGCTATTAGGGTTGTCAACTATGGGGTGGAAAATTCCTGGAGATTTGAGGGTGGGGCCTGGTGATGGTGGGGTTTGGGGAGGGAGGGATCTCAGCAGGTTATAATGTCAGAGTCCACCCTTCCAAAGCAGCCATTTTCTCCAGTGAAACTGATCTCTGTAGTCTGGAGATCAGTTATTATTCCAGAAGATGTCCAGGCCCCACCAGAAAATTAGCATCCTTAACTGTCACGGGTATAATAGCCATACCATTGTTTGATTGTCAGAGGACTGTCAATAGAAAAATAGTGCAAGATTCCACACCATTCTTTCGGTCATTGGCTGGTCTTCTACATGCAGGTAGTTTTTAACACGGGAGAATCCTAAATGTACTATTCCATGATCTTCCACTTCAGGCCTACAGTGATATAGTCCATTCTATTACCCCCTAGCTTGGGCCTCAGGTTCCCTTCTCCTTCCTTCCTTCCTTCCTTCCTTCCTTCCTTCCTTCCTTCCTTCCTTCCTTCCTTCCTTCCTTCCTTCCTTCCTTTTGTATATCGTCTCTCTTATTTACTGATTTGATGTTATATTTGAGCTGGCAAATTGTGAGTTATGTGTGCTTGTTTAGAGATAAAATACAAAACACAGCTTACTGTTTCGAGGGTGAGGGCAAATTATGGTTTGTCCAACCCAATCTGTTAGGAAGGTGTAAGAACAAAAGGAGGAGGAGACAGCATATATGTCTAAGGCTCAGACCTGGCAGACAAACCATAACTTGACTATTATATCTCAATTGGACCTTTGCAATGAAGGGAGGGGGTTGTTATTATTCCACTATCCTGTTTTGTGATATAGTTTTGCTCCTGTCAGGTTAGGTGAAAATAGAAGTGTCTGACATCTGGCAGAAGCAGTATGTAACACTAGACAAATCAATTGTCTGTCCTATACAGCAGTGTGTTTTAGCATTTACTACATTATCAGTTCAGCACACAGTATATGGAGCGTGCTTTGTTTCTAAGCATATACTTTAGAAAGATACAGAACATTAATTAATTTGAACCTCATTTCCATGAGCTCTTGTTCTTTTTTCATGCATACACATGTAGCACATTATTAATAAGATATGTGGGCCCTGTGCTGGAACTTCCAAATGTACTAGTTTTCTTGAGCACAGATGAGCCTTCATACTGGGTTAGACCTTTGCCCATGTAATTCTATGTCTTAAAAACACTGGCCAGCTTGATGTTCCAGTATGTTCATACAATGATGAAAATCAGCCATGGTTGTTAATGATTTCTTGCAGTTTGAAATTAATTTTTTTCTTGTCACCTTTAAACTCCAGTCATGTCCCTTTTGTCTTTTTTTCAAAATTGTTAGTTTTTTAACCTGTTCTAAAGGTATATCATTTATTTGCCCTGCCAGTATTACTCCAGTTCTATAAATACCCTTTTTTGAGACAAGTACTAGATTTGCAACACTATTCTATGGGAGTACCATATATCATACGTTCATACACTGTATGATACTGTATATATCCTACAGTATCATACATTCACATAACAATTCTGATACTTGCAATTATCTTTTTTGTAGCTTTCCTAATAATTTCTAACATTGACTGTGCCTTCTTATACATCATAATAAGTTTTCCTGTCTTAATAATAGAACCACATAGGACGAGAATGTTGTGTATTATTTTTCACAATAATAATTTATTATTAAAATACATATTTATTAAACAGCAGCCATATGCTGCATGAAATTTAAAACACACTATAAACTTATCACTTCCGTTGTTGACACAAATAGGATTACAGTGAGATAGCTAAAACATGCGTGAAAGAAAAGAGAAGAATGTATTTTGGATAGGTGGATCTTAATCAAGTTGTAGCAGAGTGCCTACGTAATTAATTGTTTTAAAGTTAGATAGCATATGTAAAAGAACTTTATACATGGAGTGGGCAAGTGCCCTCCAAAGTGCTCTTGAAATTGCAAATGTTTCATTTCCTTCCAGCAGATTTTAAAAGTGCCCTTATTTATACATTGTGGCCTAATGCGTTGTAATTTCAGAGAAAGATAAATGATTGCAGTGTGTGAGAGAACTCCAATAATGTGGGCAAATGTCTCCTTAAAGCTGATTGTTGGGCTCTTTGTCACTTTATAGCAAATTTATTCCAGCATAAGCTTTTGCGAATCAGACATCACTTCCTTAGATGCATGGAATGCACAACCATTTTCCACACATCCTTATAACTAGAGGTGGGCATGATCCAAAAAAAATTACTGATCAAGCTGATCAGGGATAGGCACTGGCAACGACCCCAAATCACCGATCCACACTAATAATCTCCCATTTCCAATCCGTGGATCGGATCAGGGAGGCCAAAGCAGAGGGGCGTCCCGCTGTTCCCAGCTATGTGGGAAGGTGGGTGGTGGTGGCGACCGCCGGGCCCAGCGGGCACGGGGAGGGGACGTTCACACACACACACACACACACACACACACTTAGAGCAGAGGGGGGGAAACTTTTTAACCCGGTGATGAGCTGCCTCCCCTCAGGGAGGGGACGTTCACACACACTTAGAGCAGAGGGGGGGGGAGTTTTTAACCCGTCCCAGCATCTCCAAATAGAGAGAGAGAGACATTTCAGCCAGCTTTTAAAAAAAAAGCAGGGACAGAATCCTCCATTCCTCCCCACCCAATTTTAAAAGCAAGCAGCCAGTCTTCCAAAAGCATATTTTAAACACACACACACAGAGCCGTGAATGAGGTTTTCCCACAAAATACAGTGTTTTAAAAGCAGGTTAAAAACAGAGAGTGACAGACAGAAAAACAGTCATTCCTCCTACAAAGCCCCGTTTTTTTAGAAAGCAAAAATTGTTTGGAGTGCCCATGGCTACAGAACACCCCCTTCCCCCTCCCTCCCCTGGGTCTCTTCTCCCAACTGGTGAGTGCGTTGCTGCTCCGTGGTTGGAAGGAAGCCCTGTTAATCAAGGAAAGCTGGGCTTCCATTCGGGTTCCCAGGGTGATAGAAGGAGGGCAAACACAGTTCAGGCATTCCCCTGGCTCTGTTGCCCCGGGAATAGATTACTGGCGCCTGATTGTCTGCATCCCCAATCAGATCCCGATGGCCCGAATCAAGCCCCGATGAAGCCCCCCCCCGAAGGCTGGATCGGTCACCATGGATGGCACCGATCCCCTGGGTCCCGATCACACAAACACCATTATCGTGGGTATTTTTCTATCGTAATGCCGATCGTGCCCATCTCTACTTATAACCTACCTTTATTATTGTTTTGATTGGCTCATTATTCATCTGCTCCCCATGAGAGGCTAAAACCACTGAACTAACTTATCTTTCCCTATGAGTAACAAATTACAATCATACCCATACCAGTTCCTTTCATAGGGAGTGGGACTCGTACTCAAATGATTTACAACAGGCCTCTATCCACTACAACTGCACTTCCTGTCCCAACTTGTAAATTGGGTATACCTGTAAAATGGTTACACAATCCATATGGCTGAGGAAGTGAGGTCTGAGTATATGAGGTCTGACTCACAAAAGCTTGTAGCAAAAGAGCTCACAAAAGGAGCCAGTAGACTTCTGTATTATTTTGCTGCAACAGACTGACATGGCTACTAATCTGGGATTATTTCTATTACATGAAGCTGCCTTAATGTTGAATCAAACCATTGGTATGTTGAGGTCAGCATTGTCTAGTCTACTGGCAGTGGCTGTCTAGGGTCTCAAGCAGAGCCTACGTGATCCTTTGAACTGGAAATGCTGGGGATTGAACCTGAGGCCTGCATGTAAAGCAGATACTCTTTCACTGAGTTATTATAGCCCTTCTCCAAAAGAGAAATATAGTGTAGGTCTCTCTTAATCTGATTCACACACATACATACACCAGTAAGGATTTCATTATTCATGATTCTTGCCTGAATATGTGAACTTCCTTCATTTAAGTTATTATTTTTCAGGAAATAGTAACTGATATGAAAGCTCTATATGATTATGCTTGTTCCAGAAGCACAAGTCACATACAGAATGATCAACTGACGAACATGCAATGTGTGAACTCAACCTATGCCAAGACTGTCTTTTCATTAGCACTTTATACTCCTGCTGATATAAATTGGAGTTCTTCAAACTCCTCATTATTACTCAGAGGCACAACATTGTTATACATAACACACAAATAAAAGGGAAGAATACGTTTTGAATGCCATCACCTGGATAGCCCAGGTGAGCCTGCTCTCATCAGATCTCAGAAGCTCAGCAGGGTCAGCCTTGGTTAGTAATTGGATAGGAGACCCCCAACAAAGAGCAGGGTTGCAGAGGCAGTCAATGGCAAACCACCTCTGTTAGTCTCTTGCCATGAAACCCCTGCCAGGAGCCAACATAAGTCAGCTATGACTTGAGAGCCCTCTCCACCACTCTACCACATTTTGAATAGATGGATTTTAATCAAAGTATAACAACAACAACAACAACAACAACAACAACAACAATCCATGTATATACTACCCTGTGAGGTGGGTGGGGTTGAGAGAGCTCTGAGAAAATTGCAACTGACCTAAGGTCACCCAGCTGACTTCAAGTGAGGGAGTGGGGAATCAAACCTTGTTCTCCAAATTACAGTCCTGCTGCTGGTATAGTAAACATTTTATATATTTAAAATAGCTATGTCTTGCTTTATTTCCTTAGACTAAGGGTGGCTAATATAAGTGTGCATAACAGAAAAAAACAGGCCAAAATTACACTCAGAACTCACTGGTTTGGCTTGTTAAAGCAGCTTCTGGAATGCTGAACCAAAACCAAGAAACTAAATTGAAACTAGTCCCTCCCACTGAAAAGTCGATGTGTTTCATTTTGTTTCATATTTTATGTATTGGGCAGGTTTGCCTCACAGAGCAGCACAGTAGCTTGTTTTCCTGAACAGCACCAATCAAATCTCAAGGGGAGAGTGTCCTTACATTATTAATTAATTCTGTTGGCAGGAAAAGACCAATGCACTTGAGTGCATCCTCCTCCCCCCCCCCCCCCCGCCCCTAATCAGGTCCTCACAAGGAGACTCCTCTCTTTTCTGCCTATCAGCTTTGAAAACCTTTGGAAGGGAGACTTCAATTATAGGTGCAATTTGAAAGACACTTCTCTGGGAGCAAGTACTATTGAATAAGATGGGGCTTACATCTGAGTAGGCCTGTTTAGGGTGGCTCTCCCCCACCTTGCGAGACATTTGACTACTCTACTCTTTCAAAAACAATCGCTCCTTCCCGCATAGAAAAAGAAAAAATTATGAAGAAAACATAGGACTGTTGGGGAGGGAGATTCAGCCAATCTTTCTGCCTGCACTTTAGTGATGGAGAAGACTGGTAGTGAGAATGCCCCATTTTGCAGAGGTACGTTCAGCATCAAAAAGAATGATGCTGTTCCCCTCGTTGTGGGAACAAAGAACAAGGAAACATGAAACCAAGGCCATTTCCACACCACTCAACTTCATCCGGAACGGGGCACAATGTCGCGAGAAAAACGCAGAAGATAGCGTCTTCTTGCACGAGTTTTGCACGATGTCGCACAAAACTCGCGCAAGAAGACACTATCTTCCAGGGTTTTTTTGCGACATTGCACCCCGTTCCGGATGAAGGTGAATAGTGTGGAAACGGCCCAACAGGCAACAGCAGAATGCAAGGGTAATATGTTATTGGCTCTATAGGAAAAAAAAGTTTACATGAAGGACAGTTTTTTGCACCTTTTGCAGCTTCTTCTCCTTGGGAATGCCAACCTGCCACTCATCTACCAGTTGAGTCCATTGTTGTTGTGTGTATGTGTTATTGTGCTTGAGGAAAAACTCAGTGGATCAATGGTTTAGACTAGGAGGGGGTCTAATGGTTGATGCTGTTTTTGATTAAGTATGAAAACAGCTGCCCCAAAGCCTCATTTACTCTGAAAAGAACAGCATGCATTTGCACATGTGTGGCCAAAGTGCACACCACGGACTGAAATGGAAAAAGGCAAATTCTGAGCCCAGCTGGAACAAACTAGTAATGAAATTGGATTGTTCTGGAAGCCCCAGAACTGAAACTGAAACTTTCTAGATGCACAACCCTAGTGGCTAACAACAATGCAACAAGTTACAAGAAAAATGCCTTCATAATTGATTGTTGTAAAGTAAGACATGTTATGTAAGAAGTCATTATACATTGAATGGGCGTCCTCCAAAGAGCTCCAATCAAAGTGGACCATTATCCTGGTGGTACAGTTAACTCCTATACACATATTCAACAATCCTTCTAAGCTTTCACCATTAACAGAGCTGTACAGATGGATCTAGGATTTTATTCTAACCATCCTTGACACCCAATGCAGAAATAGTTGCATGGAGAGTTCTTTTCAAATACATGCTCCCATCATGCTTCTTTACACACTGTAGAGTTATAAATGGTAACACATTTCTTCAGCGTTGTCCAAAGCTAGGTAAGAAAGAGGAGGAAACTAAGCATATAGATGTTCTAGAAGTAACTAACACTGAAAGGCAAGTGCGATTTTAGGCTGTATGAACAGAAGTATAGCATCCAGATCACGTATAGTGATGGTATTGCTTTACTCTGCTCTGGTTAGACCTCATTTGGAGTTTTGGGCACCACAGTTTAACAAGGATGTTGACTAGCTGGAACATGTCCAAAGGAAGGCAACAATGATAGTGAGGAGTCTGGAGACCAGGTCTTATGAGGAAAGGTTGAAAGAGCTGGGTATGTTAGCCTGGCAAGGGGGTAACCGAGAGGTAATATGATAGCCTTCTTCAAGTATTTGAAGGGCTGTCACATAGAGGATCAGAGTTGTTTTGTTTTCTGTTGCCCCAGAGAGCTGGGTCAGAAACAACAGGTTAAAATTAAAGCAACGGAGTTTTTGGCTAAACATTAGGAAGAACTTTCTGGCAGTTGGAACAGGCTTCCTTAGGAGGTGGTAGGCTCTCCAACTCTGGAGGTTTTTAAGAAGAGACTAGATGGTCACCTGACAGCTATGGTGATTCTATGACTCAATATGAACATAAGCAGAGAGGGAGAGCATGAAGGGATGAGCTGATGCTTGGATCTTGTGGCCTTTTCTTATATGCCCAGTGAAATGCCAAATGCCACTTAGGGACCAGGAAGGAATTTTCCTCCAGATCAGATTGACTAGGGATCCAGGAGGTTTTTTGTGCTCCTCTGGGCAGGGCTGGTGTGCCCATTAAGGCCAGGTAGGTGGTGGCCTCAGCTGCGGGGGGGCGGGAGCGCGTACCACAGAGCAGCAGCCTCCTATCCCTCCCACCCCCTGCCGCCGCCGCTGCCAGCACACGCCCCCGGCCGGGCAGAGCCACCACGGGCAGGCATCTGCGGCGGCGCAGGCAACCGAGCGGGAGAGCTCGGAAGCCACCTGCTCACCGTCACCGCCACTCACCGCAGCGATCAGGCTGGTGGCGGTGTGTGCGCTCCCGTGATGACATCACACATGACATCATCACGCAGGCCGGTGTGCGCACGCTTGCACGTGCGCGCAGGGCCAGATCAATGGGGGGGCAGGGGGGTAGTCTGCCCTCGGCACCGCCAAAGAGGGGGTGCCGGGCGCAGTTGCCAGCCCCAGGAGCGCGCTGCCAGCCCTGGGAGCGTGCCTGGGGAAAGGCGAACGGCGCGGGTGCCCTCCCAGCCACCCACGCTGCCTTTTGCCTTTCCCGCAGGACAAGGGGCGGCCGGCTTGTGGGAAAGGCAAAAGGCAGTGCGGGTGGTTGGGAGGCCGCCCGCGCCGTTCGCCTTTCCCCAGGACAAGGGGCGCGCGGCAAGCCGGCCGCCCCTTGTCCTGCGGAGCAGGTGAACGGCGCGGGCAGCCTCCGAGCCACTCGCACTGCCGCCAGCTCCGCAGCGCGCCGGGACAGCCGTCATGCGAGTAATGTCATCATGCAGTGCCAGGACTGCGCGTGCGTAGGGCTTGACTACGGTTGCCCTGGGTGCTGGCAACCGTAGATCCGGCCCTGCACACGTGGGGGGGGGCCGCCCGGCTGGCCGTCAGCGATCGTCGAAAACCCTTGAGCTGCCCCTACCTCTGGGCATAGAGCAGGGGTAGTTGGGGAGGGGGGCAGGTGAAATATCTGTGAATTTCCTGCATTATGCAGAGGATTTGATAGATGGTCCCTGGGATCCCTTCCAGCTCTATGTTTCTATGTTAAGTATCATAGGAGCAGAATCAATTAAAAATAGGTATGTTTAAATGTAGCCAAAAGTTATTTGTGACTATATGGTTAGAAAGAAAACCAAGAAGAGAGAACAAAACTGAAAGCACTGCTTGAGATTCCTTTTCTCTTGTATATGCACATGTTGGGAAGGGGTGCTACAATGGTACCATTTAATATAAAATCCTTTCATAATCCCTGTTTAATTAAAAAAAGAAGATTCCAGGCAGTCATTTAAAAACTGCTGTTTCTCACTGTCAGAAGACCTTAACAGAGTTTTAAAACTACAGCTGTAGCATAGGTGCTTATCAGCCATGAAGCAGCATGTATCATTGTTTGTGATGTTTAAAGTATTATATATGAAACGCTCTTTTGTTCTTGAAAATTCCTTTTTACCTCCTGCTTTTCCTTTAGTCTTAGTAAAACTTGGCATGGTACCTTTTTCCCCTTAAGATGACTCTCTAAACCTCACAATATTGCAAGCGAGTATTTTTAATTCACTTGTAGAAACTGTAAAGATTTGAGTTCATTGCTTCTGAGGTTTCTTTCATTACATTTCTATATACACACTTGCTCAACGCATACACACACTTCTTCCTATTTATTTATTTTTACTTCATTTATAGCCCACCTTTCTCCCTAATGAAACCCAAAGCAGCTTGTATCATTCTCCTTTCCATTTTTACCCTCACAACACCCCTGTGAGGTAAGTTAGGCTACAAGTACATGACTGGCCTAAGGTCACCCAGCAAGCTTCCATGGTGGTAGGAAATTGAACCTGGTTCGCCCAGATCCTAGTCTGTCTCTCTAGCCACTAAACTGCACTGCCTAGACAAATATTGTCTATTTTAAAATATTAATCTTACTGTTAATTGTTTGAAGTATTGCTTTATATGACTGCATTAGAAATAGAAAATGGGAGGAGGAAGCAATATTCGAGAATTGAAAAAAGGACATTTATATCAACGTTATGTTGGATACTTATTTCAAACAAAGTGATGATTTTTAAATTGATTTGTTATGATGGAACTATGCTAGAAATTTTCACTTTGTAAAAGTTATTTATTTACACTTGTATGTTCTGATTGCCATCATATTGCAATGCAAAAGTACACAGTATCTTTTATTAGAACCAGTTAAAAGGTCACAACACAATGAGCCAGCATTTGAACTCTCCAGAACTTTCCATTATACTGGATTTTTTTTTAAAGCAATTGTGGTGAGGTGACAATGTCTCAGGGCAGAAGCCTCCACGTCCACAGTTTATGGCAGTATATAAAGTATATTGTGTGAGGGAGAATTTCTGAAAAGAGATGGCATCAGAAAGTTGCCTGAATCTTGCACTTCATTTGCTCAGTGACGGGCAAGGAAAAGTATTTTACTTATACTCTTATTGCTACATAATTTTACACACATGAGATCTAAAGCACTGTGAAAGTGCTAATCTGTCCTCTAAAACTTTGTTGCTTTTTCATAAAGCAAGGCCATTGGGTGAGGACAGATGCCCCAACACCCAAGATGTTGGCCCTGAAGGAAAGATATAAAAGAGGAAATAGGAGAAGAAAGAACAGGCATTTTAGTAGCTTAATACTTTCTGGTGATGCCAGAGCTCAAGGAACACAGATCAAAACTAGTCCTTCTATTTGGGTTAATTTACTATAGCCTTTAAACTGTTGTTCAGATACTCTATGCTTTTGATAGCCTTCAGCCCATCATTGGGCAATGAGTACAGTTAGGCTGCTTTTAATTCCTCTCTATATAATACCACTGACTATTTACTTATTTATTTCATTGATAGTCTGCCTTCCTCTCAGAAACTCAAAGCAGATTCTAGGATGCCTCATAAAAATTCAAAAAAATTGTGCCATGGAGCACATGCTTGGATTATATTTAAAAGACAGATGCTTTATACATTGGTTTTGCTACATATGAAGAGGTAAAGGCATTCTATACTTTCAAAATTAGCACAAACTTTTGTTTTTTCCATACAATGTTTGGTTTGGGTCTAAAAGGCGAGGGGCAGTGAAAATCTTTGCGTGTGTGTGGGGGGGTGGCTCTTGGCAGACCCGTCTAAGGGTGGCACTACATGCAACAGACTGTTCCATTATTATTTTTCCAGATAGGGGCTGCCATTTAAAGGGTAAGATATGTGCAGGAGAGTTGGGCTATTTAAAACTTCTACTTTTTATCACCACCCCTCATTTTTTTTCACCTCTGCAAGAGAAAGCTTTTGGGTACTCGTACATTTTCCCCTGGAGAATAAAAGCAACTTGTGGGTATCAGTGTTAAGTGGAGGAGAAAGTATGAAGGGAAAGAGTTAAATAGCTCCCTTTTCCAGGAGCCACTCTTCCTATTTACATCACAGTTCTTATGGCTACAATACATTAAAAAACTGTCTTGGAAGATAATCACAGAGCTATACATAATACACAATTCTGCATTGTGTGTAGCACCATTTTGGGATAGGTGTAAACATTGCAATTTGGTATATGTGGTTTAAAAATACATGGCATTATTCAGGTGTTTCCAGATATATCTGTCTTATTCAGGTATATTTAGGTATACTGGTATATACATTCATGAATTATCCAAATATATTTGGGGATATCCAGGGATAGCATTTTAAAGATTGCAGTGCCTTCTCCCCCTCCATTGTAGGTTTCCCAGTCTACAGAAGGAGGAGGAGGAAGGGAGGTAGTGTTACTGTGTGTGTGCCTGTATCAGTATTGTTTGTTTGCAGTATGCCATTGCCAGGTCTGGCCGTCTGCCTTGGTACTACTGGCTTGCCAGTTTGGTTGCTGGGATTCTTGGGTTTGACATTGGTTCTGTTGGGCTTGTAACAGTGTCCCTTGCTTCTGTTTGGTTCTGCTGGGATTCTCTGGTTTGGAAAGGTGGAAACCCAAAATTGGAGGAAAAGGGTAAATGACCCAATAGAAATTTTCTATACAAATTTAATGAAATATATTATAAAGTGACAAGTGCTCTAATAAATAAATAAGTAAATAGATAAGAATACAAGATATATATTTTCCTCCAATTATGGTCCACCTTTCCATTACAGTTAAATTTGGAGGGGTCTCTACTACTTCTAGGATTCTCTGGTTTGGCATTGGTTCTGCTGGAATTCACAGGTTTTACATTGGTTCTGTTGGGCTTTGTCGCTTTTGTTTGCATTGGAGGCTTGGCCAGTGTGGTTGCTCATATGTTTGGCTAAGGCTCTTTTTTAGGCTTCTGTCTTTGATCAGGAGAAATCATGGGATGTTTTTCCCCCTATAGGAAATAACAGAGAGTGGCTGGGGGACCATTTCAGGGGCCCATAAATATGGACTCCTTAACCTAATAGACTTGAAACTTGGCGAGTCTTTAGTGGACAGGCTGGGCTAGGTTCCCTGCAATTTTGGTGTAGTTTGCTTGAAAAACACTCCCCTCAAGCCCTCTGAAAAGATTCCCCCATAGGAAATAATGGTGCTGAATATCTTTGGAATTCTGAATAAATCCAAGATCTGAATACTATACTGGTTTTGTTGGACCCGAATATTGGGAACACCAAATAGTCCAGATAACCAAATTTGGGGGGGGGGCAGGCTGGGCTAGGGGGCAGGTTAAAGTGCACAACCCTAGTAAGGATTTTGAAATAGTGAAAGTGTGTTAAGAAATAACTGTTCAGGTTACAGATATGAACCAGCCATTAAAAGTGAGTTTATGACAGATGTGAAGTTGCAGTTTTGACTCCAGTTTGCACCATTGAGGGTGAGTTTGCCAAACCGAACTCTTCTATTTAGGCAACATGGTGAATCCAGCATATTTCACTAGAAAAACTGGTTATATGAATCCAAACCTAGTTTAGCTGGAGAGTGAATAATTCCTTCCTACCCATTTTTGAAGGATTACAAGATCAGACCCACAAAATTCGGCATGGATCAAGAGAATTCCAAAGGGAGGTAACTAATTCCAATGCAAATTCTGAATGACCAGATATAAATTTTGATATATCTGCTTCCATTAATGCTACCTTGTGGCAAATGGCTGTAAAATCATAAATGATTTCCAAGTCATTAGAATTTATCCAAATATGGAGATATTTGAGTTTAAATATGCTAAAGTTTCTGTGGAACCTAAGTAGCTGAATCTATCACTTTGATCTAGCAGAAGAAAAATTAAGCAAAGTGGTGATGAATATATTAGGGGAAGGAAAAGCAGGAAATTCAAAAGAATATATTCAGAATGCAAGTTCTAGAATAAGGACTGAAGTATTCTACACATTTGAAAAAAGAACAAAACACAGAAGACAAATATAAATAGGATATACTTTATTTCACCACCACAACACAAATGTTTACAATTTAGGTACCAATTTCTTTTGTTTATCAATATATTACTTGTCCCCATCCACCATTTGCTTATCAACCACCATTTCATTTGTTTATTGTCTTTATTTTGTTTTTATTTATTAATAGTCTGATGACCAGGAATCTTGGACAGAACCAATTTTACAACGATTAACCTCAATTACCATCTTCACATAGAAGCCACTGCTGTGGGAAAATTAGCCACGGCCCAAATTATACTAGGGCCTGTATCACGTAGTAGGGGAGACAAAATAACAAGGGGCACCTCGACAGCTATTACCAGCTGTATCCACAGGTCTTCCAGAGGGGTAGTCATTGCACCATCAAAGAAAGTGTGAGAATAAGGTTTTAGTCGCCCCAGACCCACCTGCATATAATCTATCTGAGTAGAGTACACCTTGGAATCTACCCACTATGACAGCAGAAGAGAAAGAATTTATCTTGGCCAAAAGAAAAGTCCTCTGATATTGGGGGACAGTCAGTGGATGAAGATAAGATAGAAGAGTAGAAGGGGACATAATAACAAAAAAACAGCCGATTGACAGTGTAATCCCTCTAGTGCTCTGTCTAAGGATGCTCTAGCAGCTCACAGACAGGAGGAACAAAGGAGGCAACCCTAGAAAAGAAAGTTTGGTTTCAAGACTGGATCACCAATGCGAGACAGAAGGATCTGATCATACAAGAAAAAGAAAACAGAAAGCAAAACCTTCAGATACAAGGGGGGGGGGGACTGCTTCCAAGCTTGGCATTCCACTGATCCCAGGCCCAGTTCAATTTCCTGTGCCTTTTTTGTCTCCTACTGTCTGTCAATGTTTCTTCCAGTTTGTAACTCTGCTGTAGCTAACACCTCAGCTCAGTACAGAAGCTAGTGAGCATACACAAATGGGTAAGAATGCAACTAGTGACCTTCATTATACGTTTTAGAGTGAAGTGAATCAATTGTATTTTGCTTTAAAAAGGCAGACGTAGTTATGGTGGCCGTACCAGAAATCAGGAATAAGAAAAAGATGTTAAGTAATCAGAGATGAAATAGCCAGGCCATGAACACTGACAAAGAATGACTGTTGTTGTATTCAATTGGCATTTCAAATTTATGCCTTGAATTAAGATGAAACAACTTTCCCGTGTTTTTTCCTATATTAATATATGATATACTTTCATGCCAGCAAACTACAACTTTGAAAAAAAGCATTTGACAATGTTGCCATTAAAGTACTATGAAAAACGCTTGCAGTAGAAAACAAGGCATTTCAGAGAAACAACATCAGCAGTCATGAAATGGTTCATCTTACTTCACCCTTCTTAGATAATGAGGTTTACTTTTTTTCAAAAATGTAAAGCTGCCAGCTTATACTATAAAGAATCATACAAATCTTTTTAAAAAAAAGACAAATATGAAAATGATCTCTGTGTTATATATAGCTTTTTTGCACATTATGATAAGAGATCTATGCAGATAACCTGTCTGCAAATTTACTCATTGTGTTGGGACAGAGCATGGGCACAAACATGCTGGCCGCTCCTCACCCCTCCACATGATTGCCAAGTTGTCCACACAGTGTTAATGTGCACAGGAAGTGCACATGCATACGCCCACTTCCTTTGATAGGTGGGCTTGCATGCAGACACTTGCTCTGCATGTTTGCACTGAAATCAGTCTGTTTACTCTGATTTCAATAGGAAACACGTTTCTAGATGTAATTTTGTCCTTACGCACCAAATTGCACTCATTTAGCCAAGGAAGTCTCCTTTCCAAATTTCACATCACTAGCATAAAACATTCCTTTTCTATAGATAATTAAAATTCTTATTTACAGAACAGGCATGGGGACTTGGCTTGTGAGATTTCTTCTTCCTTCCCAGGGCCCTCAATAAATAAGAGGAAAAGGTCTTGGGCTTTTTTTTTAACAGAAATGGGACATGCAGGGGTGGGAACTGTCCCCCATTCCCAAACTGTCTTGCTCAGCTGTTTCTTTCAGCATGTCTCTCCCAACCTAGCTAACTTCCTATATCAGAGCTTGGCTGGGAGAAAATATGCTTTAAACACATGTAGTTTGTCTTCCCTGAACCATGCATTCTAGTTGGCTTCTTTACACATGAACAGCAAGTAGGGCAGGAGGAAACAATTTGTGTCAGGGACAAAGTTCTTATTACTTTTATGTGAAATGACCGATGTTACCAGATCTTGGATGCTTAATCAGCATTTAATTATCACTAAACATCACTTCCTCATCACTTAACTCTCACATCACGTCATAAGGACGTAAGAGGCGTCTTGCTGGATCAAACCGGTGGTCCATCCAGGGCTGGATACCCAAAAGGCAGATTAATATGTGCTTAGGGCACCAGTAATAAGGGGAACCAAAAAGAGAGATTTTTAAAAAAAATGATTTTTGATTTTTCAAAAAAAGCATTGATGTAATCATCATGAGGAAAATTAGAACTTTGTTGGAATTTGTAACAACAACAACAACAACAACATTTGATTTATATACCGCCCTTCAGGACAACTTAAAACTCTCTCAGAGCAGTTTACAAAGTGTGTTATTATTGCCCTCATGGCAATCACCCTGGGAGGTGGGTAGGATTGAGAGAGCTCTGGAAGGGCTGTGACTGACCCAATGTCACCCAGCTGGCTTCAAGTGGAGGAATAGGGAATCAAACCTGGCTCTCCAGATTAGAGTCCTGCCACTCTTGATGAACAGGAGGTTGTCCTGCCCCTGAGAGGTAAAACAGCCACTCAGCTGTTTCATCCCTTAGCTTATGGGAGCGCTGCCCCAACATCCAACTACCTTTCAGAGGGGAGATGGGATGCTGGAGGGAAATGGAGCAGCAACTCAGTTCTGGCTGCCTCAGTGAGACAGCACATATTCTTGCTGGGTGAGGACTGAGTTTTGAGGACTATCTCTGGTGATGAGCAGACCGCATACCCTTTAGTCTCATGCTTGGGAATGGGCAGCCAGGTGTGGGAGGAATCTTGTGCATATGTTCAAGGATCTAACCTAGTAGCTAGTTAGAGAATGCCTGTTTGTACTTGAATACAGAGGCTAAGACATTCCCTGATGTTGTCTCCTAGCATTAGAGTTCAAAGTTTACTACTTCTGGATAGGGAAGTTCCCCTTAGTCATCACGACCAGTACCCATTAATAGAACTATCCTCTACACTTTTTGTGTTAGTCATATTGTAGCATTTCAACCCCCTCTGAAGCTGAAAGGTTTTTTTTAAGGCACTAACGTTATAACGTTGCTATTTAAATTTTTAAAAAATCAGGGAAAAATTGATTCGTTGCTATTCAACCAATCAGGAAGCAGAGGAATAAAGGGACAGATGAATGGGCCAGGCCTCACATCAAATAAAACATTCTGCACTTCAAAAAAGTGGTTTGACTTGGCTGGAAAAAGAAATCAGAGTATGTGGGGAGGGAGAAATGCTGTGGAAAGATTGATCCTGTGGCAGATGTTGCCTTTCTTCATGTGGAATGCAAAAAAGTCTGGAAAGCAGGTTGGAGACTGAATTGGGGTATTTCCAGGGCCGGCGCACCCGTTGTGGACAGGTAGGCGGTAGCCTCAGGGTGCGGGGTGCCGTAGGGGGTGCCAGAGGAGGCGTGGGGGCTGGGAGCATGTGCCATGGAGCTGCAGCCTCCTAGCCCTCCCACCCCGCACAGCTGCCAGCACACACCCCCGGCCAGGCGCAGCAGCCACGGGCAGGCATCTGCGGAGGTGCAGGGCAACCATGCAGGAGAGCTCTGAAGGCCACCCGCGTGCCGTCCCAGCCACCCGCTGCAGTGGTCGGGCTGACGGCGTGCGTGCACCCGTGATAACGTCACATGTGACGTCATCACGCAGGCTGGTGCGGGCGTGCAGGGGCGCCCGGCCCACCGGCCGGCTACAGGCGCCGAAAACCCTGGCGCCGCTGCTGGGTATTTCAATCATGTTTACAGAACTCTGGAGAGAATTCAATGCAGCATGAGGCCAGAACTGATGGGAAAACCCCACGTGGAAAAGACCAAGCTGTCCACTGCATTTCTGTTTTACAGGTTTAAATTCTCTCCCCAAAGAATTGTGTTCATAGCAAGGCCAGTTTAAAATGAATAAATACATCCCTAGTTTGTCTCCATGAGAGGATGCCTGGGCACCTGCCTTTACACCCTCATCTCCAAAATGCTGCCTACCATTTAGTACAAGCAAAGTATTTCCATCTGGCAGCTGAGCGTCATGTGTGGTGTTTAACAGCATGGCCAATGCCTGCTTATCCTACAGTAGGAAGAAGTCTTGGCTTCTTCCTCTACCCCCTATTCATCATGCATTTCTACCAATGTGTACAAGTGAAACCTTATTTTTGCTGCCTGCAGGGCAGATGTACCGGCTGGCACTGTCATGGGGAAGGACTTATATAACATGTATGCCTTGATCCCTCCCTACTGGTGCTCCATTACAGTGGATGGAAGTGATGAAGCACTTCTCCTGCTTACATAGTGGCCCCAGATAATGGAAACAATTAGAACCCATGGTTATATAGTCAGGAAGTTCTCCCTAAGTCTGTGAGACAGTACAATAGTGACATGTCACATATATCTCCTGATTCACTTTTGGCCCTCAATGCCCCACCCCCTACCACTTTTCCAGAAACCAAACCAGATAGTCTGTACCAGAATAGTAATCAGATCAGAAGACTGTTGAAATAATATAGGACTGGTCCAGTATCTCTGAATGGGACATGGTTTGTTTGGGATTTTTATTAGAAATTTACAACTGCATATTCTACTCTTTACAAAAATCAAATCAAACGGGATTATATACTGTATTCTGTATGAATGCTAGAAACCATATGGGTACTTATCACATGCTCCACTTTTTAGTACTCTGCACTACATTAAGTGAGCAGTAAATTAATTCAATCTATTACTGTACAGTTCTACAGATGAATCCCCACCAAAAATTCATGGGTAGGAATTTATACTTCTAAAGCTGTGCTGAAGTTGCCCTCCTTTACAAATCTCTCATCATGTGAACTTTTAACTAAGTGTATCACATTTTACCATTTCCCCTCTAGAATGTATAGGAAAGAAGTGCTATTTTTCCCCATCAGCATTTCAGCACTATTTAAAGTTGACATTTTTTGTTGTACAAAAATCAGGAAACTCAGAAACAAAAAGTTGTTGGCATCTGTCATCTTGGCTGTTCAGTGCATGTGTTCAAACAGTGTATGGCACTACCAAGCTGTGCAATCACATGATGAAAACCCTGTTATAATACATAAAAAGTACTCTCTTGCATGGGAAATTGTCGGTAGGCATAAAACCTCAGCTTCTCCTTAAACGCAACGTGGAACATAAAATAGTTTTAACTGATTTCATGTCCTACAACTTGCCTGATAGGTAAAGTCAAGTCAGGTTCCCAGCAGCCAAGTCTAGGAAATTCTGGGCTCACTCTGCAATATTTTAGCAACAGGAATCTCAATGAAAGCAGTATCAGCCATTCACCCAATCTCTCGAAAATCCTCCTAAAACATACTCCATAATGTTTTGCCTATCAATTTAAAATAATTCTTCCATTTGCTTAATTTCCAACATCATTGCATGTCTCTAGCAGGTTTGTTTTCCATCAACATAAACTTTTAATTTTCTTTCAAGACAATAACAATAATCATGTCCTTGCCTGTGGACATAACATCTAAAGCTGAACCTGTTTTTAAAATTAATCTCATTATTCTATGTCAGAGTTCTCAGTGCTTTTTTTGTTATCAGTTGTGGAAATAGCTTCCAATGGAAAGCAAAAGGTTTTATCTGTCATTGGCACTGTTCGCTATAGTTTACTTGGCAGGAATTTACCATTGGTAATACTAATAGTGCATGATTATATATTGACAGGATTTGGCTGATTTTAACTAAGTTTATGGCAGAGAATAATATTTTCTGCTTCACAGAGAGTACAAGTGGAGAAGAGGGGGGTTTCTGCTGCCAGGGAAGCCAGTGAGGGGGTGCTCTGGGAAGGGGGCCACAGTTTAGTACTATAGCGACATCATTTTCATGAAGAGATTCTCAAATGAAGCCCCGGCCCCGAACTTACCTGGGCTGGCGTTTGTGGGCCCGCGTGGCCAGGGAAGAGAAAGCAGGAGCGGCGTCTGTGCCGGCCCCAGCAAAAAACACGCTTGCAGCCTTGGGCTGAGAGCGTGGGTTTGAAATGTTCCCAGCCGGCCAATCAGAGCAGCCGGCTGGGAGCTGCAGGGGGCAGGAGCCATTGCCCGACCTGAGTGAAAGAGTTTTCACTCAGGTCCTCCCGTCCTCTATAAGGTTCGGGGCCGGCCTCCCCTGGACGCAGTCGGCTCCGGAACAGCGATCCCCACCCACCCTCCGCAGGATTAAGTTAGAAGTTACTATGGTTATACGGTTATGTGTGGCTGACGACGGTATTGCTGTTTTAATATATTCTGAGGCAAGCATGATTGGGCTGTATGGTGAATGTTAATATGTTATTTGTCACAACTTTCAATGAGCGGTTTGGGCATTGGGCACCGATCCCTTGGGTGGGGGGAAAGGGCCTGTGTGCACTGTTTCCCCATAGAGGAGATCCCCATAAGGGGTCTTGGACCAGGCTTGGCAGTGGTAAGCCCAGCTCGGGGTGCTGACAGAACAACCCTGCGTTCAGGTGACGGGGGACCACGCAGAGGCTACCGCCCAGTGTGGCTTCCTCATCTGTCATCCCATGGTGTCCCCTTTTCAGCAGGCGGGCTGATAGGGTAGAGAGTCATTGGTGGGCAGGCAGGTCTGCCGATGCTGGGATCCGTGCCCTACGCTGCCATGGCTCTTTTACACTGTAATCAATAAAGTTGTGGCCTATTTTATCCAAAGCAAGCGTCAGTGTGTTATTCTGCTTGGGAGTCCCGGGCCATATCAAGCTGGGCCCGCAAATGCCTGTCATGTATAGCTAAAGAAGTTCATGTGGCAGGGCTGAGAAAGATTTCTGGCTGTCTCAGACAGCTTTGTAAGTTCACATGTTCAAGAAGCTTGTGGTGCTGCATGGTTTTCAAGGGAAAAGGGGATCCAGCACACCTACTGATGAGCATTGAGAAGTAGTAGCAGAGAGAGACTTCTTTCACACATGCTGAATAATTCAATTTCAATGCACTTTAGCAATTTACTAAACAAATAGCAAACAATTGCCGAAGTGCATTCAAAGTGCATTGTCTTGCATGTATAAAAGTAGTCATTGCGACTGCTAGGTCAGCACCATAAAAGCACTGCTGACATCATGGTCAGTACCTGCCCACTAATACTGCAGCCCCCCGCATCACTGATATATCTGGTCCCCCTTTTTCTTTGGTCTCTGCTCATCTCCCAATTTCCCAGTGTATCCTTTCACTGGCAACTGCTGGCAGCTGAATAACCCTGTATAAAGCACAGGAATGTTCATACAATATGCTGGCATGTTGCAGTATACCCAGTATAAAGCATGCATGGCTGCTTCAGCTAAGAGCTAATGTACAAGAGAAAGGGCTCAGTATGGATCCTTGGGGATCTTTACTTGCATGTGCAAATTGTACACACAGATACCATTTACTGGAATTTTTTATTACATAAATTTCTTCACACTTTTTTTTTTTACTCTTCCTCAGATTGAATTCCAGCACAACAGAGGGATAGGGTAGTCTATACTATCTGCATAGGTTCCAAATTTGTGATACAACTATGGAATTGTGTGGGCCACATAGTAGCATGTCCTTGAGATTTTCCCAGTATGGTAGATCCACACATCTTGCTCACATTTTATTAGGCAATAAAAACAGCTTTCTTCCTTATAAACAAAGCAAATAACTGTTAAAATTATGAAACGAGGTTTCTTCAAAAGAACGAAAAGGTGTCACTTTTAAATGTCAATGGTATAGCCTATATTTCAATTTATCAAGCATATTGACTAACAAAAATAGAATACAAATGTGGGGGAAGACAGCACTAGCAGTTGGTTTTATTTACTGGGGGGGGGGAACCAAATCTGGGCCTAGATGATTTAATAGTTGGATGGAGGATGATCTGCTTATTGTTTCTTCATTTCATTGAAAAGAAACAAGTAAAACAAAAAAAACCCCTCTTTTATCTATAGCATGGTGGATGGTTTGGATTTCTCTTAAATGAAATAAAATTAATATTTGGGAAGTGAAATTCATATTAATTTTTTTCTTTAGTTCCATGAGTTTTTCGTAATACACATTGACAAGGTAATCCATTTAGGATGATTTCACAGGGCTTTCCTCCACTTTAAACTCAGGAGTAATTTGCTATCATAGATCTCAGCTTTCAAGGATGATTGTTAAGATCATAGTTCTAGTGATGAGACTTGTGTTTTGCTGGAGTGCATTAAAGTGGATGACTTTGTTTTGATACTTTTGAGTGAGTCTTGGTTTCAAAGATGCCAATGAGAATATCTCTCTATTTGTCTTTATTCCCCTGTGGATTTATGACATACAGATAGTAACTAGAGATGGACTCGAAATGGGGGGGGGGGGGGGAATGAACGCTGAGTTTCATGGTTCATTGCGTTCCATGAAACATGAACTACGAACTTTCACGAAATTGTCCCATTTCGCAAAATGATTTGTTTGGTTTGTGATTCATCAGATCCCGGAGCCCTACAACGGTCCCCTTCATACCCAGAAATGCCAAACTCGCATGGAGACTTCAGCAGGCTCTCCTCCAACAACCCTCCAAGTAGCTCACTTCAGGCTCTCTTTGCTGACTTTTCCCTCCCATCCTCCTGGCCTCCTGCTTTCTGCCACTGCTGGAAGAAAAGTCAAACAGAATGGATCTGCTTGGGTTTTCCTCTATTCAGGTTCTCTTTGCTGACTTTTCCTTCCCATCCTCCTGCTGCTCTGACATTATTTATTTATTTATTTATTATATTAGTTTTTAGTCCGCCCTCCCTGCCAGGTGGGCTAAGGGCGGACTATGTCCTCCTCCCACCTCCAAGTTCTCAAAGGAAAAGCTGAGTAGAGCAGATCTGCTCAGGATCCGCTCTGAGGAGCATGGGGGTGGGGGAGGGTGGGAAGGCATGTCAGAGCAGCAGGAGGACAGGAGGTAGAGAGTCAGGGAAGGGATCCTGAAGTTGGCAAGCAGCGAGCAGCAACAGAAGGAGCTGCTGAGGCTGCCGCCGCCACTGCTGCTCCACCATCCTGTTCTTAAAAACAGAAAAGGAAAACAGAGAGGGGAAGGAGTCTCTGACTACAGTTCCCAGGTAAACTTGTGCAGACCTGCATTGCTCAGCTCTCAGGTTGTCAGGGAGAGCTGCCTATCAAGGTTATGTGGACTAAGATTGGGGTTTCCACGGCAACAAAAGGTCTGCAGACATTCCAGGCCTATGTTGCTTAGGGAATCAATGGATCGGTGCCAGCCTGTCCGGCATCATGAAGCGTTTATAAATTGAATGAATTGGCCCCCAAAGTTGTGGATTTCATGAAACACCATTTTCGTGATACATGAATCGTCCTGATTCATCACGCAATTTGATTCATATTTCAATTCATGCCCATGTCTAATAGTAACCTTTTGGTATATGTATATAATGGTGACTGTTCATAAGCAGTGACTGTCGATTCCTCAGAAGTTGTTAAGCACTGAGCGATAGGAAGTCCAGGTGCATTGCTAAAGAGTTAGTTTCCTTTGGGCAAGAAATAGATTAGTAATTTATAATGTACTTGTAAGATCTGTTTTACAAACAAATAGAATCTATTAGAAGCAAGCAGATTTCAAAAGTAGGCAACACAACCATTAGGCAGCCACACCCTATTACTAGCTTAAAAATTACTGTTCTTTTTGATTGACTCGATCTCTGTCTCCATTCAAATTGCAACTGTTTCTCTGGGTGAGGGTATCATATTTCAAATGCTGAGGACATTGAGCAAAATTTGTGTTCTTCTCTTAAACCCCTGAACAACAATCCATCAAGGATTGTCAGATAAAACCTTAGGCCCACTTCTGCTAATCATCAGCCAAAATAAAAAATATACATTGGGAACTTTATGTTACAGACTTTCCAGGTCAATATTGTCATCAAGAACACTGTGAACTGTGTCTGGACAACAGAGAAAAACTGATGTAGGTGATGGGGGCGGGGAGAATATCCATGGAATTTCACCTTACTAATGTCTCTAACAGTGACACAATAAGATGAGTTTTACAGTGCAATCCTGAGAAGAGTTACTCCAGTCTAAGCCCATTATTTTCAGTGGGCTTAGATTGGCGTAACTCTTCTCAGGATTGCGGTCTTACTCTTCTAAATCTGCTGAAGTTAGTGAACTTAAAATGGAGTAACTCTAAGATGGTATTGTAAATTTGTGCAATGTTTTCCAATCACAGTACTTGGTTGGGATTACAGAACTGTAGTGTTTCCCCCCTACCCATAAGCTATCAGAGCCATTGATATGTCCTTCATTTTCTGCTTCCATCTGCCTGTCCACTGAGCAATCAATAGATGTATTTAATCAAGTTATATTTTTGTAAAAATGCACAGCATGGGTGGTTTTGGGGGGGGGGAGTATATAAGGCCAATGCTAGAATTATTTAAATCTCATGCTTTTTAAAAAATAGAACCATGAATACCAAACAAAGCTCCACAATTCATGTGATCTTATCCAGTGTATAGACACAATAGCATAAAACTACAATAACCTCTGGCTGTGAATATCTCATAAAAAGAAATACAGTATGTCATAATATTTTAGACAGGATTGCTTCCTGGAATCTGAACAAGATACATAGTCATTGTTCATCAAAGGCAGTGGGATTCACAGACTTCTGTTTAGAGCTCTGGCAGAGAAGGCTCCAAGCTGTCCGTCAAGTTTGGCTTGTGGGTATGAAGACTCAAATTTTGAATTCTGGCACTGAATAAGAGAGGTCAAGGTTCAAATTCTGAAAACAGCCCATACGTAGACAGAAGGAGAGGGGAAAAAAACCCTTTAAAATGATGAATATTTCACAATTTTATTAGCAACTGTCTTTTTTACTGTAAAAAATTCCATCCTAGACATTCAACAAACTTGATATAGCAGACCTTCTTATAAAGCGAGTATTACTGGGTTATAAAAAGAAAGCAAAGGAATTTTTTGGGGGGGGGCAAATAAATAACAGAAGTTTTACATATTACATTTATCAAAAACATCAGAGGACATGACCTTTTGGGAGAGATCATATTTTCAAGTTCTTCTAGATTCGTCTTTTAAACAGCAGGCCAAGCAATGTCAAATATACCCTTGCAACTTAAACAATGACTGCATCCAAAGGCAGCTAGACAACATCTACATTTTTCAAATTATAAGTACATTGTCTTAAAAATCATGTTGTTACCACTTGTCATATAAACCAAGAGGCCAATAAATCAGTAGCAAAAATGCCTAGTGATACAGTTTCTGACCAAGCTCATGTACCCTGCCAATAACATGCAGACCCATGGTGACCAATCAGAAGGAAAACTCTAGGCGAACTTGATCTAACCTATGATGGAAGCTGATTAGTCCCCAACATCTTTTCCCAAATCCAGATTCCTTCTTATGTATATACAGGGCTTTTTTTCAGCAGGAACGCGGTGGAACGGAGTTCCGGAACCTCTTGAAAATGGTCACATGGCTGGTGGCCCCGCCCTCTGATCTCCAGACAGAGGGGAATTTAGATTGCCCTCCGCGCCATGTGGCGCGGAGGGCAATCCAAACTCCCCTCTGTCTGGAGATCAGGGGGCAGGGCCACCAGCCATGTAACCATTTTCTGCGAGGGCAACCCACTCAGTTCCACTACCTCTTTTTCCAGAAAAAAAGCCATGTGTATATAACATCTCTTATTTTCCTTGTTATTTCTATCTTAAGAAAACATTTCCTAGATTGCCCTATCATTTTCTGTACTTCTGTTCTTAACTAACCATTCAAATTCTACCTCAGTTCCTAAGTGTCGTTGTCTTGTTTATCTCAAATGAAATTGTCTGCAAAGGAATGTACCATTTCTGTGTTTTGTACAGCACATAACACTCTATTGGCTGTTAAGAAAAAGACGGAAACACTACCAGTGATTGTGATGAAAGTAGTAATAGTGCTGTCATCAGGGCCGGATCTAGAGGGGGGCCAGGGGGGTAGTCTGCCCCCAGCGCCGCCAGGGAGGGGGCGCCGGAAGCAGCTCCCAGTGCGTGCAGGCGGCAGCATGGGCAGCCGTGCTGCCTTTTGCTTGCCCCGCGGGACAGGGGGCGGCTAGCTTGCCGTGCACCCCCTGTCCTGCAGGGCAGGAAAAGGGCAGCGCGGCCGCCCACGCCATTCACTTGCCCTGCAGGAGAGGGGGAAGCCGGCCGCCCCCTGTCCCGCGGGGCAGGTGCATGGCGTGGGCAGCCTCACAGGCTCCCACGCTGCCTTTTGCTTGCCCCGCGGGACAGGGGGCGGCTGGCTTGCAGTGCACCCCCTGTCCTGCAGGGCAGGCAAAGGGCAGCGCGGCCGCCCATGCCACTCGCTTGCCCCGCAGGAGAGGGGGCAGCCGGCCACCCCCTTTCACGCGTGGCAGGCGCATGGCGCGGACAGCCTCGCAGCCTCCCTCACTGCCTTTTGCTTGCTCCGCAGGACAGAGGGCGCGCGGCAAGCCGGTCGCCCCCTGTTCCACGGGGCAGGCGAAAGACAGCATGGGGGGCTGCAAAGCCGACCGCGCCATTCGCTTCTGAAGCGAATGGCGTGGGCAGCTTCTCAGCCCCCTGTGCTGCCTCCGGCACACAGCGTGATGATGTCATCAAAATGACGTCATCACGCCGCGTCAGGAGCACGTGCGCGGGCCGGCAAGCGTTGCCCCGGGCGCCGGGAGCGCTAGATCCGGCCCTGGCTGTCATAATCCACATCCATGATAATGTCATTGACTAATATTGTTCAAAAATCTAGACTTATAAAGTTCCTGTGGAATAAATGGCCATTTTGTCTTCATTGGGGTAGTAGTCTGCATTTTGTGAAATTAAAAAGTTCAATGGCACCTGTAACAGGTAACTTAGAAAAGCATATGATTGTAAACATCCCATCACAAAAACAGGTTAACACTGTAAGCTAGAGTCTACTCTTGGTCACACAACTATGTTGCTAAAAACAGAATATGACCCGCAAGTGTCAGCTGAAAGCTGCTGTGAAAGCAATTTTTATTTCATACAGTTGCTATTTGTGCTAATAATTTGGTGTTGGCAGCAGCAGTCCATGTGGACTGACAGCCAAAGCTAAGGTCTGTTCGTCTTCCAGATATATTATAAAGCCTGTCTTATTTTTTGGCATTTAATGAAAGACTAGATTCAGAAATATGAAGATCCAGGATTAACTTTATGCAGAGTACCTGTGAAATCTAATTTCCTGAGGACTTCTGAGTTTAATAAGTATACATTCTAAAAAATGCCTGTGGATTCATATGAAAGAAATGGAACAAATAAATGCTATAATAAATAACAAAGAGTAAGCAACATCTTAGTTTGTATTCATTCTAGTCAAATATTTTGAAAAAATGTTGATCAAAAATGCAGATCCAGATAAATGACCCAATAAACAGATGAGAAGAATATTCAAAATGTTGGTTTGTTTCTAAAACCTTCCCTTACAAAATGTACCGTGCAATCCTAAGGAGAGGGAAGTGCTCAGGAAGCCAACTAGCTGCTACACTGGTATATCTCACACTTACGCCGGCATAAGCCAGATATGCACCCTAGTGCTACCCTGCTGCTCACATGTGCAAGCAAACCCTGCTGCGGGGCCCCTCAGGATTGTGCCCTGTGTATGAAAATATAAAAATGTCAAAGCATTTAAACAGTGCAATCCTAAGAAGAGTTACTCCAGTCTAAGCCCATTGACTTCAAGGGGCTTACTTTGGAGTAACTCTCTTTAGGATTACACTGAAAGAGTTAAAATGGAGCTGTTAATAACTGGTTAATTAATATATCAGATCATTAAAGCAAAATGTGCTCCACTCTTCCTGTATTCAAAGCTGCTAACATAATAACGAACAAATCCAATAAAAACAGACAGCATCAATAATTAAAAGCTAACAATTAAAATAATTAAAACTATTTAAAATAATTTATAACTGTTCAAAAGCCACTTCCAGTGAAGTCAGTTTCCACAATGAAATCTCAGAACCCACCAAGACTCAACTTGGATACTATCTATGGATCAGCATAGCTACTTAGGAGTGGTAAGAATCTCTGTACAATATGAAGATGTGAGAAGGGCAACTTTAGGAAATGCAATCTGCCTTTCAAAATTAAGCCTGGGTCCAACAGAATTCCAACATGCTTTACCTACTAGGGACTCAAAAAACTCCATCTCTTGCAAAGCAGATGAATTCCTTTCCAGCATCTTGTGCAAATTCAGTTTCAGTTTTTTCATCTTCATCCATGGCTTTTAAACAGTGTTTCAAAATAGAGACAGACCTGCAGGCTCCTTTTCCAAAGACATATAAATATTATTAATATAAATATTGTAAAAAATAAATATTATCAATGAAATAAAGAACTATAGAGCTGGTTTCATCAGGATACTGAGAACAATGAACTATCACTAAGTATAGCTTCATACATATATTTAAAAGTACTAAGGGTCAATCTGAATATCGCAGTACTATTGCCATCCAACTTTCATTCTGGCCTGGGCTGCCAACACTGGGTAGGGAAATTCCTGGAGATTTGTGTGGGGGAGGGTAGAGCCTGGAGAGGATGTGGTTTGGTGAGAGAAGAGACATTAGCAAAGTATAATTAGCCACTCAAAACTGCCATTTTATCCAGAGGAACTGATCTCTGTATGCTCAAGATCAGTTATAGTTCCAGCAGATTGCCAAGCCCCACCTGGAGGTGAGCAACCTGAATTCTAGGTCCTATTTTTCTCCCCCACCCCCACCCCCGCCATCTTGATGTGGACCAGCTCCTTTCTGCAAGTTGCAGGAAGCCATAAAAACATTTCTGTCCATTAACACCACAAAAAAGCAGAGACCAAGCAGAAGGAATAGGATTATGACTAATCTCTTCAGACCTCCTGAGGAAAACAGTCATTCCAAAAAGAATAGAGCTGAATCCTGAATTGGGCTATCAGATCATTAATCAAGATGATCCCTTTCAGGGATTAATCAGTGGGTCATTAGCAGCAAAGAGATCCTGTTACATTAGCATTCTGTGCATATCCACTTTTGCATTTCCTACAAATAAATCTTGTCATCATCGTGTAATAACGGCAGTTTGAATCGCTCTCCCAAACCACACTTCCCTAGTCAAACATACCTCCTCCCTTCCTAACTAGCGCTCTCTCTTATCCTTTTGGGAAATATTCCCTCTACCTTGAATGAACCTCTTTCCCTTTCAACCAATCTGGAAAGAAAATCATCTTTTGTTTTGACTCAAGAAGAGTCGACCTCTGTTGTATAATTGGGGCCAGAATTCATACCAAAAAAACCTTTCCCCTAACTCATGAGAAGAAAAGTCTGGATACCCACCCTGTAGCTCTGCTTCTCTTTTGAGTTATTTACTGCCTGGACATTCAGATACTGCTTCCAGGTATAGAACTGTTCCTGCACCTGCATGCATAGATGTAGATGTAACCCTTGTTTTACCCTGTCTCTCTACCTCTTGGCCTCTTACCTCCTCACTCTTGCATTCATTGTGTAGGTGTTTAGAATATTTGTTTTTGTGGGCTTGTTAATATGGGTGGGCTTGCAAGTACTGAATATTTGATATTATTCTGACTGCCTGAGTTTTCTAATTCTCCAGTCCAAATTTGTGCATTATTTCTCCCAAAGACTACAATTATAATTCACTTTATATTATAAGTGTACTGTCAAGGCTTGCAGAGGCATCGCCACACTTTGTCAAGAAATTCCTTGCAGAAAATTGTGTGGATCACTATCCAGCATGGGACGGGGAATGTGTCTTCTTTTATGGCTATGGAACTTAAACCAACAGCCCTCTTATCCTATGAATGAGAAGTGGAAGAACGAGGGTTTGCCCCCTCAGTTGGAATGAAAGGCAGACACAGTATTTGGGTTCTAAAATGGGCTGCTTTATTAAAATTACAACAATTAAACATAAACTATGGCAAGGGCCTAACTAGCGGTACAGGTCAGGCCCTGGGGTCACTCCTGGACCCCGCCCTGATCTGTCTGGGCGAGACACCCACTGCCCTGGGTGCGAGCCATCCATCATATGGCTGGGACCCAGCCTGGCCAGGCAAAGTGGTTCACCCCTTTAAAGCTCCCCCACCCAGCCGTACAGCAGCGGGGGGAGATTGGCTTGTCCAGGGGTTCCCCACTAGGGTGTCTGTCCTTGCAACTGGGCCGTACAGCAGCCAGCCGCTCCTGACAGACCCCAATTCCCCACCAATGGGGAGGTGCCAAGGGTGCTCACCAGCCTGCTCAAATTTTCCCCTAACTTAAATCCTGCCACTAGGGAATTACGTCAGTCCCACCATGCCAATTACCTTCCTCTTCTCACAGTGCAAGGTAGGTGAAAAAACTCCACTCCCAAGTGCCAATCAGGGACAAGGAGAGAAAAATTCCTACCTGGCCCCAAAAGGCAACCAGCTAATCCTGCACTGCAATAGGGTGAGGTGGGTGGGCTGAGCACGAGGCGCAACTGAAGGCAACGGGGCGGAGAAGCCAGCTAAGGCTACAGACTCTGCCCCCAATGCTAAGCCCTGGATGCCAGGGTGCGCCTTCTGCTTTCCTCCTTCCAAGGAGGCAAAGAGCGATCACCGGCCTGAGTGGCTGTTGCCACTGGCCAGGATGGCCGAATTTCTTCCTTAAAAAAGGTAAAGATAGTTCCCTGTGCAAGCACCGAGTCATTACTGACTTAAGCCCACTGTATTTTAGTGTGGATTTGACCTGAATTGGAAAGTAGAGTACATGCACACTAACACATGCCTAGTGCATATGTATCTTCCTGATCACACATGGTAACAAAATACCACAGAATGTTCCAAGTAGGTGGATGACTCAACTTCTCCGATTATCATTCTTTGTGAGTTTTTAAAATAAAGGAGCCAAGACTATCCCTGAGACTCCCAGATGTTTTAAAACAGTCACAAATAATATCATGATAAATTGTATCAAAATCTGCTGAAATCCTCATGCAGTAACCATGAGTTGTTTCCTCTGTTGGGTCATTGACCAGAGGGTTATTAAAGCTGGGTTTTGCAGGCAGGAGCAAAGCTAGATTGAAAAAAAAAAAACTTGGACTTGCCCTGCCACCGTATGCTGGATCATACTGCTCAAGAAAGGACAATTTGAAGCTGGCCAAGTCTTCTCTGTCCAAGCAGCTTTGTTTTAATAGGTGATAGCCCATTGTCTTTTTTAAATTGGATGGAGCTTTACAACTCTAAACTCTTCAAAACTCTGTCAACAAAGTATTGGTAATTCTAGTCAATAATTATCCATACTTGATTCCTGCGTTTCACAAGTCTGATGTATAATGGAATTTGCAAGTAGTAGCCTTCACAACTTGCAAATTCCATTATACATCTGTCTTGTGAAACTGGTCTTTTCAGGTCACCAACCTGAAAAGATCTAATTGTAACAAGTGGTTCTATCTGACACTTCTAATACAAACTTTGGAGTCAAAGAGACAGCCACACTGGTCCAAATTTGATCAATTTTGTTAGGAAAGAAATGTGCTAAATGTTCATACTATGCAATTAGTAAGCAAACTTTCCATTGGTTTAGGATTTAATAGACATCCATCTGCACAGACTGAGTATTTCAAATGGATATGAATGAGCTGATACAGTGGTGGTGGGAAATAAAGGGGTTTCCCCCCTACTGCAATCACTACCAATTTACAGACCTACGAATGGGCCATGAAAACAAATTTAAAATTTCAGTACATTTCTCCACATTTTGTTACAGTGAAAACACCATTAAACATTTTGCTTTTGCAAATGTCAAAACCTAAATAAATGTTTCAAAAATGCTAACTGTTTATCATCATGTCAGCAATTTTAATCATTTCATCTTGATGTTGAGAAAACAGCTTTCCTAACTACCATTTCAAATGTCACTCCTTGCTCCACCTGGTATTAAATACAAAAGAGTAAAGGGCACCATGCCAGCATATGTGCTATAACACTTTTCAAAGTGGACCAATCATGTGTATATATTAATTGATTAATTCAAATATTTCTATACTATCCTTACAAGCATGGATTCATATTGGTTCACAATGTACATAAATTATAATTATAAAAAACCCACAACTAAGAATAACTTTAAAAATATATACACCATTTGAACATCAGTAGAAAACCAGCAAATTGGGTCAATATGCAAACTTAGATTTTTCATGCATAGAACACATGAACTTGCCTTACACTGAATCAGCCATTAGTCTACTCTGACTGGCAGTAACTCTCCAAGAGCTAGAGATGCTAGCAATTGAATTTGGGACTTTCTGCATGCAAAGCAGATGCTATATCACTGAGTCACATCAAACCCCCCCCCTCATACTCTACTTTGCCTACTCTTCATACCATTCTAGTATTGCATGATCATCCCTTGGGGTGGGGCGGGGCGGGGGGGGGGATCAGAACAATTCATAACCAGTCAAATGACAATCTGAATCATATCCCTTGCTGTTTCTACAGCCAGTAGAATGTAATTTTTGCAATGATTAATCAGGACTTCACTCCAATGCCTGGAGGTCTATGAGAACAGTGACTTTTAGGACATAAAGAATGTATTGCCATATGAAGCATACAACTTGCTGGGACAGGATGAAAGGGCATGATAATCAGAAAGCTTGAGTTCTTTCAGGCCTGACTTGCAACTTCTCTCTGTTTAGAAATTAAATCCTGACTTCACTGTCAGATAAAAATATCAAGATTAAAAATTTGTGTGGAGATGCTGAGTCTCTATAGGAGAGCTCTACTGTTGTGAAATAAGGAATGCCTGTTCTTTGGGTCAGTGACATTTGGCTGCATGAGGCAGCGTTATCCAATAAATACTGTGGGTGTTTATACTCAGATCCATGCATGAAATCAGTAACGATTTCCATGATGAATAAAAAAATATATTCCTTAAGACAATAACTGTTAAGATGGAACATCAGGTCTTTTCCTGCTCCCTTCACACCATCATATTTAAATCTCCATTATCCTTGGAACTTTCTATTTTATTAATACTTCCTTATAATTTTAAGGATTAGATATATCTAATCTGTTCATTAAGCATCAGATCTGAGGGGATGGCGGGGGAGCCAGCTATCTATTTATGCAGCTCTTGACTCAGGCACCGTCAGTTGACCTTTGCAAGATGTTAGGTCTCAGATTCAGTTTTCCATTTGTTGAAAGGGACATTGGCTTTAGGACCAATCCTAAATAAGTTTCTGTTTTCATACAAGGAGAAATTCTACTTCTGTGGGATTTGTGCTGCTGATTACATCGCTTCCGGCTCCCATGTTGACAGATGTCAGTGTGAGAAAGTTGGTGCTCAGTGTTTCTATGTTAGCATCCCTATGGCTATTTTGGCTATTGAACCAGGATGGTATGCATTTTCTAGTGTTCAAGATTTATTAGTCTGCAATCATCCTAGTTAAAATTAATGTACAGTGAAATTCACACTAGCACAAAAGGCAATTTCAGGCATTTAATTAAGTTTTACTTAAGCCTTATCCACGGCATAGAGGAAGAGGCCCTTTTCTTCTTCTTCCAAAATACTAGAACTTGAGGGCATCTAGTGAAGCTGATGGGTTTTATTGGAGAATCAAGATAGACAAAAGGAAATACTTCTTTATATGATGAGTGAGTAAAATGTGGAATTTGCTGCCCGATGATGTAGTGATGGCCAAAGGCAAAGAGAACTTTAAAATGGGATTAGATAGATTCATGAAGAATACATCTATCAGTGGCAACTAACCACAGGGACTAAAGGGAACCTCCATATAAACCTTTGAATACCAGTGTAAGAAGACAACATCAGGAGAAGACCTTGGCCTCTATGCCCTTCTGTTAACTCCCCACCAAAGTAAGTAGTTGGCCGTTGTGTGAGACAGGATGCAGGACTAGATGGACCACTGGTTTGATCCATCAGGGCCAGGAATGCTAGGAGGCGACGTCAGGGGAAGGCCTCCGCCTCTGTGCTCTGTTGTTGGCCCTTCTGTGTTATCCCATATTTAAAATAAGGCAGCAGTGAAGTCCAAATCCCAGTCAAGGACGATGCACTGTCAATGCATCAGTAAGTCTTCAGTTTTTAGAGGGAATTCATAGAATGAGGCTATTTTTGGTCCTTACAGAAATTATTATTGAGTCTATCTGACATGGGAAAACCAGCATTGCAAAGATCCCCCTGTATCCTTTCTGAAACGCAAGAACATCAGGATATCCTTTTCAATTTTCTTGACCTAGTGGAATCATCAGTGAGCACTGGCTTATGCAATGCCTGTTTATTCTGAACCAAGAGGCTATTTTCTATGTGATATTCATTGCCGAGAAAGCATGTCAGGGGCCCAGTTAAATCATGTATATTGTTAGATATATTTAGATATCATTAGCATTGCATATGCCAGGATATTATGGACCCTGACTAGGAATATTTCAAAATGTGTCAGGTGAACACTTTTGTTACTGTAAAAATTATAGCATATTTATGTGGTTCTTAAAATGTGTTCAGTTTCTGAAGTATGTTGAAATAGGGTTTACTATCAGGTATTTTCTATTTTCTTTATTACATTAGTAATCTTGATTTTAGTAATGGATTAAACGTGTTTATTCTCTGTCATCTTGGCTAAAACATGACTTTGCTATTCATATTATATGGTTCTGATACCTTTCAACTGAAAGTTTTGGTCAATGTGCATCATCACCATCATATACCCATTATATATATGCATGTCAACAGAGCTTTTTAAAACCTGTGTTAATCTTTGTATATTATTCTGAATCCAGATGAAATGTTCTCACTCAACCATTTGGGTTAGGTTTACTACACTGCACTGTACATTGATGTTGGGGGTATCATAGAACTGTCTGTTTGTTCTATACACAATTATTAAAACTGTAAAATCAGTAATTCAGTTTAAAAATGGAGCATTTTCTCAGGATTACCTAAAACTGTACTTTAACAACTTTATCTATTCATTTGTTAGGTGGAAAAACAATTTTCCAAAGTTTTCACTATAGTTTATATTATTCTCAGAAATGTTTATGTAATTGTGGGATAATGAACTTTCAGAAATTTCACAATGATATTTAAGGGGGGAAATTGACTATGTGAACTGAACATTTAATCAGTTACTGCAGTGTGAATACATCACTGTGCAAGCAATGGCTGTAGGCTCTTCTGTAGGGAAGCCCACAGAGAAAATATTTCTGTTTATTTTATATATAACATCTGCCCCCTAAGCCATACTCCAAGGAGTGCAAGGTGGTGGACCTGGCAGTGCTCCAATTCATCCTGTACAACAACTTTATGAAGTAGATTGAGGGACAATGACTTGTCCAAGCATTGAGTGAGAACTGCTGTAGCATAAGTGGTTGGGTTGCAAATCAGCACTCTGTTGCTTTGAACCCTACTATTTCCATGAGCTCAGCAGGTAGCCTTGGGCAAGCCATTCCTCTCAGCCCCAGCTCCCTAGCTGTACTTTTCACTGTTCTGAGTGGGTCACTAACCTGTATAAAAGAACAGTATAAAAGCACAGTTGTTGTTATTAAACCTGGGTATCGTTGGACCACATTCAATATCATAGGAAAATAAAAAGAGCCCTGCTGGATCAGACCAGTAGTCCATCTAATCCAGCATGCTGCCTCACTCAGTGGCCAACCACTTACTTTGGAAGGCCAACACAGGGCACAGAGGCTAAGACCTTCCTCTTATGTAGCCTCATGGCACTTGTATTCAAAAGGTTTACTGCTGATAGACCTATCTCAATGAATCACCCTAATCCCCTTTTAAAGCTGTCTATGCCTGTATCAGCTGGCAGCAAATTCTGTATTTTAATCACTCATTGAATAAAGGAGTACTTCCTTTTGTCTGTCCTGAATCTACTGCTCCTCAGCCCTCGAGTTCTAGTGTTTTGGGTAGGGAGAAATTTCTGTACACTGTGCATAATTTATAAACCTCTATAATATCACCCCTTAGTCGTCTCTTTTCTAAACTGAAAAGTCCCAGACTCTTCAGCTTTCCTTATAGGAAAGGTGTTTCAACCATCTGATTGTCTTGGTTGCCCTCCTTTATACTTGTTCTAGCTCTGCAATGTCCTTTTTGAGAAATGGTAATCAAAATTGCCCATAGTATTCTGGGGCATTATTATATTGGCCATTTTATTTTCAATGGCTTTTCTAAAATTCCCAGCATAGAGTTTGCCCCTTTTCACTGGTGCAGTACACTGATTTGACACTTTCATTGAGCTATCCACTAAAATCCCAAAATCTCTTCCCCTCTCAGTCTCACCAAGTTCAGACCCCATTAACTTAAAGTTGGGATTTTTTTTGTTCCAATATGCATAAATAAATAGGATTATTTATTTCATCGCCTGAAGGGCCACAATGAATTATTGGGTTTTAGTTGCATGTAGCTTGTATATTTCCCCTCAAATATTGGTTGAACTATAATGAGTAGGCCTATTATTCCATTCTACTCTATTATCCTCTCAGCATAAAGAGACAAATATAAACTGAAACAAATACAATTGCATGTTTTTTTTTTAAAGTGAAGAGATGTACATGTTAATCCAAGTCTTATAGATTTGTCTTGGAGCAAAATCACTGAAGCAAATCAGAATACTCTGAAATCAGAGTTGCTACTTGTGTCCATAATTCACTCAGCATTTAAATTAATTACAAGACTGGAGTCAAGCATGCTTAACTCTGTTGGACACACACACACAGGCCATGCTAACATTCGTCTGAAAAGCATCATCTAGAGGAGTAGGAGTAAGATTTCCATCCTCTCATGCAATCTCAATTATAAAACAACCCAGAGCGAGTCATTGGAGTCCCTCTTTCCCTGTGAAGCTTTCTAGGGGCCGGTGCCTCGAATCCCTCCCCTCCCTTGTTGTTTCTCACTCAGGCTGGACTCCTGGAGGCTTTGATGCATGGACACAAAACAAGTTTGCTCAGTGACCTGTAGGGTAAGGGAAAAATCTTTGCCAGCTCTGCAAATGACCCAGCACTGATCCTTGCTGTTACTGTGTACTCAGCGACCTTCCCAATTTCCGCTATGCAGCCTGACATTTTTGGACACACGGATTGGAACTCTGCCCACGGCCAACCTAAAGCTTTCTGAAAATATTTGCAAAGAAACGGCGCAGGTAGCGGAGGGCGCGGGGGGAGAAAAAAGGCCGGCCAACGCAATCACCACAGGGGCGGAAACTTCCTAATTTTCAGGCTGCTCAAATTCCAGGCTGGGCGATGGCGGGAGAGAAGTAAAACAAACGCATTCCCGATCGCCTAAACGCAGCGACGCTTAATTTCCCAGCAGGTGGCTCCGCGCAAAGCGCCGCGAACAATGGGGGTTGGAACAGCATTGCCGGGCTTGGCTGGCCTCGTCTGCGAAGGCATTTTCTACATTAGCAAGAGGCTCTCGCCCTGTGCACAATCCTCAAAGCGCCGCCACACTTGTTTTATTAAAATTATCTCAAGCCCCGCATTCCCGCCGTCTCTGCGCGTTTTCGATAAACCAGACCCGCCTAGCCGCCCAATTCTTCCCCAGGGCTAAACGACCGGGGGCAGGGGGATACCGCCGCCTCGCCCGCGCGCCTCTTTCCGGCTCTGGCGGCGGCTAAACCCAGCTTTTTGCTTTTGGGTGGTGCCGGGCGGCTGCTTAGCCCGGGCAAGGGCTGCGCTGAAGCCAGTTGCTTCTCATTGGCCGTGGGGCCAGCAGAGAGAGCCGGGGAGGGGGGGGGGAGGGAGGAGGAGGTGGCGAAGCTGCCAGCAGCAGCAGCAGCCCGGCACAGGGGCAGGCGCGCACACAGGCGCACGCACGCACAGAGGCACGCAGAGCCGGCGAGGCAGCGGCTGCTCCGGTATTGTTATCGTTGTGTGCGAGCCGCGGAGGGCTGGCCGGGGGCGGCGAGGCAAGAAAGTGAAGGCGGCTGAGCGAGGGACGCTGGGCGAGCATGCCGCAGGAGAGCCGGCCCCGGGGCGGCAGAGCCAGGGAGCGCTGGGCGACGCGCTGAGAGCGCAGCAGCAAGAAGGGGCATGTTCCCAGGAAAAGCCCGCAGGAGTCGCTGACGCCGCCCGCCGCCCCCGGCAGCGCTTTTTGCCTCCTCAGTCGCCCGCCGCCTTTTGTGTGGACAGCCCAACCCGTCTCCCAGGGCGCGGACCGGAGAGGAGGACGAGAATAAGCGGCCAAGCCTCAGCCTGACCCGGAGCCGGGTCACCGCCGCCGAGGCAACCCCCCCGGGACCTTCTGCTGCCCCTTTGCGTCTCTCGGCCCGAGGCGCTCGCGGGCCCCGCTCCCTCGACTCTTCGCCCTGCCTCGCTCGCTCTGCCTCCTCTCCACGCTTCGTCTCCATGTGCCGGATAGCGGGAGCGCCGCCGCGGATCCTGCCGCCGTTGCTTTTGGTGGTGCTGGCGGCCCTGCATCAGGTAAAAGGATGGCGAGAGGGAGAGGAGAGCGGCTGGGCTCGGGGCTCTTTGTTCCTGGCGGTCCCAGGGAAGGGCGGTGGCGAGGGTTGGAGAAAGGCAGGCGAGCGGTGGGGTGGGGTGGGGTGGGGGACAGCCTTTCCGCCCTGCCCTGCAGGCTTAAGCTGGGCCTGGTGGAATCGGGACCGGTCACGATTCTGCCGGGAGGAGAGGAGCAGGTTGCTAAGCTGGAACTGCGGCGGTAGCAGCCGCGCCGCGCCGGGCGAGAGGGTTTGGAGAAAGCGGCTCCTTCTCTCAGGAAGATGGGGAGGGAGCCGTGCATGGGAGGGGGGAGGTCTTCGGACTATGGAGCGCAAGGAGCCTGTCGCCCGCTCCGGGGTTGGAGCCGCTGCTTGTGGCAACGGGGAATTCGGGAGCTTTTTTTCCTGCCTGGAAGGGCGAAGAGGAGCAGGTGGCAGCGATTGCGTTCACAATAACAGCGCGGGGATAGCAGGCGCTTTTGGCCCGGGAACAGACCCGGGGCGAACTGGGGCTCGCGCCGAGAAGTTAGCCTGAATGATGACCCCCGTGCCCATCGAAATTCTGCGGGGAGGAGGCTTCCATGGGGGACTTACGTCGGCTTGAGAGGAAGAAGGGTTTGCATTGGTACGCGGAGCACAACGAAGGCAGCCCAGGAGGCAGGGGCGTGGGATGGGGCTGGGCTCCGGGTGTTATTGTGCAAGGAAAGATCGGGCCCCTGCCACCCGAGCAAGAGCGTTTCCAACGGGACAAGGCCTCCCCGGCATTTTTCTCTTCCTTGGAGGGGAGCGTGGGAAAGGAGTTGGGGCCACCCACATCTTCCCGTGGGAACGTGGGATGCTGGCGATTCTTTACTCCTTGCTGGGTGTGCAGTTGGTAAACAAACACTGTATTAAGATGATAGACTTGCATAAGGATGGAAGTTCCCTTGGAGGGAGAAGTTAGGGCTTGCTTCTAGGCTGAAATGTTTTCTCAAACTCCTGTGTGTGACAGAGGGAGGGGGATTTATAGCCCTTACATTCTCCCCCTCCCCTTTTATGTATGTGTTGTTTCTGCTGTAGACTAATGACACATTCCTCCTCCTTTGGGGTATGTAGCCACAATCATGGGGCACAGATTCCATGGCACTGATTGTTAAACTGCCTTTTGGATTAAGGCTCCTTCACTACTTTCCACATGCCCTCAGGGAGAAGGTTAATGGGAGGATGTTTCAGATCTTCCCAGATGAAATGGCACAGAGTACATGGCATGATTCTGGATGAGGGTAGCAAGAGTATGGATTTGAAAAGGCTATTTTGCCACCTAGCATGTGTCTCAGATGTAAACTCATTTGGAGGATGAAGATACTTTCTGGTGGTAAAGGTAGATTGAGATTATGTGATGAGGGAAGGAACTAGGAAAAGAGGAGAGGTTATCTGGGCTTTCAGAGAAGCTAAAGAGGAAATACTGGGGGAGAAGAAAATGAGATGCCCACCACAAGTGTTGGTCTGCAGTGAAGAGAAGATTTGAGTCCAGGTGCACCTTAGAGCGAACTAAATTTCCGGGGCATGACTCTTGAAAGTCATACTCTGGAAACATAGATGGTTTCTGAGGTGCAGCAGGACTCAAATCTTGCGTATCTGGGATGAGATGTCCTAACTGAGCCCCCACAATGCTCTGTGAGCCATAGGTTAGTGGAGGGTGAAGCATGTCTGAGATGCCCTCTTCTGAGGCCTCAGGGTTGGTGAAGAGGAACGTGCTGAGCCTTCACCTCGCTCCTCTGCTCTACCCGCTAATCCCTTCCCAGGAAGAATTTAATCAGCCTCTGCCCGGCAGCCTCCCTCACCTCCTCCCTCACTGGCTCCCGTTGTTGCTGCTGCTAACGGGAATTTCCATAGGAGCAATCTCTTTTTCTCTGTATTAGCCTTGCCACCTACCTTGTCCGATAGGGGGCACTGGGAGCAAAGCAGAAAGGAGGCCAGACTTGGTACCCCTGGAGTTCATTGTCCCAAAAATGTGGGGAATGGGAGAGTTTGTTTGACCTGGATATTGAAAGAGAATGCAGTTGGTTTGTGGCAGTAAGGTGGTGACAAGGAGTGAGTTGGTTCTCTCTTTAGATTTAATGTTTCTGAGTAAGGATGTTTATGCCAGTGTGTGATTAGGGGGTGGGGTGAGGGGAGAACTAGATATCCTTCAGGAGAGTATACTATTTTCTGAAGAAAGGGTTTCTAGTAGAAAGGAAATGAAGGTTTATGTGGAGTTTATTTATGTTATCATGAAGTAGGATCTGTCCAGGAAAGGTCTCTCCATTGAATGGGATTTGTAGCTAGTATACATTGTGTGGACCTAGGGAGGCAATATAACTGTACATGAGGCTGTATGTCACAGTGTTAGGTATTGCAGATATCTCCGCTGGTACATTAATGATTTTTGGCTTGGTAGTGGGAGATGTATTGAATAAACAATACGTACTGGAGGGGGCCAATTAAGAAGTTTTCAGGAATTTTTAGTTTGGGCAAAAGAGAGGATGAAGACAGGTGTTTCCCTGGCAGGGTGTTATGTTTCTGAAAGTAGAGAAGTACTATACCTTTTTCATTGTATGTTGGCTACATGTGAACATTTATCTTGGTTGTGTGCATGACATTCTAGAAATGGAAGGAAAGGTGGTCGGATTATACCTCATGAGGTAGACATGTTGCCATGTACTATAGTTCTTGTGGTGGTGGCTTTTGGATTGTGGAACTTAAAAGTTTATTGTTTTGGGATAGTAAAAGGGATAGAAGTAATAGTTTGTGAAATATTTTCCGGAATGATTTGTGTTTGACAATGTAGCATGTGGATCTCAAAATATTGGCCATGTGTGGTGAGGGGTCCTGCACTTTCCCTGGATAGGATGGACATGGGTGCTCTGGTCAGTGTGAAAGCCAGTCTTCTTCTTAGTGCAAAGGGCAGAGAGGAATGATTCTCAGGGACAGATGGTGCAGATCATCATCCCCTAATGGCATTTGTGGTTGGAACATTTCTCCTAGAAGAGGTGAGGGGCTCTGTGTCTGCTGCACTCTTGGGAAATGACATTAATGGAAGACAGTGTAGTGTGTAACTGAGAATGGCTTTTTGATAGTAGACGGTGGCCCGTTTAAATCCTGGAGGCGGTTGGGTGTAGGGAAGCAGCTGCAGTAGCTGCGGCAGTAGCAGCCACTGTCCATGGTGCAGAGCTTAGATTACTCTCTGGCTGTGAATTGGATCCTTTCTATTGAAATTTAGCAAACATGGACTTGGCACATTGCAGAGCTTTCTTCTCTTATCCTTATTCAAATCACTGTAATGTTTTCCTCCCTCCCTTGTAATCACTATGTCTCTCCCCCCCCCCTCTTTTTGACAATCGTATGAGGTATTTGGAGTGTTGAAACACTGATTTTTAAGATTTCATGATTATTGAAAGATTTTTCTGGGCAAAGATTTTCTCTTTGGCTTAATAGGAGTTTAGTATGTCAATTGTGGTAGAAAAGTGGCTGTGTCAAACCTGCCCTTAAAACTGTCTTTCTTCTTTGGGGAGTCTTCCCTTAAAACTGTCTTTCTTCTTTAAAGGATTGTTTCTGAATTATTTTTGGTTTATCTGTATCTCTATCTTTAAAAAAGTATCTACTTTTTTGTGCTTACAAAATATTGCTTAATAAACCTTAAATTTTGAGTTCTGCAGTTGGCTATAATTTCACCGATCCAGGGCTGGTTTTAAAGTAAAACATTTTATGAATTATGTACAGGAACTAGCGTTATTGCTTTTGTGTATCACTAAGTGTCAGTAGCATGTCATGGTTGGAGAATCCAATTTCCCCTTTGTTTGAATATCTGTTACATCAGGTTAATACTCTTTTTTAACAGGGTGTAACAAAACTGTAACTTAGGTCTGACATTAGTTTTATAAACCTGTGTCTGGAAAGCTGATTTTTAGCTTGACCTTTTCTTGCCAAAAACTACTTGCATGTCAGAAATTACTTGGAACTTTTACACAATATTGATTGTTTGTGCAGGAGAAACCCATATGTTAGCCTTAGGAGTTATACATTTGCTAAGTTTCTTTGAATTGCTTTTGTTTCTTTATTCAATATTTACCACATAAATATTTCTTTGTATTTTATATGACTTCATCAGTCATCATTTGTACATGATTTAGTTATGCAGAAGGGCAATGGAAGTTGAAACATACCAGATACCAAGTCTTTACACGGCTAGTTTGAGTTCAAGACACAAGCTCTTTATATATTCAATTTATGTTTTTTAAAAAAGAAAGCGTTTTTTAACACATTGAAATGCTATAAGGCAGCAACTCTGAAGATTAAAAACTGGCTCACTGGATAATTTATGCTTTACAAAAACTATAACAGTTATGTGCAAGCATGACACGAATAAGGAAAAAAGAGAGAAGTTTCACTATAATAACATCAGCAACTACAAGTGCTGTTGCAATTGTGAAATGGGAAGAATTTGAGATGAAACAGAGGAATTAGTACACAAATATTAAAAATAAAAAGAGAAACAAATTAAATCCAGACAGGTGTTTATTTAAATGTAAGGTATCAATTAAAACTGTAATCCTTTGTACAGTTAGAGAATAAGCATAAATAGCTCTCCTTGAAAGTAAGTTCTATTTTATTCATTGAGGCTTGCTCCAGGAAAATGATTGAAGTCTTAGATTAGTATATTCAATTGCTTTTTCAATTGATTAGTCATTGATTGCTGTATATGACAAGGATTACAGCCTTAAGCATCTAAAAAGGCAGTAGTAGAATTGAAATAATTGGATTAGATGAAAATGAGAAATGGTTTTAGGAATGTTAAAACAACCAAATTATAGGAGACTTGAGTCAGTGGTTAGAATCAAATCCAGTGTGAAAAGGAAACCATTTGATCACTGTTCCCTATTATTTGTTGGACTTAGTAATACCTTTCTTAGTTGCCTTCACCTCGGTGTCTAAATCTGTGTGCAGATCTACCATCCAATTCATAGGATGAGCCACTCAAGCAGTATGGGACAAACTAGACATTATACAAGATGTGGACCTGCAGCTACGCCATGTCACTTTATTCTCTTCCTCATATCGTATAAAACGATGCGTAATGTCACAGCACTGTGCATGTTCCTGTCCTTGCCAGTAAGTGATATGAGGTGGGGAGGTGCGTAGATGACATCACATTACACTTTGTATTACATATTATAAGGGGAAGAGAGTAAAGAAACACAAGAGCTTTACAGATGCTTTGGTAGGTTAATATAGGAAAGCTTGGGTCTATTTATGCTGCTGCCCCTTCTGTCCATCGGATTTTCTCTTTGAGGACTTTTAGTCTTTTAGTCCTTGTTCCACGTATTTCAGTTAAGTCTCTCCTCTACCATATTCCAAGTGTATGGGATTTCTTGTGTGATTTGGTTATAAAAATTGAATTCTTTAATGTTTTATCTTCCTTGCTTTCCTTCCTAACATTCTGATTCAAATGGTTGCAGGCTTGTGCTGAAAAACAATGCAGTCTTTTAGTATGAATGGTTTAAATGTGTGTGTGTGTTTGTGTAATGTTAGTTAATGAAAATGCAGTAATGTCCCAAGAGTTCAAGATTTTCTTCTACTCTGTAGTAGTCAGTGACATCATTTCAGTCCATGGCAAACCAGGAAGCTGCAGTCTTACTGATTACTGACATCTTAATGATGTCACAGGTATTTACTGGGAGGTATATAGAGTGACATGCTACTTTGGCAGATGGATAGTAGAAGAAATTGGTTCTTTTCTTTCAGAAAATATTTTATTTATATATTAAACTAGAAGACATATTTCAAGTATGTTTTTGAGATGAATCAGGAGCAATAACATTACTTCATAAAATACACATTACTTACTTGTATCTGGTTCAGGGTCATGGTGATGAACCTTTAAAGGTGAATACATTAACATTTTATAAGACTTTTATTATAGTAAATACAAAAGTTTCAAATAAATCTGTAAGGCATATCTAGATCTAGTTTGTAAAGTTATTTTAATAGCCTATTTTCATTTCATGTTTTGAATGGCTTTAGTACCAAGGCAAAGCACTAGTCAGCAATTATAAATCAGTGTGAGGTGGCAGCAGAAAGAGTTCCTGAAGAATTTTGGCCCAAGTGCAGATTTTTTCAAAACTTTTTGCTAAGTGTTCACTCAAAGGATCTATCCCTCTTTCTAAAGAAATATAAAACTTAATTTTTTCCTTACAATTATCCTGTTCTATGGTCCTGTTTTTCCTCCCTGGGATGGTTCCTATTTTTCATTTGTCTTTGCCTGTCTGGTGCTCTACATTTTCAGCCAGATTTGAGCTTTTTTTTTGTAGAAAGTTTCCCACCATCATCGCATGCTAGTGAATTTAGGTATCCTCTGGGTAGAAAGGGAAACTCCAAGCCAAGTCAGATGTCATAATGGCAGTTTGAGAAACAGGGTCAAACTTAGAGAACAGTCTAATATTAGAAAGCATAATAACATTCAGATTCCAATTGCTATAGAAATCTACTGGGTAAACCACAAAAATAGTTTGAGGAAATTGAGTGAAGGTAACCATTCAGAAATGACTCATACTCTGCTTAAGTCCTGGTCTTGTGATATTTCTGCCTAGTTCTCATTTATGGAAGTGAATTGCTCACATGTGTAGCATCTACTTTCAGCTTCTTTAAAATTTAACATGGATCACTTTTTCTGTAATTCCTTTTCTTTCCTTGTTAAGATTATGAGAGAACTAGAACAGAAGACCTTGTGACACTTTAATGTCTACTTTATAAGATGCATGTAGTGTATCCTTAGTTAGTAGATAAATGATTATATGCACACAACACATCAGACTACGGAAAACTATATATGGGTGAGCCTAAGGGCTATGAAATGCAAGAGGTAGAATGTGACATTTCTATGTAATACTCAAAAGTATACAAGATAAACACAGAGACCATCGGGAAGGGGAGGGGGCATGAGGCTAAGTGTCAGAACATCTGCCTTGCATGTAGTAGGTGCCAGATTCAGTCCCTAGCACTTTCACTTAAAAGGGACAGATAGAAAGTTATGTGAAAGACCTCTGCATGAGACTCTGTAGGACAGCATAGAAAATACTATGCCAAGGGCCTGCCTGATGCAGTACAAGGCTACATCATGTGTGTATGTATTTTCCATTCACAACAGTAAGAAGTTAGTGAACACTCTTCCTAGTTTGACGACTTTCTTATAAAGCCTAACATTTTTCTCTTGATTGAACAACATAAAATTTATCATTTATAATTTAGCATATAAAACTGGACTTTATAAAGATCTTCATTTTCTGTAAGGAAAATTTAAAGTATACCATACGTGATAACGAGTTGCAAACTGCTTCACCCTGTCCTACCATAGATATTTTTAATTTTTGCAACTTGAGAAGTAAAAAAAAATTAAGAGTTGACAATAAAAAATTATGTAGTAAACAAAGTATTTGGGCAGAAACTTTCTCATAGCGTCACAATAAGTAGACTGCCTGTATGTTTGGATATGAAGCTAAACTTTAAAACATTGAAAATACCAAACTCTTTAATAATGAATTATCACATTATATATTAATGGTTGCCAAATTATTTTTAAAAGTCTTGACAATACTGTATATATCTACAGTAAGAGTTTGCATTCTCCCAAGTGTTCTCAGACTTTTTCATGCTATACATTTGGGATGAGTGAAATGCTTTATAAGACAAGAATTTTCTTTAAAAGGGAAAATATTTCATATAAGTTTCTTTTTTAAGTGCTCCCCAAAACTCCACAGACTTTTTTTTCATGCTAAAAGTTTTGAGCATGGGAAATTTTGCCTAAAGAAGCATTCTACTCATTTTACTCTTTTCTATGCTCCCCAGAAAAAAAAGGCACCAGAATTTTTCTACTTGATTTCCCCCCCTTTTTTCCCCCCTGGGCCCTCACATCTCTACGCTGGAGTCACTTTTTTGCTGTTGAGTATCTTGGCTTTGAGGTCAGCAGGAACGTGTTCCGCTTTCTTAATGTTGCCCTTTTTGGTGTCCATTCTTTTGTGTAGAAACAGATATGTTGGTCTAGGCTGACAGCAGAAAAGCATGGATGGCAGATGATGGCACATATCACAGTGAAGGAGGAATAGGAGAATGTGTGATATATCCTCAGTTGTGAAACATGCTCCCATTTGTCCACAATGCCCCCATAAACTATGCCTCTGAAATTAGATGCTATGTAGTAAATATAGTTTATTCCAGACTTCTGTGTATAACACATAGCCCATTTTCCTTTCAAACATTCAGTGTTAACTGTACAATAAAATGTAATAGAAAACAAAAGGCATTTTAGATTTTCCAGTCTACAGTAGTTTAACACTGCGAACATTTATACAAAAAAAGAAAGTAGATTAAAATATATGAAATCTTCTATTGTGTCCCTTTTAAAATGAAAAACATGTAAGCTAATGATCAAGGGTTGAGGAGGCATAAACTACCATGCAACTTGCAGTATCATTTATGTTTGAACTAAATTTTTGGTCTGCTTTAGTGTGACCACAACTCTGTCATATTACAGTTTGGGAACAGAACAGCGTATAATATGACATAACAGTCATTTTTGGAGTTGACTTTTTTGAAAACGTTGAGGAATATTGTTTGTTCCTTAGAGTCTTAAGCCTTGTTAGTGTTCTGTGAATCCAGAGACATTTTTTGCAATATAGGCCATATCACTTGAAAAACTGTTCCATTAGGGTGAACGGGCACTTGGCTTTCTTTTAGTTGTGCAACCTCTTAGGACCATGACATGTCATTATAATTTTCATTCTCATTTCTAATATTACGTTAATAGTCTTGCTAGATAACTTTGTGGAGGTTCGGTTTTAGAATTTCTTATTTCTATGCACACATACTTCCAAGAGACTTTTAATAACAGTAATTCTAATCATATATGTATGCATTAAAATGCTTTGTAATTGTTAACCAATGAGAAGCATATCCTATTTTATTCTTTTTAACATTTTTAAGCGTTTGTCTTTTCTTCCAAGGAGCTTGAAGTGGTATTGTTTAAACCTACCCCCATTTTATGCTCTGTTCTGTCTTGTCTACTAGAGTAGGCTGAGAGAGAACAAGACAGACAGACAGACGCTGACTCAGAATCACCCATAAATTTGAATCCAGGTCACCACAGTTTTAATCCATTAAAACTAAACATTATAACAAACTTTTGCTCCTTCAAGAATTCTTAAACTGAAAGGAATACAGGCCAGATCTGACCTAAATACTATTTTTGCCATTTTTGTGCTTTTAAAAATAATTAACATGTGATTATGAATTGGCAGCAGAAGACAGAAGTTGAATTTACATGTTCTTCCTAGCCAGATACTTCAGTTCTGTATACTGCATGCTGAAAGTTAAGGAAACCCTAAATTTCTCGTAGTTACTATAGTTCAGCAAAGATTTTAAGATTTAGAAAGAGCTTGTATAATAGTTATATAATATTGGCTTTGTAGGAACATAGCATAAGAAGAGCAAACCAGTGCTGGAGAACACTAGTTGTTCCATTTAGTCTAGTGTTCTTTTTTCCACAGTGGCAGACTAGTTGCTTTGAAAGACCCACAGAAGGGATACAAAAGTTAAAGCCTCCTGGTTTTGATGTCTCAGCTAGGCAAGAAAACGAAGAAAAGCCACAGTTAATGCATCTACACCAAACAGTTGGGCTTTCCTCTGTCTGTGCTTGTTAGCGTGGTTGCATGTGGTGGCCAATGCCAGATGAGCAAATGATCAGGAATTCTGGTTAGAACTTCAGAGTTTTTTCCCTCTATGATTGGTGAATATCTTGAAATATTGTCATTTAAAATAGTTAAAGAAATAAGAGATCTTTTTTGAGAGCTTTCATGTTTTGATATAATCTGTTCTACAAACATACTATCTATGTGCCATCATCTATTGTAGATAAAATCATCATTTTAATGAGGAATCAGCCAGCTATCCAGCTGGGTGAACACTGCAATCTCTCTCAGTTAAGAGATTTGGCTCTGCCCTCCAAAATTGGCTAGATCGATCTGCAGCAATGAAACAGTAGTTCTCTAATACTTAAAAAGTAATCACACATGCTTCTAATGTTACAAGATTGACTTAAAAACAGTGAATTAAAAAAAAACACTAATTAATTGCAACTCTTATAGGCCCATGCTGCAGTATTTAAATTTGACTTCTTTCCAGCAGTGGAAGGAAATACTCATTTCCTTGGGAATTTGAGAGAAGTTTGAAATCCTTCCCTATGCAGAACAGAATTGCAGCGCTGTGGCTAGATGCGATTTGTCTTTGCTAACTGTGATTTAGGGTTCATTTGCTTAGAGCGATGTATGAACAAGCTCAAGTAAAAATATACATCAGCCAGTGAGTGACATAACAGTATATAGACCAATTTTTTTCCCCATCGCATTTCACAGAATTAAAAAAACTCTGTCTTGCCCATTTGACAAGTCAGGTGTCTCATGTGGTTTAAATGTTATAGAATTGGCTTCTAAATTGCTAGTGGTATGTTTATAAATTTTGATGAACTTGCTTTTTATCCACATGAACAGATATAAAATGGTCTTAGAACACTTTGTTTTGAGAGCTCATTCAGTGATTGTTCTGTTTGTACCTAAGATACTTAAACATTCACTGTGCATTTGATTTTTTTTTTTTTTGAAAAATTTTTATTGGGTTAGAATCCATTATTTCCACATTTACATTCAATTTTCCCCAATTTTTTCATCTCTAACCCCCTCCCTTTCCCCCCCCTTTTTGTTGACTTCCAACAGCTTTCCAACCCTTTGTCCCCTTTCCCTTACTTTTATTAGCTTCCTCTATCTAAAACAAATATATATTCTCCATTATTCTAAGCAGTACATCCTTAACTATTTTTAACATTATATGCCCAAACTGTAAGCCTTTGTTTCCATCTTAGATAAACAATTTATCCCAATTTTTCAATTTCAGGTATTTCTATATATCATAAACCATATAGATCATACATTCGTTTATATCAAACAATTTGACTTATTCTCTATATATATTACTCATTCTATCTTTTTATAATAGTTCTATATATCTCTCCTCACGTAGTCAATCAATTTGACCCATCTATATCTTCAGACATTCAGTTTGGTACAAAACTTGTCAGAAAAAAAAGAAAATATTGTTAGTTAATCGCTCCTTATATTTAGTCCTTATAATTAATTATTTTCTCTATGTTCTGTTTGTTAACCTATATATATCTATATATATGTCAATCTATTAATCTGACTGCTTATTAATTCACATTTATCTCTTCTCCCCCCGGTAAAGTCTCCCCCTTCTACTTCAATACTTCAGTAGTTCTCAAACTGCCACAGTTTTCCTCCCACCTCCCATTTCTTCTCCAGGTATTGTTTCAGCTTCTCCCAGTCTGTGTTGAACTGCCCTGAGTCCAGATCTCTCAATTTTCTTGTCATCTTGTCCATTTCAGCCATATACAGCAATTTGTAAGTCCAATCTTCAATAGTTGGCACTTCTTGTACTTTCCATTTTTGCGCATACAAAAGTCTAGCTGCTGCTGTCATATAAAATATCAACGTCCTGTGTTGGGCTGGAATTCCCTCCATTCCCAAGTTCAGTAGCAGGAGTTCTGGGTTCTTATTAATTTGAAATTGTAAAATTTCACTCATTTCTCTTATTATTTCCCCCCAGTACTGCCTGGCTACCTCACACGACCACCACATATGATAGAGGGAGCCCTCATGCTTCTTACATTTCCAGCATTTATTAGAAGTATTCAAATTCCCTAGCGCAATCTTCTTTGGTGTCATGTACCAACGATAGATCATTTTATAAATGTTCTCTTTGATATTAGTACATGTCGTTGTCTTCATTGTAGTTTTCCACAAGTATTCCCATGCCTCCATTGTTATTTCTTTATTAAAGTTTATAGCCCATTTCACCATTTGTGTTTTAACTATCTCATCCTCGGTATACCACTTCAACAGTACTTGGTATACCTTGGATATTCTTTTCTTATCTTCTTTAAGAAGGGTCTGCTCTAGTTCCGAATTCTCTATTCGTATACCTCTCTTTACAGAGTCCGAATTATATAAATCTCTGATCTGTCTATACTGGAACCAATCGTAGTTAGGTGATAGTTCCTCTTGTGTCTTTATTCTAAGTTTGGATGCTTCAGTTTTAGTTATTTCTTTATACGTTAAACATTGTTGTTCATTATCAACAGCTCTCGGGTCTATCACCTCATATGGAACCACCCACAAAGGGGTTCCTTCTTGTAGATAAATTCTGTACTTCTTCCAGATTATGTATAAACTTCTCCGAACAAAGTGATGCAGGAACATCGAGTTGACCTTTACTTTGTCATGCCATAAATATGCGTGCCATCCAAATATTTTTTTATATCCCTCTAGGGCTAATAGTTTCTTGTTCTTTAATGTCATCCATTCTTTCAACCAAACTAGGCAGATTGCATCATGATAAAGTCTCAGATTGGGCAGTTGCATTCCGCCTCTTTCCTTTGCATCTTGTAAAACTTTCACTTTCACTCGAGGCTTCTTGCCTGCCCAAACAAAATCTGATATTTTCCTCTGCCATTTTTCAAATTGTTTGGAGTCTCTGATGATTGGTATTGTCTGTAGCAAAAACATTACTCTTGGTAACACATTCATCTTAACTGCTGCAATCCTGCCCAACCATGACAAATTCAATCTATTCCATTTAATCAAGTCTCTCTCTATCTGAGTCCATAGTTTTTCATAATTGTTTTTGAATAGATCTATGTTCTTTGCAGTTAATTCGACTCCCAAATATTTCACTTTACTTGTTACTTCACAATCCGTTGTTTCCATTAACAATTGTTGTTTCTGCTTAGTCATATTTTTGCATAATATCTTTGACTTCTTTTTGTTAATGAAGAAACCTGCCAAGTCTCCAAACTCCTTGATCTTATCTATCACTCTTGGCATGTTCTCCAATGGGTCCTCTACAATTAACATTATGTCATCCGCAAATGCTCTGACCTTGTATGAATAGTCCTTTATTTTTATTCCACGAATTTTATCATCTTGACGTATTTGTATCATCAGAATCTCCAATACTAAAATGAACAACAATGGAGATAACGGGCAACCTTGTCTTGTTCCTTTACTTATCGTCAATTTCTTGGTCAATTCATCATTCACCACAATTGCTGCAGTCTGGTCTCTATAAATTTCCTTAATTGCTCTGATGAATCTTTCTCCCAATTGTAGCTTTTCCATAGTGGCAAACATAAAGTCCCAGTTTAAATTGTCAAACGCTTTTTCAGCGTCAACAAAGAAGAAACCAACCTCTTTGTCACAACGCTTGTCATAATATTCAATAGCATTGATCACTGTCCTTAAGTTGTCTCTTATTTGTCTGTCTGGCAAAAAGCCTGCTTGTTCCTCCTCTATGACTTCCGAGAGCCACCCCTTCAATCTCTCCGCCAATATCTTCGCAAAAATTTTATAGTCATTGTTGAGTAGCGATATAGGTCTATAATTTTTCACATTAGTCAGGTCTTGGCCCTCTTTTGGGATCAATGATATATTCGCTTCACTCCAAGTTTCTGGAATCCTTTGATCCCTTAAAACCCCATTCATCACCTCTTTTAGGAATGGTGCCAGTTCATTAGCCATTGTCTTATAGAATTTAGCCGTAAGTCCATCTGGCCCTGGCGCCTTTCCTAGATTTGCAGATTGTATTGCCTTACTTATTTCCTCGTCAGTTACTTCACTATTCAACTTATTTCTCCAAGCTTCCGAGATTTCTGGAAGTTTGGTTTTCTCCAAATATGACGCTATTGATTCTTTGTTTACTTCTTTTTTATTATACAGCTTAGCGTAAAATTTATAAAAGGCTCTACTAATGGTAGCCTGCTCCAAATACGTTTTGTTATCTTCGCAAATTTTATTTATTATCTTCTTTTCCCTTTTCTTCTTCAATTGCCATGCCAGGTACTTCCCAGGTTTATTAGCACCCTCAAACGCTTTTTGATTCAGTCTTTTGAGATTCCACTCCAATTCTTTATTGCTCATTGCTGTTAGCTGTTCTTGAAGTATTTTAATTTCCTGGTATACCTTCTTTTTCCCTGGTCTCTTTTTTAGCTGTATTTCTTTGGCTTTTATTTTCTCCTCAATCTCTTGTCTTTTCTCCTCTTTCTTCTTTCTTGCTCTACCATTTAAGTCCATTAGTATGCCCCTTACAACCGCCTTGTAAGCATCCCAAACTTTATTGGTTGGTACTTCTTTATTCACGTTGTATTGTATAAAAAACTTTGTCTCTCTTCTCAGTATTTCCATATTCTCTCTTTCCTGTAACAAGTCCTCATTTATTCTCCATGCTTTCCTTTTTCTCTTTTTTCCAAATTTCCACATAATTGGGTTGTGATCTGAGCCTACCATAGGCATTATTTCTACCTCCTTAGTCCATAATGCTAAGTCTTTTGAGGCCCAGATCATATCAATTCTTGATAATGTAGAATGCCTTGCAGAATAAAAAGTAAACTGTCTGCTTTTAGGATATTCTCTCCTCCATACATCTTCAAGAGTCTCTTGTTGAATCAACTCAAAAAAAAGCTTTGGTAATAGTCCTCTTTTCTTTTGTGCCGTTGTAGTCTTTTTGTCTAGTTCCAAGTCTGTCACTCCATTGAAGTCTCCAGCAAGAATTATCTGGTCGTATGCAAGATCGTCTAAATGCTTCCTTAAATCCTCAAAGAAGCTTTCTTTTGCACCGTTAGGTGCATAAAGTCCGACTACCAACACTCTCTTTAAATTCCAAATACATTCCACTGCTACAAATCTAGCTTCCACATCTCTCATAACAAATTTTGGCTGTAGCTCCTCTTTTATGTACAACACCACTCCTCTTTTTTTCTTGTTGGAGGCCGCTACATATTCTTTGCCCAATTTTCCAGATTTTAAATATTTTACATCCTGCTTTCTGATATGGGTCTCTTGCAAACAAACAATGTCACATTTTTGTTTTAGTAGCCAGTGAAAAGTATTTTTCCTCTTATTCGGTGAGTTTAGTCCATTTACATTCCAAGATAATACTTTACACTCCATACTCATGATCTTGTTGGTAAGTCTTTTTCATTGTCCTTAATAAATCGCTCCATCTCTCGCTCAGATCTGATGCATTTTTTGGCCCCTCCAAACTCAAAGGACACTCCTTCCGGTAACTCCCATCTGTACCTGATTTTCATGTCCTTCAAAATCTGAATTAGCACTTTATATTTTTTCCGGTCCAGTAACACTGATCTGGGCAGTTCCTTCATTATAATAATCGTCTTGCCATCAATCTCCAATGGATCTTGAAACTGTTTTGTCACAATCCTCTCTTTCATATTTCGTGTTGTAAACTGCACAATCACATCTCTTGGTAGTTTCCTCTGGGTTGCTATTCTCGAATTCACACGGTATGCCACATCTAGGATAGCCACAACTTCCTCCTCCTCCTTCCCCAGGTACTCAGCCAACACCTCAGTCATCTGTTCTTGCGCTGACTTTCCTTCCACTTCTGGCAAGCCACGAAAACGTAGCTGCTTCTCCATATGTTTAGTTTCTGCAACTGACATTCTCCCCTTCACCAATCTCATCTCTGTTTGTTGCGTGTCTGCTAAATTCTCCATCGCGTCTTCTACTGTTTTAACTCTCTGCTGCGTTCCTTGTAATTCACTTCGTATTGTTTCCATACCTTTTTTCACTTCTGACAGCTCCGATTTTACTGTCTGTGTAACCTCTTTAACCTCTTTTATCAGCTCCAATTTCGTGTCCTTAAGTTCTTTAATCATATCTAAAAGTTTTTTGTCCAGGTTTTTATCCAGGTTTTCTATTGCCGATTGCCACTCTTTTTTTGACATCGTGGGGCTTGCTTTAGCTCGCTCCCACGAATCCGCTCTCTTCCTTAACTCCGTGGCGTAAAATTTAATGTTTTTCTATTTTAAATGTCCCGGTCTTCTTATAGAAATTAAATTTTAAAGAGTCCAAAATGTCGGGCGTCTTTTCTCTATGGTTTCTCTATGATTTTGTAATCCAAGATGGCCTACTTCCTCTTCCGCTGAAGCCGTGACCCTTCCCCTTTCAAAAATGGCGATTCCCTACTTCCTGCCCTCCAGCAAGGGCCACTTCTCTCCAGCCACTCTATTGTTATTACGCACTTCCTGTCTCCCGTCTTCCCACAGCAGATCTCGCGATGGTGTCTTTTTCTCACAGCTCCAAAGCCACAGGTATTCAAAACAATAGTCCCATTTCTTTAATAACTTCTTTAAACTTAGTCTCTTTTTAAATTCAATTCCTGCCGAGTCTTCCCCTCCTTTTCACTAGTCTGTTGCAGTTTAAAAATCTACTTTTTTTCCTCTCTGTTTTTATCAATCTGTCCCGTCTCAGAAGATAATGATCTTTACCTTCTCTTCACTTTTCTCGGGTTGTAATCGCTGTTTCGATTTTAAGTTCTCCTCTCAGCTTCTTCCCCCAATCGATGCTTGGGTATGTAGGTCTTATGCCAGCCGAATTGGCCCCAAAACTGCCGCAGAGATTATAGCCGACCCGTCGCAAGGTGGGACCTCAAGGATCGGGGGGAGACTCGTTGTATAGAGCCCCCCCTCGTCCGAGATCTAGCTCACCCTAGGGTCTTGAGCGTTCTTTGCCTGCTCCCCGCCTGAGAGCAGTCGGCCGCGGGCTATTTTCACCCCGCCGGCCGGTTAAAACGGCAGTCCGGTCAGCTCTGCAAGTGGAGCTGCGTTAGACCTCCATGGATCCCAAACAGGAAGTCTCACTGTGCATTTGAGATGGATGTATATGGAGATTGAAAATAACCTTGTAGTTAGACTTTTGAGCTGATACAATTAGGAGCTGAGGTTTGCGACTGCACTAGGCAGATGATACCTAAATATCAGAAGCTGCCTTGTAATTGAGTCAGACTGTCAGTCAGGGTCACTATCATTCGCTCTGACTGGCAGCTGCTCTCCAGGGGCAGTACTGCAGCTTACCACTAGAGATGGGCACGAACAGCAATACGAACAAAAAAAAGCCACGAACAGCCCAATCTGCTGTTCACGAACCAGCTGTTCATGAGGCCCCATTCTAAACAAACAGGTGGTCGTTGCAAGCCTCGTTCGTTGCTGTTCATCAATCCAGACAGTCTGGCACCTGCAATCAATTCCCTTGGCAACTTAGGCAGGGATTGTCTGAACTCTGTCTGAACTCCTGCTGTTGCCCTGGAAACCCCAACCTAAGCCCAATATAGCTTGATAGGCAGGTCTCCCTTTCAAGTGTGGAGCTCCAAATTTGTTACAAGGGAGCAAAGACCAGGGGGGAAGGGGACTCCCAGCTCTGGCTTAGTTTGCAGACAGTGGAGAGGGAGAGAGTTGCTGTTGGCATTTTGATAGAGAGAGTGCATTGGACCTTGAATTTGTGTGTGGTGGGATAGGGATCTACCCCTTCAAGTTCCAGGGCTGCTGGCAGGCTCTGGGCCAAGCTATTATATATTATTTGTACCTTTCCTACTGCCTGCTCAGGTAAGGTTTCTGGGAGTGGTGCAGTAGGGATCTTGACCAAACTTGGATGATGGCTGGAGGAGAGCCTGCTGGCCCTCACAAACAGACAACCATGAGCATATTCATGAACAGGGCCATGTTCGTGGTTGTTCGTGAGTCCCTGTTTGTGGACGGCAACGAACAATGAACATCATGTTCGTTTTTTTTTCTGTTCGTGCCCATCTCTACTTACCACTCTACTGCAGCTCAAGCTCTGCTCACAACCTGAGTTTGATCCTGGTGGAAGCCAGTTTTAGGTAGCCAGCTCAAGGTTGACTCAGCCTTCCATCCTTCTGAGGTCAGTAAAATGAGTATCCAGTTTCCTGGGGGTAACGTGCTGATGACTGGGAAGGCAAAAACAAACCACCCTGTAACAAAAAGTCTGCCAAGAAAACGTCATGATGTGACATCCCTCCATGGGTCAGTAATAACTTGGTGCTTGCACACCTTTACCTTTTTTCTCACAGAAACTCAAGGCAGATTACAAAAATTAAAAACCAACGATAAATACAATAAATTAATTTACAAAATTTCAGAAAACATTTAAAGCACAACAATACCCCCTTCATAAAAAAGACTTCCTTAAAAGTTTTGTTTTGTACATGCTACTAGTGTGAGAGCCTTTCTGACCTTCTTGACAGGTTGGTTATTGCACTAGACAGCAGCCACAACAGAGAATGCATTTTCCAGACAGTCATTGATATTACCCATTTGTAGGGTAGGACCTTCAAAAGGCTTTGTTCTAATGATCAAAACTATCACAGCAGAGCTTACTGGGAGAGATGGTCCTACAGATAAGTACATGATAGGGGTGTGCGCTTCGGGTTAAGAACCCAAATTGGGCCTGATTCGGAAAGATTCGGAAATCCCAAAGCAAAGCTTTCCAAAGCTATTTGAGTCACTTCGGAAAGCTTCAGGGACCTGGAGTTAAGTTTAAATGGTCCTTTTGCAAGCAGCAGGGCCCTTTAAACTTCAGCTGGGAGTTGGGGGAATTCCTTCCACCTCCCAGCTGAAGTTTCAAGGGCCCTGCTGCTTGCAAGCAGCAGGAAATGTCCCTTTAAACTGTCCCATTCCCTACCTCCTCCCCACCCCCCCACTTACCTGGCACCGTGGAGGAGGCAGCCCTCCCGCCTTCCAGCTGGCCTCCGGCGGCGGCCGTCTCTGCTGGCTGTGGCTGCGCAGCGACGGTGGCCCTCTCTGTTGGCTAGGCAGTGGTGGCAGCAGCAGCAGTGTGGAAGGCCTTCAACCCACGTGGCCACTGGCTGCACTGGCAGGCCACAGCAGCACTGAAGGCCTTCTCTGCCAGCTAGCTGGCCAGCGCAGCAGCAGCTCCAGCGTCCTGCCTGTCAGGTAAGTGGGGTGAGGATGGAAGTTTAAGGGTGGGGGTGGGTCTCCCCCCCTCCCGCCTCCCCCTGTCACTTCAGAATGCTCTAAATCTTTCTAGAGCATTCCGAAGCAATTCAGAAACACGAATCCAAAGCGGCATGCCACTTCAGATTTCAGGGTTTTCCAGATCTTTTTCGCATGCACTTCCCTGTACATGGTAGTCTTGTCTGTAGTACAGCTATAATGATAAATGATGCCATTTGGTTTTACAGCATGTACGAAGTTTGCTAACAAAAGTAGGCTGAGTAAAGGTATAGAACCTCCCACTTTTGGCAGTAGGACTTGTATTAAACATTAGTGTGAGCACAGTTTGCAGATAAAATTGAGCAACTGACAGTGCAATCTGAAGCAGAGTTACTCCACTCTAAGCCTATTAAACTTTTGGACTGGAGGAACTACATAGAGTTGCACTGTAGATCAGAAGATTTCACTACCAGATTTTAGCAGCCTATTCTGTCTATGCTGTGAAATATCTTTTGCCACTGTATTGGAGAAGCCATAATTATTATCAGTCTTTTTCATCTCTCTGCCTTTCTGTGATTGGCTTGTGAACTTTTTGAGATCTTGGTTTTGAATGTCACTCACTGGATACTTGCCTACAGGATATGTGGAAAGGGACATCCAATTGCATTTAATTATATAAAAAAATTACCTTTAAACAATAGTGGGAAAGATTGTTAAAGTGATAGTGGGAAAGATTGGAAATTGATGTACACAGTAGTGAAAATCCTATTTGTGAATTTAAAAAACCTTTAGATTGGTTAGATGTTCGCTGTTTTGGCTTTGTTGGTCATTGTCAGGCAGTTCTATTACTATTATCCAATGGGATAACGAATTCTATGAACAGATGGATGGGGTGGCCATGGGGAGCCCTCTCAGCCCAGTTATAGCAAACTTCTGCATGGAACATTTTGAAAAAAACAGCTCTAGAATCAGCACCCCACAAACCTAGTGTATGGTTCCGGTTTGTGGATGATACATTTATCATTTGGAGCCATGGGGAGGAAGAATTGATGGGGTTTTTGAATCATCTCAACAACATCCACCGGAACATACAATTCACAATGGAGAAAGAAATCGAGGGAAAACTCCCATTTCTGGATACCTTGGTCATCCGCAAAGCAAACTTTCAGTTAGGTCACAAGGTCTACAGGAAACCACAACTCACACTGATCGGTACTTACACAAAAACTCCAATCACCACCCCCGACAGAAAAGAGGCATAATGAAAACATTAGTGGATCGCGCAAGTCGGATATGTGAGCCGCACTTTCTCAATGAGGAAATTAATCATCTAAACCACGCACTTCAGGCAAATGGCTACTCCAGAAATTAAATCCGAAGAGCAATCAAACCCAGGATGAATCAAACAGCCAAGGAAAAACAGTCTCCTACAGGAAAAGTGTTTTTGCCATATATCAAAGGAATTACTGATCAGATGGGAAAGCTTATGAAAAAGCATAACCTTCAAGCAGTATTCAGACCCACCCGAAAAATACAACAGATGCTACGATCAGCAAAAGACAGTAGAGACCCCCTCACCTCTGCAGGAGTATACCGTATACCCTGCAGCTGTGGACAAGTTTACATCGGGACCACAAAGCGTAGCATCCAGACAAGAATAAAAGAACATGAAAGACACTGCAGACTTGGACAACCTGAAAAATCAGCAGTGGCTGAACATAGCCTAACTCAAACAGGGCACAGTATCTTATTCCAGGACACCAAAATACTGGACAACACTTCCAATTACTTTGTCAGACTGCACAGGGAAGCCATTGAAATTCACAAGCATAAGCAAAACTTCAACGGGAAAGAAGAAACCTTAAGAATGAACAGAGCATGGTTTCCAGTTCTGAAAAACACGAGGCTAACAAAACACTCTATACTCGACAATAGCCCTGCAGAGAAGATTAGCACATCAAGCACCAATCCATATGCAAAAGAACCTCCTCAGGATACAGTGAAGCCTCCCGCCATTAGCATTCCACACCCTGGGAAACTCTTACAGGATGACTCAGCTCAACCCCACCCCTCCTGAGTAGATACAAATGACCTGCCAACATCTTTTCCACACTGTGACACTGAGAGATCTCTGTCTTTTGGTGCTACACCTCTGAAGATGCCAGCCACAGCTGCTGGCGAAACATCAGGAACTACAATGCCAAGACCACGGCAATACAGCCCGGAAAACCCACAACAACCATAGTTCTATTACTCTTTAGGTGAAATAGTTCAGAAGTGGTTGTTAAAATAAGATTGTGGAAGTACAGGGTCTTGAATAAAATTATCACTTGCAAATAGGACTGGACATCTGTGTGCTTCATTTTTAAATTCCAAACTGATACCATTTAAAGCAAACATTTTAACATACATAATATGTATTTGGTGTGTGCATATGTATGGAATATGTATGCACGGAATCAGAATGTAGGTACATAACCAACCACAGTTGTATTGATGACTTCCTTGTCAACATATTTTGGAACTACTAATGTAGCTTATACAAAGATAGTTGCTTATTCTTTGCTGTGCCAGGCTCTGAGGAAAAATTATGACCGTTACCTAACCATTATTTAGTTCCATTTGCTAACTCAAGGAACAATTGGATATAATACTTCATGTTTGTGGGCTGACCCTTAGAAGTGATTCTTATGAGTGCTTGTGTATGAAATACTTGTATAATAGGTTTTATATCTGTCCTGATAAACATTCTTATCTAATGAGAGTATATTTACTTATAGCTTGAATTAGTCATGTATAAAAAGTATATCCCAGCTCTTTACAAATAATATCTTCTATGGTATTTAAAGCATATAATGAAACCTTTCACCTGTCAGTCGAGAATTTTAATGTGCACGTTTCCATTTTAACTGCTAGATTTTAGGATTGTACTGTGTTATATATTTCAGAGCCTATTGCATCACATGTTGGTTGGCCTCACATTTTACTAGTTCTTATATTGTTAGTGATACTGACACCAGCAGTTTACTTTTTCATGTGGGGTTTAGTGTCTATCCAAATGACTAAATATAATAATAAATAACTTACAATAAATGTATGGTTTGGTACCAATATACCGGAAGAACTGTCTACTCTCTTATGATTCTATCTACCACTGCGCTCATCTTTGGAGGCCCTGCTTTGGGTGTCTCCACTTTCTCAATTGTGGCACCAAAACCGTGGAACGTTGTCCCAGGGAGATTCATCTGCTCCCTTCCGTTGCTGTTTACTGTCAGAGGATGAAGAAGACTTTTTTGTTTTATTTAACGTTCCTTCTGTGATCCCTTCGCCCTGCCCAATATTTTAATTGTTGCCATTATGTCTTTGTATGCATTTTAATTCTGGTTTTAATTGCTTTAATGATGTGTTACTGTTCTTTTGGGTTGTTTTAATAATTCTAAAATGTGCTTTTATTATGTATGTTTTACCCATTTGTATATAATAATTTGTTAGCACCTTGGTGACCCTTCTGAGGGCAGAAAGGTAGGAAATAATTTTTGTAAAATAAAATAAATAAAAAATGAATCAGGCCAGTGGAGCTAAATTTGGATGAGACTTTTGGACTAGGTCTCTTTTACTAGTGTGTCTACCTGGTGATCATCTTGGATAGCCAGTCTCTAGGGAAGTGTGGCTTTGTGGCTTTTAGATGTCAGGGCCAGTTTCCATGTCACTGTTGCAAAGTCAAAGTCATTAACATTTATTTCTAGATTGTCTGTTAGCATTTTGTGTGCTTAGCGTTCAGATTAATCAGTTTATTTAATGCCATAGCCAGTGTCCATAGAGGAAGGCCTATGGTTCAGTCCATGTGGTTAGTCTTTGCATATTCAACAGGCTCATAATATGATGACACCTACTATATGGAATGATTTCAAGTGTTCTACCTGTGTCCAGTGTAATGTATACATTGTCCCTATTTTGTTGATAGGAGGGCAAACATTGGAATTTCTCAGCCAGCTGCTGAAGGCTGAGCCCATTCTGTTGCAGTGGCGTGGCAGGAAGCGCATTCAAGGACTGGCGATAGTCCATGAACCAGTAATTAAAAAACACTGCCTTACTCTTGCTTTTATAGTTTTGCCAAGCCTGTATAAACAGATTTTTCAAATGGAGTATTAGTCTTTAACTGTGTAATTTATTTCAAAGATTTGCAGATTCACATAGATCTAGGCATATCTTTGTTGAAAACAAAAAATTTACCAGCAATTGTATCTGGTGATTCAGGGAATTTTTAAATGATTCGCTTTAGTCAGTACTTTATAATCATGGGAAAAGCCTGTATATTGCAACAGTTTCTCCAGTTCCTCCTACTGCCCTAGACAGAACAGATAAACTTTAGCTTCCTTTTTAATATGAAGATTTCACTGTTTAACTTTAGATAGTTTTTCTAGGACATGAACTAAAAAAGTCATGGTAATGATGCTTAATATTCTAGGCTGAACTTGAAATGACCTAGATTGCATTGTGGCAATACAGTTTTATTTAATTTCAGTTGCAAAATATGAGAGAGTAAAGCTTTGTCAAAATTAGAATCTTTGATTCCCCTCATGTGTTTATGGCCAAATAATCTTTACAATAGACTGCTTTTGGGAACAGAGTGCTCTCTTTTGTTTCAGAGGAAAATTGAGAAGTTGCAAATGAAAGCATAAAGAAGTCTCTTTATTCATGTCTTCAAGTCTTTGTTTCACTGAGCATTGTTTCAGTTTATAGGAGCTGTTTTGCAGATATAAGTGCTGGAAAGGCCGGCTGATTCCCATGCACATCAGGGCAGGCTTGTTAAAATCCTGTTATCTACTTAGCTGCCCACCCAGGATTTACTGTTTCAAGGGTCCTTTGAAAGGCTGTTTTTTTCTCCTCCCTGTTAGTTACATTAAGCTTACTTATTAAATTATGCTGTCGCATAGCATTTTGGAGTTGAGACACCTACTTACTGGCCAACCTTTTTGGGTTTACCATTTCTATTATTTTTTTAAAAAGAAAGCTTCCTAATTATAGAGATTCACTTTCCTATTACTATAAATATAATTTGTTACATTTCGATTGGAGCTGCAATCTGTGTGTAAGATTTACTTAAGATGGTTGGTGCCTAAGATTGTTGCAGTCAAATGTGGTGTGCCATTAACATGGCACAAATATGCTCGACAACCAGAAGCCTTTTAAAAGTGCTTACTTTAATAAAATAAAAGGTACTGTCTCAGAAATGTGTGGGTGACTAATCAAAGTTCAATGTAGTCATATCTGCTGCTTTTGCGATTGGTCTTGAGATGAGTCTGGTTAATCGGGTTGTATGCTTACTGCCAACCTGATAAAGTAAAGGTTGGTCAGATACAAAATATATAGCTCCATCAGATGGTGCAATCTAATAGTTATCAACTTTGGTGCTTTATGTAGCCTTCTTCCACTACAAAAGAGGTCTGTTAAACTATGTGCTATGTTATAACAAGATAAGAACAAGCAACGGTATGGCTTATGGCACCATATAAGGTATTTAGATATAGGAAAACCTTCAGTGAGAGAGAGCCCCCTTGGTATTTGTTGTTAGTCTGCCTATTGAGGATTCACAAGACCTATTATTTGGAAACGTTTATAGTAAATAGATAACTTGCTTACAAATGGAGGATTTAAGTCATGCTTTTGGAGGTTTCCCCTCCTTTTTTTCTAAGCCCCCCTTTGCATTTCCATTTTAACCAGGTTGCTATCTGTTGTCCCATCTTCGTGTAAAGTAATGTGGAGATGGCAGTTGCAAACAGTATTTACATCAGTTTATGAACCATAATGGAATTGCTGTGGCTATTTCAAACAGAACCACTTTTTCAGACACTGGACTGGGGTTCCTCCCTCCCCTAGGCCACCAGGGCTTTTGTATTTTTTTTTTAAAAAACCATCTCAAATATTACTGTCGCACTATAGTATTGTCATGATAAGTGTAGTAGATTCTCTCAATTCCCAGCTTTCATTTTTTTGAAAAAAAAAATGTCTAGCCCTTTTCTTTGCAGAGACGTAAGGAAGAAGGCATATCTCCACAAGGGAAGGAACTAGAGACTTTCTTTTTAAAAAATTAAAAAATTGGGCATTCAGGGAACCTGCTAAAGCAGTCATTAACAATGCTGTAGCACTATAGTGTTAATCACTATTCATTTAAAAAAAATAGAACATAGTAGACTTGGGTGGGAAAATAAAAAAGTGGTACTGGTGAAAATGCTGCTGAGATTTCAGATGGTACACTGCAGCGAATCAGAAGCACACAGAATGTTTGAGAATGGAGGAAAAAAGGGTTTTGAAAAACTGGCTCAACCCCACATTGCAAATGGGACACAAGCAGTTTTGTCTGAAAAAGTAAAGAAAATCAATCAGCAAATGGCAGCCAAACCAGTTGTGTATGAAATGACACAAAAAAAATCCACTAGTGACCAACAGCCAAAACCATTTACAAAGGCTGTATGAAAAGGCCCCAAATCACAGTTTCTTTCCAATAGTAAAAATGCTGATAAATGAGATTTTTAAAAAAAAGAAATGAGCCCTTAAAATTTGGTAAAGAAAACAACAGGTCTTTTAAAAAAATTAATGTAATAGCTATTCCTCAATAACTGGTTTGTAACAAAGGTAATTGTACTAGAAATGTTTATATGTGAATGTATTTTATATATATATATATATGTATATATATATATATATATTGATGGGAACAGTTTAGCATGTTTTGATTTGGTTGTCAAATCTCTCAACTATTATCATTCATATCTAATAAACTTGATCAGGTTTTTTAATCCAGAATATTTATTTCTAGTTGAAGGAATGTGTTTGTCCTCTCCTACTCCCCCCATTCCACTTCAGCCCGAATGACTGTTTTAGTTGAAATGTTCAGTTGTTTAAAGAATCAAGATTGTGTATTATTTAGATCTTACTAGACAAGTGGGATTTGTTCCTTCCATTCCAGTTATCAAAAAGATTAACCCTTTGCCCCTGGAATTCTAATTGCAGCCATTTGGAAACAAAGAGGTTGTTTGTAGAAGATAGCAAAATCAGGGTTTATGCCAAGTGGAATGTTTCTCAGCTGAATAGGGTCGCAAGTATTACATAAATTTTGTCTCGCATTTCAGGCCCCAATAAAGGCAACTTGTGAAGGCACATTATGCAAGACTGGATTTCCTGAAGACGTTTACAATGCAGTCATATCCAGGGGTATACATGAAGGACAGCCTCTTCTGAATGGTATTGTTGCATGCAGTTTTCACTTTCTTATTATACGTATCCAGTACATAAATGCGTTCTGAATATTGCTGCTTAAAATTTTTTAGCATGATTTTCTTCATTCATTCTGATTATGAGTCAGATAGAAATGGTTATCCATAATTGTAGCTTTGAAGGCTTCCTCGGGAGTAATTTTGAGTTGTGTGTGTTTTTTAGATGCCTGTCCTAGTGTAATATTTTATGCACAGAACTCATATGAGATGATTTTGTTGTATAAAATCTCTTATTAAACCAGCTTGATAATGCTGTGATCTGAGGGCATTCTTATGACACTTTCCTCATCCCAAAGAATCAGAGACTAAAACTTTTCATTTATTGGAAAAATATACTGTGCCCCAATCCTGCATCTTTGGGCAACTTCAGATATTTTCCCTCACCTCTTTCCTCTGGTTGTCTCTAGTTTAAGTCTGAGTTTAAAAGCACGTTTTTTTCCTGGCTTTTCCATTAGACAAAAAAAGCACACGTACAATGGAATGTAATAATTAGCAAGTTACTTTTTGATTTTTCAAAGCTTGTAAGTTAAACAGTAAGAAAATGAAGGTCTTTTTTGCTCCATATGCATTCTTCTCAAATGGCATGGTGACCGGGATTAAGACCTCATCCTGCAGCATTCAGTCTCCATTGCCATTGTTTGAAATGTCAGAGACATTGCTAGAAATCTCCATAGACATAAAGATATTTAATACTTAAATTGGGATCTTGTTTATTTCTGTCCTGTGAAAAACATATTGTGTTTGAAGTGGAATATTTTCAAATGTTGAAATGCTGGACAGATTTTCTAGACTTAGTTATATTTGGGTGCAATTCTAATTGTCAGTAGAGGGCCTCAGAGTAAGAAAAATGTATTAATTTTGTTGTTTTATAAGCTGTCTTTATCATAGAAATTACTTTCTAGCTAATTTAAAAATTATGAGGTTGATCAAGAGGATTAGTTTCAGGAAGTTTCATATTTATCTTAAAAAAACTAATTTAATTCTATTCATTGCTTCTCTTCCCTAAAAATATGGCTGCACAGATCAAGACATTAACATAAATGAAAAAGACTTCTTAAAATGAAGCTGCAAATCAAATTGATTCTTGAAACAAAAGCTTTTGTCTGTATTTAACATATTCTATTCAGCAGTATCTTCTCATAATTATAGTTTTACAGACCTGCTTAGTGTTTTCATAACAATAATTGAATCCAAAATGCAAGAAGAATTGATTGGTTTTAGTTTATTAAAATCCTGACTTAATAAAGTGCTTCTATGTTTCATTTAAAGCAAGTTTTTGCAAATCATATGATAACTTAGATATTCTGCCAAACTAGTTTCTGACTATAAGAAATTAAACTTATGTCAAATAGCATTCAGAAATAAGCAGATATGGGCATGAATTGAAATACAAAACAAATATCGTAATGAAACTGGCCCTCTCGCGCTTCAAGAAACGCGTTTTGTGGGGGACCAAGGTTTCACGAAATCCACGATCTTTTGGGCCTTTCCGTGTGTTCCATGATCGATTTGTAATGCCAGACAGGCCGGCGGCAATCTATTGATTCCCTAGGCAATGGAGGGCAAGAAAGTCTGCCGATCTTTCATTGCCCAATCTTAGCCCTCAAAACCGTGATAGGCAGCTCTCTCTGCCAACTGGAGAGAGCTCCCATTTTGCCCTATATAGCAAGGGGCAGGGGATGGCTACTGAGGAGATGGGCCTTCTGTAGCTATGGGAACACCAATCTCTTCCCTCCAAACCCTAATGGGAAGGTCTGTCTGCCAACAAGAGAGCTCCTGTTCTGCTCTGAGCATTTCTTATTTAAGGCACAGCTCTGCCTTGTGCTTTCAGTTTCAGCACAGACAGAGGAGAGGGAAGATCTGTTGTTGCTGGAATTTGGGAGTGAGGGAGTGAAATTGGGAGCTTTGGGGAAAAAAGAGTGGAGATCTTTTGGGAAACATTTGGGAGCTTTTTGGGAAGAGACAGTGAATTTAGAAGCTTGCTGGGAAGGTCTTTTTGATGAGGGTGCCTTTCTTCCTCCACCCCCTCTTTCTCGGGCCTTTGCCTGGCTCTGGGGTCTAGCTTGACTCTGAGGCCTCTGGCAGCACTTTCCTTCCCAACCTTCCCATTCACCTTCCCAATCAACGTATTGCAAACTGGGAGGGTGGGTGGAGGAGAGCCTGCTGAAGTCTCCCTGTGAGTTTGGCATCTCCAGGTATGAAGGGGGCCATTGAAATGCCCCAGGTTCTGATGAATCACGAAACTAACGAATCATTTTGGCAAACGTGTCAATTCTGTGAAATTTCATAAATCACAATTCATGGATCATGACGAAACACGAAACTCTCGTTTCATTTTTTTCCCATTTTGTGCCCATGTCTAGAAACAAGCACTACAGTTAGGTTCTATACAAAGCCATTACCAGCCATATCCTGAGGCTGGGCATCTTGCTATGGTGCTGTGAGGGATAACTCTGGAATATGCCAGCATAATTCAAGTCAGCTCCCTAAGCATTTTCAATTCTTGGCCTCAAGATCTTGTTGCCAGTTTTCATAAATAATGATTCTTTATATGTTTACAAGACTGTGAATCATGTTTTGTTCAGGCTTACATATGAGTAGGTCAATACAGGTATCTAGTCTGCCGTAAAAACAATGCTAGTTCTGTTAACATTTATCCATGGTTCAGCTCAGTTCAAATAAAATGCCCAACCATGGTTTGTCAATATATGAATGAGTCCTGTACTCAGCAGAATCAATTAGTAACTTCAGATTTACCTCAATCAAAGTTTGCCATTTTATCTGGACAAATGTAGTTTTGGGCTTGTACTCAAATCGAGTATTTCAAATAATGGTTTAAAGCTGATGTATATTGCTGGTTTTGAGGAGGAGTTCAAACTTTATTTTACTGGTTTGAATATAACAGCATTTTGGTTTGCGTGCACTAAAGTGGAAGTCATTAATTGACTTCTTGTGAAAGGAAGGGGTGCTAAGGCAACATGCAAGCACTGGCCGTGTTTGCATAGCTACAAATTATGGTTTTGGCATTATATTTGAACTGAGCATGAATTAGTCATTTGTTCCCTTAAAAAGACAAAGAAATAAAGTTTTGTAAAGCTTTCATACCTTGAAGTGAAATAAAATAAATAAAATTCCTATGCAAGGAGAAAAACATTTGTGAAAGAATTAACTGGATATAAAGGGCAAAATGTTTGGAGAAATTTTTAACATTTCTGAATTTGCCAATGATTCTTTGTATGATCCTATGATATTCTACTTTTAACTGAATGTTTGGATGTATACAAATTTCTGCTAAGAACACATCAGAACACGTGTATGTTTAATTTATACCATAGATCTATTTGGAGGTAATGGCTTTCTGTCACTAAAGATCTCTTTTGAGGCTTAATAAAAAGCTAAAAGGTTCATTTCTCCATTCATTACTATAGCTGAGGTAAGCCACAGTACTTGGATCAGTGGGATTATATGGGCTGGAATCCAAGCATTCCTGAATAACTGTTTAGCAGATCACAGCCCATGTGTCTTATGTACTATACATGTGAAACAACAACTATTCAATTGAAAAATACAAAAATTCCACATCACAGAACAGTAGGACGTTTCTATTTCTTTTTGTTTTAAAAGACCTACAATGTATATCACATTATATATGGATTAGCATGAACTAGTCAAAGAACTTCTTAGGGCATCACTGGGAACCACTTAGGGAACCAATGGAATTTAATGACGCTGCAGTCGAAACTTGAAGGATAATGCTGCTTTTTTAGGTCTCTCTCTACAGCTCTGATTAGCTAAATAGTAGAGCAGAAAAGCCCAAATTGGAGAACTACAGTTCTGCTAGTTTTCCACTTGAAGTATAAGGTGCTTTTTAAAAACAACAACAACCCTGCTTTGTGTCAATTAATGTATTGTTTTTAAGAAGTTAAACACATGCAATTATGTAAGCATTGCTCATAATTCAAAACATTCCATACTGTTAATACTGTACCATAGAAGAAGCAGCTAACAAGACAGGATTGTTTGTAGTTATGGTCCGTTGTTATAAACAGGCATCAAATGCCATTTGAAAAGTTTCTTACTATTTTACAGGAGCTCTTTTCACACAGCAACTCAGAATTTATTCCAAAAGATAATTCTCATAATAAAAGTTGACCTCCCAAGAAACTGTATCACAAGGTGACTCTAAGGGCTGAGTAGCGAACATTCCACCACAGCCAAAGTTGTAATAATATAAAATGTAATTCACTCTCTCATACATGAATCATCTACATGTGTTTTTGTTATTTCAAGAACACTTGCAGGAAAATTCAACTAAGGCACAGGTCCTGTCCTCAGACACAATATATGAAAGACAAGGTATTTGAGAGAAATGAAATAGAGGGAAATGCTAGATAGAGAAGACCAGTTAAATGCCAGAGTGAAGAGGTGAGGTTTTTTAAGAGTTTAAATGCACAAATAGGAGGAGAACAAATGAATTTCAAGAAGCAAAGAATTCAGTGGTAAGAAATAGCAGATGGAAGAAAGAGGCACCAAGAGGCACAGCTGGAGAGAACAGCAAACAAATGAGAGGAAGAGACTGAAGATACCTAAAAGTTAAGAGAAATTTAAAGAAAGTATGTGACAAAGGAGGGAATCAGCGTAGAAAAAAGAAAGTAGGTGCTTGTAACAGTCAATTAATTAAGTGAGCTGAAGAAATCACTACAGAAGTTTGAGGAAAGCAGGGAAGTTGAACAACCTCATTGCCAAATCCCCTGGGGACCAAATGAGTGAGGGGGGGCAGTGGGTACTTACCCTGTATGTGAACTCCCATGTCACCTGGAAATGAATTTAAAAACAAAAACCTTGAACACGTTTTTTGCATATTCTTTGGATCAATAGGCTTAAGTTACAAGCTTGAGGTGGTGGAATAAACTAGAAAAAGTGAGAGAAGGAAAGAAGAAGGTATCCAAGAGAAAATATGAGAAGGCATGGAAATCTTAAAACTCTTAAGGAAAGCAGTGTGATATCAGGTAGAGATCAGAATAGTAGTGTTTAAGGAAACACAAATGATACAGAATACTAACAGCACGATCCCAAAGATTTGCACCTTTCTATGATCCTTGAAGTCAATGAATTTAGAAGGGTGTAATTCTCCTTACAATTGCACTGTAAAGGAATGAATAATTAGAGCCAGGTGGGAGTAGGTAAGAAGGGGTGTAAGCCAAAAACTTTGGGGAAGCCAACGTATATTGAAAAAAGGAAGATAGCGAAGAAAACAATATTGGCAACAGCAGCTGCTGCATCCTCAGAAAGCACAAAGTGAGTACATGCATAGAACAGGAAATGTTAATGTTTATTTGTTTACTAACATTTAAATATTTTGTTCTTTAATGTTTTGCCGTTTTTTAAACTAAAGTTACAACATTTTAACCATGCTGTTGCATCACTGGATTTTTTTCACTACTCTTTTGTGTTAAATACTTTCTGATGATACCTTTAGATACATTGTTTACTTACTTCTATGGAAGAATGTTTATGATTTCAGTCCTTGGTATTTTGACCCATGAATATGGGTCCTTCAAAAACCAGCCTTTTTTCACTTTTTCATTGTGATATGTTTCAGTTTTAAAATGCTCTAGATAGCTGTACAATCTAGTTGAATGTTTTTCTGCAACTATACATTTGGATAAATACAATTTATAATGGTTGTTTGCATATAGTAAGCTGATGGATGCTTTCAAAAACATACAGAGAACAGTTAGTACATTGTTAAAGTATATTGAAGTGTGGTATTTCTAATTTTGATGATAGTTGGATTTTATTGCATACTTTAAAAATAACAGTTAAGAAGGCCAACATTATAACATTATAAGCTGTTATCTTGATAACGAAGTGCTGTAAAGAATTTATCTTGTGGAGAGCAGTAGACTAGCATGGTCAGAGTTTGATAACCATATTTGGGGAAGGAATTTCACTCAAGGTCCAAATGACCTTTCATTTAGACTCTTATCATTTTCTCTTAAAGCTTGTGATCAGGCTTGGCTATTTGAATAAAAGTTACCAAGAGTTTCTATACAGCTTACTGTATATTGAAGTCACTGCATAACAGCCACAAAATCTTGATGCTTATCTTTGATTTCTCTCACGTCTTTAGTCTCCATATTTAATCCATCATATATCTTACAGTGTGTTATGTAGTTTTCCCTTTTCACCAGTTTTTAACTGTACATTTGCCTGCATTTGATGAAGTATAATTTATAGTTAATGTATAATATCGTTTATATATTTAGTAAGTTCATTAACACTTTCAAAATAACCTTCTCTGTCAGTGAAAATTCTGTCTTGACTGTTGCAATTTTGTCCTCTCCACTAGTCATCCATTCTTGTACCCTGGATGTCTCACTCATATTCAGAAGCGCTACCAATATCATTCATCTCTCTTGTCATTTAGACTGTTTAGATGTCTCCCCTTAAGTCCTTATACTGGCTTCCAGTCCAGGATCCCACACAAACATTTTTCCTTATCTTCAAGGCTCTCCATAGTCTTGCCCACCCCATCTCTTTTTTCATGTTTCAGTGCATTCTTGCCCATGACCACTGTTCTCTACTTCCACCACCTTCAGCTGCCTGCTTTGTCGATATTCATTGTATTTTTAGTTTGCACTTTTCCCTAGGAGCACCGTATGTGGCCCTCCCCTCCACCATCTTATCCTCAGAACACTATACTGAGTGAGAATGACAGGCCCAAGGTCACCCAATAAATGTCATGGCGAGCAGGGATTTAAACCTGGGCCTGCCTAGGCTTGTCTGATGCTCTAACCACTATACTGAACTCCCCTAACTGCAGTACTAACTTATGGGAAGTTCTGGAGACATAGAGCCTACATTTTGTGCATGCCTGCTTGAAAAAAGCTCCACTTTGTTCAGTGGTAATTACTTCCAAATAACTGCATAGGATGTCAGTTTTCACCTTAAAGCAGGTAACCTTTCTTAGTACTGTTGTGTGTTTAGAGAGAACAAAACAGAAACCCTGTCTAAGGAGATAAAATGAAGCAGTGCACAAGCTTCATGGCCAAGAGTTTTTGATTATGCTCCTATTTTGAATATCTAGTTGCAAATCATTATATTTTAATTATTAGAGCAACTAGTTAGTATGTGTGCCTTTTCTGGAAATATGAATTTCAAAATGGGAAACTTGTCTTCCTTTTAACAATTTAAATCTTGATTTAAATAAATGATTTTAAATCAGTCTACCCTGATTTATTTAAATCTTTCTACCCAGATTTTTTTTCAATTTAGACTTGCTGATAACTCCTGTCAAGGAACTATATATTTGATATGATACATTTAAAAAGGAAAATGCAACAGAGTGATTGTCATTTCAGAGCAAATGAGGAGATTGCAGTGAAGAAGGATTGCTCTAAAAGTAGACATTCTATTATTAGGTGCCTTTAAAAAATATAATGTAAGAATTTATTTTGAAAGGAATTTTTTCAAAAAAATTACTCTCATATAATAATCTAAGATAAACCCATGTAGGAGAGCAAAAGCATGTGTTCACACACATTTCTACATAAAACCCTATTGGTTTTCACAGAGTATATATAATTACATGTTCAGTTCTATCATTTAGCTTTGCAATGGCATCTTTTGTTGACTTGTCATCTTTTAACATCTGAAGAGACAAAATTACTAAAGCTTCTCATTGAAATTATTTTTGAAATAAAGTACCATATAAAATAGACCATTATAAAACTAAATTTAAACAGTAGCTAAAAACATAATGAATACGTTACATTAAATTATATTATGTCAAAGGCTCTGATGTCATCTAGAATGTCATTCTTCTGATTGTTCTGAACATTACTAGTTTTGATGTAACTCCTTCCTTTGATGTAAGAAACCCATTTGGTTCCTTAGGATAAGGCAAAATACAAGTAGCAGTGGATGGGTGAAAATGTGACCAGTCCACCCATGTGGATACAAGGCTTTAACAAAAACAGGCCTGACTCCTAGAGTTTAGGGCCCACTAAAATACAAAAGTAGCAACCATATTTTTCCAATATTCTAATTCTGCCTACTACCACTCATTTGGCCCATGGCTATAGTCATGGGTTGTCATTTAAAAAAATTACCCAAGAAAGAGCTGGGACTGGTATGACTAGTAACTTTTGGACCAGTAACTTTTGGGTTGAACCAAGATTAAGGATGAAAACTGTTACTCTTAACCATAACCACAAAGGCTGGGGGGGGGGGAGAGTTTGCATTTTAGTAGCATGTTCTCTTCTATATTGTTTTCAAGTACTTTTTGAGTTGTAGCCTGTAGACCTTTAACTTCATTGTGACTATGCACTGGTCTGAAACAGGGCACCCGGGCTAGCATCTTCATGCTACCATTATTGTTTCAATTTTCTGAAAGAATATAACAAATATCAAAATGGTTTTTGTAAAAGTAGAGCTAACACTGGGAAACCAGTGTTTAAATCCCTGCTCTGCCATACAGCAAAAGAGAACTGTGTGTGCCACTCTGAGGAAGGACAGGATAAAAATGTACTAGATAGAGTGCAGTCTTCATAGATCACAAATGTGTTACTACCCCTTAAAACATTCTGTTGGCATGGCTGCCCATGAATATGAATGCAAGTTATTTATGACATGTCAAGTTTGTCACTTACACTTAGTTTGTTTGCCCTGGCTTGAATGGTCTTGGGAAGCACAGGTTTATTCTGCTTCTATTCATCTTTTCGTTTTCAGTACCCCAGTGCACACAACATATTCACTGAAGTGGCCATGCAAAGTCCCTCCTCTCGATCGGTGACTTTCAAAAACCAGTGTTGCTGATCACAGGGAGGGAGAGTTTGTACAACTACTTTATCTGTGTGGTTGCTCCATTCTCCCTCCATATGATTTCAGTGAATGTGTGAGACTGTTGTGTGCTGTGTTATATCTTTCCCACTATTTTCCCCAAGCCTTCTTTGCTGCATTGTTTTGAGAAGGATCGCAGCAAAACTGAGGAGGCACACATAGACAATGAAGTCAGGATTTTCTTGGTCACATGCACATTGGCACCATTTCCCCTGCCCTAATCTCCTGCGTCAGCCCTTTCATCCCAGCATTGGATGGCTTTTTTTAAAATTAGCAATTTAAGATCATTATAAAATGATTACAGCCTGTCTCTTGTGTTACATGAATTTCCAGCTTTCATTTTCAAAAAAGTAAGTCTCTCCTCTTTTTTGGCAGAGGTATGTCTTTTCCCTTATGTATCCACAAGGAAGGGGCCTTGAAAGAAAGTAAATTGGGGAATTCAGAAGATCTGATAGATTGTTACAATGTTAATATTATAGTGCTTCAGCAATACTAAATCGCTGATAAAAAAGACTGAAAAATCGTCTGTGGGGAGTATTTGTGCTGCAGTGGAACTGAGGTGGGGAGGACAGAAAAAATGTGAAAGAGCCTATCGGGGGAAGCCTCGTTGGCGCTTCACTGCATCAGCAGTACACAGCATTTTTTATATCCTTCCGATGAAGTGATCACAGAAGTCGGGAAATCTTATACTGGAATAAATGCTGTTAGTCTTTAGAATGACACTAGACTCCTGTTTAACATTTAAGTAAGCGATCCTACACCATTTCTGCAGAGAAAGATATTGGTTTGTCTAAGGTTCAAGCAAGGTTCAGGATTGTCTGTAATAGGAAATAAGCTACCTAAGTTGCACTAAGTGACAGCTGCATCAAGAGCAACAATATATTTGAAAGCATAGACCTTAAAGGAACTTTGGATAGTATTTTGATGAAGTGGAGTGGAGTGTTTAAAAAAATGCATTGGATTGGGTCCCAACTATCTGTTTCTTGATGTTGCTGGTGGCTTTTCCTGTAGCTAAATTAATTTTCTTATTCCCACTGAAGCAGGGAAAATTCGAGAGAAGGTCGTGACAGCACAGGGCTGTCAATAGGCTGCAAGCACAATAGTGTATCTCTTATAGCATTTTATTCAGCTTGTACTGTATATTTTATCTGTATCGTCGCTTATATTTTTGCTACTGTTTTATCGTTTGCAATGGCCTTTGGCCCAATGCAATAAATCTTGAACTAGAACTAGAACTTATTCCAACTGGTGACTTCAATTGTGGACTCTGTGAAAGGGAAGATATTATTAGGTAAAATGAAAGTATTCAGCTACATATGAGTTTCAACAGAGACTAACAAAGATTTTAGCGGTACATTCCAACTATATGTGACTTTATGTATGTTCAGCAAAAAACATGTTCTGCTGTTTGACTGAGGACAAAAAAGTGTCATGTTGCTTTCTTGTTGAGTAAACCAGAGCTACATATCATGCATGGTCTGGCAAACAGTTCAGGATTTAGTTGGGCTCGATCAATAAATTCAGATCCCTTTGTTTAGTAAGATCGATACACAGTAATGAAGTCTGTGTTCCAATTCCCTCTGAAGGATCACTGCAGGGGATAGGAAGGTGTCTGTTTTTCTGTTATAAAGTACAGCAAACATTATCTTTGAAGATTTTTCTATTATAAAAGGATTGAACTGCCCTTTTTATTCTCTTCTATACAAATTCTGGAAATTCCCTGCATGATTTTGAAGTGCTCTAGGAAATGAACCTACATTTTATGGTGGTTTGCTCAGAATGCACATGCTCTACCATATATAAGCTCATGAAATCCTAAGGGCATCAATTTTCCTGTCATGGATACAGTGGATAGCATAGCGTATTACAAATCCTTTTGAAATATCTTTTTTGAAATTAAAATGCATACTTAAGGGAAGTACATTGGCTTGTAAGGATTTATTATAGTCCCATATTGTGGGCATAATTTTGATGTAAAGGTTTTGCATGATGAACTTGAATAGTACTCCCAGTTGTAATGCAAGGATGCTCACACCTGATTTCAAAGTAGAGCATCAATATGAGTCTAAATCCTAAACTGGGATGGAAATTCAGATCATTACCATTACAAATTTACTTGAGAAATGGAATACAAAACATTCAGATTATTCATAACATTTCAGTTTAATTAAAAGATTAAAAAATAACGCATTTGGATTTTAACATAATAGATCAAGACCTTAATCCAAAGAGCTTCCATATGTTCATTGGTGCTCGAAGACCTGGGCTTCTGAAGACCGACCCCACCCAGCCACCCAATAAATTAGTCTAAAAAATTAGAGACCTTTGGGAGAGGCATCTAATGTAATAGGATGGTTTGTGAACAGAAGGTGGGAGCAGGGAGAATCAGGAAAGGTTTTAAGAGCAAGTGAAAACTTACATGTGCCTAACAAATAATTGGGTGTCAATCTTGGACACAGTGTCCTAGATTTAAAGAATGACGGGCATTTCATTTGTGCATTGAGGCTTTATTAGCCACTTTCCTGTTTCAGGCCCTTTCCCCCTCTGAAATGCCACTCCTGTGATTTAGAATCTACTGGACGATTGTATTGTGGGAGAGCTACAGCTAGCTGGAAGAACTGACAGAAATAAGAGAAGTGTCATCTACTTATACAAGAGACCAAACATAAATGTGTTAAATGAGGTATCAGTTTCCTGCGGAAGCAAATTCACAGACCTTCTATATTTTAAAAATATATTTAATGATATTTTTGCTACCGGTATCTGATGATACTAGCAGCCAACTAAACATAAATGTTATACTTAGATTGCAAAGTTAAAGTGTGAATGTTTCAAAACTTCATTGAATCTTTCCATTGAATAAAAAATTGGAGGTAGATGCATGGGGGCTGGCATCTAAGAGAAAACTATAATCTCTCCCAGCTGGCTGTGCTCGTTAAAAATTGCAACAACTCCTTTTCTCTTTTCCAACTACCCTTTAGGAGAGCCAGTGAAGTTACCAGTGGACTAAAGTAGGGATGAGCTTGCCTCTGGCGCAGTCCTCTCCTCTCTAGAGGAGAGGAACAGCTGCAGGGACTCCTGCCTCAGTTATGATCCTCTCCGGTTGCTCCAGCATTCTGCAAGGGAATGCTTGGAGCATTGGTGGCTGCCACAGCAGCAACCTCCTTCACCTTCCTCTGCAGCTACCCAGGATCTTGCATAGGCCAATGTGCAGAGCCAGAAGCAGAAAGAAGCAATGGAATGATTCTTCCCAGGGCCCTGGTAAGGCAGATGAACTATGGTAAGGGAGAGGTGGAAAGTCAGCCTCCCTCTTCTCGGGCCCCTGGAGGAGATGGGCCTATGCTGCTCCTGCTCAGATCTGATAGAAAAGTTATGGCAGAAGCAAGGAACCCCATCCCACCAAGTGTCTGTAATGCATTCTAAGTCCTATCTTTCCATCTGCATTACAAGTTTCTATTTCTTATGGCCTAAGCTTTGGGCATTGGTGTATAGGCATCGAAGCCTTGCAACATTCCCTCTCTTTGACCTGGCTTTCTTCTACTTGCTCTCCTTCTTCCCTGAAATTCGTATGCCAGATGTCTCCATTCCCCTGTGATATCAGTTTAAAGCTCTCCCAAGGAAACTCCCCAGATCCCTTCTAAACACATTCTTCCCTGTCCTTGATAGGTAGAGCCTATCACATGCAAGCAGGCCATCTTCAAGAAAACGTCGGCCATGGTCCCAGAATCCAAATTGCTCCTGCCAGCACCACCTTTATAATCTTCTGTTCTTGTTGCATTACTCTGACTGGCAGTATCGAAGAAAATACCACCTGTGCCCTTCCTTTTATTTGCTTCCTGAGGACTTCATAGTTAGTCCTTATGTGCTCAGTGGTCACAGCTGTGTTATTTGTTTTCATGTGGACCATCACAAATGGGTAATGGTTTTCTGATTTGACTAGCTTGGCCACCTGGTCTGTGATATCCTTGATATTTGCCTCTGGCAAGCCACACACCTCTCAGGTCATGGGGTCAGGCCTGGACACATGATGTTCCATAGCCCAGAGCAGAGAGAGACACCAGTGGCCAATACTTCCTGTTCCTTCTAATTTTATTTGCCTATAGCTCCATGGTGCCCTTACTTGTTCTTTCCCGTCCTTGTACATCTGCCAGTGATTCTGTCACTTGTACATCTGCCAGTGATTCCGTCACGTCAGCAAGTGCCTAGAATCGATGTCTCAGCTCCAGTGGCATTGAGTGTTGTCTTGCTGTGTATCTTCTGGCACATGCTGTCGATCTCTGAGGAGGTTCATTAGGAAAATATTCTGTTTTATTGTCCCTTCCACCACTCTCCCTATCCCTTTTGCAGGCCCCCAAGACTTCTGTTGATGAAATTCTCTCTTCCTTTGATCTTTTTAAGGTTACCAGTCTTTTCCTCCAGGCGCTTCACTTTTTCTTGCTCTTGTGTTCCAAAAGTGGAGATGCCCAAGCTACCTTGAACTACAGCAGAAAGAAAAGGAAATTGAGGACGGACGCTTTCAGCGCCATAATTTCAGCAACTCAGAAAGGAGACTTCCCAGTCTCTGTAGACATGATGGAGGCTTACCTCCACATTCAAGTCCTCAAATCTCACTTGAAGTTCCTTCTACAATGGGAGTCATTTTAGATACTGATCTCTGCCCTTTGATCTGAAAACAGCCCCAAGAATTTTCACCAACATGCTTGTTCTGTGGATTGAAGGTATGTCTGTCTTTCTATACCTGGATGACATCTTCTTGAGGGCCTGAGAGATGTGGAACAAACCATCTCATGCCTGCAGACCCGTGGCTTTGTTATCAACCAGGAGTAGAGTTACCTGGTCCCTGCCCGATAGGATTTTTAACTGGACGTCATCATAGACAGTACGGGACAAGGGTTTCCTGTCTCAGGAATGGCAGGGCAAGATCTTTTCCCTGTTAGTAGAAGTCAGCCTCAGATCTCAGGTAGACATCATGACACTAGCAAGATTCTTAGTGATGCTGGTGTCTGGTCAGGATGTGATCCCCTGGTTGAGATTTCACATCTTCTCTGATGGATAGTTTTACCCTTCCAGCAGGAGAGAACCCACTGACAACGCTAACGCATTCCCCTTTTAAAACAGTTGCTTTGGAACTTCCATTGGTGGCAGTTCCCAGACAGGCTGAAGATGAGCTCACTTCTGAGGGATCTAAAAGAATGCTGGTCACAACAGACACCTGTCTTTTGGGATTAGGAACACACTCGTGGGGGAGGAAGGCTCAAGAGACATGTTTAGTCAGTGTAGTCAGATGAAGCATTGGTCATCTGGGGCTCAGGGTGATCAGATGGGGTCTTGTATCCTTTCAGGACTCCTTGGTTAGGGAAAGGTGTCCTTATCCACATGGACCACACAATGGCAAAATTCTGTATCAACTGCTGGGGTGGGAGGGCACAAAATCAAGCTTTCTATATGGAGAAGCAACACAGATTTTTCCACCCCAAATCCCACAAAGTGGTTAATGTGTCTGGAATGTCCAATATCGTCATTGGCTCAGCAGACGGTGATTGGAAAAGTCCAATGGATGTTGAACCTGAAAGTCTCTCAGGCAGCCTGCCAGTGCTTTGGAAAAGCCCTGGGTATGGATGCTTTGATCTACAAATGGCCAGATCAGCTCTGTATGCCTTCCTTCCCACTCAGCTGTGACAAAGGATCCTAGATCTTAAAGTAGAAGTGATTCTAATGATTCCATACTGGCCCTGAAGGATGTGGTTTCAGGACCTGGTACAGTTGTCATGTAGAGGTGTGTCTCCTACATCCTTAACCAGAAATGCTAAATCTCAAAGCCTGGAGATGGAGCAGCAGCAATTTAAGGGGATAAGCTACTCAGATAACTTTATCGTAATGCTGGCAACCTTTAGAAAAAATTCCACTAATAGGGTATAGGGCAGGTCTTCCAGTTCTGGTGAGCAGAAAGGAGCCTTGACTCCTTCAAGACTTATTACTGATCTCTTTATTTTTCTTCAGTTAGGGTTAGACAGATGTCTGAATGTGGTGGAAAGTACCATCAAGTCACAGCCAACTTACAGCAGTCTAGTCAGGTTTTCAAGGCAAGAAACTAATTTAGGTGGTTTGTCATGGCCTGTTTCTGTGTGGCAGCCTTGGACTTTCTTGTTGGTCTCCAATCCAACCAGGGCCAACCCTACCTGGCTTCCAAGATCTGAAAAGATCGGGCTAGCCTGGGTGGCCAGGTCAGGGCAATGTCTGAATGCCAGCACCTTCAAATGCCAGGTAGCAGTGCTCACTGCATTAATGGAGACTAAGAAGGTATAGGGGTTTCCCATCATCCTCTTGTTAAGTCATTTCTTGGGGGAATTGCTATGATGAATCCCCCAGTAGAACATAAGTTCCTTACTTGGAACCTAAATATGATTTTGAAGGACTTTCACAGGCACCCTTTGATGATATGGCTACATGCCTCCTCAAGGATCTCACCTTTAAAACCCTCTTTTTCATTGGGCATCGCCTCAGCCTGGAGGGTTTTAGTTATTCACAAGTGAGGACCTGCAAATTCTTGCAGGTGGTATCCCATTTTACCTTCCTCCAGCATGTTCTCTTTCCTTTCTCAGCCCCCATGGCCTCTCCCCTTCTTGCTTCCTTCTCTTTGACTGTCCCCCAGAGGGCATCTGATTAAAGCTATAGGCACTTTTATCATTTTGGATTTTTTTAAAATCCACCATTTTTCTTTTTTTTTTAGATTTCAGATTTTTTTGCAAACTTGGACAATTTTTCGAGTGTGTAGGAAGATCAGTCTTGTCTGTTAATGGTTTCAATCTCCAGATTTAAGTATCCCTAAAGTGAACTTTGCCTTTTATAAGACTGAGGAATTAATCCTGGCTTTCTTCTGTTCTAAACCCAAACATTCCCAAAAGCTGCAGTGATACTGCCTGGAGATCCACAGGGCCCTTGGCTTCTACATGGATAGGGCAAGCACCTTTAGAACATCAGACTTTGTTTGTTTCTTTTAAATTTGCCTCTGTCTCTGTTTCCATTTTGGGCAGAGGATTAGGTGCTGCATTGCACTGGCATATAAAACATGGGATTTGGAACCCCCAACTGGAATTACTGCTCGCCCACTGGTAGGGGGCAGCTACCTTAGCAGTCTGTGGAATTTTTCCTTCTTTAAGCATAGTGTGTGGGGAGTCATACTTAGGCATTTGTACATTGCAAGAGTAGCTTCGGCTTCAGCTTCCTTTGGTAGACAGGCCCTGCAGCAGGCCCTGTCAGAATGAAAAGTAAAGTTTTCCTGCTCAGGGATACACTGCCTTTCTGTATCCCATTAGTCAAGACTGCTTTGCTCTGGACCACAGTGGAAAATGGAAAGGTTGTTCACTTGCCATGAATTTCCCTTCTCAGTAGTCCTAGGGAGGGGGCAATCTTTTCCCACTTTGGAAGGACCTCAAAAGTAGAACCTTGAGATGTCTTCTGAGAAAAGAGCCTGAACCCTTGGTTCTGGGCTTAGTGCAAGCAAAGAGTTCTGTCTCTGTTTTTGTGTTATGTTATATCTGTTCAGAGTTTACATGTTTATAGTTCTTTGGGGGAGCTGCATCTCTTTAGACTCTTCTAGGAGACTGAGAGGGAAGCCCCACTCATCAGGAGCTGCCAAAAAACCAGCAACCATGCCTGCCACCAGAGGGAAGTTTCTTCCATTAGTCAACTACCTCACCTTAGGACCATTGTCAAGAAGGGAAATTCATGGCAAGTGAACAAACTTTCCATTCTCTTAGATGCAGTTGAGTAGCTTGGTGAACGATTGGATCCCTGCTTCTGACCATTCTTGCCATTTTGATCATGTGATGCTCCTCAAATTCTTATACTAAAACCTATCATTTCCTAGATTCAGCACAAATTCCTCACTCTTACCATCAAAGGTCTTCATGGCCTCGGCCCCCTCCTCCCACCTTCCTTCTCTGCTCTCATATCTTCATACATCCTTGCCTTCACTTCTCCAGCTTTATCCATTGATAATTGTTCCAAACTCTCCCCCTTCAAATGGCTTTGCTATTTCTCTCTTTCTGCCCTTTGTGTCTAGGATTACTTCTTACACACCCACATGATTTCACCTCTTTCACTTCCTTCAGATCTTTTTTCAAGCCCTTTTTATCTTTGGCACTCCCTCCCCTGAAACAAAGTACCTGTAACTCGAATCAATGCATTCTCTTCATTGTTTACCTCTCCTTTTACATTCCTCCTCTTGTGTCTTCTTTTTGTCACATTTTTATTGTATTGTTCTCAAGGAAGGGAAGCTTTCTTGTGTTCTGTGACAATATAACAACAATACTAGAATATATTAACTTTTATTATGAATGAGTGAAAGATCAATTAATGGACGATCACTTCTGTAGCAATCAAAGATTTAAAAAGCTGCTGGAGTTTTTTTGGGGTGTGCGTGTGTGGAATTTTAAGTCAGAATATGATTTTAGAATTCTCTTTTTGATTGGAAGAAAAATTAGGTTTAGCCAACCAAAATATATTGAATTTAACAATGCTTTTATTGCATTGCAAAGAATACTGTGTTTATTGTTCCTCTTTCTCCTGTAATATCAACCCAGTATTTTAATTGGTTTACCAAAGTAGATTGCCACAAAATATTGGCTCAGTTCAAACATTTATTTAATATAATATCAGGTAAATATCTGGTATTTGAGAAAGGAAAAAAGAATATAGAGAGTAGTTTTGCTTAAAAATGACCGAGATGTCGCATTAGCAGTCTCTGATCTCTTTATCTTGAGTAGGGAAACATGCAGCATGATTGGTGGGTAGTAATGGGACTTTTACAACATGTTCATGCCGCTTCTCTTCTGTAAATGCTTCTCAAACTATTGCCCCCCACCAGCCTGTCTCACATGATCTTCTCAAGCCTGATGGTAGGACAATTTTTAAAAATCTCTGAGAGCATTTTTAGGTGGAAATTGGTGGGTGGAGGAAAGATTAAGCACCCTTTCTGCCTGCTGATTCTTCCCTGTAGATATCCCCCTGTCTTCTGTATTAGCATTGCAAGGAAAGCATGGGATTAAAGACCCCATGTTTATTTGGCCTTTAGTCAACCTCTTTGTAAAAATCATGTTTTTCAAAATTTTCTGATCTTCTTGTCTGCCCATCATTTCCTAAATGGTTCATTTCGTCTGAGGTATTCAAAGTGAGGGTAGAAGTTATTGTGCGCAACTGCATTTTTAAATGAATTACAGTTTCTTCAAATTCACTTAAAACGTGTAAAAAAATCATTTCTTGATTGTGTAGGTTTGCTTTTAAAACTTCCCAGATCTGAAATAGAAGTGTGAAGTATATTACAGAGGATGCTGAAGGAGATGTGAAAAGTGCATAATGCAGGCTGGGTGGATATACAGTAAAGATTTATATGATAATTCAGTATGAAATGACTTTTCTGTCTTGCTAAAAGGACTGTTCATTTTATTGCCATGTGAAATGCCATGGATATGCAGTAGTGTTGAGATGGAGACCTAATATGCAAACAAGACATCCTTTCCTCTACTATTACAGTGCAATAAATTCATAAATTGCTTCTGTTTGACAATTAATGGAACACTCAGTGTGAAATGCAAGAAAGTCACATTTAATTTCCAAGTCTCCTTTTTTCACATTTTGTGAATGTAATTGCAGTTATAGTCCACCACCCTTGGATTCAAATCTGTCGGCGGTAATTTGTATGACATTAATGATATTGAAGAGGAATATCTTTTTATTGGGTATAATGATGTATAATTCTTTGGGTCCCACCTGAAATAATCTGGGTTCTATATACTTAGCAGTCTTCTATCCCTATTATCTTAGCTAAAGGCACTTAATGCTACCATATGTATAGCAAAGTTTAAAAAAATGAGATGAAATGTACTTTGAAATCTCCTGATTTTGGAAAAAGAAATATGAAAAGAGAGACAAATGCAGCAAAGAAAATGAGCACTATTGCTTTCTTTTCGTGTGTAATCTATAAACAGATTTCCTTATGCAGCTCTCCAGTGAACACTTAGGAATTTAGTTCTGTCCAAATAGACTGATAACTGTGCAAAATAGTACAAGAGAAGGGAAACACCTGGCTGAGATATGCATGAACAGCATAGAAGACAGTGTGCAGTTGAGTTTAAAAAACAGCTGGTGGTGCTTTGTGAGAGAGCGGTTATTGAGGAAAAGTGAAAAGCATTCCTGCTGGCGGCCATTAACTCTTTACATAAAGGGTCTTACTGTGTCACTGGTCTGGGCCCAGATACTGATGCTAAACTCCTCCAAGGCCCTTTTAAATTGACTGACACGTGACTTGTACACTTTAGTTCTCAGACTAGTACTGCTACTTTTAAGTTGGTTCATTGATGCATGATTCCATTTTCTGGCAATTTTCTAACTGACTAATGCTTGTCTGGCCTTCTAAACTAAGAACTGAGTAGTTATGTGCTTGGCATTATATGAAATACTTATCTAAAGCAAAAGATTTTTTTTTAAAAAAATGTGTTCTTATTTCATCCTGAAACCTTTTTTTTTTTTTTTTTGCAATGAACAGAAAGGTCATATGTTTTCTTTCCTGTTTTAATACATCTCAGTGTTTAACCCATGCACACTTTCAGTTCCTCCAGAGTGATCTGCTTACTAAAACAGCATTGTTATTTCCTGAATATGAATGTGCAAATACATAATTTGAATGCTGAGAGCGACACTAGGGATTTACAGTATTTTCTAGACTGCAAAGAAGGGTTTATGTTTGTTTGGTTTTTGTTTTATTTTGATTTGCCCTTGACTTGTAATGAACCTGTTAGCGACAAGCTTTGAGTGCCTATAGGCAGATTCTGATTCCAAAAGCCCAAGCTGAGAGCTGTGGCCGGGGGGTGGGTGGGTCTTTTCTATGTACACTGTCTCCATTGCCAATGATTTTAATTTCCTCAGCTGATTCTTTAAAGAATGTTTCTTGTGGCAGCGGTAAACATTAATTAAATGTGGCATTTCTTTAAAATAAAAACTCTCTTCCTCCACATCCATTCTTTCCTAATTGACAGTAGTCTGGCTTAAATTTATGAGTTTAAAATCCGAAAGTGTATACTTCTGGAATTAAAAATGAACAGATGAATCAACCGTTCTATGGCATTCATATAGAAAACTCTCATTGGAATTCAGTGTCTCTGCCCTTCATGGGTTTATAAATAGGGGATAATATTATAAAATGTTCAAGAACAACAAGAATACAATCTTGCTTTGCATTCCGATTACAGTTTTGATGTTTTAAAGTTTAGCACCCAAGATTTATGACTTCTTAAATTTTTTCATAGTCAAGTCAGTTTACAGTATCTCAAAATACACTGGTATACAGTATAAAATACAATAGAAATCATAATGAAAGATAAAAATGATAAAAAGGACTCACAGATTTCTAAAGCACTTCACAATTGAAGCAAACAAAATCACAATTGCCTGTCAGAATAGATAGGTTTTTATTTGCCTTCTTAATGATACAGTCTTTATTTGATGGGATCAGTTTGCTCAGGAGTACCATGATTGTGGAGCCACAACTAAGAAATGTGCTGTTAAGTGTCTTAAAAGATCTATTAAAATAACAATTCCACTTCGTCGTAGGGGGCTAGGTGAGAAAGTCGTCCCTACGCTATTGTATTGTTTGGCCATGTTAGCAGTTTGAGTATTTAATTTTTGCTAATTAAAGTGGAGTTCTAAATGTTAAAAATGCAGGTTTCTAAAGAAAGAAGAGGAGCATGATGGGTGAGTGAAGAGTGTTGTGATTGTGTGATTGGTGTACCCTAGGGAATGGAGTAAGCGGCAAACTTTTACAGAGTTATTCTGAGAGTAGTAGTTCAGTGTACATTGTTCAAGTGTTATAAAGAGCTTTTCTGGGGAAAGTGGGAGGAGGAGTGGAGCTGTAATCTGAGGGATATTTCTTTGCAGATATTATTAATCTACGTAGTAACTGGGGGAAAATAAGTCTTTGTGACTGAGTCCTTTTAGAAATGGTTGAAGATTTGTACCTACCATTAAACTATTACACTTATTGTGTATTCTGAAACCAGTATGCTTATGAATTACTCTGAAACTATAATGCTTATGGATCACCTTTGACTTCACAGCCACCACCACATTCTGATTGTTCTGTCATTCTACCAGCTATAACAGAGCCTTCCTATACTACAAGTGAGAGAACTAAGGTGAAAGCCTTTGATTGGTAGTGAAAACCTTTTGAGAACTCTAATAAAGCTAGGGGAAGCAGCAGTATACAGGTATTATAAAGGTGGCAAGATGCCACAGCTGTGTTAAACCAGGCCAAGGTAACTGCAACATTTGGGCTGGTGATTGTTTTTATCTTGCAAAATATGATTATTAGCTTCCGTACTCATTTATGTATAATAATGGAACCATTTTGATGTAACCATAAAGAGAATTGGGTGACTGTGGGCCTTGCCTTAGTATATTGTGCAGATAAAATGAAATAATTCAATGAACCTCTATTTCTGTGGAAGAGAGGCAGGTACTAGAATGTGGCAGGTTCTAGAACTCAGGGCCAAATCAGAATTCTAACTATGAGATATGACAACTGACATGGTGTACTGGTCTAGAGTGTTGGAGTAGGATGTTGGAGTAGGATCTGGGCTTACTAGGTTAAAATCTCTGCCATGGAAGCTTGCGATGTGACCCTGGGCATGTCACAGCCTAGCGTACTTCATAAAGTTGATGTTGTGTGGATAAGATGGGGGAGGGAAGAAGGGGGCTTATTTATATCCCACGTTTCTAAAGAGAAAAGTGGGATATAAATAAAAATAATAAAATATATATATATTGTTGCAGTTTGATTGGCATATGGGTGCTCTTACTAGTCTTTGTAAATGGTTCCTATATGCTTGGTTTCAATTATTCAGATAAAAGAAAACAGCATTACATACTTTTCCTTGGCTTACCTATTCAGATATAATGTTATGTCTACTTTTGCAAGGATGTGTCCCAGAATGCTCCTCCGCCATATCCTGCCTAATATTTTCTTGCAGTCTTACTCAGTTTCTCTAGCTAAAAATGCTCACTGATTTTACTAAACCTGGGAATGAGTTCTATGTATTCAGGGCCATCCACAAGACGTTCTTGAGACATTGTAGACCTTAAAAAATTCTTAATCAGCTTGAGTTTGCTAAATGATTTCTCTGCAGAAGCTACTGTTGCTGGAATTGTTAAAAGAATTCATAAGCTGACACAAACATTTGGAAACAGGTCACTAAGTCTGTATTCTGTAAATATGTTCAACAGGCCTAGTGGTTTTAACTGCATTTCCAAAATTTGCCTTATGTACTGAAGGTAAATGCTGCATTTCTGTCAAAACATCCTTATTATTTTTGATAAAAATAAAGCTTTTTCTTTCAAGTCACTTTCAGACACAGCGAGGTATTTCCACAAGAAATTGAACTTTTCAGCCAACTGCTTCACGGCATTGAATCTTACAGTTAATCCTGCTATAACACGGTCTACCAAAACATGAAACACAGACTTTCTGAAGTAGGCTTCTTCTGGTGAATGAGGTTTTCAAGAGTTTTTTCTTGTTCTAATTCTATAGGTAGGTTGAATGAGAATTTTTTAAAGGCGCCCTTAATCCAACTTGGAGGAGATGTTGTTGTCCCCTTTTTTCATGTTCTTCTCATTCGTTCTTTTCGTTTGTTAGCTCCTGATTTGTGAGAATACATTTTCAATGGGGGATTTATAATTTCTTATTTTATATCTAAAAAGGGAAAATTTAATTCCTAATCAGCTCTGATCATTGCCATGTTGCTTCAAAAAATCCTGAGCCCAAACTTACAAAGTTTTAAAATGAATAAATCAATGAAAATGCAGCCTAGCACTAATGCCACTACAGTAATTAAGGAATAGAATTAGAATATACCTTCAAGTTATCTATCCAAAGTTGCTCTTTATAGATGGATTTAGAATGTGCTAATTAATACACCAACCCTCCCACTGCAACAGTGGCCACCAGCCTAAACATTCTGTCTGCCTGGCTGGAGAGGGGAGAGTCACGTGATCTTCTCTAACTGGCACATGCTCCCCCTAGTGGAAGATCTTGAGAACGCAATGTAACAACAATGTAAAGGATAAAACTATGCTATGTAGGCCAACAACATAAGATATTAATGCTAGTCCTCATATGCAAACATTTTATGGGCCTGCAGGAAACTCTTGGGCCCCCTTTGGCCCCCCTCTGGGCCCATGGGCCCTGGTGTGCTGCACCTGCTGACCCCACCTCTTATAAGGCCTGTTTGTATTTATATGGTGACATCAGCTAAGTGCTAATATGCTTTCAGAGTGGGTAAGTAATAGTGTTATATTCTGTCTATAGGAAAATTCAATACGGGAATAGTCACTTCACAGTTTTTTTTTCTTTTGGCTGTTTTATTGGCTTAAATATGTTTTTGTTTTTATATGCATCTTACAAAGATTCTTCTAATAGGGATGTAGAAGTCTTTTCAGTTTATAAATTATTGGGGAAATTGCCTTACAGTAAATTATTTCACTTTGGGTCTAAATAATTTGATCTTTTTTGCAGGTTGCAGCAAACACAGGAGCGAGTAAGTAAGGTTGATCAGCTACATAATAACACAATCCATCAATATCCATTAGGTTATATTGCTTAGCTTTCATTGGAACTCTATTTTGGTTTAACTTCTTAAAATCCTAGACACTGCAGAAAATTGTAAGAGCTCATTACTGACTGGACTCTATAGTCTATAGTCAGCACAAAATGAAAACTGAACTTGGAATTAATTCTGTGTTGTTCAAGTTCATGCTTAAAATGTCATGTATCATATGCAAGATTATATTCCTTCTCTGTTGGAACTGAAGTGAAAATGCCATTTTAATATCCTCATCTTCTTTCTGATTTGGTGATTAGTGCAGATAGAGAAATAAAAACCCAGTTGAAAGAAAGTATTTCATACTGTTGTTCTACCAAGCTTCTACTCATATCTAATTTAAATGAAACTTCTAAAGAGTTAATTGATCTGCTATATAATTAATCTGCTATGCGCTATTTTAAGATATTTTGTTTTTTAATGTTATAGTAAATATTGGTTTAATTCCTGAATAATCTGTGGTACCATCTGCAAATATTTAAATCTGTGGATCGGGACCATGTACAGACTAGGAACTTTTTTCTTCAAACTTTGGGGAGAGGGGGGGAAGGATACCCCAAATTTGCAACAACAAAAAATTCTGAAAATCTGAAACCTGGGGTTGGGGGTAAATCCCACAAAACAGGAGTATTGTTTGTACAAACATAGACAATGCATCTCTGTTGGACCCACTGTCTAATGGTGGAGGCAGTAGTGCTACAGGTGGGTAGAAGAAGGGGGTGGGTAGACAGAGAGCAGGCAGAGGAGAAGACAGAGCAGCAGGGAGGAGGAGAAGCCAGTGACCACAGTGTCAGGGTGGGAGATAGAAGAGGAGCCACCATCCCCAGTACTTGAGGAAAGAGGGGAAGCTACCATTTTAGGCAATCTTACACATTTATATTTGGTGATTGCACCTCATCTCTCAAGCAGAGATCTTAACGCCAGATGTTCTTCAAGAACAGCCCTTTTCAGTTGGGCAATTCACATGCTGACTTGTGAATATTACAATCAAATGTTGAACAACTAAGTGATAAGCCATGGTGTAAATGCATCTGTGAAGAGGTTTTTAGCTTCTGCTTTTCAAGTCTTTCCCTTTTTCCAACCTGTTGTATGCTTAGGCAAAGAGAAGAGAGGGAGTGAAAAGTATATGAGTTCCACCTACATTGTTTACTCAAGTGGTTCAAGCAAATACGTCATTGCTAGTGTTGCTAACTGCACCTTGGGAAATTCCTAGAGATTGGAAGGGGGTCTGAAGAGGACGGAACATGGGGAGGGAAGGGAAGTGAGCAGAAATGTGATTCTGCCTTCTGAAACCACCATTTCCTCCAAGAGAACTGATTTCTATATTTTCAAGATCACATTTAATTCTGGGAGAACTCCTGGAGGTTGGTAACCCTAGTAATTGTACATGCTGTACATTCATGCTGTCCAGTAAAACCTGGGCCAGGGGGTCAGCTCATCACATGGGTAGTGATAAAAAATATCCATTAACTAAGTATCTCACATAGTAATATGATGCTTGCAGATAATGTATTCTTTGGTATTTTTTTAAAGAGAAAATGATTTTCTTTAAAATTCTGATACTATTTTTCATCTCTAGATATCTTTTAAAATTCTAGACATAAAATGAAGTTTGATATTTGGTAATATTTCAGAATGTAAATTTGAATTTTAATCTTTCTATAGCAAAACATTAATATGTGAAAGCTAACAAATAAAGCCCCTTTCAGTTAAACAAAAAGTATTTTAAATTCAGATATTTCCACCTGTCATTTGACACAGTTATTCTAATTCATTAATTACTTTTTCTCATTATATTCACCTAGTGCAGCTCTTCAGGCAGGTATCATAAGTTTCTAAGTAGAATGTAACTGTAATTTGTTCCAACAAGACAAGAGGAAAAACTAGAAAGTATGTGCCTCAAGAAAGCCACAGGTCCTTTTATTAGAACAATTACCTGTGATTAACAGTGTGTTTGAAATGTACAATGGTGTAAGACATATTGACCATACTTATTTTTTAAATCTAATACGGTATCTCATGTAACAAGTCATTGCAGCTGAACTTAAATAATAAGCAGGGAGTCAAACCATTAAAAATTTGGGTTCTGCTCAGGTTCAGCAATATTTTTAAACTCTGGTTTCATTCTAGTTCAGACACTAACTTTAAAAAGTGGTTCAGTAAACAGTTTGGACACTTTGAACCAGTTTTGAACCATTTTAGATGCATTTCATGAAGAATAATGTCACTCTGTTTGCCTACCATTATAACTCTGTAGAATGGGCTGGAAAGGAAGTGGGGTGTGTGGGGGAGATAGATTACATTTAGCAGATTTCACTCAGTTATTTAATTAATCACTTTTTACTTTGCCTAAGGGCCTTTTCCCCATTCCTGGCCACTATAAGAGGATTTCCTCTCAGGTTAGAATGATTGCAATATTGCTTGCTTGTGTTTGGGGGTGGGGTAAGTTTGCCTGTAATTTTCTGGTTTAGAAGCTAGTTATTGAACTGTATGCAATATCTAAATGTCACCATTGATCTTCTTTCCTAGGTCTTGGTCTTTACTAAAATTACTTTGCCTATTATTGCATATAGTTAAAGAAAAATTGCTTCTGCGAACCTAAACCAAGAGTCAAGCAATATATGGTTATTTTGTTTTAGGGAGAAAGTGTCTTCTTAGTGGCCAGAGTTTAAAACAAAGTTTTAGACTTACCTAGCCAACGGGAGTAGGGTTGCTAGATTCCTGTACCTTCCTGGCGAGGGGGGGGGGGGCGGATCAGCAATTAATGGGAGGAGGCTCTTCATGCGAACACAAAGAGCATGCAGCCCCGTGCCAGTATGATGACATCCCTCCAGGGAATGATGTCATTGTGGCGGCCTCAGGACTGCTCCTGTGCATTGTATGCTGCCAATTCTTTGAGAATCAGCCTGTTTGGGGCCAAAATCCAAAATCCAAGCGGAGCGCAGGAGCACTTCTGCAGCTGGCGCAATGACTTCACTTCTGGAAGTAACATTATCACGCCCACTGGGAGCACCCACTGCTCTTGTGCTTGTGGTGCCTGCTGGTTGCTGGAGATTGCCAGGCGTCCTGCAACCCATGCAGGCAAAGCACTGGGATCAAGTGATTATATTATTAATCACCTAAACATTTTCCCCACCTTTCAAATTTAACCCCCCTTTCCTCCACCTCCTATAGCCTCTTTCTTTTTAAAATATTATCTCACTGACCCTTCCATCTTCTTAGGTCTCCCTCTTTCCTTTCAAGAAACCCCACTAAGCAAAACACAACAACTAAACCTATGTAGATACGGTAGAACAGCAGCAAGGAAGCACAAGAAGTTTCTAGCTTCAGTTCAAGAATCCTTTGCACATGGGTGGGAAAGCCTCTACTGCAGCATTCAGAACACAATTCCTAGGCCATGCTGTCCTACCTCTCTACCTCTTTCAGGTGGCTCACTGGGATATACAGTTTCTCCTAATATAGCTGGAGGTGGGAGGAGCCTCACTACACTTCAAAAGGAATCTTCAAGGTGTCTGTCTATTGAACCACTTATTTTGAACTAGTTACCACCTTTTGTGTTTAAGGGTTGGTTCAGCAACTAAAAAGTGTTTAAGGATTTGGTTCACTGACAAAATATCTCTGAACTTTTTTTCTAAATTTCAGGTTCTGTTTGACTTCTTCTGATAATAAGGGCAGGGTACATTTCTAATCTTATACATAACCTAGGATACATAAAACTAGCAGAATAAAGAATGATTAGATGTTTTCCAAAGATAACTTTTTGAGCAATACTGTAAACATGTATGTTTATGGTAAATCATGAACATATTCTTTGTCTCTTTCTCAGTATTTCTTTTCTTTCACTTTGAAGCAGTGAATGCACAGTGACAAAATTATACCTAATAGAATGTGCTTGGATCAGGGAAATTGTATCCTCGTTAAACAGTGCACAAGTAGAACATGACCACTGTGGTGTGTGTGTTTTTGTGCATGTGTTTACATTAAATTATCAAACTGAACCATGCTCCAAAAGGTCCAGTGCTGAAAATTCTGTGTTTCACACTCATAGAACACAATTCATAGGATGTTTCTTCACACAGTGGGCTATGTCGTATTTATCAGATTTATACTCTGCCTTTCCATTGATATGATGTAGGTGGTTAATAAACTGAAATTGCACAAAGTAGTTGCTCTTAATTGTATAAAATTATTACAAACCGTGGGAATTAGATAATGATAATAAAGCAAATATAGAAAGCTGATTTGTCCTCCCTCTTGGCTGCTGAGAGTTAAGGTGCTCTTGTGGTAACCGTAGAGATGACAATTGAATCCTCCGTCAGATCACAGTAGTGATAACAAATTGGCATTTGTCCACATTGAGGATGAATGGAAACCTGGCTTTAACCCCTCCCTCAGTTACTAACAGTTGATGTTCCTAGATCTATTAAATGCATCAGTGAGTAGAATATGTTTCCATATCTGTCAGAGAACAGCATATGATTTAGCCATCTGTAACTATTTCCTACTCAATATGCCTCAGTACCAGAATACCAAAAGTTATATTTAAAAGCATAACATTCTAGTTTTTAATTCCCTGTGGTGTATGTGTGGCAGAGGGGAGCTAGAAATAAAACTGAGTGATAGATAACATTTCTAATACCATTAGAAGTACTTAAACTATTAAGATGTGCCATGCAGTTTTTTTAAAACAGAGATAAAAACTGGTTTGCTAGATTTGCAGCCTTTGCATAATATTTGTGCTGTTCTGACTTGGATTTGAAGCTTGGAGAAGCACTGGGAAGTGAAATTTGACCTCAAGTTCAAATAATTCTGATTGCTGTTTATTCCCCATAGCAACCACCTTGTGTATTTTGCTTCAGATATGATGGAGAAAACACCTAAAAGCCTGAAAAATTAGCTCAGTTATTGTGACCTTAATATCATGCAGCCTTTCTTTCAGGTTAAAAAAGAGCCTCCCAATGAAATAAGATTTTTGTGTTAATGTGGTTAATTAGTTCAATAACAATCAAAATATGAGAAATCCGTACCAGGCAAACCATTTAATTGTCAGCAGCTGTAAAATTTATTGAATATATAGTGTCCAATGAAGTCAAAACACTTTTACTCGGAATGCAATTTGTAGCCTTAACATTATTGGAAATGTATATTTTTCTACAGTGATGGATGAAATATCCTCACAGAGATTATGAATATAGATGATTTAGAAGAATATGTTCGAGACTGTCCAGTGGACATCTGACAATTACAAGTGGACGACCTGTGAGGAATTTCTGGAGAGGGATAATCCCCTTATTTCTTTTTCCCTTTCATTCCATTGACTTGCCAAGGAATCTGCTTGACAGTCTGCAAAGCTGTAGCGAGACTGGCTGAGAAGCAGCCCTCATCCTTCCTCTGCTAGCCTCTCTACACCTCAATACTGTAATGTAGATAATGGAATTTTCCTTTGGGCTGGAGAAAGAAGGGAAGCAATTTGTAAGCTGCTTACTTCTCTGTAGTTTAATGATGACCAGAAAAATGCTAGGTTTGTGCTTGTACTTTGTTCTCCAGTTGCTAGGGTTCTTATGGCAGTACTCAGGCATGGTCCTGTTTTTGCCTCTTTTTGGGAATGTCCTCTTTGTGTGTTTAATTTGACCTCCCCCCCTTTTTCTTCTTCTTCTCCTTTTTTGCATGCCAGGGTATTCCCCAGGTTTGCTGAAATCTTATGACTATTTCGTGGCATCGTAGGCATGGCTGCCGACTGATGCATCTCCCGCCAGCCTCCCACTGGCACCTCGGCACACGTTGTCCCATCGCTGGCCCTGCCTGGTGACCTTTGGTTCCAGATCCATCGGGGTGAGCAGTCCCGAAGGCCCACTCACCTTATTAGGATCCGGCCCAATGCCTCAAACCCCGCCAATCCATAAAGTTGTGACAGTGTCCCCCCAATGGTCCTTAATCAGCGGAGGGTGGGAGGGTGACAAGCTGCTCCTGCAGATGCTCAGGTATAATGGTGCTGACCATGCGGCTGGGCCAGCGCAGGATGGATGCTCCTCCTACTTCCCCTGGTCCCACCTCCACTCCCACCTTGCACCCGGCGCCAACCCAGCTTGCTGGTAAGTCGTCAGCTTCTTTTTAGCAGGAGCCTGAAGCCTGCAATGAATTTCGGGGGGAAAGGTACCATTTGGAAATACCACTCTATTCCTCCCATTTCCCCCTTCAGAATTCTATGTACTCTTAGAGAATAGAACAGGCTGATCTGGCGCCCCCCCCCCCCCGGCCTTTCTCAACATTTCATCCTTTCTGAAGCATTCAAGTCATCATTCGGTCATTTCTGATGAATTAGTTTTTCTTTTTTGTTAATTCACAAAGTCATATTTTTCTTCCTACCTGAGGAGTCACTTGCTTTATAGGGAAACTTACCTTGTCTGCAAGATCCTCCTGTGCTGCTTCATTATCCATACAGGAGCCAGCCACTTTACTCTGGGATATTGTGGTTGTTCTTTTTCAAGTATGTAATCCTAAGAATGTGTACTAAGAAGTAAATTCCACTGAGTTTAATGGGACTCACTCCCTAGTAAGTGTATTTGCTATTGCAGCCTGCATTACTGTACATGAAAATAAAATTCCAACCAAAAGTTGCTGAAGTGGGACAAATACCTAAGTTCTCTGGGACCCCAGTTTCCATTCATTTTTCCTCCTCTATGATTGTATAGAGCCTACATCCTCCAGGAATATGCCTTAAATGCCTTTTGACTGAATACTACTGCTAGGCGTTAGAGCAGGCAAAAGTAGCAAGTTTCTTGTTCAGTCTCATCTTCGTCTTCCCAGTCTGGGTTTTAGAGCTGACAGAAATGCTTCTGCTGCCTCCAGTGCTATGACATGAGAAAATTTTCTTTGCATTTCCTGATTCGTGTTAGTTATGCAGTGCTAAGCAGAGTCCCTCTCAAGGGAGAAGATGTAGGAGCAGTTGTCCTGGTCATGAACAAGTAAGAACACACAAAGGATTCAAAATGAAACGTTACAACTGCTACTCCACTTAACATACGCTTTCCCCTTTAAGGATCTTTAGTTTAGGTTTCAAGTTTACTTTGTCCTGGTAAACCATCATTGTCCACTTAGTTACATATTTGTGGGTTAAACTTCTACCATAAATCTCATTTTCTGAAAAGAGTTCAGGGTCAGGTAAGGAACTGTCTGTTTATACTGTTAGAGTTACTCATTTTCCTTTTTTGGAGTTTGAAGAATCAGCCTTGTTCTTAGGCTAGGCTATAATTCAGTCTATTCATCTCAATAAAAAGTATACACCAAATTAAAAATAGGCTGCCAAGTCAATGGATATTGTGATAGAGGAGGAGAAAAAGAAATATGCTCCAGGTCCCACTTGCACTTTCTCCTGGCTAGTTCAGAAGACAAGAAGGACTTCCTATGGGCTCTTCAGAGGCCTTATGTGGACAGTTCTGCTATGGCCTGGACAGTTTTTATGATCAGCTGACACCTCCACAATAAGGCCTCTAGAAGCAGAAAAGAACGTTGTTGTCTTTCCATGCTGTCAGTGTGAGTTCCATGTGACAGTGACAGTGCAAATTCTGTTACGGAACTCTATTACTGGAACTTCCTACTTTTATTCTAATCTCCACCTTTTGATCTGCATATTGCCCACAAGTACATTTGATTTCCTCTTTTTTTATTATGATTTGAAGGCATTTCCTTATATGCAGTGTCTCTAACACACATTTTATTTTTTGTTGTTGAACTTTATAACTTTATATTGTTTTTACATAGTATAAGCGGTCTTGACTGCCCTGGTGGCAAAGGATAAATATACCTATTTTTGTAAATGAACATAAAATATATTTACAACCATCTGTACACATCTTCAACTATAGCTAGGGTTATTGCGTTCTTGCAGTTTATGGAATCAATAATAACAAGAAAAGTTAACATTTATATAGCACTTTTTCTAAGTGTTGGAAATGTTTTAGATGAATGTAGTGCAATGCACTACTGCACTTACGGAATCGAGCCCATTTGGGGCCGAAACCAGCCAGCTGTGGAGCACAGGAGCACTCCAGGGCCTGTCGCACCACCCCAGCAGCATTCCTACACTCTGCAATGGGCCAATTTCGACCCTCTGCAGAGCACAGGAGCCATTTGTAGAGCCCCCCTTTTTTAAAAAAACAGGCTTCATTGCTAGTAAAGTACTAATTAATAAGCAGTTTACTTTTATGATGCCAGAGGGGAATGGTTGGCAGTAAAACAAAAGCCCCAAGATACTTTCTTCCCTTTCCTCTTGTCATGTTAAGTAAATAAAAGCATGTGATACCTTGCCATGGTGGTTTGAGTTGCCTTGCTCAACAAGTGTCAGTCAAGGAAACGGAGCAAGAAAGGGAAAATTCAAAGTGCAGTGATATTGTGTCACATGCTTTACAGGATATATAGTACAGGAGGAAAAAATGGCATGTGGCTGCTGTTTTCATTGGCAACCGTATATTTCTCATCTCTAATACCACCGTAATTCCCATTTGTATAATTTGGACACAGAGCTTGATTAGACAAGATGCTGGGAGATCTACCCAGTATTTTAAAAACAGAACTAGCCTTACAGAATCTCAGTTCAGATCACAACCATATGTAGGAGTGGGGTTGGGTTAACTCTTCCACTCACACCCTTATGATTTTGCCACTTGAAACTGACTCCCTTCCCTTTGGCCACTGATATTAGCCTTGGAAGGGGAAAGAGATGGGTGCTTACCCCCCCCCTTTTCAAGGACACTGGAGAAGGGGTCAGTTTCACTTGGTGTAACTAGTAAGTGCTGGTATTAAACCTGTCTCCTCCTCCTTGTCACAACCCTAATCCATCTGGGATTCAATTGCTGCTGATATTTTGCTATTAACATGGAGGGAACTTCAGATAAAAGGTCTTCTACCATCTTGTCTAGTTAGAAGTTACCTATGGCAACATCATTTAAAAAAATTCTGAACAGTACAAGTTAATTAAAAAAAACTGTTCTGAAAAAATAGTTCAGAGTTAGAAAGAGTTGTTAATGTATGATGAGATTTCCATTGAAATGACTCTGAATTATTAGACCAGTTTGAAAAAGCATTAAGGTGAGTAAGAAGCTTGCCAGTTTAGCTGGAATTTGTGAGTGCGTAAAATGTCAACTGTAAATCGTGAAGGGGAACCAGGGCAAGTGAATCTGCCTTATTCTAAAGTACTGCTTAGCACAAATACGTCACTGTGGATAAAGAATGTTGCTGCATTTTGAAAGCCCTAAGACACATTTGTGATTTGAGGCCCTTAGATGTAAACTGTTTAGAGCAAACTTGATTTTGATAATCCCCTTTGTTTGGTATACTATTGAGGTTGACTCTTATAATAGCCTCTGAGTAGTCTGGCAGCAGCTGTTTGATTAAAAACTGAGTACCAGGGTACCCTCAAACTGGCAGTGTCCCAAATGTGAAGGACTGCATTTCATCTGTTTACTATCTAGACAACTGGAGTTGTTTAGTTGGCTACTCGCAGTCTTGTCTTCCTTCAATGGCTAAAATCACTGACTGTTTGCAATGAGAAGAACAAGGTAGTAGTGGCATATTGTCAGGACTTGCCAAGTAGTTCCCCAAAACACTTCACTGCATCACTTGGTTGAAGTAGTTAAAATGTTTATTAATGGTTAATACCAGTATCAAGCAGCGCAGACAATGGAATTGGCTGGAATGCCCAAAGGTGATAGAACATAGACAGTTACAGGATGAAGTCCCCACCCCCAACATAGAAACTGCTCATGAGGAATTTCGGCAGGTAAGGTTTGAGGAAGGCCTGGGAAGAAGGAAGGAGGGAAAAAGGAGTTCAGCTTCTCCAAGGTCGGGTTCCCAGCGTGGCAGGAACTCAAAATGAAAACACCTCTCCTGTAAGATAAGCAATTAGCACATTGGAAATCAACTTCACTCTGCACTTACTCAAGAACCCATTACAACATCAGAACAATTCAAATGCAAATTCAACTACATAGCAGATACGCAGGGCATATCTGACACATATTTACAATTTCTTTGGGGTTGGTAGTTCACATTAGACTCTTTTCTTGCAGGGCAAGTTATTTTAAAGATAGGCATGTGCACTGCCATGTATACATCTCCCCTAGCTGAGTAGTTTTCTTGTTATCTTTAGCTTCAACCTTTCACTACACAGCAAGAGCAGAGGGAAAGTCTGAGGACAACAAAACAAAATTCTATTATTTTTGTTTTTGTCAAAGAAAGTAGAGTGATGATGGTTGTTGTGGGTTTTCCGGGCTGTATTGCCGTGGTCTTGGCATTGTAGTTCGTGACGTTTCGCCAGCAGCTGTGGCTGGCATCTTCAGAGGTGTAGCACCAAAAGACAGAGATCTCTCAGTGTCACTGTGACTGAGAGATCTCTGTCTTTTGGTGCTACACCTCTGAAGATGCCAGCCACAGCTGCTGGCGAAACATCAGGAACTACAATGACAAGACCACGGCAATACAGCCCGGAAAACCCACAACAACCATCATTCTCCGTCCGTGAAAGCCTTCGACAATACATAGAGTGATGATATTTAACACACTATGGAGGAAATCATTTCTGTTGTAAACGAGGAGGGTTTTTAAAAAGATACATCTTGTTGGTCCTGTTGGTAGCTTTAGGAAGGACCCATTATCTTTGATGGCTGAAAAATGGGAGGTTTATTGTCGAAGCTTTCACGGCCGGAGAACGATGGTTGTTGTGGATTTTCCAGGCTGTATCGCCATGGTCTTGGCATTGTAGTTCCTGACGTTTTGCCAGCAGCCAGTCACAGCTGCTGGCAAAACATCAGGAACTACAATGCTAAGACCATGGCGATACAGCCTGGAAAATCCACAACAACCAATGGGAGGTTTGTTTGTTCACTGGAATTTCATTATCTAGTTTCAACCTCTTCGAAATGAGCTAAACGTAATTCAGGAGAAATGTCAGAGTAATTCATTTCAAGAGAAAAGTACGTTTACTAATTATGTCCCCCCCCCCCCCCCCGTTTCTTTAAAAATGTAACTCTAATGAGTTGCTCAGGCAGCACTGATCTATCTTGGTATCAACCTTACACATACAAATATCTGCCTCACACTAAAAAAATTGTTATTTATTTCTTATATTTATCTAGTCAATAAAAGTTTACAGGTTCACAAGAAACAATGCTTCTGGGTTTCTGAAAACACTGAATTTCCTCTGCATTTTCTTTGTATTTCCATAATGGTTTTGGCCATTACATGGATGGAAGAAAACTCATCCCAGTCCAGTTTTTAAAGGGGGTTTGGCTCTGAGGAAGATCCCAGGTCTGTTGTGAAGGGAAAGTTTTAAACTAACTCAAGGAAACCTGAGCTGTCATTGGAAACTGAAGAAACATTGTTGCTGTAACTAAAGTATTAAGTAAAACACATCTCACTGTTAAGAACCAAGAATATAACAAACTAAGCTTAAAGGAAACTGTTTTGTTCTGTATCTGAAGAAGTGAGTTGTGACTCACAAAAGCTCATACCCTACCACAAATTTTGTTAGTCTTATAGGTGCTACTGGACTCTTGCTCTTTTCTACTATTTCGCCCGTTACTCAAAATGTACTCTGTACTACCAACAACTTTTTTTCTCAGCACTTTCATTTCCTGATTACACTTGTTCTATCCCTGCCTGTTAAATAAAGTTATTTCTTTTTAAATGTTATACAGTCTCCAGTACCATTTCCAACAAGAAGGAAGAGAGCTCCTGCTTCTCCCCATAAAATTCCTGGGATGGGCTAAAAAGCTAAAATTATATCTGTCATAGTGGGACACAGTGGCGTAGCGTGGGTGGTGTAAGAGGGGTGACCGCCCCAGGCGCAATCTTCTTAGCAATTTTTAGGGGCGCAAAATTTCTCCAGCCAGACCCATTCCTCACAATGATCCGGCCTCCCCTCCCCAAGTGGTCACTCATGCCGGATCTCCACACCTCAGCGCCAAACAGCCATGTGCCCACCCTCCTCCTAATTGGACGTTGCACGGGGCTGCTCGCTCTCATTGGCAGGAGGTTTTTCTGGGCCAGGAGCATGCTGGGAAATGTAGTCCTGTCGGCACCGTGATTGCAGGTGACCAAAGTGCTTCTTCACCTCGCCCACAATGCTGGGTTGCCAGACTCCAGGTGGTAGCTGGAGATCTCCTGGAATTACAACTGCTCTCTAGGCCACAGAGATTACTTGGCAGCTTTGGCTGGTGGACTCTACAGCATTGTACCCTGTTGAGGTCACTCCCCTACCCAGGCATCCCCCCCCCAAACTCCGGAATTTCTCAACTGTCTCAAAAGAGATCCATCAGTAAAGGGACGGGGGGGAGGAACCCAGAGGAACCCCAGACTTTACTAACATGGAGTTCACAACTATTGTGATCACCGTTCCCACTAGCATTCACTGGGGTTAAATAGTGCACAGATTATTAATCCTTTGGAGGAGATCAGTCTAAAAATCAGCAGAGAATCACCATACTTAACATTACAAGCTTGGAGATAGACGTTTACACATCCAGGTATTATTATTGTTGCCTCTCTTGTCTAGTGGATTGAGATTCTCTCATTCTGAGAGCTGGAACTGTTCCTTTATCACTCAAGGAAGTAATAACAACTGAAATAGTAAATCAAAAAACATTCCATTTCATTGAGGATCAGTTTGTACATCATATTCCTAACGCTGCAGAGAAAGGAACAGGCATGCTCTGAACAGAACAAGATACAGATATGGTATAATGACTGCTGTGCCTCCAGGGACTGACTGCCCCTGAACATGGAGGTTCTTTGCATGTGTAGCCTCCATGTGCCACAGAGTGTTCTCTTCCCTCAGGTTTCAGAGCTGGACAAACCAAAATTAGATAGAGATCAGGGTCAGGGCATCTGTTTACTGTTTGATGCTCTCCTATCCTTTGATGTGTAGATTGCTATTCTTGAGGACTTCCTCTCTCGAGACATCCTTCTCTTCCTGGCTTGGTCACGCTTCTTTTCTTCATCTTCCACCATGGATGCAAGACTTGTGCTGCCCATCTGTGTCCATCCTTAGACTAGATAGGTAGATAGGATCTATGTCTCTTCCTTTCCTATCAGAGTTTTGACTTCCCAAAAATGAACTCTTACTTCTTTTCTGAATATAAACCAAGTGTCACACTCACATTTAAGGGATTTCATAGTATTCTATGTGTGATAGTGCTCTGGAATTTATTTTATTAACTACATTTTTACCCACCCCTCCTTCAAGGATATCACAGCAGTATACATTCATCTCCTTTATTTAACCTTCACAACAGTCCAGTGAGGTAGGTTACGCTGGCTCTCAGTATAATGTGTATTGCTTAAAATTAGAAGTACTTCGTTACATTTCTAGAGAGGTATAAATTTGAGTATACTAGCAATAAATTCATTTTACTTTAATTACATCAGTATTTTCTTAAAATACAATACACATGCTTGGGGGATAAGGGGTTCAATACTGGACTAGTGGAAGGGACTCAGGGAGTGCTAATGGTCCACGGGTTAGGGGGCGCAATACTTGCCTTGCTCCAGGTGCTGGTAACCCACGCTATGCCACTGGTGGGACAAACAGACTTTCAAACTACAAAGATTAACATGCTACTTGGGGATGCTCAGCCAAAGTAGGGAAACTGAATTTTGGCAGAAAAATCTGCCTCACAGTGGGGGAGTAAGGGGGGTGAATCCATCATAGGATGTTTAAAACTATCTTCATAGTGTTTTTTTTAGTTCAGTACAGTGATCAGAAGTAAAACACCTTTTAGCATGTAGCCACATTTTTCTGATCACCTACAATTCTTGTGGATAAAAAGGCTGCACTGTGGAGAGGGAAGGGGTGCAATTCCTATTATTCTGTGAAGGTCCTGCACACCACCCACCATAGTTGGAAACGGAAAGGACTGCTGGAGGGAAGGTGCAGGAAATGTCTGTTAGTACTGGAACCAAACCAATCTCATAGGCAGGCAGCAGGTCAGACCACTTAAATACCTATTGAATACTTTTTACCAGAAGGATGCTTAGACTCAGATATGCTATTTAAATGTTACTGGTGCAAAACACATACACACAGTCAACTGGGAATATTCCTTAGTGAGAGTACAGAAAGATCACACCATGTCTCAAAAGGAGTCTGGATCACAGGCAAGGGAGAAAGAGGTCACAGTAGTAGTAGATGAGTGGAGACTTGCTGACATATGGGACAGGTCTGGCAGAAATCCTGTACATCCTGTGCCACAGAAGGCCAGAAGAAATAGACTAGAATGTGGGCCACTCTGGTGTCTGACCCATGAATGATTGTGGGCAAATGGGAAGACTTCGCTCCAGTACTATGGAGGTACCAAGAGCTGTCACACCTCTGCCCTGCAATCAGGGGTGAGTGTATACCATATCTCATTTTCCTGCACTATTCATGGCAGCCGAAATGCCCACTGATTATCCTGGATCACTCACCATCATCCCCCCACCAGCAGCTCCAGTATCATGGCTGCTTACTGTGTAGCCAAAAATTCTGGGTCAGGGCCCCATACCAGCTGGTGTGTTGGGGCTGGCCCCTCCTGGACCTCTCAGTTCTCCACCAGCATGGCTCCTGGTGCCATTGTTAAGGTGTGTGAAGTGGGCTGAAAGCAGCGGGTGTCTCAACCAAAGAGTACCTGGTTTGGCAGGGCTTTCACCCACATCAACTCCACTTCCATTGTCTCACCCTTGTGTATCATCAGTACTCTATGAGACATAGCCCTGTGTGCTGATGGAGAACCAGAAGATAGGCTGGTAGTAATTGTGTCCAGATTACTGAAATAGAGCTCCCACTTTCCAGCATGGCTGAGAGCTGCCCGCAGTTATGACCATTACCATCAGTGGAACGGGCATAGGGTTCATGTCATGTTCTATTTTACACCTGTATTTCATTCCATCAGTACACATTCTTATTGGAAATGGACCCACTGGTCATACACATAGCAGGGGCTACTGTTGCTTGCCTCATTGCAGGGCCCTGTTTCATTCTCCAAGGATGTTGGTCACGGGTGGGGAGTTTTCAGTCCCCCACTGCTTAACCTGGTTTTCCATCATAGGATTGGTTCATACACTTGAGGGCAGGGTTCTGGTCAAATCCAGGCCAAGCCTGCTGGTCCCTTCCCTTCTGTCCAACTGACTTCTTAACTGATTCTCTTGGTTTTGCTGCCAAGAAGTTGTCCTACAATGCTGTGCCCTCCTTTAGACTTGCTACTTGCCACCCAACCCCAGGAGTTGCTTCAGCGCCACCTGATCCACTATCTTCTTTTCCCCTCTATTGCAGGTCTTAGCCAATAATAGGCCATGTCCCAGGGGGTGGTTACATAGGCTTATGGCCAATCGGTCTTCTGATACACTGGTGACAGAAATTTCGATCCATAAGTCTTAGGTGTGATCTCGAGATAGTCTAGGACTGCAGCTTTTAGCTTGTCATAGTCCACCCCTTCTCTTTGGCCAGGGCCTTATGTGCCACTTGGGTTTCTCCAGTCAGATATGGCCCAAGTATAAAAGCCCACTCTTTCATGGGCCAGCAAAGCATCTTAGCTCCCCTTTCAGTTATTTCCAGATAGGCGATGATGTCATTATCAGGCTCTAGTTTCATTATATAGAACCAAAGCAGGTGCTGGGTGCTTCCCCCCAAAGTCCTGGCCCCGTAGCTCTCGGGGGTAGGGAAGCAGATCTTTCCTCCAGGGCCTGGCACAGATTGCATACCAGTGGAACTCATGGTGCTGCTGGGTCACATCGCATAGGAACTCCTCCTGGTATTCAGCTAGCCGCTGGCCAAATTGGGCAAAATGCATTTGGGGCCAGCTCCATCGAGACTTCAGGTGAGGCTGCGATGGGCAGTACAGATGATTGAAGCAGTGGTCAGCTGCTGGTCCACCCAGGCTGGGTTGGCAGTCATGGGATAGGATGTCTCACAGCAGGAGCTCTTCCTGCATTCTCTGCCATGATAGAAGGCTCCTTGACCACCATCCCAGCCAGTTGCCATTTGGCCCTCCTGTCACCAAATCAGGGAAGGCTCCCACAGACTTCAGAATGGGCAGAAGAGGTGGTTGCAGCATAATGTTTCTCATTCTAGCCTTGGGCTGTGGCTCACTCATACCTTGGAGCCAGCTCCCTCACTTTCTCCCCAGCCTGTCAGCAGAGCCTCCCTTTTAAAGGCATCTACCCCATCCTTCTAACCCCAGCTCCCAATCCCATATCAGCCTACAGGGAAAGGGGGAAGGGTCCCGATTGGCTGTGCCTCACTGCCCATCACCGCATCCCTTCCAGGGCCATCATTCTTGGGACTCATAGCCTTTCTCTAGCCTCACCACCTGATTCCCTTGCTCACCCTTACTGTGAGCCCTCCTCCCAAGATGTCAAAGCAGCATAGGAGTGAGGGGCTACCTAGCCCTTCTTTCAGCCTAATTGGCTTTAGAGACCTGTTAGCAAAAAGTGGGTCCAGGAGTGGGCTGTTGCGGCCACTAGTATGGCACCAGCTGATGACATCACCAGCCCTGCTCTCTCATTGTTCGGCATCATGGCTGAGCCAGGTTGCGGCTCTGTCCAGCTCCCTTGAGAGCAGTGGCTCCATATCTTCCTAGCACTGTGGTGGCTACTCTCCTACGTGCAGGTTGGTCCCTGTTCTGCTTCTTCCACAGCAAGCATGAAGAGTCCAGGTTGGTTGCCAGTGGCTAGATAGCATCTGGGCCAGGCGCTATCCCCAGACAAAGAGTTCGTACATGGAAGGTTATGGGATCGCACACCCCCCCCCCAGCCCTTCCTATCTTGAGTATGAATGCCCTTCATTTCCCACAATCTCCTTTAATATTTTTGTCTTTAAACCTTAGTTAATACTAACTGGGCATTCTCTAAAACTGAGTTTTTGAACTTGCTGAAATGATGTTTAAGATGGCAAGCCTGGTTACTGTTATCCATGGTTAAGACTGCTACTGACATAACCTTTTGCTATAGTTGATTTTATTAGAGGAAGGCTAGGGAAAACTTGAGATGGGAAAATTTTGAAGGATGGACCACTACCCAGTTTCACAGCCTGGTTCTGATCCTCCAGAGACACCATTTTGGTAAGTGCACTTGGTGCACCAATTAATCAGTTCCAATTTTGAGCAACCTTCCAGGGTCCTATATTGACATGTTACTTTGCCCACACAAAGAATTTATAGAATTTAGACTTCACATGGGAGTTTTCTCAGCTAAACAGAGTTTTGAAATGAAGACATCTCACTTTCACCTGCAGATTACAAATGTATTTTGAAAAACTGGAAATAAGCAAATATGCCAATGTCTAATACAATAGTAGGTTGCATTAGTTATGAATATATTTCAGCATTGAAAGTGGTTTTAATTATAGTTCATAATGTATGCAAAGTAAAATTGAGACATTTAATCTGTTTAATTCTTTTTGAGCCTGAATATCGAGTTTGTGTTATTGAGACACGTTCCTTTTAATCAACTATATTGTATGCAGAAAGTCAATAGGTACAGCCTAGTTAGGGAGTGAGCTGTTAGAGGAATGCTACGTATGTTGAATATGTGCCTTTCATAAAGCCTAATGTAATGAGCACATTTGAGAAAACTTGTGATCTTGTATTTGCATCATATGATTTTGTTCAGCACTGTGAACCACGCAGAATATGCTTTTCTTTACGTACTTACACAGTCCATTTGTGTGCCTTCCTTCTTGCCGTTCATTCTGTCCTCTCTCTCTCTCTTTCTCTCTCTCCCTCTCCGTCACTCCCTCCCTCCCTGTGGAAATTGGTGCATAAAGAATGCTACCAAATTCAGTAACTGGTGAAAGGATTCCATTTCAATGGTGGAGGGGGAATTGACACTTTCTGAGGGGTGGGATGAATCAGTTAGTGTGCCTGTTTTAACATGGCTGCTCTGCGGGAATAATAAAGCTGATGGCATGCTGCTAAATCCCTTTGTATATACCCTCTTAAGAATTTCACAGTGGGAATAACCTCAAACTCTTTGATTGTATAAAGCAGGAAGTGTGAATTAATCCACTGTAAAGAAAAATTAAGATGAAGCAAGACTTAATTTTTTTAAAAAAAAAACTCATTGTATTTGTTATTTTGGACACTCAGCATTCAAAGCACGTTGAAAAGAAAAGAGGTCATTATGACTCCTATTTCATTAATTAGACGTAAATGAACATATTTTGTCTCTTCACAGAAAAGAAGGTTATAGGAATTCTGCAAAACCTGAGGACACAGAAATACTAATTAGATGAGAACATAGTCAAGAACGGTGTGACTGACCATTGAACGTTAGTAGTATTTGGGGTTTTATGTTGTGTAGAAAATTATTTTCTATTAAAACTTCAAATTTACAATTAGTATTGGTAGTGAAAAAACTAATACTTTTTTAAAAAACTTGGGAGGTCAGAGAAATACTGCTTTGGGTTATATATAAAATGCATATATATGCACACATATATGTTTATAGTCCACCTTTCTCACTGAGATCCAAGGCAAATTACACAGTGCAAGTGAAAATACAATATAATTAACAGCCAGGAAATTGAGTGAGCAAAAATACAACATGATCAACCGTTAGGACATTGACTTCAATTGGCTTAGACTGAAGTAACTCATATTAGGATTACACTGTCAGTGAAAACAGATATAATAAGGAACGATAGCAGAAAATTCAAAAAATAAAGTGTAAAGCCAAGCAAAGAGATGAATTCTTTCTAAAACAAAGCTGAACCAGAACAATGTTTATTGCGTGCGGCCAAACGCCATCACAATTGAGCAAACAAAACACACAAGTAAAGCATGAACAATAAACAATAAAACTATAATGTTAAAAACACAAGTACATTAAAACCCATTAGCACCTTCCATTAAGCCCAAGCCAAAATTTTCTTAGCTGTGGCCAAAGTATGCTACTCTATAAGAGATATATGGATCCAAATTGGAAAGAAGGAGGATTAGTTTTTCCATCATGGGAAAAATCAGTGTTTTTTAAGATTTCACCAAGAAATTTATCTCTGGGCTCTCTATACAAAGGGCAGAACAAAATATAGTGTGGAAGGTCTTTGGGGACCTGAGGGTCCACAAATACAAAAATGGACATCAATTGCTATTTGTGTATAATAGCTGTCTAGAATGGCTGAGGGTATGGTTTGAAACCTACAAGAAGTTAAAGCCATTCTAAGACTAGGAAAGGTGACTTTGGTCAAATGAGAGGCTCTGCCATGACCCCTTTTGAACAACTTCAACCAGAGAGAAAATTTGGAACAGAGACTTGTACTCTTCCCAGCACAGCATCAGTCTTAAAGATCCAGTCTTGTATATGGAGACCCCAGGCAGGGGGACACTCTGAAAGTCATCCGCCAGAGAATAATGATGGGGGATGTTGTTAAAGTCAGCTTTGCAAACAGGATCTGAATGCTGCAGTACTTTGCTTTGCCTGAAGAGCGGACTAATGGGGAGATTCCTTTGCTTTCTCCAGAAACTAAATTAGGCCAAGTGCAAACGAGATCTGATAGAAGGTAACCCAAGTTCAGCCCACACTAAAGCTGCTGGATTGTTTCAAGGCAAAGCTAAAATCCTCTTTAAAAAGAGATTTTGGATTGGTTTCAAAAGACTAGACTGTCATTCCAACCCCAGATCTCTGCACCATATAGAAGCTGTGGGATGATCTTACACTGAAACAGTTTCAAGTTTGCATTATAGTGAACCTGTCTACCACCTTTGCGTCTTGTGCCTGGTCTGTTTTTGATGAAATGGAAAAAGACCCAATGACATTCTTCATCCATGGAACTGATAAGATCCTGTGGGAGGGAGGCCTGGTAGGAAGTAACTTTAAAGAACACTTGAGTCACAAGGCAATGTCCTGTTGCACTGCCTGTCTTTATAGGCTTCTCCTTGAAATCCTCTTTTCTTATGCAATTCTTGATCTTTGCTTGCTTTCCTAATGCCTTTTGGCAGAAGATGCTGCTTGTACACTTCATGGCAACTTTCCCTCCCCTAGTCCCTTTTTCTGGTACTAGGAAATGTATCAGAGTCTTTTATCAAGGAGTATGTGTTTTATATGCATTTTTCTCATATTCACAATCTCTGTATATAACTAAAGTTGAATATTTTTCTGGCAAAGAGTGCTGGTGCTTTTAAAGAAACCTTATACCATCTGCATGAATTGTTGATAGCTATTCCAAGCTTTGTACTCAGTAATCAAGAGTGATCAAGGATTTTTGTAAAAGCAAATGTAAAGATTTATTTGTTTATTTGTTTATTTATTGCATTTCTAGACCGCCCTACCCGTCAGACGGGCTCAGGGCAGTGTGACAACATGCAATTAATAACATACAGTTTAAAACAATAAAAACATTATAAATAAACATTAAAACACTATTCCATATACAATAAAAATTTCTCAATTTGCGACTTAGGAAGGATCACTCTGAAAAAGAGAGAGACCAAATGGTCAGTTGGGAGGGAGTGTCTAAATTAATGAGTTTTTAAAAAAAACAAGTTTGAAGTGTCCAAGGGGTTTTTTTTACATATAACTTGTGTAAACCTCTTATTTGGGGTTGGAATTAGCTTGCTATGCAAGTAACGGTGTAAAAGAGAAACTGGCAAATCAGAATAGCGTATAGTCCCTGTGTACACATGCTGTTTCAGTGCTTTATTATCATGGAAGTTGTATGAACTTAAATTTATTTTAAATATATCTCAGTACTTTTTTCAAAATTGCTAATTAAATAAACAGTATTTTAAAAAGTTTTATTAGTTATTAACTAAGCACAACTGCTTTCAGACACAGTCTGTTCTTCATACAGCTGCTGGAAAAGGAAGAGGCCTTTGCAGTGGTAATACCAATGCAGCATCTACACAGAAATTTCCCTTGCCACCAGGCTTCTGTGACTGCCATTTTGTCCACTACTGGTGGGGGTTTCTTTAAGACTTTAAAAAAAAACAGCAGTGGATTTAACATTGTGACATTTTATTGTGCTGGTATACTTGTTCCTAGCTTTCATTTTTTTAAAAAAGTGGTCTCTAGCTCTTTTAGTTGCAGCATTATTGAAGAAAAGTTCAGCCAGTTTATTTCTGTTTCTAATTCTCCACTCAAAAAAGGGCTTAGTTTAGGGGGACAAGGAGAAATCTGGGAAGAATATGTTGTGGCAGTATATTGTCATAATGTTAATATTTATTTTTATTTAAAACATTTTAATGTTGCCTTTCAACCAAAATAGGGTACCCAATGTGGTGAACATTTAAACTTTAAAACATTTGAACATTAAAACAACATTTAAAATAATATATAAAATAATTCAATAAAAACACAAACACACAAGAGAACCATAGAGGAGGGCCACTAACAGTTATTGAAGTATGCTAGATGAAACAATGAAGTGTTCACCTGATGGAAGAAAAAGACACCAATAAAGGGAGACAGATGAATCTTCAAAAGTTTTGGCATCATGTCTGAGAAAGCCCTTTCTCGGGTTATTTTCTCATGTCTAGCCTTATTAGGCTATAGTGAAATAGCTGTTGCCTTTGGGGGGGGGGGGAGGTTGGAAAAAAACACTCTAGTGGAGAAATGACAGCCATGGAGACCGAGGTAAAGAAAATAGCACGGACATGGGCAGGAACCACAAAAATGCATAACTTCTTCCACATGACAGCTTTTTGAAAGGTGGTATCAAACCTAAGAAAGATTGCAGCACAGTCAGAGATACATGGAAGCAGAACAGATAAAAGATGATACCAGGTAGATGCCCCCAACAACATTGCTACTGTTAGGAAGCCAAGGCAGAGCAAAATATCCATGTGGAAACAGTCCAGATCTTAGAATTCTACTCAGTTCTATTTGGTGGGCCTTATTCCTAGAAAAGTGTTACGAGGACCACATCTGAGTAGACCTGCTTAAAATTTCTTCATTAATTTCTTATCTATTATCTTTCAACACTGTCTTATTACTTAGAAGTAAATTAATTTTAAATCAAGAAGGTTATGATCCCAATAATTAATACAGGACTTCATACAGGGAAGTTGCAGAATATTTGATGAAAATTAGACTCTTGCAGCCACATAGTTGCAAGCAACACTCACCAATAAGCTTATGAGACCCCTCCTTCCTACTGGATGCTACTGAGCGACAGCAAACGCTTGATAGCGGCTCGCCTACCTGAGCAGCTGCCGCTGGATCTGGAGCTAATTTACGAGCAGTGGAAAAATAGTGCATTTTAATTTTGTGTTTCTGTGTGCATTTCTAATGCTATTTATTTTAACTGGAGACCAATTTTTATTTGCCAACTAGAAACTGTCATTTGATTGGCTACCACCACTGTTGGGAAACTGAAGCCTAACTGATAATAGTACAAATAGATTTAAAGATTATTTTATTACTTAATGAAAGCTTCAGAAATCAACAATTAGCAATTCCAAATAGATCTGCATCTTTAAACCATTGCAGTCAGTGGACATAGAAGGATGCAACTCTGCATAGGGTTATACTGCAAGATACGTGATCTTTTGATTCAGGCCACGATAAACAAGAAAATCAGACCCTTAGCTTCATAATTCCTTTTCTCACCTATAACATCACCCATGCCACACTAGTAAAGAATTAACTTCTCCATGAAAGTTATCCAGATAGATCTGGGTCAGGTCTCCCTGGGGATGTGATTACCTTGAAATAAGCATCCTTTAATGTAATGGAACTTACTTCTGGATGGACTTACTTAGGACTGCACTGTAAGTTTAGTTCACATCACCTAACTTCCCATCTCCACTTCTGATAATTTCTAATGCTTGAGAGAAGGAGAGCTTGGGAGAAAGAGATTTTGTTCAATCCATCAGTCAGAGACATACCTTCTTATCTCCATATGTCCCCTTACAACTCAAGTTTTCATCAAAAAGAATTGAATTGTGAGCCTTAAACAACCTCCTAATAGAGGTTTGTCTAATATAATTCAAACTTTTAAAAGCTTCTCAGTGTCCTCAGTAGTGCTGCTGCGTGCCACAAGGCTGTGTAAGGAGTGAAGCTGAGAGCTTCTTTTTGAATCACACTGTTAGTGCTTTTCCCACAGATACGCTTCAAAGGAAAAGGAATGCTTTGCTAGCCAGTTGTGATATATGATAGCATGCAAAAGCAGCTAAGCAAAAGTTTACATTTAAAGACAGTGGGGGTGGGTGGTGGGTGGGATAGAACAACTTCATTTCGTTTTAAGAAGTAATCTAGTCTACAATTCACCTGGGCTTTTCATTTGAAGGGCTAGTTTTTACTTTTATATCCAGAGTGGCAAAGTCTTATAAGTTAACACTGACTGACTTGTCATACACATGGTTTCTGCTTCCTAGTGAAAATGAGGGGGAAGACCAGAGACAGCCAGTTCAGCAGGGGTGAGAACTAGTTTTATGTATTTTCAGCTCCTACTACCATCACCAAATAGGCTGGCACATTCAGTATTATCTGAAGTTTCTGATCCCATTATCAAAGGCAGTCCTAAACAAACTATGTTGCAATAATTGGTGCTTGAAGTTACAAGAGAATGGCTATCAGTTAGCAGATCTCCATATTACAGGAAGGACAACAATCTACAAATAAGGAACTTGATATACCACAATCTCTTCATTATAGTAGTGTGTAAATCTTAAAGGGAAGAGAGGAAGCACTGTTAACTTTTTTGTTTGTGTTAAAAGTTGGGAAAGGTATATTAAAATTAGATGCCACAACAGCTGTTTGACTCACACGCTCAAACAACGGCTATGAGCTTGCTTTCTCTTAAGAATGTATAACATGACCTTCATTTTGCTCTTTATTCAAGTTAAATGTATGTTAGCAGTCAACGATCACAAGTATAATATAAAACTTCCTACCAGGATGCTATTAGGAAAACTTGTAGAATGACACACATTGTAGATGATGAGTGAAAAGCGTTTGTGTTACACCATAATTTTTTGATGATGTTCCAATTTACTGTGCTCTAGAGAGCCAGTCTCCTCTATGGAACTCCTCTCCTCTATGGAACAGGAAAGTGTTCTTAGGGTTGGCCCTGGTAGTGATTTGCTCCAAGAGGTTAGAACCTAAGAGCCAATTGATAGGGCATTTCTAGTGGAATTTTTGGGGGTGTTTTTTGTTTTCTTTTAGCCCTGCCATATACAAATGGTTTGGTTTAGGGAATTTCAAATACAGTTTGCCATATGTAAAGGAAGATTGCACAACCAAAATCCCCTTGGATGCACAAAACAGATAGTCCTATTCTTTGGAAACTGGCAGTTATAAATACAAGCAGAGTATTTCCAGTAGTACTTCTGAAATTTTGAAATCCAGTAGAGATTTGAAATTGCTAAAATAGCATTTTGGGACAACTTGAGTAGCTATGAGAATATGGAAGCGTTTGGATTTTTACTATAGTTTTCATTTTGGAGCCTGAGAAGTGATTTCAGCTGCAGAAGGTTAGGTTTCAGGTGAATGCAAAAATCTGTCTCTGACAGTATTCTGTTTACTGTGCAGGAAACAGATTTTGCTGTAATTATCTAGATCACAGTAGGCAATCTTTGTGTCTTGGTAACAAAGTGAAAAATGCAACATCTACCTGTAAGAATATTGGTGTTGGGGACAAGATGAGGATTATATTTAGCAAGGCACACAGTGCAAAGCTGCGCTTCAGAAATGGTCTCTGTGCTTTATTGATTTGTATTTATATATGTTATTTATAATCTGTGTTTCTCACTGAGACTCTAGACAAATTACACAGTGTAAGTCAATATGATCAATGCCTGGGTCATTTAATAAACAATACAATAGGGTATGGATAGCAGAAATTTGAAAAACAAACACAAATCCGAATACAGGTATTCCAGATTAAAAAAAAATATTCCAAATAGTTACTGAATTAATTCAGTAAAATTCAGCCATTGTTTCCTATGGGGAAATCAATCTGGGGGATATCCAGTGGGCTTGGGAAATAATTTTTCAACCAAACTTTTCCAAATGTCGAAGGAACCTACTCCTGACTGTCCTCTAAAGACCCCTCAAAGTTTCATGAATATTGGACCCAGTGACCAATTTTATGGGCCCCCAAAGAATATTCTCCACCCACTCTCCATTGTTCCCTATGGAGAAAAATATCTGAGGACTATCCGAGGGGATAGTGGTGGCATTTTTCAAGAAAACGCCACCAGATTTGCAGGAGACCTACTTCTGACTGTCCTCTAAAGATTCTCTAAGTTTCAGGAAGAGTGGGCCCCAGAGTCTAATTTTGGGTGCCCCCAGGGACTTCTTTGTTTCCTATGGAAAAAAAGTCAAAGCTGACTCCCACTGCAGAAACATGCTGGGACAAGGCTGCCATGGCCAAGGCACACTCCAGAATGCAAGCTTAGCTCATCCCAGAAAAAGCCCAACGAAACCAAACTGAAGCAATGGAATGGAACCCCTCCCCATCGAACCAACTGAAGTAAGGGAATGGCTTATGTTTGTGGCTGGGTACTGCTTGGTTCTGAACTCAATGCCTGGCTGCTGCTGTGAACGACACTGGTTCTGTTGGGCTAAGTTGCAAGAGTATCTCTTGTTTCAGTTTGGTTATGGTGGAATGGATGTGATTCTCTGGTGTGGTGTTGGTCCCATGCTTCACTTTGGTTCTGGGGGGATTCCATTTTCTTGCTTCAGAGTTGTGACCTCACCAGTGATTAGGCCAGGACTGTGGCCAGCAGACCAAGATTGCCAGATACAGGACACAATCCAAGCAGCAGCAAAAATACCAGTGTGAGAAAGAGCAAATCAAGGGCCAGAACTATGGAGAAATCCTCTTTCCTGAGTGACTTCACTGTCCAGCTGCTTATCCTTAGCATGCTTGCAAAGGAAAACAGGAGGTATAGCATCCATCTACTCTAAGCATGTGCACCAGCAGCAGGCCTTTCCAAAAAGCAGCAACAAAGAGAAGCAGTGGCAGCCATAGGAAGGAATGTAACCCATTTGAAGGTGCCAGCCCATGGGTTGAAGACCACTGCATGATTCCCGGTCGAATTAGGGTCTCATTACTTTAGACATGAATCATCTGTCAGGTTGTGGTTTCCCTCAACCAAACTCTCATTTCATATCTGACTGAAACTCGCCTTAAAAATAGTGGGGAGATTGGCTCCGGAGTATCAGGAGGGTCTTCACCTTCCCTCCCTTCCCTCTCAATCTGCTTTTTGTCAGACAGTGGCTTACTAAAAGTTGCAATCCAGTCTATCTCCTGCAATTAGACATGAGTCCATTGGTTTCAAAAGATTTTACTGAATATAAACAACCATTATAGTCCACTAACCAAGATGCAATATCTTGGCTGGTACACAAGTATTGTTACGAATGACAGGCAAAGGTTAAGGTACAGAATAGCATAACCCAGCAAGTCCCATCCTCCCCCCATAGTTCTCAAAACAAACGGCTTGAAGCTGAGAGAGTGAAACTTTCCCAAGGCTGGAAAGGTTGTAGTCATAACATTCCTCTTCTTTGAGATAACTGTTACTGGACTGCTTGTCACCTGCAAAAGAAGCACTTAAAACACTGACAGGATTAAAATGGAGTCTCTTTGGTTAGATCACATAAGAAACATAGTCCTGACATTTCTGCCCCCTCTAAAATGTCCTTCCCCCTGGTTTGAGAGGGTAGAGAGTGTGAAAAGATTTTAACAATCTAGGAGCATGAACATGAATATCCTCCACCCACTCATCAAACCCAGAATCAAAGTCCTTCCATCTGATGAGGTAAAACAGCTTATTACGTTTGATTTTAGAGTCCAAAATTTGCTGTACTTCATAATGGACTTGGTCATCAATCAAGGTTGGTATGGGAGGAGCACGGGTATGCCATTGATCTGCTGGGGGGACCTTTTTCAATAGGCTGATGTGAAAAGTAGGATGGACGTGACGGAGGTTCTTTGGTAAATCAAGTGCTACAGTCACTTTGTTGATAACTTTACGAACTGGAAAAGGTCCCAAATACTTTAGTGCCAATTTACGGCTGGTTTGAGCAACTTTCAAATTTTTTGTAGACAAATAAACAAGGTCTCCTGGATGTAATTCCCATTCGGCCACACGATGGCGATCAGCGTATTTTTTATAATCCTGTTTAGCTTTGTTAAGATGTTGTTGAATCAGAGTCCATTGTTGAGCTGCCTCCCCCCCCCCCCCATTCTGATACATCTTTGGAGGTTGTTGCGGGGGGAAGAGCTTCAAAAGGAAATGGTTTAAAGTGATAGCCATAAACTACTTTGAATGGTGTTTCTCCGGTAGAAGCATGCACACTGTTGTTGTAAGAAAATTCTGCTAAAGGCAATAAATCAATCCAATTGTCCTGCTGGAAATTAATGTAGCAACGGAGGAATTGTTCTAATATTTGATTAGTTTTTTCTGACTGTCCGTCGGTTTGCAGATGGTGGGCGGAGCTTAAACCTTGTTCAATTCCCATAAGTTGCATAAGCTCCCGCCAGAAGTTGGCAACGAATTGTCCGCCTCGGTTGGATATCACCTTTGATGGAAAAGAATGGAGTTTTACAATATATTTCAGAAAAATATCCGCCAACCTTTTTGCCGAAGGCATAGTAGTGCAGGGAATGAAGTAGGCTTGTTTTGAAAATAGATCCACTACAACCAAAATGCAGGTGTGATTTTTGGAGGGGGGAAGATCTATGATGAAATCCATAGAAATAATTTCCCATGGTCTACTTGGGGTTTCCAGGGGCTGTAAAAGTCCAGGAGGTTTGCCTTTTCGCGTTTTAGCGCTGAGGCAAATGGAACACGAAGCCACATATTGCGAAATGTCTTTGCGCATGCCTGGCCATCAAAATTGCCTTTGGACCAGATGAAGTGTTTTTAAATATCCGTAATGGCCAGCTGTTGGGGCATCGTGACTGTGGTGCAGTACTTCTTTTCTTAAACTATTTGGTACATAAAATCGATTACTCCAAAGCCATTCCCCTTGTTCAGATTGAATTAATTTCTCTTTGGGCACATTCTCCCCCTCCTTTTCGACTTCGCTCTTCAGTTTTTGTCTCCACCCCTGGTCTGAGTGAGGAGGTTGCGTTGTGCGGCTGCACGTAGTAACCACACCTCCCAGTTGCGTAAGCAAAAATACTGTGTCTATCATCTCCTCCCTCCTGCTTTTGAGTTGGGGCATGCGCGAGAGTGCATCCGCTAGGAAATTAGGTTTGCCAGGCAGGAATTTGAGGGTGAAATTGAATTTTGAAAAGTATTCCGCCCATTGTAATTGTTTGGCGTTGAGTCTCCAAGGACTGCGTAATGCTTCTAAATTTTTGTGATCTGTCCAAACCTCAAAAGGATGGCGGGCCCCTTCTAGCCAATGTCTCCAGGTGGAGAGCGCCGCTTTTACCGCAAAAGCTTCCTTTCCCCAAACATTCCAATTTCTTTCAGCTTCAGAAAATTTACGTGAAAGGTATGCACAAAGTCAGAGAATATCATCTTCCCCCCGCTGCAGGAGGACGCCCCCAATCGCGGCATCGCTGGCGTCCACCTGTACTATGAATGGACGATTTTCGTCAGGGTGTTGCAGCACTGGTTCAGATATAAATTGCTGCTTTAACAGATCAAAGGCTAATTGGCATTGTGGTGTCCATAATAATTTCGCTTTCGGTTTTTTAGCTTGCTCCCCTTTGTTTTTAGTTTTTAAGAGTTCTGTGAGGGGGAGAGTTATTTGGGCAAAGTTTTGTATAAATTCTCTGTAGAAATTAGCAAACCCCAGAAAGGATTGCAGTTCTTTACGATTTGTGGGGGTTTGCCAGTCCTGGACTGCTTTCACTTTGCCCGGATCCATTTTTAACCCATCTTTTGAGATGCAATATCCCAAGTAACTAAGTTCAGTTTTGTGAAATTCACATTTAAACAATTTGATGGGCAATTTGTTGCACATGAGAGTAGTTAATACTTGTTGTACTAAGTGGACATGCTCTTCTTCGGTTTCTGAATAAATTAACACATCATCCAGGTAAACAACTACTCCTTTATATAAAAAGTCGTGCAATACTTCATTGATCATGGACATGAAAACCGAAGGGGCCCCGGCCAAGCCAAAAGGCATAACTAAATATTCGTACTGCCCTAAGGGCGTATTGAACGCGGTTTTCCATTCATCCCCCTCTCGTATACGAACGTGGAAATAGGCATCTTTTAAGTCCAATTTTGTGAAGATCTTACCTTGGGCCACGACGTTGAGTAGATCTCTGATGAGAGGTATGGGATAGGCGTTTGTGGAGGAGACTGCATTAAGTCCTCTGAAGTCAGTGCACAGTCTTAACCCTCCATCTTTCTTTTTAACAAACAATACTGGGGCAGCATGAGGGCTGTTTGCTGGTTGGATGAATCCCTTTTGGAGATTAGTGTCAATGAATTTACGGAGCTCCTCTCTTTCATTTGGGCTCATTGGATAAAGTCTTGGGCAATGTGGCTCCAGGGATGATTTCTACTGCACAATCCGTTCTCCTGTGGGGAGGTAAAGTGTTGGCCTCTTCTTCGGTGAAGGCTTGCAAATAGGCTCTGTACTGTTTATGTATTTGATTAATTTCCTCCTGGGTTAAGAGTGCTTGTTCTATGAGGGTAGGATTGTTACCCCAATTCTGGTCCCAGCGATGATTTCTGCAGCTATCGTGTTTAAAGGTGATGCTTCCAGCTGTCCGATTTATGTCTGGGTTGTGGTCCCACAACCATCTGCTCCCCAAAATCAAAGGGTACTTCGCTGTAGAGCTAATGACGAATGATCTTGTCTCCCAATGTTGTCCCATGCCTGTGATGACAGGAACTGTTTCGGTGGTGACTGGATTCATATTAGTGCCATCCATTTGTTCAAAAATGACTGGAGTTTCGAGATCTTTTATTGGGAGTACTAATCCGTTCACTAGAGCCGGTGCAATAATATCTCTGGAGCATCCAGAATCAATGAGCACTTGCACCCGAATATGAGTCTTTCTTTCAGGATTGATTAACGTAACCGGCATGAACAGTATGGACCCTTGAGGTCTTTCCACTATGGGAACTGACTGAGTTTTGATCTGCCGTTTGGGTCCGTTTACGACAGATCCATTTCGTTTCCCGAATTAGGACTTTCGGGTGCTTCTTCACTGATTAGAGCGGTTGAATCAAAGTCCATAATTTCTTCTAGCTCTAATCCTTTCTCAGGAGGATTTCTTCGGAAAGTCCCTCTCCCTCTCGTAGTTCATGGAGCGGGCGTTGGGTGGGACGGCAGGGGAAGAGTGGCAGGCTGGGCGCCGTGGTGGAAACGGAGTTCTTTGCACAGGCCGGAGTGGACATTGTGCTGCAAAGTGACCGCTTTGGCCACAGTGTAGACACAGTCCTTGTTGCCATCTAGCATCTCTTGATCCTCTAGCTGCATATCCTGCTCCCCTGCCCCCTCTTACAATTATGGAGGTTCGCCGGTGCCCTGCGGTTTGTTGTTGTTCCACAAGACGCACTTCTTGCATACGGTTTTCCACTTCACAGGCTAATTGAATCCAACCCAAGAGTGTGGGGGGATTATCTTGCATAAGAGCCCGATCCAACAATCTGGGATTCATGCCTTGTTTGAACAAAATTATTTTGGTGGATTCCTCACACCTTGGACATTTGGCGGCTAGCTGTCGGAACTTTGTAACATAGTCTCTAGCCGACATGCTACCTTGTCTAATTGATTGTAATTCCGTTCGGGCTCTGCTCTCCTCTAACGGGTCTTCATATTGCGCTTGGAGCGTGTCTACCAAACCCTGTAGGGAATCTAATTCTGGGGCCCCCAATTCGTACAGGGCTACATACAATTCTGCTGCCTTTCCTTGCAACCGGGATCCCAAATGTTCGATTTGACTGGCCTCATCTTCGAATAAATGTCCCCAACGATTGAAGAATTGTAGTGCTTGTACTAGAAAAAATCCCATCTTCGAGGGGTCCCCGTCGAAAGTAGCTTCCAATTTTACCCATCCCATGGGTAACTCTTGATGTCTGGTAACCGGTGCTGGGAGTGGGTAGTATGGCACAGGTGCCAGTTCCTGCCTTGGCTGCCAGTCAGGTTGACGTGGGGGCGGTTGTATCGGAAGGTGCTGGGGCCTTGGCTGTGGGATCCCTTGGGGTCTCGGTATTGGAGGACCTTGCGGCCTCGGCTGTGGTCTCTGCGGTCGCGGAGCCGGAGGGCCTTGCGGAGGTGGACCTCTCGGTCTTAGCGGCGGAGGTAGCCTAGGCGCTGGAAGTCGCGGGAGAAGCGGCTGCCCTTGCGGCGGCGGTGGCGGCGGTGGGAGTACCGGAGCCTCCTCCTGCGGCTGTAGAGGTGGTTCTCCTGGGAGGACCGGGAGCTCCTGCGGCTGTTCTCCTGGGAGGACCGGGAGCTCTTGCGGCAGTTCTTGTGGCTGCTCCTGCGGTGCCTCTTCCTCTCCTCCCAGTGGCCCTCCTGGCGCATCAGGGGGAAGTTCCTCCAGTCTCTCGTCTGCTGGCCCCTGAGGTTGTTCGGGCGGCTGTTGCTGCTGATCGTCTGCTAGTAAGAGCGGTTGCTCCCTCAGGGTAGTACGTAGTCCCGGGACAATACTCTGCAGGGCCGCCAGACCTTGGCCAACAACTCGGCTACGGGCGCCCTCTTCCTGCGTGGGGCCTTCTTCTGATCCTCCGACAACGAGTACGGAGAGCAGGTGAACAGCATGGGCTAAGTTCTCCTCCATACTACAAAGTCTCTCCTCTAACATTTGTACACGTCCTGGGGCTGCCGTGGCACCCACCGTTTCAGAATATTCCTGAGGAGGTTCGTTGGGAACTTGGGTAGTTTCCATATATTCCGCATAGGGAGCCGTCGCCCGAGGCCATGGCCGAATTTCTCCCATGCCCCGGGCCCCGTTACCTTGCTCTTCTTCCGATATCCCCGCCAGGATTCCTTTCGCTAATCCTGTTACCGCCGAAATTCCAGCATCCACTGCTAAAGTTCGGCTCTGCAATTGTAGCCAACTTTGTTCATTCGGTTCGTGTTGCCCCGTCCACGGGATGACTTCCGCGTAGTCCCAACTCATCACATCGCGACGGGAGGTCTCCCACACCTGGGTACTTTCTGAACCCCTTCGGTCCCACTCTAATTGGTCGGCTTCTCGATTCCAATAATACCACGGTTGGCTACTTGAATACTCTGCTACCGAACCGACACTTCGTTTCCCGTCCATTTGCGACTTAGTAAACACCGCACTCGCTCTCCTTTCCCTCGTGTCCCTCGGCCTCGAACCCCACTGCCTCGTCATAGGCAAGGATATCAGAGGTTCTGCTGCCGCCCTAGGCCGAGTTTCGGCTCTATCGGGTGCGAGGGTATACAGCGTAGTACGCCTGGACTCCGTTCCTCCCTGAACGGGTCGAGGAGGTTCCAGTCCTTCCGAACCAGGGGAGGTGTAAGGATCAAACAAAGGGTCCCTGTTTGACGCGGCCTTGGTATCCGTCTGCCCCGCTTAGGCATTGGAACAGATGTGATTCGTAACAAAATGTCAGACAGCGGCTTACTAAAAGTTGCAATCCAGTCTATCTCCTGCAATTAGACATGAGTCCATTGGTTTCAAAAGATTTTACTGAATATAAACAACCATTATAGTCCACTAACCAAGATGCAATATCTTGGCTGGTACACAAGTATTGTTACGAATGACAGGCAAAGGTTAAGGTACAGAATAGCATAACCCAGCAAGTCCCATCCTCCCCCCATAGTTCTCAAAACAAACGGCTTGAAGCTGAGAGAGTGAAACTTTCCCAAGGCTGGAAAGGTTGTAGTCATAACATTCCTCTTCTTTGAGATAACTGTTACTGGACTGCTTGCCACCTGTAAAAGAAGCACTTAAAACACTGACAGGATTAAAATGGAGTCTCTTTGGTTAGATCACATAAGAAACATAGTCAGTCCTGACATTTTTGTGTAATAAGACTTTAAGTGTATGGAGTCCCATGAAATGCATGAAAAAACTATTGGCTTCTGTGCAAAAGTATAAAAACACTTATTTGTATAATAGAAGTCCCAAGACATTAATTTGCAAATATTTATTTTACTCACTACTACTTTTTGAAAGATTTGGCAAATTGGCTAACTGATTACTGCTGTTACAGAAAGCATGCAGTGTCTTGTAATCTAAATGTTAATTTGCTCATGAGTTTCATTCTCTTCTGTGCAAAGAGAAAGAAAAGAGAAAAAATACTTTCCTGATTCCAGTTGTTATAATTATGCCATGTTTTGTTTTTGTTTTCCTTAAATTCTCTTGTTTTGGTTTTGCTGGAGCTTTGTAGGTGGCCTAGTAATAACTTCAGAATTAGGCAGTTTTGCCATACGCAGAAGAGGATTTTACAAATAAAAGTCTTCGGGAATTGAGCATTTTGATAAATACTACAAAATGATGACATTATGGATTTCCAACTGTGAAAAAAAGAAATGATGAATATTTAGGTATCCTGAAGATCTCTCTTTTCTCACTATACCACAGTGAAATGAGGTTTTATAAAGTCTCTAGCATAGCTTTACAAGCAAGGAGGGTAATTCAGCAAGTAGTGGATGAATACCCACATTTTAGTAGCATATGTGTATAATCAAAGGTAGAAAAATACATTTTAACTGCAGCTTTATTTAAACTACTTCACCCTTTGGGCAATGTAGGATCTGAAGCTGTGCCAAAACACATCCAGAATGGTCACTGCTAAAACACAGCTGGTGTTTGCCTTCCATAGTATATTCCAAGGCTGGTTATGAACCTGCTCAGATATTGTCCTGCCTAAGCACAGACCAGCTGAAAGTAATTCCATGTGGTAGTGCCCTGTGTGTAGAGGATGTACTGTATGCATGTATTTTTACTATGCGTGTCATGATCACATACCATTTCCTTGCCAGCTAGTATTCCAGCTAGTAGGCAGTACTTCATAGACAGAGATAACATTGGACCTGACTGTAAAGATTAATGCGTCCATCGTGGACCTACTGAGACAGTTCATCATGCCCTTTTTCAAGATTGCAAGATCTTGTATTGCTGAATTATCAGAATTGACTGACTCCTAAGCACAAAGCTGACCAGAAGAAGTTCAGAGGGAAACTTCCAGTTCCAATCTGGTGGATTTAGATGAGTCTGCATGGATGATACAGACATCTGAATCTTGCAACTAAGTCTTCCTTGAACTGGATAACAAACCGTTTCCATTTTCCTGTAATTTGCTCATAAAAAAGGTACTCAGATTCCAGCTACTTTTGTTAAGTCTCTGAAAAGCTCAGAACACCCAGGCAGTTGAGTCAAATTGAATGTTGGTTTATTGCCTTAATATTTTCTGGCAGTTAAAAGTGTGCACAATAATTGTTTGCATAGCACTCCTCCTCATGCAATCAGGTTAAGATATTTGAAGGTACAATGTGCTCATTCATTGAATACTTTCGTGAGGGAGTTACCCGATTATGGATTGTAGTCTTAGCTCAGTAGTTCTAATTGCAGAAGCCATCCCACTCAGACTTCAAGCTTGGCTGTAATTTATTGTTATTTTTTAAAATTACTTTGATTTAAGTTTCCTGTGGTTTTCAAGAACTAACCATTTACTGCCTTAAAAGTGTAATCCTGCCCTTTTTTCTTAGTGGATGACTAAACTGCCAAGTATTTGTATTGGATTAGTTTCCTGAGCCTGTTTTTATGATTGCAAAAATGTCTGTTTCTCCTGTTTAAAAAAAAAAAATCAAGTTATATGTTGCAATACCCTTTAAAATTTGTACCACTAAAAACAGTATTACATTTTCCCCTCAAGCCATTTGCAAATATAGATTAATTACATTATGGCATTTATATAATTTTGTTTGTGTGGCTATACTTATTCATGTGAAATTTAACTTTGCATAAAAGCTAGCTTCATCCTATTGATAGATCCATGTCTATTGTATTCTCACTGGATGTGATGGTACCATGAATCCTCATTTTACTAACTTGTAAAATGAATGCTAAATTCTGCTTTAATCAGCTATTCATCTTACCAGCATTTGTCATGCACCCATCCCCCTTTTCTCAACAAACTGAACATGAAAGGGAGCTGGCTGAAAGCAGTTGCACTCGGCCTTTTCTTTCTTTTGTCACTAATACAGTAGATTTTGGTGTCTCCTAGACAACAGCATCTAAAAGGCTTTCTGATTTCAATCTCTCAGGCTTCTACCTCGGGTTGTTGATGTCTGCTTATGCAGGCAACCAATAATCAACATTTGTCCAGATTTTTCACATATATCTTGCAGACACATTAGGGCTTTGCTGACTTTTCTAAACAGCCTGGCTTGGATTCAAGAATGACGCAAGAACATGAAGTTGTTTACCCAAGGTATAATTATTACAAGCACTTCTGCTTCTAGCGAGCATTGTTTATAGTGCTGCTGTCTTCCACTTTGATTATTTCAGTATGTATTTCTTGGTTCATTTTGGACCTCCCTGGATTTTAAAAATCTGTTGATTATTTTATTTTCTGATACTTCACCTTACTTATTTACATTTGCATCCCTTCTCTTTCCAAAGACTAGAGTGATTAGAAGTACATTAAAGCAAAAGCTCATAGAATAATATCTCTGAAAATATTTCCGTCTGAAACAGCTTGATACTAAAGCCATGGATACCAAGCCCAAACAACATGAGATGTGGAGACCAAGTATGCCTGCCTCCCTGTCTACTTGTGGCTCCCTAAGAAAATTCCAAATGCACATTGTTTGCTGGCCTTTTCTCATATTTCCATGGGAATTTCCAAGGGGTCCATTCAAGCCCATTCAAAGTAGGGTGGGGTGAAAGAATGCCTGTGTCACGTCTTTCCCTAGATTTACAGTGCAATCTTGAGGCCTGCTGGGTTGCTGGTGCCCACCGCCAGCATAACTGTGGCACTGCTAGTCTGCCCCCTAAACACTTTGGCAGGAGAGTTGTGCTGGCGATTGAGCCCAGCAAAGCATGGTGGGGCCACTGGCAAGAGCACCTGCCCTGCCATTCCCCTGGCCATAGCACCCTCATGACAGGCACGCAAGTGGCAAGCAAAGGTGCAGCAAATGCATGGACTGAGATTCCAGCTGTCTACCAACATCTCCATCTCACTCCGACCATGTTGCCTGCAGTCCAGTGACATCCTCCCATGCTGGCATCATGCGGTCTGTTGGGCAGGGTTGGCTGTACCCATCCAGCCACGCCCATATGGGTGTGAGGCGTGTGGTCCCACCCATCCTGTTGCCATGTAGGGATGTCCATATGTAGATGAGGGAGCTGTCCTGGTGAGAACTGATCCAGGTTGTGCCCTGCCAGAGAGGTGTGTGTGGCAACAATGTGCTGGTGGCTGCCATGGCCAGCCTGGGCCCCACAGCTGCTGTCTGGCTCCCTTGTGCCAGGGCAGGTGGGCCACTTACTACAACTGTAAGCCCCCCCCGAGATTGTGGGTAGTTGGTTACAAGCAGTGGGCATCATCATGCTTGGGCATCCATCCAGCTACCCAGGTCAGTCCAATGGGGACCGTGAACTCTGCAGGTACCACTGGGGAACTGATATGTGCCTGCAGCATCACACACATGCTCCCTCTTCCTAGTACCAAAATTCCACATTGAAGCGCTGATACAGGGAGAGCCTTGGTCCTCTGACCACCTTGCGGCCCTAGGCCCAGGACAGTTCTCAGGGACATGCTGTGGGGCTTTCCCAGGACGCAATGTGGAAGAGCTACTGTTAGCTTTGTAGTTTTTTGACACTGACTTTATTGAACTACCAAGAGTGAATATGATGTCTTGTTGCGTGCTGCCAATTCCCCTCAGCTGGAACGGAAGCTGTACCTGTTTGTACTGTGGTTGGAGTCGTGAGAGCCATTCTTCATGCTGCTTTCTCAGGAGTGGGACTGAGTCGCAGGTTGCCCGGGGAACGATGCCATGAGTTGGGCTCATATGGTGAGAACCAGATCCTTCGACCCTTAAAAGGTCCTTACTAAAGATCAGAAGAGCTGTGTCAGGCTATGGATGACAGGATATGGTAAACAGGTCCCTGTACCATTGCAACAAGAAGTCCATTGCAACAAGCCCTTGGTTAAATGGTTTTATACAGAAATCCAGTCTTTTCCATAGAGTTACTCAGAGGCAAAAAAGCATCTCAGTAGTACATGCTTCCTTGATAGGAATAGAGACTTGAGGAAAGTACAACTCTAAATACCCACTCATTTCCCCCATCCCAGCTAGACCACAGGTTTGTGCGGGAAAGAGCCTGGAAATGCATGAGAGTAAACTGTAACATTTCAGACAGTGCAAGGTCACTTCTGTGAGCTTCAAAGAAAGAAAAGATAAGACACAGCTGCATTCTCAGACTGCTAGAGGGAAAAACAAAAGTTATGGTTAGAGCATTTACAAAGTGAAATCAAGGAACAGCATTAGCAATGGTTCAACACCTAGAACATATAGAACAGTGGCATGGATGTAGGGATGCAGACATGACAAGCTGCTCAGTTCGCTTTGGATGCCTCTCAGGACAGCATTCAGTATTTTTTTTAAGTAAAGGTTTTATTTAAAAAGAAAAGATATAAATAACAATAGAAAGTGCGTAGAAACCTATACAAGCACTACATTTGAACTAGATTTAAACTAACAGAAAAATATATTCAAAGTATATAACAGGACGACAACTAAATTACAGCATTCTGTATTGGTCCAGGTTACAAGCAGCCATCATGGTTGTAAGGAGAAACCTCTGGATAAAACATTGGAAGGTAGACATGTTATCAGAATTTAACCTCTGATTCCATATCAAAGGGGCATAAGGGATAACTGACACAAAAACATCATTCTGACTCCTGTGTTAAAGAACTCACTAGTATGGTGGACATTATCTTCCAGTCTTAACACAGAGTTCCCCTTCGCCAAACCCAGCACATCATAGCGATGACAGATGACAACTTAAGGCAGGGGTGAGGAACCTTTTTTCTGCCAAGGGCCAATTGGTATATTTATAACATCATTTGTGGCTCAGACAAAATTGTGTGTGGGTGTGCCTGTTTTGGGGCTGGGCCTTCCCAGCCTGGGCGGGGTTAGTGTCTGCTGTGGCAGTGCAGTGCTACTGTTGCTGTGAGGGCTGGTGCATTGATCTGCAGCTCCACCACCGCTTCTCCTTGCCTCCCCCATCTGGCGCCTGGCCTAGGCTGTGCCACTGCAGCTTTTTGTCTTGTTGGCTGCTCGCGTAGCCCCCAGGCCAGTCACGGCAGCGAGCGAGGCCAGCGAGTCTTGCTGGGCGGCTGGTGGGCCTCTGCTGCAGCAGACTCGCCTCCTGGGCTGCTGCGTTCACCTGCAGCGCCGCCACTGCTCGTCTCTCACCGCGGCGTCTCCCTGCTGGCACTGAAGCTGCTGGGCCCATCGGAAGCTGAACATCTTGGCAGGGCCAGACCAAATGATTTTGTGGGCCTTATACGGCCCGCGGGACGGACATTCCCCACCCCTGGCTTAAGGGGATGCACTGCCTAGACATGGTAGTTGAGGGAATGTGGTCCCCAAAAGAAAAACAAAACAGCATAAAGTGGCTGGAGCTCAAAGCAATAAAGCTGGCATTATTAGCCTTTCACAAACAAATCTGAAAAGGTTCATTCTGGAATGAATAGACAACAATGGCAAAGGCATACATAAACTGTCAGGGGGGAACAAGAGCTCTTCCTCTGCATCGGGAATCAATCCAGATTTTCAAATGGGCAGAGAACACACTTATGGGGTCTCAGGGCCCAGCATATTAAGCATATTAGAGGCCTTGTTCATACTGAAGGAGCTCTGTACCTTCCAGAAGGAGTTGGTGGTACTAAGAACTGATCCTTCTTTCATTCCAAAAGTATACTCACCATATCATATTAACCAACAAGTGGTGCTGCATTCTTTCTGTCCTAAACCTAAACATCCAAAAGAAGTTTTATGGCATAAGTTGAATGTACGAAGGGCACTTCATATTCATATAAAAATAACTACCACATTTAGACAATCTAATTCTCTTTTGTGTCTCATAGAAAAGTAAATGTAAGCAAAAAGGTTTCAAAGTTGACTGTAGCGTTCTGGATAAGAATGTGCATATGCAAGACCTATGAGGTACAAGGTCTCAGGACATCTAGTGGAGTCACAGTCCATTCATAAGAACATAAGAGAAGCCATGTTGGATCAGGGCAATGGCCCATCCAGTCCAACACCCTGTGTCACACAGTAGCCAAAAAAACAGGTGTCATCAGGAGGTCTGCCAGTGGGGAAAGGACACTAGAAGTCCTCCCACTGATTGCTCCCCCGAACACCAAGAATACAGAGCATCACTGCCCTAGACAGAGAGGCTGCTTCCACACACGTTGGATAATCCACTTTCAGTACTCTTTAGTGAACATTTGAAACTGATTTTCCATGTGTGGAACAAAAAATCCACTTCAAAAGGATTGTGAACGTGCATTGAAAGTGCATTATTCAATGTGTGTGGAAATGGCCAGAGTTCCATCTATACCTTGTGGCTAACAGCCACTGATGGACCTCTGCTCCCTATGTTTATCCAATCCCCTCTTGAAGCTGTCTATGCTTGAAGCTACCACCACCTCCTGTGGCAGTGAATTCCATGTGTTAATCACTCTTTGGGTGAAGAAGTACTTCCTTTTATCCATTCTAACCCGACTGCTCAGCAATTTCATTGAGTGTACATGAGTTCTTATATTGTGAGAAAGGGAGAAAAATACTTCTTTCTCTACCTTCTCTATCCCATACATAATCTTTTAAACCTCTCTCATGTCACCCCTCAGTCGTAATTTCTCCAAGCTTAAAGAGCCGCCAGCGCTTTAACCTTTCTTCATAAGGGAAGCGTTCCATCCCTTTAATCATTCTAGTTGCCCTTTTCTACACTTTTTCTTGTGCTATAATATCTTTTTTGAGGTGTGGTGACCAGAATTGTACACAGTATTCTAAATGAGGCCGTAGCATTGATTTTTACAGGCGCATTATGATACTAGCCGATTTGTTTTCAATTCCCTTCCTAATAATCCCCAGCATAGCATTGGCCTTTTTTATTGCCGTCGCACACTGTGTCGACATTTTCAGTGAGTTACCCACCATGACTCCAAGATCTCTCTCTTGGTCAGTCTCCGCCAGTTTGGACCACCAGTTTGGATTCCACCAGGGCAGCAGCGATGTCTGCTGCTTTTCTACTGGAGCTCCTGTAGAGGAGATTTGTAAGACTGCAACATGGTCCTCCTTTACCACTTTTATTAAGCACTATTGAATAGCTCAACAAGATTCGGTTTCGTTTTCCCGGCCATGTCGGACGCTCCTCTCCACAGGTCCGGGAGGAAGCGGCCGAGCAGCCTGACTGGGTGGTTGACCTGCGAGGGTTAACCCCCAGGACTCCCAGGTAGGGGGTCAGGGTCCGGAGCGCTGCGGGAAGAGCCCCCTGAAGTCGATCCAGGGGGTAAATAGCCCGTCTGCTCCTATGGAGGCCGGCAGACTTGCGCAGCACATCGCGTGCTGCCGGGCCATGGAGAACGGCAACAAGCAGATTTAAGGTGAAAACCTGTAAGTAAGCGGATCCCTTCTGTTACTTTAAGCGTATGTGAAGGATTGGTGGGAGTTGAAGCTTAAGAAGGTTCGGATATCTTCCCCTTCATTGAGTTTTGGAACTTAGTTGGCGGACTCCCCCCCCCCCCAAGATGGCGACGAAAAAGCAGAGCCCTGCTGTGGGCAAATTGGTTTTGGCTGCGTTGCAGGGGAAGGGAGAGACTCTTGAAGAGGTGGTTAAACGGTCGGTCGTTGAAGCTATGAAGCCCTTTGTTGATAGGCTAAATGAAATCGGACAAAGGGTTGGTTCAGTTGAAAATGAAGTGAAAACCACTAAAGATGTAGCGCTCGAGGCAGAGAAATCTACTCGTGAAAATGCAACACTCATGAGAGCTACAAACAAAGAAGTAAAGCTTTTGGAGAATCAACTGATAGGACTACAAGTGGATCGTGCTCAGACGGTATTGCGTTTACAGAATGTGAAGGAGGAGGAAAGTGAAAATTTAAAGGATCTGGTGTCGGAACTTTTGGCGTCATTCGCAAAGGCAACTAAAGAAGAGTTAAAAAGCGATATTCTGGAAGTCCGTCGGACATCTTCAAAATATGCAATGAAGCGTCAGCTGCCTCGCGAGATTATTATTGATTTTTCATCTAAGAAGACTCGGGACACCATTTTATATAATTCGACTAACTTGGACTTTCTTGGTAACAAGGTTAATATATTGAAGGACGTTCCATTTCTAGCTCGGAAAAGAAGATTCAAATACAAAAGGTTTGCAGCTCTTCTGAGAAAGCATGATATAAAATACAAATGGTTATTTCCGGAAGGTATCTGGTTTAGATATAAAGACCAAGCCTACAAGATAATATCGGAAGTACAGCTGAGGGATTTTGTGCTTAATCATCAAGAGTTCGAGCAAGAAGAAGATCCAGAATCTGAAGGGGGGAGTGGGGAGGAGGGAGTGAGTGCAGCTATTGTAGCTGTTCAAAGAGAACTGAGACCGAGACGCAGGGGGGGAAGAAGACCTGATCCTGACTGTAGTTTGTATCTTATAAGATTTACCAATCTAATAGCATATTAGAAAGTTTAACTTTAAATAATTGTATTATGAAGGGAATTCAATACTTGTAGTTGTAGTCTGTGTTCTTATGTTGTTTTTTCCCTCCTCCCTTGTTTCTTTTTTCCTTTTTCTGTTTGTAGTTTGTAGCTTTGTAGTTTTGATGTTAGTAATTAAAATAAAAAAATTAATTAAAAAAATAGAATAGCTCAACAAAATTCTATAAAAGTGGCCTTTGGGAGATGGGTTTTCCAGCGGGTGTTGGAACAATAATGTGAGATCCCCACCCCACCCCAAGACTAAACTTGATCACATAGCCATTTTGGATGCCTTCCTTCACTGAAGGAGAACGAAATATTTGATTTACCTGAAGGTGGCTTCTCTTCAGTGGGGCGAAGGCATCTAGTTCTTCCACCCATGTGCTTGAAGGTGTTCCCATGTTAGGTTTAAGAAATTGAATTACACGTTAATCTTACAACTTCGTTGTTACTGTGTTAAAATTGCAAAAAAAAATTAATTAAAAATTGAAAGATTGTACTGAGCTAGGCTATTTTATGTCTGGAGGAACCCACTTGCTCTGTCCCTGGAAGGCATACACAAATTTGTATAGCCCTGCCTGGAGCGAGAGTAGGTGTGACCTAACCAGTTTGGATGCCTTCGTTCCACGGAAGAGAAGAAACTTTCAAGTAAGTCCAATGTTTCATTTTCCCCAATTGAAGGTCCAGCATACAAATATACATTAAATATTGTGGATAGTTTTTCATAACTAACTAACACAGTAAGCTGATGTTTAAACATTAAGAAATAAGCAATGTAATTTATTTGGCTAGCATAGCCAATACCAACAGCTTGAAAAATATGTTTTATACATGCTTATGGTGCTTCATGGTGAAGTATTACTCTAAAATCTGTTTATGCTCATTTAATTTATCTACATCATAGTACCAATCATTAATATCTTAAAATGTCACTCTGCTTTCTTGAAGTTTCCAGGCTCCTGCTGACTTTCAGTTTTGCATCTAGATGAAAGAAATGTGTGCCTTTGAAAAGCTTTTTTATTAGAATGTGCTAATGAAGCTTTAGCGCTTTTGACAATGGATAAGATAATCCATCATATTTGTGGGTGTGAGCATGACCATGAATATTTTTTACTTACCTCTTGTATTTTGTAAGACTTGACTGCATATTTTTGTACTTCTAAAGCTAGCAAGTAATATGCATGGATGTTATAAGCAAGAGGAGTGCTGGAAGGTTAACAGAACTTTAAGAGAAATATATGGTATCTACCAATCATTCCACTATAGTATCATCTCTTATAATTTTACTTTCAGAAGATCACTTGTGCTGATTTCAGTTGATCTAAGGATACGCAGTTGCAGATTGTATAAAGCTAATTTCAGCCTTTTCAGATCCAGAATCCCTATGTCATTTCAAACTGTAAAAGAGGATCCTATCCAGTATTTTCTACCATATTTTTTCTTACTTTAGATGCAAAGGAGGGTAGGAGTGCTTAAGGTTGCCAACCTCCATGTGGTAGCTGGAGACCTCCTGGAATTACAACAGACCTCCAAGCCATAGTGATCAATTCTCCTGGAGCAAATGGCTGCTTTGAAGAGTGGGGTCTGTGGCATTACACCCCCTGAGGCTCCTCCCCACGACAACCCTACCATCCCCAGGTTCCACCTCCAAAATCTCCAGGAATTTTCCAACCTGGAGCTGACAACTCCAGGAGTGCCATATGTGTAGGCCCATATGTATACACATCTCATCATGCAGGAGTGAAAAAGTGGCACTCAGTAAAATATCTTGTGCAGAATTATTAAAGAGAAAAGAACTCTCTACTGCCTTGTATCTAGTTACATTTTCTCTCAGGCCATTGCCATATAGGTTATCGCCTTGGATTCAGTGCTCTTGGGAAGGAGGCTTTTTCCTCAGGCTTCTCCACAGCATTGTGGTATGTCTCTATACCTTCTGGGATTTCCCCAGCTTTTCTCTTACCTTTTTAAAACCTGCTTTGCTGCAAAGTTTTGGGAAAGATGACAAGAAATCCAGGATGCCTGCTGTATTGGTGGGAACATCCAGCCATTTTCCTTGCTATGGCCATTTCTTCTCTGCGCCACCAAGGATCTTTTTCGCTTTTGTAATAATTAGTCTCATATTGTTATATCAATATACTTCAATAATACGTTCTGTGAATTCCCAGTTTTCTTTTTTTTAAAAAAGTAACTTCTTATCCTCTTTGGTTGCTCAGAAGGGGCTGGAGACTTAACTTAAAAAAAATGAAAACTAGAAATTCACAGAACCTGGTACACATATACTGTATGTTGATATAACAATATGAAATTGATGGTTGTTTATTTAAACTGAAAAAGTCGCAGTGGCCTGGGATAAGGGAATGGCCATTGCTTGTAGAATGGGGCAAGGAAACTGCCATATGGAAGACCTGCTGCATCTGCTCTGCATCAGCATCTGCACTGGTAACAGGGAAACTATGCTAGTCCCGCCCCCTCTCTCTTTACTAGCATAAAAAGAGCTGTTGCCATTGTCATGACACACACACACCCGCCACCACCCTTCTCTGTTTTGGGCATAACACATACCTTGGTCCCAAACTACCGCTTGAAATCCACTTAAAATACAGTCTTTTAGCATCAGCGCTGCATATACACTCACCTCAATATAGCAGGCTCAGGAACTCTGGTGGACACAATGAGTTCCCAGTTCAGAAGTTCTCATTGTCCAGATGTAAAGAAATGGTTATCAGAACTCCATTTTGACAACAAACTATACATTGAATTCTGGATGAAGGATGTATTATTCTGCAACCATATATTTGTATCTGACGTTATTCTTTTATCACAGTTGCAATTCACAATTTCATTTGCTGGAATATAGAAATAAAAAGTGGGAAAGTAAGCATTGAATATGGTCATAATTTAACTTTAATACATGAGCATTTCAGCTTCTAAAACAATTTCTTTCCTATAAACATATAACCTCTTTTAAAAAGAAAATAGCCAACTACAAAAAAAACTTACAGTGCAATCCTAAGCAAAGTTACTTCAGTCTAAGCCTATTGAAATTAATGGGCTTAGACTAGAGTAAGTCTGTTTAGAATTACGTTATTTTCCTAAACTGAAATTTTTCATAAATGGAAAAATGAAAGAGGCTATTCCCTTTACTGTTTTATAATAAAATAATACATTTTTGTAATAAAGGTTTTAAAAATGATTATTGTGCTCAGGGAACCTGATTTGATGAACGTCTAGTTTTAGAGGTTTATAGATTTTTTCATGGGATTTGGTGAAAAGTTTTAATTTCATTGGATTACAGCCTGTTTGTGTAGCATGCATTAACAGGCTACAGTTAGTTGATTCTGTTTAGAACAAGCTTTTCTATCAGTCTCTGCATAATTTCACACTAATAACATGGCTGCCCTGCATTAACTGTTCAGTTGCACAATAAATCACTTGTTCATGTGTGTCTTCAGTTTGTAGCGATTTACCAGATGTGTAGTGCATTGAGTCTCACAGTTACAAAGACCTTGAGACTATCATTATTTTTCATTTACTTTCATTGACACAGACACAACAAAGTCTTTCTTCATAGAAATGTTGTTCCTTGATTGTAATATACTTTAACAGATGTACTGTTTCAGTTTGAGATTAAAGAAACATTTTCATTTTGAAAGCCTGGAGGGGAGGGGGGGGAGTTCTCTCTCCCTGTTAAATAGACATCTATATTTATCAGTCACCTTCTCAATCTTCAAAGATACCAGTGGTTTGCTTTTTTTAATACATAGTAATTTGAGGATTTTTGGTTTAAAAAAGGTTTTCTTGCTGTGATTTGCGGGTGCGGGGAGGGGGGGAGAAAGATGAAATGATAGCTCAAGGCTAGTATTGAAATTTTCTCCTCATCATTAGCTGCACTGATGTTTCATTTTGAAAATAAGAAATAACTGTGATTCAAAAGTAAATTAAATAGACAATAACAAAACCAGACTTTATTACTTTTGCTGTGGAATCAGTATTTAATAAAACAGCTACAGTAAAGAGCATAACAATTTTAAACTATTATTATTCTGCATAACTTCTCAACTTGCTTTAAACATGCCTAAGGTTTTTTTTAAGGGGGGTTTAGATACACATATTGTTACATTTTCTTTTATAAATGAGCTAAGTGATTTGTTTAAAGAGCAACTCCTTTAGCAAAAAAAATTTGCAACCACATAATCCATCTCTTTAATGTGAGGTGGAGGGATTTTTCCACTGTTCTCATCTGGTTTTGCATTTTCTGGATAATAAATTTAAAATACAAAGGTCTGAAAGTCTTTGCAGATGCATTAAATAGGTAACCTAAAGTTCTCCACGTTAATTTTCTCTAGCTTGCATGCAAATACATCTAGAAATGTTTCTGCCCTAAGCATGCTGAGATGAGTGTTTTACCTTTTTAAAAAAGATGAACAAGCTCTAAACGGTTTACTGCTCTGAGTAGTCTCACGGTGTGCATATCTGGCACAGCTTGGCTATGCAGCAGGTTGTGTTATTTTCATGTCTGTTATATTTGCCATTTGATTTGCTGTCACATGACCAATCAGTGATTCAGAAAAGATAAACTTGTTTAATGGTAAAATAGGAGCTTTTTTAAAAAACAAAATCTTTGCAGTTGTCCCATATATTTATTACAAAGAATTAGCAATTGGACATTGGGTGTCTCATTTTCATGAAAAACAAACCTACGAGTACCATACCTGTTTATGTTGTATAATCCACTGTAGCATTGCGGTAAAAAAAAAAAAGGATACGCTATTTTATTTATTAAAAATATATATAGGCCTGGCTTTCTCCAAGAAAATTGAGATACATAGTGAGTAACAAAATAAAATAATATATGTTTATTTTTATTATAATAACAACATTGATATCATTATTACAACTTGAAAAATGTCCCTGAATATTTGTAATATATCACCATTATAATACTTGAAAGGCATGGAGATACCTCTGAATTTTTAGGGAGAGCACCTCCTCAAAAGCGTGGAGGTTTTGTGTGTTTGATGAGTATTGCAGCTGAGAGGATTAATAACCCACTGCTTCTTCTTGATCTAACCTGTTTTGCAAGATTCCACCTCAGTAGCACCTTAACGACCAGCAAGATTTTCAGGATATAAGCTTTCAAGAGTCAAGTTCCCTTCATCAGATACAACTTATGGCAGCCATTTTCAGTGTAATTCTATGTGGAGTTATTCAAGTCTAAGCCCATTGATTTCAGTAACTGAATAGGATTGTACGATTTGTGGTTGGCTCTACCTCCTGCAGCAGCATTTTGTGGTTGTACCCTATGTCAGAATCCCAAAGGTGGCCACAGGCTCCATAAGGCCTAGGATCCACGGCTGAGTCCATTACTTCCTTTTATATTTACCTTTCAATATGCAATTTGTACCAGCTTGTATTTCAGTCAACAATTTAGGTCCAAGATAAGACTTGGCTTCAGGAAATCTGTGGTTCAATCTCCTGCATTTGCTAAAAGGCACCCAAGGCAGGATTGCCAGGCCAAGCCTGACAATCAGCAGCAGAGTTGTGGGCTGAGAATGTGGGGTGGGGGTGATGTTGCTGATATTGGATAGCTTTAAGAATCACTGTAACTCAGTGGTAAAACTCTGAATGGTTTTACAACAGAGTTGCTGGCAATTCCTAGAGCTATCCATTGTCACTTTCATGTTTTATCCAGAAACAACATGCTGTCACATAGGCCAGAGCCTTTTTTCTATATTTTTCTCCCTCTACTGCTCTGAGTGGAAGCGGGCAATGGAGCAAATCACTGGGAAGACTGCCTGCTGTAAGTGGACACATGGTAAGCCTACAGCTAGGGTGGAGTGGGGGCATTAACTGTAAGGACCCATGACCTGGGAAAAGGGAGTAAACACTATCCTCATGTCTTTTTTCCCACATGCTGTTTTACTCGCATGAGGAAAACATCTAGTTATTATACAGGTTCCCCCTCCTCATGACAAATTGTTCCTACAGTCTACTTAAATTGCGAAAATGGCACAAGGAAGGGCTAAATGTCCTCTTCCCTAGTGCTTTGGTCCCAATCTAGACCAGGGTTCCCAGTGGTTGTTTTTAACTTTGACATCTGCTGTTAGTATCCTTCTTCTTACAAACAAAACAAATACCGTGCCAAAAAAAATTTAGCTTGTAAAACAGCTTCAAGAGTTAATGGTTCAAAGATGGATTGGAAATCTTATAAGTGCTGGCCAGTAGAAGCCCTCCATGATAATATATTCCCCTTAAAGCTACATCATTCTGAAAACTGCATAATTGTTTTATGTGCATGATCAAAAGAGGGAAATACGATTTTTTAAAAAAAACAGCTAAACTTTGTCAGTTCTAAAAAAATATTTTATTTCGTCTCCATCAATAATATACTAATCATATGTTTCTGTTTTAAGAGATGCATTTAGTTATCTTTAGGATACAGTGATATACCAATATTTTTCATTATTAGAGACAGTTTTTGGCCATAGAAATGCATATATAACTGTGGGAAGGCTCCTCTCATGTGCATTACGATCAAGGACTAATTTGTGTTTGGCCAAGTAGAAAGCTGGTGGAGTGTGGACTAAGACTAGGTTCAGATCCCCTCTGAAGCCAAGAAGCTTACTGCATGAGCAGCGTAGTGTTTAGAATGTTGGGATATGACCTGGGAGACCCAGGTTCAGATTCACACTCTGCCATGAAACATGCTGGGTGACCTTAAGCCAGCCACATACTCTCAGTTTAACCTCCCTCCCTCACAGAGTTGTCGTGGGGATAAAATGGAGGAAACAAGAACATTGTATACTGCTTTGGGCCCCCATTGGGGAGAAAGACATGGTATAATAACATGAACCAAGTAGTGACATCACTCAGAGTAAAGTTTCATCACAATTTCCTGATAACAACCCATACAAAAAAGACAGAACAGAATCCCAGAAGAACTGCTATCGTCCTGTGTTTGAACTGACTGAGCAAAAGGGAAAGTTGTCTGCTAGAAAGCAGAATCGACTGGGCTGTTCTACAGTTGCAAGAATGCCCATTATTCTGGAAGCAAACTGATTTTGATCCTGAAAAAGCTATTTCCAGATACTAAAAGTTGGTCCCATCATATTGTTTATTATAAAATAATTTGAAAACATATGGATTTGGGTTCTCTTCCATTTAAAAACAGATTTTGAAGGAGTATTTTTTTATCATTTTTTTCAAAAGTTTTATTTATGGTAAATACAAAACAGTCTTGTGGGTCAGATAAATAGCATACATACAGTGTAACATCAAGATGTGAACACACTCCTCTCATGCTTTTCTATAAGACGACCCTTGGTCTTTAAACAACAGCAAACTTGCACATGGCAAGCCCTGCAATGTGCCAGTCAGAATGCTGTCGTATGGAAGAGTCTGTCTCATTCAGAAATCCGATTTTGAAGGAGTAGTACGATTTTTCTTATATTTTGAGGCCTGCATCGTGGTTTATGAATAAGAATGTTCGGTTGTAGGAAGTGTTCTAGATCGTTACAGAATGCATTAATGAAATGAATTCATGAACCACTTTCATATTCAAGGTTCTCATTGTATTGCATATGCTATACTCATTGTAGTGCATATGTTATACTCAGTGATCTGCAATTTGTTCTCTGCAATGGATTCCTCAAAGGTAATATTCTACTCCTGCCAAAAGCTTTTTCTAAAATGCTTTTTTAAAAGTTCTTCTAGAACCAGTCAAGGTCCTTGCCATCTTCACCTGTTGTCTCAATCTAGCTCTGGTTGAATTGCAAGTGCAGTATTTTGTATATGTCATTTAGCTAAAGCTATTGGAAAGTCCAGGCAAAAAACAGACTTGCTTGATTTATCACTAGAAACAAATATACATCAAACTATGTACTCATTTCCTTTTTGGCTCGTCATATAGTTTTGATGGTTGAATTAAAGTGATTCAGCCACTGTTGCAGAAGCCTGTTTCCTAAGTAGGTTGCTATCTGGAATACCTTGCATGAATTTGCACAGCATTGTTGTGGCACTGTGTCTTAAAATATGCCACAATTTCTGCTGACATTGTAACATAAGAGACTTCTTAGCAGGATGCTATAGCATTTGCATCTTTTCACTTTTATCACCACTTCACATACAGACATTTTTCTTCCTTCGTGCATTATCATATATATTTGTGTTGTGTAGCTGTTGTGTTCATCTTTATTTCATACATAAACAGTTCTATCCAATGTCTGATTGTTGTAACATTTAACTATGCTTTTTGAACTCTAGCAATACACTTACATGTATATATTGTACAAATATATTTGTCTCAATGTTCATATAAAAGAAAAATCAGATGCAGCTTGGTTATTTTAGGATATAGCAGAAATATATCTGGATTATGGATTATACAAGCAAGTAAGAATGGAAAACATTTAATTTTTAAATTGAGAGAAGAGAGAGGCTTAAGTAGGAAAACATACAAAAATTACCCTATGTGTATGTGTGCTATATGCCATCAAGTTGGCTCCAACCTATGGTGACCCTAGGAATGAGAGACCTCCAAGACATCCTATCATTAACAGCCCTGTTCAGATCTTGCAAAAGGAGGACATGGCTTCCTTTGTTGAGTCAAGCCATCTCTACAAAAGGGCTTGCATACTTCCCAAGGGATTGGCAGGGCAAAAGATCAGAGGGGGTGGAATCTCCCATGCCATCAAACCTGATGATCATCTAGCTGATAGGCATGAATGATCTCAAGGCTGCCTCACCAAGCACACGGATGGGAAGACATGTTGCTTATGTTGGGGTGATGATGAGATGGTTATGTCCAGGAGGAGGAGCTGGAGAGACCCAACTGAGCTGTAAATTGAGCTGTGGGGGTGGGGAGAAAAAGAAGGCCGTGTGAAAAGGAAAAGAAAGGACTGTGGGTCATAAGAAGAGTGAGGTAGAAGGAGAGTAAGAGAAGTAGGGAAGGATGGGGAAGAGGAGCAAGAAAGTGGTCAGAATTGAGAAGGAAGAAGCTAAGACAGGAATACGGGTAGGAGAAGGCCACCATAGCTCCAGGTGCCACAACTAGATTTCAGAGTGCAATATCAAGTCCTGCAATGTGTAATATTTCTTTACATTTGGATTAAGGATCATCGTTAGATGATGTAAAGTCAGTTCTTTTTGAAGAGAAAAATTATAATAAATGCTGTCAGCCTTTAAGAGTTGAAGAAAAAGAATTGTTCATCTACGGTCTTCCTGTGCAGGCCCACATGGGACTGTGCACGCGCAGGCCTGCCGATACCGGAGATTTTTATAGCTCTAAACCTCTAGGGGGCGCTCCTGTCTCCCAGCGTGCATGTGCGGCCACTTTCCCGCCGAAACGGCTCCTAAGAGGCGGACCGTCCCTCACATACCCTCAGTTTCTCTTTCGCCGCCGATGGTCGAGGTTTACAGCTCTTCTCTTCGAACGCGATGTCAGAAACGGCCTTGTTTAAGCAATGTGAGACCTGTAATCGCAAAATGACAAGGTCAGATGGTCATTCTATTTGCTTATACTGCCTTGGAGAGACGCACAATACCCAAGCATGCAAGCATTGCTGCGCGTTTACCTCCAAGGCCAGGTTGGAACGAGTGGATCGCCTGCATGCCTCCCTCTGGAAGCGTGCTATGGCTGTTTCGGATCCCCCGCCGAAGACATCTTCTGCTCCATCTGGGCCCTCCTCTCGTCCTGCCCCGGAAGCGTCGGGCTCCAAAATTCCACGCTGTCAACCATCCCTGAGTCGGTCGGTGTCAAGATCCAGGAAGGCAGTGCCAGCGCGGAGTTCGTCGGAACCGGCCCCGCCGGTTCCGAGACATCCTCAGAGTCGACCCCCTTCTACTTTATCCACCGTCCATACTTCGCCACATAGAAGTAGGACGCCCTCGGTTCTGAGAACAACCCCACCGTCCTCTCTGGACGCCACGGTGTCGGATCCGAAGACCTCAAATCCGTCTTCGACGTTGAAAGCTGGAACTGACCTGGAGAAGAAAAAGAAAAAACGTAAGCACTCCTCCAAGCATGGCGACTCCTCCAAGCAGGACAAGGCTGTGCTGGAGAGCCTGATCTCAGCTCCCCCATCGGTTCCGACAGAGGTGACTGCTCCCGGTTCTTCGGAGAGACGTAAGGAGTCGGCAGAACGCCCTCCCTCTACCCCCCCCCCTTCGAGGGTGACCCAGGAGGAGGAAGTGATCCAGGTTGAAAAGCCCCCCACACCATCGGGTCGGCCTTGATCGGCATCCTGCGAGTCGGGCTCGGTGAGGACTCGGCAAGGAAGGTCTGAACGCCATTCGGGCACCCCTTATTCCTACCAAAGCTGTTCCAGAGACAGCCGACGTCGAGATGAGCCACCTGTCTCATACTATGAAAGGGAAGGCTCCTACTTTTCGGACCAACCGTATAGAAGGGTCTCGCTATCCCCTTCTCCTAGAGCCGGTTCCTACACTGAATATGACCGGACACCACGTCCATCGGATCCGAGCTAGATACAGTGAATCCCCCCTATCGGATTCACCGGAGAGGTAGATTGGGCCTTCGGAAGAGGCGTCGCCCACTGATGATTTTAGAGCCTATAATGAACTTCTTCAGAGAATGGCTAAGGCATTGGACTTGGAAGTTACATCAACGGAGTCCAAATTCACAGATAAGATCCTGCTACATATCTACTCAGGATCTACTCCCTCGATTGCCTTTCCCTTGATTGAGGGTTTTGCGGATCTCTGGACTAAATTACAGACCAGACCCACATCTGCTACAGCCACGAATAGGAAGGTGGAGAACCTTTATAGGACCAAGGATGATGCACATTCTTTCCTGGCAAACCATCCGCCTCCATCCTTGCTGGTGAATGTGGAAATGCAGGCACGATGACAGGGTTCCATGTCTACTCCGGCTGATAAAGACAGCAGGAAAATCGATGCCATGGGCAGGAAGTTCTACACTTCAGCCACGTTTGGCATCAAGGTTGTGAATTATGCAGCTATGATGTCAGCCTACCAGCTCTTTTTGTGGAAAAAGGTGGCATCCTTCCTCCCGAGGCTTCCCGAGGAACAGCGGACTTTGCTTCGAGTTATACAGGAGGAGGCCGTCCATCTTTCTAGGCACCAGATCAATGCTGGCAGGAGTATGGCTGACACCTCCGCCAGGTCACTTCTTTCAGCAGTGGTGTTACGCCGGTATGCTTGGATTCGCACGACTGCCCTCCCTACGGAGACGAGGAACAGGGTGGAGGATCTACCCTTCAAAGGCACCACACTCTTTTCTGAAAAGACTGATGAGTATCTGTCTAAAAAGAGAACTGATCGTCTGACTGCCCGCTTGTATGGGGTCCTTCACCAGGCGCCTCAGCAGTTTTCTCATCCGTATTGCCGGTCCTTCCAGCATGGCAGACAACAGCGATACCAACCCTATCAAGGGTATGCTTACCAACCTCACAGGAGCTATCAGAGCCCACAGTTTGCTTTTCCTAGATGGAGGCAAGGCCAGCGTCCCAAGCCTGGTTCCCAGCAACATCAGGCTAAAGACCAAGCCCAGTTGCACAAGCAATTCTGACAGTTACAGGGACCTGACCCCACGTTTGGGGACAGGCTTAGTGCATACGGGAGTTCATGGTGTTCAATTTGTTCCGATGTTTGGGTTCTTTCGATAATTCAGTTTGGTTATAAAGTTGAATTTGTTAATTTACCTTATTTACGTCTCCCTGTCTTCTCTTCGGAACCTCCGCAATCTGAGATCCTGGGAGAGCTTTCTGTTCTGTTGCAGAAAGGGGCAATAGAGGAGATCCCTAGTGATTCGGCTGGGTTGGGATTCTACTCCAACCTGTTCCTGGTGAAAAAGAAAGATGGTGGGCTTAGGCCTATCCTCGATCTTAGGGGTCTGAGCAAGTTTATATGCAAATTTAAGATGGTTACTTTACAAATGGTTTTGACCTTGCTGCCCCTACATTCTTGGTTTGCAGTCCTGGATTTGAAGGTCGCTTACTTTCATATTGCCATTTTCCATGACCATAAGAAGTTCCTACGTTTTGTTTATGACTGTAATGATTTCAAGAAATGGGTGCATGTGTCTTTAAATGCTTGGTTTGAGCTAGGTGAAGAGTGGGGGTGAGAGAGGGAAGAGTGAGTGATGTGATTGGTTGATGACTGAGAGTGTGGGCGGAGTGAATGCAGTTTGAGACTGACAGTAGGGAGAGAAAAGTTTTTAGTCAGAAGAAAGCAGGCTAGCTGTGTGCTGCTTGAATATGTTGAAGTGTTTATGAGAGAAATATAACCTGTGTGGAACCTGAACTGAGCATATTTATGAAAGGACACTCAGTCAGGGAAAGGGAGGCCAGCTGTGTGCTGCCTGAGCAGGTTTAATATTTCTGTGAATAAGAGTCAGAGAAAGAGAGGCTAGCTGTGTGCTGCCTGAGGAGTTTTAAGCATTTCTGTGAGACAAATATTGAGTTAGAGAAAGAGGCTAACTGTGTGTGAAGCCTTGGAAGAGATCTGTGTGAATGAGAGTAAATGAAGTAACTTTAAGAACCGAGAACCACTTTTATGAAACCAATACGCTTCTTAACTAAATAAAAGTTTGTTTTGTTATATCCCAGTGTAGCTGTCATTGCTATATTCCATTCCTATCCTCTGGGCCACATAGAACCACGAAGGAGCCTGACGCTTTGGGAACATTACCAAAGAGAAAATTTAAATAAAATACCTTGGAATAAAATATTCCTGGTGGCAGCAGACTACCCAGAGGGTTAAGGGATAGATTAAAAGAAAAACCTACCCTGAAGAAAGTAAAGATCATAACTATGACCAACAGGTATTTCAATACAAGGTTTTACTGTTTGGACTGGCCACTGCCCCAAGGGTGTTTACTAAGTGCATGGCACTGGTGGTGGCTCACTTGCGGCTTCAGGGCTGCTGCATATTTCCATATTTGGATGATTGGCTCCTAGTTGCTGACCCTGAAGCAGATGTATCAAATCAAGTGTCTGTTACTCTAAATCTGTGTCTCCGGTTGGGGCTTTTTGTTAATCAAAAAAAGTCAAAGCTGGTCCCCATTCGCTCCATTCAGTTCATAGGAGTAATTCTAGATGGTGTAAGAAATGCTGGTTTCTTACCGGTGGACCGTGCATCTAAGATTAAGAGGCTTGTTTCTAACCTTAAGAGATGTCGTTTTCAGTCTAGCCGGTTTATCCAGACTCTGTTGGGCTGCATGGCCTCCACGACTGCGGTGGTCCCACTGGCTAGGCTGTTCATGCGGCTACTTCAACTGTGGTTCAATTCGGTCTTTTCTCCGGGCCGTGATTCACAGAATAGGAGAATTTTCGTCCCCCAGAGGGTGGTGTCCTCTGTAGACTGGTGGTTGGAGGATGCTAACCTGTTTAGGGGAGTGGAATTTGGGCATCGACAGACTCACCTATCGGTCACTTCACATGCCTCCCTGTTTGGCTGTGGGGCTCATTGTGAAGGGTCTTATGCTTATGGTTTATAGTCTGAGTCAGAACGTAAGGAGCATATTAATATTCTGGAGTTGAGAGCAGTTTTATATGCACTGATCTCCTTTTCAGATGCTGTACGGAACAAGTCCGTCCAGATCCTGACGGACAACACGACGGCGATGTTCTATATAAACAAGCAAGGTGGCATGGCGTCTGTTGCGCTATGCACCAAAGCACTGAAACTGTGGAAGTGGGCCATAGAACACGCTGTGTGGCTGCAAGCAGTGCACATTCCGGGGGTGGAGAATTCCATGGCAGATCATCTGAGCAGGCTCCACAGGGACAATCACGAATGGTCCCTCCAGGACAAGCATCTCACCCCGATCCTCTCCAGGTGGGGGATTCCGGAGCTAGACGTCTTTGCGACAGCGGAGAATCGCAAGACTCAGTGTTATTGTTCCAGGGGAGGTGTAGGCCTAGGATCACGTGGGGAAGTGTTTCAACTAGACTGGTCGGGTCCCCTGTGTTATGCCTTTCCCCCATTCCTGCTTCTAGCCAGGGTCCTCAGCAAGATCCAGAGGGACAAAGCATCTGTCATTCTAGTGGCCGCGTACTGGCCGAGGCAGCCTTGGTTCCACACTCTCTTGCATCTGCAGAGTCAATCGATCAGTCTCCCGGTGGTTCCAGACCTCCTGTCCTGTGACGGGATGCTTCACCATGACATTGGGACACTCAGACTGACAGCTTGGTTGATCATACAGGATGTGCCTTCTCCTCAGCCGTGACTCACGTTTTGCTTAATGCTCGACGTCTGTCCACTCGACAGTCCTATGCTCTTAAGTGGAACATGTTTTCTGCCTGGTGTCGGCAGAGGGGTTTGGACCCTTTTCTTTCCTCCCTCTCTGACATATTGGACTTTTTGTGGGAGATCAAACAGAAGGGATTAGCCAACAGTTCAGTTAAGGTTTACCTGGCAGCTATTTCTGCCTTTCACCCACCTGTTGACAAAAAATCTGTGTTTTCCCATTACTCTGCAAAATTATTTTTAAGGGAATTAAATAATCTGTTTCCCCTGGTTCGAGCGCTGGTTTCACAGTGGTCCTTACCCCTAGTTCTGACTCGTTTGATGTCCAAACCATTCGAACCTTTGGCCTCCTGTCCCTTGCGTTACTTGTCCATGAAAGTGGCCTTCTTGGTTGTGGTCACTTCGGCTAGGAGGGTGGGGGAATTAGCGGCATTGTCTTGCGGCCCCCTTATTTGAAATTACATCCTGAAAAGGTTGTTCTTCAAACCAAGATTGAGTTTCTACCAAAGGTGGTGTCTCATTTTCACCTATCGCAAGAGTTGGTCTTACCAGTTTTCTTCCCTGTCCAGACCTCAGAGACAGAGAAGACTCTCCATTCCCTGGATGTCCACAGGGCCATCCTTTTTTATTTAGATAGGGTGAGGTCTTTTAGACTTGAGTCTAATTTATTCATTTGTTTTGCGGGACATACAAAAGGCAGGACGGCAACGTCTCAGACTATCTTGAGATGGGTGGTCCAGACTATATTGACATGTTACACTACTGCTAACCTACCCTGTCCTTTGGAGGTGCATGCCCATTCCACCAGGTCCCAGGCGTCGTCAGCGGCTCTCCTCAAGGGTGTTCCTCTTCACGACATCTGCAGAGCGGCGATGTGGGCCTCGGCGGATACCTTTGTAAAGCACTACGCGCTGGACATCCTAGATAGAAAGGAGACAGCGGTGGGCACGGCAGTTCTACATTCAATTTTTATGTGATGCTTTTGTGTCACCTCCACCCAGGTATTAAGCTTTGTAATCTTCCCATGTGTGACTGCACAGGAAGACTGTAGATGAAAAACAGTGTTTCACTTACTGTAACTGTTGTTCATCTAGGTCTTCCGTGCAGGCACACATGCCCTCCCTCCTTCCCCACTGACTCTCTTGGTATTTGCCTTGCTGTGGGGCAGCGAAAGAGGACTGAGGGTATGTGAGGGGCGCTCCACCTCTTATGAGCCGTTTCGGCGAGAAAGCGGCCGCGCATGCACGCTGGGAGGCACGAGCCCCCCCCCCCCCAGAGGTTTAGAGCTATAAAAATCTCTGGTATCGGCAGGCCTGTGCGTGCGCAGTCCCATGTGTGCCTGCACGGAAGACCTAGAAGAACAACAGTTACGGTAAGTGAAACACTGTTTATTCATGAGATTTTGCTGTGATTTATAAAACTATTAAATGATTTTTCATAATGATCTTAGTATAGTGGTCTTCAAATTTTATTTATTTATTACAAATATTTTTATGCCATCTTTTCACTCAAATAGGGTCCCCAAGCCAGTGTATATGAAAACATTTGAACATTAAAACAGTATTTAAAATAATATATAAAGTAGTTTAATAAAAACATTAACATATAAGCATACAACACCAAAACCAGTAAGGAGGGTCAATAGTTAATTGGGTGGGTATGCCAAATGAACCAGAAAAGCCTTCACCTGCTGACAGAAGACAATGATAGAAGGACACTAACAAATGTCACTGGCTCCACGACCACAAAGGCTGTTTCTCAGGTTGACACCTATCTAGTCTCAGATGGTGGTTTTATCCAAAGCAGGTCATCCGAAGATGACCAGAGTGAATGGGTAGACTCATATGGGAGAAGGTATTCCTTAAGATATGCTGGTCCTAAGTTGTATTGGCGTTCAGAAGCAAATTGGGAGGCAGTATAGATGAAAAAAGGTTAGACTGATATAGTCCTTATAATCCACTACAGCCAGGACTCTGGCCTCAGCAGTCTGTATCAATTGTAGCTTCCAGACAGTCTTCAAGGGTAGTCCCACTTAAAGCACACTGACTAATATAATATAGATATTACCAGGGCATTCATCACAGTGGTAATACCTTTCCTGCTCAGAAAGGGCTGCAGGTGGCTCACCAGTTGAAGCTAGTGAAAGGCACTCCTGGCCACCGCTATTATCTGTTTATCCAACAGAAGATCCAGGTCCAGCAGCACCTTCAAGCTATGAACTTGCATCTTTAAGGGGAGTGCTAGCCCATCCAGAAGAGGAGATGGCCTATTTCCTGGGTCAAACTCGCCCCTCTCACCACCACCAGAAGCACCTTCATTTTGTCAGAATTCAGCTTAAGTTTGTTAGCCTTCATCTACTCCAAAACTGTCTTCAGGTACCTGTTCACAATTTCCATAGACTCCCCGGATCTGTTGAAAGTAGACATGGGCATGAACTGCAAAAAAAAACCGAACCATGCGGTTCATGCTGTTTTCACAAACCAGAAACCATGAACCCCCATGAACTGGGGCAAGTTCACGAACCAGTTCATGGTTTGTGGGGTTTAAATGCCCCTTTCCGGCCGCTTAGCAGTGGCAGGGAAAGGGATATTTTAATAGTTTAAAGGGCTCTTTCCTGCCACTTGCAAGTAGCAGGTCTCTTTAAACTATCAACTATCACACTTGATTTGACATGCACCTTGCAAGTGGCAGGGCCCTTTAAACGGCCCAAAGCCCACAAACTCCAGCCGCAGCCTCCCACTTACCTTGGCTCTGCTGCTGGGGTGGTGGAGGCCACAGCCCAGCAGCAGCGGCTCCGGCCTTCTTCGCTGCCCTGCAGGCCCGCAGCCTCCTTCCCCTCCTCCAGCGAGGGGCAGGAAGGGCGTTTTTGGCCTCTTCCACTGCTGCACAGCCCCGCAGGGTGGCGGAGGAGGCCAAAAAGGGCCTTCCCGCCTCTCAAATGGTCACCGCTCCAAGCAGCTGGGAAATGGCCATTTTAACTGCCCCTTTCCCTGCCGCTTTGCAGCGACACAGAAAGGGGCATTGCCCTTTAAAATGAACCAAACAAACCAGTAGACCAGTTCATGGAAACGAGCTTCCATGAACCACTGGTTCGCGAGCCACAAACTGGGCTGTTTCATGGTTTTTTTTGGTTCGTATTCAGGTTCGTGCCCATCTCTAGTTGAAAGTGCAAGATACAGCTGAGTACATAATACTAGCAACTCAGCCCAAATTTCTGGATGACCTCTCCCAGTGTCTTTAAGCTGATATTGAAAAGCATGGGTGAACATGATAGAACCTTGTAGGACCCCAAAGACCAAGGGGCAGAGAGTTGCAGTCTCCCCAATACCACACTCTGAAACCTACCTTTAAGGTAAGACCAAAATCTCTACAAAACAATGCCTCCCAGTCCCAACCCCAAAAAGTGGTCCAAAAGTATCAAAAGACACTGAGAGGTCAAGGAAAATTAACAGCATCATACTCTTCCTGCCCATCTCCCAGTGCATGTCCTCCTCCAGGATAACCAAGGTCATTTCAGTCCCATGACCAGGCCTGAAGCCAGATTGGATCCAAACAGTGCACATAATTCAGGGATCCCTGAAGTTTCCCAGACACTGCTCTTTCAATCACCTTGCTCAGGAATGGCACATTTGAGACTGGACAGTAGTTATTCAACTATCCTGGCTCTAGAGTAGATTTCTTTAGGAGTGGATGCCCACTGCCTACTTTAATTCAGGGATGACTACCTCTTCTTTCAGAGAGCCAGTTACTGTCTCTTGGTCCCAGCCTACCAGCCCACCCAGGCCTCTACCATGATAGATTTAAGCAGCCAGGAGAAGCAATGGTCATACAAATTGGTGGTAGGATTCTGAGAATCCTGTCCATATTCTCAGACTGAACATGCTAACTGGTATTCCACACAACTGGACAAATCAGCACCTTGTGACCATACAATTCTGTTGATGCTAATTTACAGCTCAAATTTGAATGGATGCAAGAGATTTTATCCACAAGGTATATCATGAAATTAAGTGACTGTTAAATATATGCATTCTTTTGGCAATATATTATTTGTTTAATAATATTGTAATATTAATAGTATTGTAATATTATAAGTTGCCATCACCAATTCTGCATATTGATAAGAATAACTTGCCCTCTTCAGTCAGTTGATAGAAAAAAAAACATTTATAGTCTTAAGAACTGCGCTGTTACTTGTCCTTTTGTCCCTATTCTTCAGGGTCAGAATATTAACATATCAGAAACGGTGAACTTTTGAAAGGGTATTTTTAGTGTGAAGTCTACTGCTCTTGTGTGCATGAATTTACTGGGTAATATTTGATTGCAGAGGTAGATACCTGAGTGAGCATGTAATGAAAAATTCCCTAAAGGTCATCTAGATAACATGAAGCTGCCACTTCAACTAGTTTTATTCAGCAGCCAAAGGACTGATAAAATAATCTTCAGAATTCATTATTTGTATTTATATCTTTCTCAGCATACAGTTCTAAACATATCTAAGCTAGTCATGTTGTTCTCTCATATTGCTACCATTATCTCATATTTCTTACCTGGGCCATTTCCAGATGGCTTACCTGCCTCCGGAACGTTGCACCATCTTGCGGGGAAAACACGAAATACCGCGTTTTCCCCACAAAATGGTGCAACGTTCCAGAGGCAGGTAAGCCGTCTGGAAACGGCCCTGCATATAAAATTAAAAACCTTACTAATACAAATAGAAAATTTTGACACACTTGATTTGACATGCACCTCGGGTTCATAAATTGTGACACTTTCCTCTTCCCTTATTCCTGTGATGAATAGATTATCTGATGTGCCTGAACTATGCTGTTTGTCCTTAGCAAGATGTAGGTTTTCTCTTTGGGGAGGATAGCATGCTGATTGATGGGAGATCCATCCTATCATAATCTGGGGGTAGAACACATTTGTGTGAGAAAGAGCCACTGCTTCTTCAGTTTGTTTCCTGCTTTATAAGTGATGGCAGGACTTTTGGGAACCCAGACTATACCAAGACTTACTGTCTTTTTTGATTTCTCACATCTTACAGACCATCTTTTTTTCTCTGTATTCCTTCCTCTCCCCTTTACCATCCCTGTAGTGTGGAACAACCCCCCCCCCCACACACACACAAAGAAAACCATACACCGCTCAGAGCCCCTGAGGATGGGCAGTTTATAAATTGAAGTAATAAATAAATAAGTAAATAAAACCTCTTTTCTTTGTTTTTGTTCTCATATCATGAGATGGGAGCTGTGATTTGGCTGAGGTGACGGTAATAACTCTCCATAAAGAGGAATCTGTCCCCAGTTTTGAGAATATCTATTTGTTAGCACTATAATTGGGTGGAAAGAATGCAGAATACAGTGGGAGCCCCACTTGCGCCTATAAATGGCAGCAGGCAGGCAAATGGAAACCCAAGGTGCAGGAGTTAGCACTGATGCAGGTAAGGTGTCCCACTCCATTGTGCCCCCCACAGCTGGCAGGTGGCTTAATGCCCCAGGAGGTTTAGAGCCCCAGGAGGTTTAGCACAGCAGCCAGGGGCCCAAGAAACAGAGGGCAGTGACCACATGAGGCAAAGAATCTCTTGCCAGTCTTGCTCACCTCTGCCTATCAATATCTCCAAGGGGAAAGCCAAAGGTCCCTGGCTGTCCAACTATCCTTAAACACTTGTGCCCAGATATGTAATGAGGGTATCATAGTCCACTAAAGCTGCTCTGATAGCAGCTGGCCAGAATAAAGAGTCTATTGCTCATACAGCCATGTCTTTGGAATGCAGGTGGTTAAGAAATAGGCCTGCTTGGCCAAAGTCTGTATGAATTGCGGGCAAATGTTGCCTTTTTGAAAGTGCAGCCACAAAAGCTTATTTTGCAGCACAGGTGGTGTTGCTGAAGCCTTAATGCTTAGAGGCAGGGCCAAGCATTTCAACTAATTAATCTTATCTGACCCAGCTGTGGTTCCCAAGAGAAGATGGTACATGCTATGTCCAATTATTGGCCCTCCATAGAAACTAGTTGGCCACTGTGTGAGATAGGATGCTGGACTAGGTGGACCAAATCTTATCCAGCAGTGTTCTTATGTAATGCTATGTGGGCTTGTCATAACTGCAGAATACCAACCTCATATTCAATTGTGGTGCACACATTGATTAGTGAGAACTCTTTTGGTTGCTAGCCAAGTGAGAATAAATTGGGAAAGTCAATTTTGCCCTTACTCTTGGCCTGTTTCTTTTAAGGATCTCTTTAAAGTCCCTTATGGACTTTCTTAGTTATGTGTGTGAACTCCACTGGTAGATGTTCTAGTTGCAACATTCGTTTCCAGAGTGATTATGGCCAAAGATGGGGAGAGCTTCTTATGAAGCCAGCAGATCTAATGATTGATTGCCTCTGCAATGGCAGAGTGACTTGCTCCACTCATGAAGCAGCAGCCACCTCAGTGTCTGCTAGGGTGGCAGAAATAGACAGGAAACTTCTAGTTGTGTCTCCTTTGAGACAAGAAAGTATGTGAAAGGATCCAAATGCTAGCCAAACCATTTATTTTTGTGGTACATGCTGGTCTGTCTCTTGGGTTTGTCTCTTGGGTAATGGCTTCTTTGATTGTACTGAGGTAAAACCTGTGCTTAAAAAATTGAGCACTGGATGCATCATTCAAAGCTAGCCTAGCCACTTCCACATTTTGTGTGAATATGTTCTTTGAAGAATACCTTTCACTTCTATGAAGGAAAGTTCCAAGTATAGAACCAACACCTTTTGTTCCCCACAGAACCCTTGATCATCATGAAACAGGACCACCGCCAAACAGGGAGAGTCTCAAGTGTAGGCTTTCTAGTAGGGAGATAGCAGAGATGGAAATGGGCGCCATTTCAAAAATGAATGCCAGGCAGCTGTTGATGTGAGGATGGCTTCAGAAATTCTTCTAGCAATTGGTGACATATTCCTCAGACCTCTGGGAAATAGAAACTATCCTCACAGATATTCAGCAGAACTATGTAGACCAGAAGTTTTTGAACCAGTTCATCAAGAAGAAACAGATTTATTTATTATTTATTTCATTTTACTTATATCCTACCCTCCCCACGAATGGGTGCAGGGCTGCTCACATCATTAATAAAATACAGTAAGTTAATAATCAACTTTAAAAACATGCTTAAAACTTACACTAAAATACTCCAGGCGCCCTTATACATAGGCTACTTTAGATACTGATCAGAAACCTGCATAGGTCATAGCTATGGGCAGAATGCATAGCCAAGGGCAGTCATAGAAGAGGTGGTGATCTTAGATGGAATATCGGGGGACACCCACTGGTCCTCAACCAAAGGCCTGGTGGAATATTTCCATTTTACAGGCCCTGTGGAACTGCAATAGGGATCTCTTCACTCTCCAGAGCTACCTCCCTGTTTAACTGGGTAGGGAAAGTCTCCTTTCCTAAGAAGATCTATCCCCTTTCTTTGGCCCGTTTGGGAGGCTGCATCTGCTTTCTATACCTCCCTGCCAACTTTCCCCCAGTTCTTCTGTCGGTGTTAAAACTGCTCTCCCTTTGGACTTTGTCTCCCAACTCTTCACACTGGATTCTTCTCAGCTAGGGCAGAAAACAGCCCCACCTCTTTTTAGATCATGCTTCCCAATCACATTCCTTGGAGTAGCCTGTCACTCAAAGCTCTGTGTCTGTGAGGGATAACCCTTAACAGTCCTGCAACTCTGTGTGTACAGCACTTACAGGCTTTTTAAAAAAGAATGCGGTCCACCACCTCTGTATACATTGGTAACATTTTTATCTGTAGTAACATGCATCTGGAGCTTCAAAACCCTGATGGTTATGGAGGTTACTTTAATCATATGTGTACAAAGCTACACCAAAGCTTTCTTCTGAACCAGCAAATGCAATTTCTGGAACAAGAGTAGAAATGCAAACAAACATGATTCTAGACAATGATGAAAACAGGATTCGTTACGAATGCTATATAATAAGATTGCGCAAGAGTGTACAGATTTATATTTGCTATCAGTTTATTAAATAATTTGAATTTCACAAATGAGACTGGAATTTCTATACTGTGTGTTAGAAAACAAAACCACTCTTCTATATATGAGTATTATCCTTTCCCCTGAGATGCTTACTCCTTTCTGCTACGTTTTTTCCACTGAAATGAAGACAAAAGAAATGTCAATGCTCAGGAAGATTTTGTGTCAGAGAGTGGTACGGGCAAGAATTGAAAAGGATCAGTGAATCAGATGTAATTTGGGTTGTGTTTGAGATTCCAAATCTGTGTTTTGCTGACAGCCACTGTTCCTGTTTTGAAAAGCTGCATAGGCATTTCTATTAAATAGAAAGAACTTCATCCCTTTTTTTCTTTCTGGTATGTCTGTGATTGCTTACTGAACTTTAGTTCAGTAAGCAAAGAGGATTATGGGAAGTGAAACTAGGTGGCATGTTTTAGTAAAGAGGTGTAAATGATTTGCACTGTGAATATGAGGACTGGATATTCTTGTGATAGTGTTTTCCTTTGCAGGTAAATTTAAAAACAGACTATTTATGTTGATTTTAATTAGCTCAGGGAAGATAGAAAGCCACATAAATGTGAAGTGTCCTTTTTAAAATGTTGGCTGTGAGGTATGCTTTAACAATAAGATTTCACAGTTTCATTTTGTAACAAAAAGAACATGAATAGCTGAAAATGCACTTAACTTTTCCATTCTCCACTTTTCTCACCCATGCAAATGTCTATTTTAGCAAATTCTCTGATTTAAGCAAAGGTTTTTTTTCTTGTGCATTTATTTTACTTGTTTGAAAATAAACATGTGTCCAAGTATCACAACAATTCTGGAGAATCTTGCTTCAATAAACTAATCCAAATTTCAGAAACTATGGTAGAAATGGTTTCAAAAGCTTATGAGAAGATAGGATGGCTTGGAGCTGTTAAATATAACCCCTTCTGCACAAGCCAATTTAATCAATTCAGTTCCCATACTACAGTGTTCTTTTCATGACCATCTGTACCCAATTTGCTGCCATGAGTAGTTACCCTCACTACTATGTAGTTTTTCATGGCTTTCCTGGGAGCATTTATACCTGGGAGCATTTAAAAAAATGTTTTTCCTGTCAGCTGTTTCCCCCGTGCTCACTGTTTATCCTGTTTTTTAGTGTTCCACCCTCTTTTCTCCCTCTCCCACCCTTTGCCAGCCCACTTCATTGTGATTAGCCACTGTTGTCTAACCAGCCACTCCCTTCCTCTCCTTTCCATTCCTCCCCACTTCCCTCTTTCCTCTCCATTTTCCTTTTCACTCGTTTTTAATTTTTTTTTTAAAAAAAGCCAGCATTGGATTGATGCACCAATGAGTTGAGAGAAAGAAATCCAGGAAATAGATTGATCCAGCATTTCAGTGATGCATCGATTCATTGTCTGGGCAAAAAAGAAAAAAGGACAGGGCTGGTGCTGTGACATCACTGATGACAGCATCAGTGACAAAAGTGCCAGCATTCATCACTTCTAACACATTTTGATACGTTGCAGACTAAAAAGGATGGCTCCACACTGACCAAACATGAGAGGTGTGAAAGGGCCCAGACAAGCCCAATTCCACGCTTCTGGGATAGTGAGGAGTTATGTCTCTGATGCAGAAGAGGCTTTTGTTTCATTAAACAGTTCTTTAATGCGACAATACCAGAAGAATTTTAAAATTGTGGAAGAAACCAAAGAAGCTACACATTCTTTCGTTTGCTTTCTGTCAAGAAGGTTATTAGAAGTAGAGTGACTATGATACTTCAGATTGCCCCCTCTTCACTACCTCTGCAATTAAATATGATTTGGTGTGTTGAATGTTTTTTTAAAGCGCAAGGGCACTTTAAATAGCTTGTAAATAGGATTTATTACTAACACCTGTAAAAGCTGTTGTAGAAAACACACACAATACATTAAAATGCAGAGAATTCACCCCACATTCCTTAAAATTTTCCATCAGTATGGTCCATGTATTCAGCATTATGATTTCAATTACTAATTTCATGTTGAAAACAGATGGGTTTTTTTTAAATCCAAACCTTGATGCTTTTAGGGTTGCTAGCTCCAGGTTGGGAGATTCCTGGAGATTTTGGGGGTGGAACAAAAGATGGGGGTCGGAGAGGGAACAGATCTCAGTAGGGTACAATGTCATAAAGTCTACCCTCTAAAGCAGCCATTTTCCTTAGGGGAATTGATCTATGTCATCTGGAGATCAGTTGTAATTCTGGGAAATCTCCAGGCCCCACCTGGAGTTTATGTTCTTTACATTCTGTCAAATCCGGTTTTTTCTTTTCCTGCATGGCTTTCTGAGTCCTCTGTTGTTAACTCAAGATGTTCATTCTTTCAGATTTATTACTTGTCTCTCACTGCTGAAGATGATACCTCTCCTTTCCCAAGCCTACAACCATAAGATAATCTTACACACCCTGTTCACATTCAGTTCATTTCCAAGTGCTGCAGTCTATTCAATATTAAGCCTTTTCTTTCTTGTCTCAACTGTTTTTTATCTATTCTTTGATCATCACCAGGAAATCCATGAGTACAACTTTGTTTTCATTGTCCTTCCCTTTGTGTTTCTTAAGCTTCTGGTGTTTCTTTCCCTTTACTTTCTTTATTTGTCCACCTCCACTTTATCAGGCATCGCATCACAGTATCAATATACATAGTTACAGGGGTACTTGCCCTAGTACTCCTTAGCAGCATCCTTTACTTTACAGCTGGGCAATACAGCTGGCAGTGTAGTTCCCATTATAAAAGATGACTACCAAACGTTTGGCATTTAGGATTGCCGTTTCCATGGAAAGAGATCTTTTCAGGCGAGCACATGAGTGAATTATCCCCAGTGTTGTACCCATCGTGTTTCTACCCCTTCCCCACCTAATTATACACTTGATAATTGATTTTTTTCAGGACATTTTGTATCTGATAGTTCAGAATCTAACTAGGTGACTTCTTTCAGTGCAGTGGCACAAACCCACACATATACATGAGTTGCCAAGAGAACATCAGAACTTGTATTATTCTGATTCAGTAATCATTGACCACAGTATAGTGGAATGCACAAATACTTTCTGAAAAAAGATTCCTCCCACCCTTACCAAGCATTTTGGATGCAACATTGGCGACTGCAAGCAGAAGAGAAAAAATGCCTTGGAACAGAAGAAGTAAAATATGAGCTTGAGATAGGACATGGTAATAGAGTTGCTGAACATATACGTTAATTACCTGATAAATGAAGCTGGTTAATTGAAGATTACTGGTAAAGTACGTGAGATTAGAGAGGAATTTTACAACTATTATGAATTATTCATATCACAAGATATGAGTGTAAATGGTGTTCTTTAGTGTACTCTAAATTAGAGTGATTGCTTCATACTTTGGTTTTTGTACATTATACCTCAATATATGTTTTCATTAGCTGCATATAGGAATTAGTAGGAGAATCTTGTATAAGGGCAGAAGAGTACAGTTAACTTTTGTACATAAATATACAAGTTTGCACACACACCCTATTATTAATTAACATTTGATTTTGGCTTTAAAAGTGATAGGATTATTGTACCATTTAGATCCAGTTATAGAGGGTCACTAAGGAACAAGGCCAAGATTTTTTTGTCAGAAAAAGAATAATTTATCCTGGGTTGATATATATTACTTCTGAAAAAAGTTCATACAGCCATTAAGTACGTTTTCCATCTGAGCTGACATCTGCATTCAAATATGCCCCTGGTGAATCAGCTGTTGGACTCCATGTATTTTTTATATATGTATCATATTTATACCAAACCCTTCCTCCAAAGAGTTTGGACTGTGAAATACCTTTCCTAAAAAGATGCCCAGATGTCCACCTCTCTATTTTGAAAGCTAATTGAGATTTCACCTTTTAAAAGTTTTTTTAATTATTGATAATTAGTAGCACTTAATAGTGATGAGCCAAAGTATTAGGAAGGATAAGTTTCATTAAAAACTAGGGTCAGCCTTCCATTAAGATAATTTTAGGTGGATAATTGTGTTGGTCTGCAGTAGAAGGGCAACTGAACTAGAATCTAAGGTCATTTGAATAAGCTTGACCTTCAGTGATGTCAGTTCATTGCTAAATCTGATTAGATTGCTTTTTGATGTCACCACATCCAGGACTCATCCAAAATGGTTGAAACCAGGGATGTGTGCTTCGCGTTCGGGAACTGGATTTTTAACTCAGATCAGGCCCGATTCAGGAATGCTGAAGCAAAGCTAACCTGAAACTTCAGTAAGCTTCAGGTATAGCGCAGCAGCACTTTCCCCCCTTGCCATTCCTTAAGGAACTCTGCAGCGAAGAATCCACAAACAGTTACTAAGTATCTCTTTAAATGATAACAATAAATACAGATGCTATAACAATTACTGAGTATTTTACTAGCAACATCTCAAACACTTCTGTTATAATTCATACAAACACAGCTATATTTCAAAGTTTGCTATCTTTACTAGTAGGAGAACCAGCTCTTAAGAGTGTTTCATGTTGAACAAACTATCTCACACGAGATATACATGAAAGAATCAACCAAGTGCTAGTCCCAAACAGGATTTATATATACTATATTGCACAAAAGTTCTTAAAGTGCAAATGCATAAATAGCTCCATTCAACTGTAAATATCCCTAAATCAATTTCTGATCAGTTTTTTCATAACTATACAAAGTTCATAAGCACTCTATCCCAATAGTAACAGAATCCATAAATAAATCATGACTCGATGATTCTCAAGAAGTGGCTATGATTAGTCCTGTATCCTCTAGATCCTTAATGTTCCATTTCAAAGTACATCTTTTTCAAAGAGTCAGTAATTTCAGTCATGCAGTGAAAATCCTTGTGCTGTGAGGCATTAAGGATCTAGTGTTAGGTTCTGTTCTGTGCTGTTTTTCCACTGACTGAACTCAGTGCCAGGCTGCAGTGAATGACACTGGCTGTCTGGTTCTGCTGGGCTAAGTTGCAAAAGTGTCCCTTCCCTTGGTTCAGTTTGGTTTGGGTTGAATGGATGTGTTTCTCTGGTGTGAAGTTGTTCCCCTTGCATCAGTTTGGTTATATATGGGGGAGGGATTCAGTTTACTTGTAGTTGCACTCCCTTGCTTCATATGGGCTTGTGTTTTTTAAATTAAGTTTTTCTTAATGTGATTCTTTGGTGTGAAGGTTGGTCCTCATATCGAACAGTGGAGATTGGCAGCGGATAGATGCACCTGCTGTGGGGGGCCATTACATGCCCCCCAAAGTCCAATCTCCTTGAAACTTGGGAGGTTATGAGAAGAGGGTTAGGAGAGAGAGCACCCTGCGGCAAGCCGGTTCGGGTTTGGGTTTTCCTGAATATTTTTCCCATTTTGGGTAAACCCATAGTGGGAAACCTGAATCTTTTGGGAGTTCACACTCCAAGTTGAAACCACTAGAGGAAGAATTCAAGCTGAATTCACCTGTTGTATTTAAAAACAAGTAGTAAACTTGTGACACCTTCAAAGCTAACAATTTTTTCTGGCTATAGCCAACTTCTTGTATCTGAAGAATTGAGCTCTATTCCACAAAAGCTTGTGCCGAAATGAATTTCTGTTAATCTTTAAAGTGCCACAAGACTCCTGTTTATAGAGGAGGAAAGAAGCAAAGAACAAAATGTCAGCTGCAGAGATGGAAAACAGTGACTACTAATGGTTTTGAAATGCAATGACAGAAGTTATGATTATGGATTGTTTGTGTGGAGGGAGGTTGGCCACACCAAAATCACTTTTTTTCTAGACAAAACGTGAACCTGGAAAATGTTTGGTTCACACAATCAGATTTTTTGATAAGCTTTTATGTGGCTGTTTTATCCCACTGTGTTAGTATTATTAAGAAAATAGGTCATTCAGAATGATCAGTGTTGGGGAGGGAGAGGATGGACAGATATTATTCCCATCGACATCTTAAATCATAACTTCTGTGTTTGGAAGGTGGGATAGTGTCTGAAAGTGTGAGTTATGAATCAGGAAGTTTTGATTCTAATTCTACCTCGACCACAATTTCAGGACACACCTGTTAGATCTCAGCTCTTTTTCCCATAATGTGCCATATAGAAATAATAATAGTAGACTGCCTTAAATTACTGTTGCCATTATTACTGAATGGTTTTGTTTTAATTACTCTGAATGTTTGAATTGTGCCATAATAAAAACGCTGTTGTAATGATATATTTTAGTGCTGCAACATTTATTCAATTAATTATTGAATAAATTAATTATAAATTTAATTTAATTAATTACTTTAAAAACATTCGAATTGAGAATAGAAGGTGCATTTGGTAATTGAGTATATATTTTTTAATTGTTAGAAAAACTACAAGGTGGCAAAGACCATCTTGAAAGAGGGAGTGCCCTTTTATCTCACACAGAGATGGAAAGACCTCTTATAGGTTGACACCTGCCACAACAAAGGTGTCTTATAGGTTGACCCCTGAAACATCTAAAAATAAAGACAGCATGCTTGGTGCTTCAAAACTACTATTTTTTGCAACATCCTATACAACATCCTATTATCTAATGATATATTGCAAAACTATCCCTTTAAGTGAGTTTGGAAATTGTTTGGATCCATTCCAGCCTTGTTATGGAACTGAACCGGCCTTGGTTGCCCTGGTGGATGACCTGCACCAGGAGATGGAAGGGGGAGTGTAATCCTGTTAATTTTCCTGGACCTCTCAGTGGCTTTTGATACTGTCAATCATGTTATCATTCTGGACTGCCTTTTGGGGCTTGTACTGGGTGGCACAATTCTCTAGTGGTTACAGTCTTACATTGAAGGTAGGTTTCAGGATGTGGTGCTGGGAGACTGCTGCTGTACCCCCTGGCCTCTAGCCTATGAGGTCATGGAAGGCTTATCTTGCCCTTCATGCTTTTCAGTATCTACATAAAAACACTGGGAGAGATGATCCAGAAATTTGGGCTGAATTGCCACCAATAAATGGATGACACTGAGCTCTATCTTGCACTGCCAACAGATCCCAGGGAGGCTGTGGAAACCATGAACAGGTATCTGGTGGCAGTTTTGGGATAGATGAGGGCTAACAAGATGAAACTTAATCCTGACAAAATGGAGGTGCTACTGATTGGGGGAGGGTTGAACCAGGGAATGGGCTATTTCCTGTTATGGATAGGTTTCTGCTCCCCCTAAAGGAGTAGGTTTGTAGTTTGGGTGTGCTGCTGGACCTAAGCCTCCCTCCTGCTGGATAAGCAGTTAGCAGCAGTGGCAAGGAGTACCTTTTACCAGTTCAGCTGGTGAGCCAGCTTTGGCCCTTTTTGAGCAGGAAAAAATCTTACCGCTGTGCTACATGCCGTTGTAACATCTAGATTAGATTGCTGCAATGCACTCTATATAGGTCTACTCTTATCCAGAAGCTACAGTTGCTACAGAATGCTGTGGCCAGAATGTTGCCTGGAGTGGGCTGTGGAGACTATATGACTCCAGTCTTGTTCCATGTACAGTGGCTCCCCATTTGCTTATGGACTCAGTTCGAGATGCTGGTATTGACCTTTAAAACCACATATGGCTTGGGGCCAGCATAACTGAAAGACTGGTGTACCTCATAAGAACCTATCCATTCACTCCTGTCATCTTCAGAAGCCTTCCTCTGGGTACTCCTGCCATTTAAGGCTAGATGGTGGCTACCCAAAAAAGGGCTGTCTCTGTCGTGGCACAAAATCCTTAGAACTCCCTGATCTGCTTCTGTCAAGGAGCTTACATGTAGACTTTGTGCTAATTGAATTGTTCCTTTTTCCCCTCTGAGTTTTGTTTTGTTTGGTACACCCCCATAACTGTTATTGGCCCTACTCTGTTGTTTTGGTGTATGTTTGTGTATTTATATATTTGTATCAAATTATTTTATATATTATTTTAAATGTTTTAAATATTTGATTTTTGATGCCTTGGAGACCATATTTGGCTGGAAAGGCATCATAGAAATGTTTTAAATAAATACAATTTTAGCATTAAAAGTTTATTTCTGCCAGGAAAAGAAATGTGAGCAATAATAATAATTGTAAACTAATAATTAATATTTCTCTTTTGACTGCCGATCAAAATCGAGCTTACAAACTTAGTAGCCATGCACTGGAATACAAAACACCAATAGCACAATATGTGCTCTGTTTGGGTAATTTAATTATGGCTAGTTACACATATCAGCATAATTTCTTAATATGTAGTCTTTGTACAATAGAATAATTCTGCCAGAGCACTGACAATTTTATATAGTCTCAGCAAGGGGCTGTCAAAAGAGAGCCATTTTTCATTGAATTTCATAGTATTCACTTGCCTGAAGGAAGAATATCAGTTAGGAAGATACCAGCTTTCCTTTTTTAGTTATTCTGCTATATTCAGAAAGATTTGCAAAAAAAAAAAAAAGCCATTTCTTATGTGGGCCGATATATGAAATTGGAAGGATCTAATTACAGGTTGTTTAAATAGTACCTTATATTGTGAAAGTCTTGACCTATCCTAGATCCTATATGCAGGCAGTTATTTCACACATTAAATAAAATGGGGAAGAGGAAGGAAGGGGGAGCTATTTATCTATTTTTAAAAAATCATACCCTAACTTTCTGGCCTCATAATGGCCACCAAGTCTGCTAACAAATTAAAAAATACACAAGAAAGTCACATTTTAAATCCATTAAATCCCCCTATTAAAATGATCATTAAAACAAAAGCTAAAATCCATACAGAACAAAAAATAATTGAAAATATTGGGCAGGAAGGAGGAATCACTGAGGGAATGCCAAACAAAACAAAAAGTTCTTCACCAGCCAGCAGAAGATGGCAACAGAAAGGAGGAGACAAATCTTCCTTCAGTGAGAGTTCCAGAGTTTTGATGCCACTACTGAAATGGCCTACTCCTGGGTTACCACACACCATATCTGAGAATGCAGGCCTCTTGAAACACGGCCTCTAAAGATGACCATAATGATTGGGTAGGTTTATTATAAAGGAATAGGCAGTCCTTCAGGTATGTTGGTGCTGAACAATATAGGCCTTTGTGAATTGTGCCCCTAAACAAATTGGGAGCCAGTATAGATGGGCCAAGGCTGGAGTGATATGATCTCTGCAACCCACTTCAGTAAACATCCTGGCCGTGGCATTCTGCAGTTGATATTTCCAAACACTTCTCAAGGATAACGTCACACGGACTGCACTGAAGCTGTCTAATGTGTAGCTCTAGAACTGAAAATGTCATGAGATTTTGAACAAAGTGCTCTTTGTTACCAATTCTGTGATCCATCTCACAAGGGTCATTTTTGGGTTTTGTTGTGTTTTCGGTCATTCCAGCATTATGCCGCAAAGCACTGCTTTGTCAACACCAGGTACTTGAGTAATCAGAGACATGGATCCATGTTGTTTTTCCTCTAACCTTCTCCTAAGCCTTATGGCAGCTTGTTTTGAAACTGAATAATTCAAAGGAAGAAAAAGCAGAAATTCAGCTGAACTTGCACAGGCACTTTAGATCCTGGCCCAGTACTCTTGGAAGAAGGCATTCTCTGTTGTTTACGTATGACACATCAAAATGATGGGCATTTTGCTAGTGTTACAGATCGTTAAGAATTGCAGTTTTAATCCCATGAGCTTTGCGGTTACTCCTATGTTTCTGTCCTTTGTTCATATTTGTTTTATGAATTATTTGGTGGGTTTAGAGGCTTTTGATTTTGTAGAGCAATTCCTGTGTAATGTGAAAAGTGTTTTCAGAGATGTGTAAAATTATGGATTAATATCAGTCCTAAGTTGTATAGGAGTAAACACCCATTGGAGATGTTCTAAATTTTTGTTTGGTTTTCTTTAATTAGGGGAAACTGTTAAGTACTTATTTTGACATCAGGAGGTTGTGTGTGTGTGTGTGTGTGTGTGTGTGTGTGTGTGTGTGTGTGAGAGAGAGAGAGAGAGAGAGAGAGAGAGAGGCACAAATCATTGGAAACAGGTCTTATAAATACTCTGTTGAAAGCAGGGCTTTTTTCTGGGAAAAGAGGTGGTGGAACCTAGGACCGCACAAAGACGTCACTTTGGGTCAGCTGGAACAAGGGGGGAGTTTTTTAAAGTTTAAATCACCTTCGGTGAAAATGGTCACATGGCCAGTGGCCTCACCCCCTGATTTCCAGACAGAGGGGAGTTTAGATTGCCCTCCTGTCTGGAGATCAGGGGGTGGAGCCACCGGCCATGTGACCATTTTCAAGAGGTGCCGGAACTCTGTTCCACCGTGTTCCTGCTGAAAAAAAGCCCTGGTTGAAAGAATGAAAAATGCAGAAGAGCAATTCCCATTAAGTCAACAGGATTTACATAGGAAACATAGATAATGACGAAAAAAGCAATTGAAGTTTTACTTAATGGGAAGGTTTTTATCCTTATGCTCCCATTTTTAGTATGTAAATTAAAAGTAATAGTTTTATTTTTCAACCCTTATATAATGGTTAAAAACCTGCAAGTTTTATTTTGTCATTGACAAAATATGATTTATTTTCATTGTCATTGACAAAATAAAACTTGCAGATTGCAATAGAAAATTAGTTTCACCAGGTACATGTTTTTAAAACTCCCCTTAATTTTGTGGTCCTTAATTTTGTGTTTTGTGTATTTGCAGTGCAGTTTCGAAGCTGTGAAGAAAGCAGAAAAGTTCATTTTGAAAGCAGCGCACCAACAGATTTTAGAGTGGGTAAAGATGGTGTAGTATATGCAGCTAGAAGTTTTCAGCTTTCTCCAGAACCTACTAAATTCCTACTATATGCTAAAGACAAAGAAACCCAGGAACAGTGGGAAGTAGCAGTGAAACTAGTTCCTGAACCAGAAAATGCAGAAAAGGTAAAATACGAACAGTTGCCTTTGGAGTTATGTTGGCAGATAGATTTCATCCAAGCACATTTCATGTTAATGGATAACTAACCGTATAAATAATTGTAACACTCACTTAGAAGTAACTGTTCTTAATAGATTAGAAACCAAGGACTGTTCAAGCATTCCCAAGTTATTTGTACTGGAGCTTTGTGTTTGTGCAAGCTTTTTAAAAAAATGTATTTATACCCAAATTGAAATTGGAAGTGGTCATTCTTTTATTTTAAACTCCTTGAAAACATTACAGTATTTATTCAAGCAGTTAAATATAACCACCAAATAACCAATTCTTTGTTTGGACCCATCAATCAAGTTTATTATATTGGAACTGCAGATTTACAGCAGAAGCAGGAAAGCATTTCTGGCAGAGAAGACTGGCTTTGCTTTGGCCTTCCATAATTAAGTTGGGTGTGTGTGTGCCTACGTGTAAATTATTCATGGCACGCCAGCACTCCTTTTAGGAAGCAGGGTCTCCCTCATGTGGAAGCTGCTTATAAGTCAAGCTGCAGAGAGACCTCAGTTAGCCTTGCTTTCAGTATGAAATTAACATGCATACCTTATGTTGCATAATGTATTCCTATCAGTTTATTTGCTCACTTTAAAAACATTTTTAAGAATTGGTAGCTGTAACCCCAGGAAAATTAAGTTGCAGGGATAAGTCTTAAAATACCCTCTTAAAAACAGATTTGATTTATTCAGCAAAGTCTGTAATCTTCCCATGCTATTAGATGAGAAAAATATAACGATCTTGAATTTTATTATGAAGCAGCAAGTGATTTCTTTTTTAAATAAGGTTACAACTAAATCTGCTCTGGAACTAATGCAAATGCTGGTCTAGAAAACCAAAATGCTGGGCAGGTTTCTTGCTCTAGTGTTGCACACTCTCTCTCCCACCAGCATGGGTATCATTTAAACTCTTGCTTGTGTGCTTAAATCATTGAGACCCCGTCACTGAACGTATAGAGCTGCAACAATTTTTATTGAGAACCATCCTAAGGAAAAACCTGCAGGAAGTGGGTGGTTCAGAAACTGGGGAACAGGAGTGTAAAACAGGGTATTTTGTTCTTGCATGAATGGTTCCAGGTCATTGATGATCCTCCTTTGAGACCTGTAGTTGTTTGCATGTACACAATTTGCTGTCTGTCAGGTCAGGATATTGTTTGTTCTCAGACTGCTCTTCCCAAGTTTACACCCAGGCCAAACACATAGCCATGGATGACGGCCCACTAAGAGTTTGATAAAACTCTTGTTTTTGTTCCCATCCAGACTGTAAACATCAAACATGGGAATGTTTGTCAAAAGCCTGGCAAGCCACAGTACATAACTGGTCCGCTGTTTGATAGAGTAATTATGTCAGCTCAGTTCTTTGTTTTACACTCTCATCTTATCAGAAGTATCATACCAAGAAATTTCTGCATCAGAAATAGAAGGGTGGGGTTGCTGATAAAATCTAAAACAATAATTTACACACAGATCCTGGACATTCAGTGGGACTTGTTTCCCAGTAAATGCCAATAAATGAACTTAGTGGTTGGAACGTAAGTATCTCAAAGTCATTTGAATTAAGGTGCATTTTGCGGAGTAGTCAGGATTACTTATGCGTAATGGTTGAAACATCTGGCTACAATGATGTTGAAAATGCATTATTTCCTCCCACAACACATTTAACTATGTACTACTGTTGTTTCTAAAGGTTCAAAGAAAGATGGCTCTCCAGAAGCAAGCTAGCATGTTTACAGGAATATAAGCATCAAAAGCTAAAAGCCAGGATGTCTGCAGATGCAGAGAATTGTTGACACCCTATAGAGATTAATGCCCACTGTGCAAAGTGGGTCATCTACAGCATCCATCATGGCTGACATAGGTTTAAAATAATTACAGCATTAATTCTATGGGATTTAATAGGGTCATAAATATTCGAGTCATTCCTTACTTCTCTGTATTAAACTTCCCCTGGAACTCAAATTATATTTCAGCACAACCAGATCCAAATTTAATGTACAGTAGCACATTACCTGAACTGTAGCTCAAAATAATGAGAAATATCTAAAGGTGTGCTATTAAATTCTGTGCAGTATTAACTACTCTCCAGCTGGAATATGAAAAGAAGAAGGTAGTTTATACTGCACAGAGGTATAATAAATTGCTTATAGTTCCATCTTCTTCCCATTAGCATCTTGCTAGAAAACAAAGAGGTTGATAATATTTTATAGGAAAAACATATTGCATATAATTTTTTATTCTGTGCCATGCTATAAATCTGGCAAACAATTTTTGAGGTCTGAAATGTGTCTTTTGAGCACGTTATGGCACCTAAATATTTTTTCATTATGTGTCTTTTCATTATGTCAGTTTTTATCAAGCCTGGTGCTAATTCCTGCTTAATTTTAATATTTGCAAAAGGAGCAAAAGAAAATGGATGATATTGTATTTCCAAGGCAGCAAAATAAGCACAGTGGTCATCTACAAAGACAGAAGAGAGACTGGGTCATCCCTCCAATCAACTTGCCGGAAAACTCCAGAGGGCCCTTTCCTCAGGAATTAGTTAGGGTAAGGCAAAGAAGAGAAGAATGCAGTTTGAAAATGTATTTTGGACAAATTTAGGAATGGTTCTGTTCTCTGAGAAGTTAAAATCAACATTTTACTTGAATACCTACCAAAAGAGATGCCGCGGCAAGTGGAAATAAAACATCAAGAAGTTATCTTAAAAGTTTCTTTTTTCTGAACAATCATGTTCTTTGAAAAGATGGTGGGAAAACATGCTTAAAACATCTAAATGTTACATTTCCTATCAGCATGGGAAGAGAGAGGGGTATGTGAACAGCATGAAATGAGACAATAGCAAAGAAGTGAAGATGGGACAGGCTCACATGGCAGCTCTCCAGAGAATCAGCTATGCTTAATGCCACTGAAGGGAATAGGATAGGTAGCTGAGGCACAGGGGCTGTGCAGGTGCAGAGCTTCTCAGTGGCTAGCAGTGTCCTGTTGATACCACCCTGCCCTGGACTCCACCACTTACTCAGCTGCATTGCCTTAAACCAGTGATGGCGAACCTTTTTGGGCCCGAGTGCCCAAACTGCAACACAAAACCAACTTATTTATTTCAAAGTGCCAGCACTGCAATTAAACCTGAATACTGAGGTTTTAGTTAAGAAAAAACAATTCATACAGTTGACCCAACTAATTAACCTCTCTCACTCTCTCTCTCACTCTCTCACTCACTCAGTAGCCACGACTGAAAGTAAAGCAAGATAAATCAAAGCAGTTTGCCCTTCTTTAGACCAGCAGCCCTGCTTGCAAGCACTCTCTCTCTCACTCAAGAGCCATGACTGAAAGTAAAGCAAGTTAAATCAAAGCAGTTTGCCCTTCTTTAGACCAGCGACCCTGCTTGCAAGCACTTTCCCTCTCTCTCTCTCCCTCTCTCTCTCACTCACTCACGAGCCACGACTGAAAGTAAAGCAAGTTAAATCAAAGCAGTTTGCCCTTCTTTAGACCAGCAGCTTGCAAGCACTCTCTCTCTCTCTCTCTCTCTCTCTCTCTCACTCAAGAGCCATGACTGAAAGTAAAGCAAGTTAAATCAAAGTAATTTGCCCTTCTTTAGACCAGCAGCCCTGCTTGCAAGCACTCTCTCTCACTCAAGAGCCATGACTGAAAGTAAAGCAAGTTAAATCAAAGCACTTTGCCCTTCTTTAGACCAGCAGCCCTGCTTGCAAGCTCTCTCTCTCTCGCTCTCGCTCTCTCTCACCCTCAAGAGCCATGACTGAAAGTAAAGCAAGTTAAATCAAAGCAGCTTACTCTTTAAAAAGCCAGCCCCAGCAGCCTTGCTGCTGCCTCCGCTTCCTGCTGCTAAAGAGACGGGCAGCAGGGAGGCAGCCTTGAGGAATAGGAATCACGTGGGCAGGGCCAAAACCCATTTTATCTCTGCTCAGAGCTACTGGAACGCCGTTGCAGGCGTTCCCCCTCCAAATGAGCCCTGGACCTAGTGATCAGCGACTTGGCTCACATGCCCACAGAGAGGGCTCTGCGTGCCAGCTGTGGCACGTGTGCTATAGGTTCACCATTGCTGCCCTAAACAGTGACGTGATACCTGGTGGTTCTCCCAGAAGGTGCCATGCAAGTCACCCCAAGTACTGCTAATGAAAAGACATGCTTTCATTTTTCCAGCTCTAACACGTTGATTCCCAAACTGATCAACTTCCATATTGAAGCAATCTAAATTGCATTCACTTGAAAGTGCATAATTGGGAATTTAAGTAATTTAACAGGTAATTAAAGTAGGATCGTTATCACTGATCATTAAACCTGTTGTTGACAACCTTAATTTTTATTTGCTTACAAGAATAAGTAATAGTCTAAGAGCTTATGAAAGTCACAGCCGAATTGTAAGAAGTCTAATTAATTAGTTTTTGACTTCATGATTTCAGATTAAAGCTTGAAAACTTGAATAAAACAGAAGCTAATTTTTAGTTTATAGGTGCTAAGGACCTGACTTCCAGTACCCCACTGACTCTGTTATGTCATAGTAAAGCACCTCTACTGCTGTAGCAGGAAGGGGCACACACCGTGTGTGTGTATACACACACACACACACACACACACAGAGGACCAACCAGTATGTATGTAGGACCAACTGTATTGTGCTTGCAGAATAGGACTGAAGTGCAGCTACTATGCTGCAAGTCAATACATGTACCGTTGCTGCATTGGCTTTCAGAATCCCAAAGACCATGAAGCACATGCTTTCATTTTATTGTTTATGGTCCTCATGCACAAACTAGAGAATATGTACTTTTGACATCAGCATGTACTTAAGATATTGCACTGATATTTCATGATGTTGTGTCATGCAGCATTTTACCCCCTAACATCCACTATAGAATAAATTCCACCATGTTGACTGGTGTTTCTTCTTGTCAGCCAAGGCCTTATTTGAGAATCCCGTTTTCCCTGCAGCACTTGATGAGATTGCAAGCACCTCCATGGTTGCAGTATTATCAAGTATTTTCAGAGAAATGCAGAATCATTTACTTGGTTCTGGAAAGCAAGTAAGAGAGAAACTGATTTTTCCCTTGTACTTGATTTTAAAATACATTTTTACACATGTTCCATTTATTGCCTCAGTGTGCATATAAAGCTGTTAAGGATGAAGATACAGTTTTTAATAACAATACAGGAACATCCTGTTCTGGAACTTTAGAGATATTATAGGAAAAGGATTTTTTCAGTTTCCAAGGCAAAAATAGCTTCCTTTTTGCAAAAACATAATAGAACTGAAAGTCCATTTTTTAACCTTTTTCCTAACATGTATGCTTTTCATGTGTTTTGGATTTGATGAAAATATGAAAACTTGTCATAAAAAGCTGGGAGATAGAGTTGAAAGCATCTTTTGTGAGATAAATTGGGGAAATAACGTATCTTTAGAGCTTATTTGAATCCTAGGCAGAAACTTGGCATTTCTGCATACTGCTTGTAGCTGTGTGTTGAATTAAGTTGTTTCTTGAATTCAGAGTATCTGCAGACTGACTATATTCTGCTAGTCTCTGCTAATCTTTTTTTTAAAAAGTAATGATAACTTACATGGTAAATTACTTGCCTGACATGCACTACTTGAAGCACTGTAGTAGTTATTAGGAGCAGTAATAAGACCTGTGGTTCATAGGATAGTGTTTACATGGCTAGAAGTGTTCTAATGCCATACATTGCAAAGACTTGCTTCCCCCAGGAAATGATGGAAAGGAGCCAGGGCAAAGACAGAGCAGGCAGTTAGGTGAATGTAATGAGTAGCTAGGGAGAAAGGGCAGGATCTGTCTCGCCATCCAACAGTTTCAGTAAAGACTAGAGACATCATGGTGAAACGAATGTTGACCATCCACTCACCATGAATCTGGAGATTAGCCATGCGTGCTTTGAAACACTGAAAGTCCAGGTTGGGTTTCCTAAACATACTGCAAAAAGCTTGTTTCTGAAGGATTTTTGTGGTGTTTGTTGCTGAGGATACCCAACCATTATCCTAAAACACATGCAAAAGCCACATGAGAAGCTTCTATAATTACTCAGTTAAGATGTGAGCAAAAACTCTAGAAGCTGTTGCAAAAAACACCCATTTTCATCCAGTCCCACCACTATGAGAAGTCATGTTACCATACCAACAAAATGCTAAACATTCCTTTGTTTTAGGATGATTGCATGAAGTAGAATTCAGTCATCTGTACGAAGCCCAAATATGTAGCTGCACTGTTTGTCAGAGATCAGCTGGTTACAGATATCCCAAAAACATTACTGTTAAAGAATTACAAGTGAGGGACCTACAGGACTTGCAGGAGGCATCTCATTTTCCCCTGCTCCACCATGTGCTCTTTCTCTTTTCTGCCCTCATAGCTTTTCCCCTTTTCCTGCTTCTATCTCTCCTTCCCACCCACTTTTGTCTTTCCCCATCTTCACCTCCCCCCCAGCAGCCTCTCCCCTATGGCTCAGTTTCATGGTGCTGACTGAGTCAAACCCAGTTGCATGGAGGAGAATCTGGAAGGACTTGTGGAAGATACTTCACTTTTCTCTATATCCCCTGTGTCATCTTTCCCTCCTCCAGGCAGCCTCCATAAGCTCACCTTTCCTTGCATCCTTCTGTCCTTCAAACCCGCTAAATGACTTATCTTTTACCTATCCCCCGTCTGTATCTGTATTTATTAATTTGTTTCATTTACATACTGCCTTTCTCCACAATGGGGACCCAAAGCAGCTTAAATCATTCTCGTCTCCATATTATCCTTACACCAACCCTAAGAGGTGGGTTAGGCTGGGAGTATGTGACTGAATCAAAGTCACCCAGTGAACTTCCACTGCAGAGTGGTGGTTCCAATTGGGGTCTCCCACATCCTACTCTGAAATTCTAACCTTTACACTACACTGGTTTCAGGGGGCGGGCTGCTGTTGAACAGTAGCAAACAGCTGAGCCTGGGTGAGTCATGCAAGACATGTGGAATCGTCATCTGGTGGTTGTTTCTGGGCCTAACCCCAATGAGTCCTCCCTCAATGGCCCAAACAGCACTGGAAAAGGCCCTGCCCCTCCCCCTGCCTTTTACTGACAGAAACAAGGCCTGGAATACTGGCCAATGGTTGCCTAGCAACAGCCACTGAAGGAAATATGATTTTTAAAGCTACAGGGGCTCCTTGTATCATTTTGGGGGTTTTAAACCCCTCCAATGTTTTTAGATTTCAGATTTTTCTGCAAACGTGAGGCATTTTACATGTTTGTAGGAAGATCTGTCTTGTGCATTCATGGCTCTAGTCCCTGGATTTAAGTATCCTCTGATCAGGGCCTCTTGGCTATTAGTATATAAGACTGAGCTGCAAAATGTTATACCTGAAAGCAAGAGAGCTGTCTACCCAATGAAAGTCAAATGAGTTGTGGACTTGTATGATGTTATTTGGTAAACGTATGTGAGTCATTCTATAGATCTTAAATGACAGTCCTATCTTTCTTTTACAGAAGTGGCTCAAGTACAGTCCACTTTTTAACAAGGAGTTAATAAATTGAACCGACTTTTCCAATAAGTAATTGCACTAGAATGTTACTAGATTTTTTTTTGTTTAAAAAGTAGCAAGATTCATTTGTTTAGAAGCTAGCCCTTGTAATTACTCATGTGTTTAACAAAACCATCATCTTCTTGGCATGTAGATCAGATCTGATCGTGATAAAAGCCTTTCCCTGCGCTATAGCGTTACTGGGCCAGGAGCTGATCAGCCCCCAACAGGCATCTTCATCATCAATCCCATCTCAGGTCAACTGTCAGTGACAAAGCCATTAGATCGGGAACAGATAGCTTCTTTTCATGTAAGTCCTTGATTTACTCTGAACCGGAATTTTAAATCAGCGTTCTTAGCATCCGTTTTGAATTTGAGCAGCATATCTGGCATAGTTTTCTCAGTTTTATATTTAAAACATTTGTACTGGATCTATATTTCTATATATTGTTCCTTTTTATATAAAATAACAGAATTTCCTGCTAACGAATTTGACTGAAAAGATCAGAAAAAAGAAACAATGGTGTGTATTTTGTATTTTCAGTTTTTCACCATTGTTACAAATTTTAAAAGTTAGCAGAAGTTAGTAAGTATATATTATTAATATAATAGCCTTGACAGAATATAAAATTGTGTCAGATGTAATTTAGAAAGAGAGAAAGTAAGGACATTCTTAATTGGCATTCAGTTGGAGCCATTCTTAAATCTTTTTATGGTATTACAATTATAAATTAAAGTGCACATGAGTCTGTATTAACTAAATGCAAAGTTTCATGTTTGTCTAATGTTGAGAAAGTTTTATCTAAAGTAATACCTTGTTTTACTTCCATCGGGCATTGTGGGGGTTTAGTTCTCAGAAAGTTGTGTGGTATATTTGCTCAGTTAACTTTTTAAAGTTTCCCTCAAGTGTGCTGACATGATCAAGATAGGGTAACAAAAGAAAATGCTGAAATAAATCACGTTAATGGAGTTCCATTTAAAACGTCCTGTCAGCAGCACTAATTACCACGCAGATGACATGTTTCGCAAGTTTTCTCAATTTCTAATGATTTCTGCAGCTGAGGGCACACGCTGTGGATGTAAATGGAAACCAGGTGGAAAATCCCATCGACATTGTTATTAATGTCATTGATATGAATGACAATAGGCCTGAGTTCTTACACCAGGTTTGGAATGGGACAGTCCCTGAAGGATCAAAGCCAGGTAAAATACTGGAAAATTTTCAATTATTTGTTACTATTTTTCACTTTATTTTTAACAATAGGATGTTAACTGTCATTAATTAGGACTTTTATCACCTACAAAAATGTCACTATTAAAGTTTTTGCTGAAGTCTTCCCCATGAAACAAGACTACTCCTCCTTAGGATCTTTATTGGAGAAGGAGGAGTGTTTTACAGTGCAATCCTAATCAGAGTTATTCCAGTCTAAGCCCATTGAAATAAATGGGATTAGACTGGAGTAACTCTGTTTAGGATTGCACTGTTAGTCAAGGATGGGTAGTAGCTATTGCAGATGAATTGCTTCATGGAGAAAAAAATAAGCTGCTCATCTTCTCACTGTCTAGTATGAGTGTTGATGTAACAGCCGTTAGCAGGCACTTGTAGTTTTCAGGCTCAAGAGCTACTTCCATATTAAACTTACACAAGTAGAAGCAGCCTCAAACTTCAACATATTGTGATGACATCATCATGCACATTAAAACAAGATTTGCTGTTGAATTGTGATCTGGTAAGCCATACCTCTGGGTAGATAGTATGTGGCTTGTTAAGCAAAGGAATGGCCAAACTAAGTTCATTCCTTGGTGAGAGATAATAATGCTTAGTGTTTATATACCACACTTAAGACTATATCATCCTCAAACAACTTTCCAAGGTAATATTACCTTAGGGTCACTATCATTATCTCCATATTGCAGATTCTGGATTTTTGGGGGGTTTTGCTTGCTTTTGGTTGGAGTAAAGCCAAAACACAAGCCGCTTTAGTGTGTAGTGGTTAAGAGCAGATGGACTCTAATCTCGAGAACCAGGTTTGATTCCCCACTCCTCCACTTGCAGCCTGCTGGGTCAGTCACAGCTCTTCCAGAGACCTCTCAACCCCACCCACCTCACAGGTTATTGTTGTGGGGATAATAATAACATACTTTGTAAACTGCTCTGAGTGAGTGTTAAGTTGTCCTGAAGGGTGGTATATAAATAAAATGTTGTTATTCAAAAGAAATTTCCTGAAATCTCGAACCTTCAGCATATTTAAGTATGTTTTTAATGTATTCAGCATTTTAAAATGGCTTTTAAATATAGGCTTAGAATTCTAAACCATTGTCAAAAATAGTCTTGATTTAAACAAAGCTATTTGGGGAATATATGCTCCAAATCAGAGCCATTTTTTAAAAAAAGTCTTGAAATCCTGGGTGAAAGATTTATTAGCTTGATAGTTTTCCTTTCCAATTCTCAGTCTTTGAACATGATCTGATTCGTATCTATATGTACAAAATGAGGCTATTTCCTCTCTTAATTTCTCACATGGCCTTTCAGTCTCTTCCAAAATAGAATGTACCACTATTAAATGCCAATAGCCATCATTACTGTAAAAGTCAACTTTGTAAATAGAATTATATGGTAACTAAAATACCATTTTTTGTGCTTGCTTCTGTGTTAAACTGGAAATAATTTTTCCCTAAAAAATCAACACGTACCCTCACACTGGACATTATAATTCGCTTATGCAGAATGATATTTATTTTAGCTGAGTCAGGGATACAGTTATCTAAATGTGAGAGTTTACATATTCATTAATAGCACTGTGGAATTGAACAGTATCATTGCCTGGAGAATGTGAGTTTTGATACTTTTATAAACACATTCGTTTTTATCTTCTGTGGCCTCATCTCATTAGTTGTGGGCTTTTAGAATAATGTGAGTTTTAAACAAGGGGAGGAATGTGAAGCGTTTGGTCAGAGGAAGTAAATGGTTGGAGTATCTATGTGACTTGTATTGAACCCTGAAGATTATTTGTTTTGTCCTTAGGAACCTATGTGATGACTGTCACTGCTATTGATGCAGATGACCCAAATGTATTGAATGGAATGCTGAGATACAGAATCTTGTCACAGGCCCCAAGCACTCCTTCTCCAAATATGTTTACAATTAACAATGAAACAGGCGACATTATTACAGTTGCTGCTGGTCTTGACAGAGAGGTAAGGCGGATCTTACACTGCAAAGCTATATATCAGGGTTCCCCTGTGTGGTGCCTTTGGACACCTTTCCTGGTACCTACCATTTTAAAAAAGTGGATGGGGCCATATAGAGCTTTTAACTAACAGAGCTTCTGGTTTCCTTTCTTTTATTTCCTTTATTCATTAGCTCATTTGACCAGATATCTTAAGCTTAAAGGCATATATACACAATACATCAACAATTTAAAAAAATGTGCAGAGTTGCATAGTAGCAGGTAAAACAAGAATTGACCATTGGAGATCTGATTGGCTGTGCAGACTTTTAAGAAGTTGTTTTGGCAGCAGTTGCCACCACAGCACAAAGATCTTCACTATATGACAGAAGACAAAACAGTGTGTATGCAAGAAAATATTTTCAAGCAATATGTTCATTTTAAAAGGCATTTTGTTAAACAGAGCTTCTGCTTGAAATGTTGAAGAATTATTATTAGAGTTATTCATGACTTGACAGGGGGACTAAGTGGGGGGCTGGGGGCTAGGAGACAGCTTCCCCTCTCACTTCAGTGTGCTCCAAATCTTTTTGGAGCATACCAAAGTGATTTAAATACTCCAAAAATTCCAAAAATAACTAACTAGTTTATTTACTTTAGAGGGGAAAGGTCAGGTGAAATCAGAATTGAAAATTTCTCAGGTAATTCAGCACACACACCAGAACACTCACAGACTTCAGTTCATATGCTCTTCACAGATACTTAAAAGGTACTCTTTTGAGGCTTTGGTTCCCTTGTTTTCCCCAAGCACTCTAGTATATTTCCTTTTCTCTTCTGGTGTTGGGAATGCTGGTACCTACTTTCTAGTGCCCCACTTTCCTGCAGTTGTTAACTGAATCTGAAGGTCTCCATAGGCAGTTTCCAACCACACCTGATGAGAGATATCATTCTCCAAAGCTACCTCCCTGTTTGACTGAGTTTGACCTCTCTTTTCATTGGCCCAGTTGGGAGTCTGCACCTACTTCCCAGACTTCCTTGCCAACTTTTCCCCAGTTCTCATGTTGGTGTTAAAACTACTCTCCGTTAAGACTCTGTCTCCCATCTCTTCACACTGGATTCCTCTCTGCTGGGACAGAAAAAAGACTCTCCTTTTTCCAGCTCACGCCACCCAATCAGATCCCTTGGTGTAGCCTGTCACTCAAAGCTCTCTGATTCTTTGAGGGGTTAACCTTGAACAGTCCTGCAGCTGTGTGTGTACAAACCTTCCAGGCTTTTAAAAATGTGCAATCCATCACAGCAACCCTAAAATGTTACTAGGGATTTCTTGTCAGAAACATTTTCCTCATTCTTAGAATCTGGCAAATTGCCACATTTGGAGTGAGTGGAGAAGAAATATGCTCTCCAATCAGCTTAGCAGTGATCCTCTTAGGGTTTTGTCTTTCCCTTGGGCTGTGGCTTAATTCATTTAGTTTTCTCAGTCTGTTCATTCCTTAAGCACACCTCTCTGCAGAAAAACAATTGTTGTTTTACTACATTTGACACACAACTTATTCAGGACATGATTCAAACAAGAAATCATTATACGGGGTCAGGGGGAGGATAACTGCTTCTCAAGGATACACACACCAAAAAAAAAACCTTCCAGCAATAAAACACTCAAGGCAATAATATCTCAAAATAATAACAAAATTCTTATCTTTTCTAATTTTCTTCATGGAGGATGAACTGAATTTTGTATAATAACATCATCCTACCAATCTAAGATATGTTACATTGCTCAATTCTGAATCAGAAGTAGAAGGGAAAGTAATATGTGTTTACATTTGACAGCTTACAATCTGGATAAAGCCAGAAATTATCGTGGTATTTCTAGTAAAAGCTGTTTAAAGCTGATTTTTCTACTGTTTAGGAAACATAAGTATTTATAAAATCCCTAAAATGAGAGCATTTCTTTCTAAAGAGGAAGAGTGAGCTTTGGCTTAGTTTCAACAGTGATTTAGGAATACGCTTTCCCAAGAACCAATGACTGTTTCTAACAAAAGAAAAAGCAAGAGGTTGGCATTACTATTGGGGAGGAGGGAGGGATATCTAGTTCACACTGTTTAACAGTTATGAAAATAACTAGGGTTTGGGTTTCTGTTTCAGTAACGGTTACTTGTTTCTGTTAGCCCTGCTTGCACCAGTTTCCATAGTGATATTGAGAAGTTGCCGCTAGGTTGTTACCCTTAAGCTTCCCCACAACAAAGCCTTGACAGTTTGAGTCATTTGACCAAGAATGTGCCCTCCCATACTCAGTTCTCATGAACCTTTTCTCTGCACTCATCCCTGATTCAGTTTGAATTGCTGTGAGACAAATTTCAAAAAAATCTGTGTCCCTTACGCTAAGCAGTTGGCATTCATTTGCTGTTGAAGGGAATAGTGTTGCATACGTTGTTATAAGCAGTTCAAAGAAAGAAGAAAAAGGAAAGGGTACAGAAGTACCAGAGGTCCATAATCAGTATATATAAGGAAATCACAAATAGAAAAATATACATTGTAATTACAAACTTGCAAAAAAATAATAGAAACATCATAGTGCAATTAAACATATGCTATACAGAATAGAGAGGATGCCAGCTAAATTCCTGTTTCGGTGTATAAATCATCAGTTGTGAGCAACCTTGTGCACATAATTTTGAAAACAAGGATTCAGAAGTTAATTGGTGGTATAAAATACATTGTACTTCAAAGAATAAATATCATGGCTTCAATCTTCATTGGTCACAAGCAACCTTGCATTTCTAAATGTAGAAGCCAGAGACTCCAAAACAATTCATAATGAGTAGGTTGAAAAAAAAATGTAGCTCATCTCCCAAAGGCAACTAAAGTAAATATTGTATTCATGTCTTTCCTTTTTCTGCTATTCCTGAGATTCGTACCCCTTGGTCTATAAGCTATTCAAAGTGAAACATTCATGGAGTTTAACGTAGTTAGATACAACCTGTTGTTGTAAACCTAGCACTTCCCAGTTTAAATGATGTTAACTAGAATGAGCAGCATGATGAACTCATTGCATAGCAACACACATTTTTATTGAACACCTGCTCTCCGGTTGGAGTGTTGGCTCTGTTTGTAACTCCTGTTGGTGTCATTTTGTGTTTTTTAGAAAGTACAACAGTATACATTAATAATTCAAGCTACAGACATGGAAGGAAATCCAACATATGGTCTTTCAAACACAGCAACTGCTGTCATTACAGTGACAGATGTCAATGACAATCCTCCAGAGTTCACTGCCATGATTGTAAGTCTACGGGAAAGAAAGAGGATGAAGTTTGTGAATGGTCTGTACTTAAAAAAGGTTTTGCTGATTAGACCAAATAGATTGAACATGTCTCTGACTTTTATTAGATGCTCTAGAAGATTGCACTGCTTTGACTGAAGCCTTATTTGCTCAATTAGCTCAAACCCCAGGATTTTTTCCAAAGAACAAAAATGATTTTTCAGAATAGCTTGAGAGGAACTTTTGAGTTTGAAAGCTCACATTACTGAATGGTAGTGGCAAACTGCCAGGTTGTTTCCCTCTACCAAAGTACTATGGGCCAAAAATATTATCCATCATTTGGGTCACAGTGTATTCGGCTGGCCGTTAGGGTTCCTCTGTGTTGCTGAATGGTCATCTCGTGATGATTGCATGTTGCTGCTGTGCTTGCTCACTTGTGTGTAATACTGTGTACTTTTGGATTGCAGTTCTATGGTGAAGTCCCGGAAAACAGAGTGGATGTTATAGTAGCTAATCTAACTGTAACTGATAAGGATCAGCCACATACTCCTGCCTGGAATGCAATCTACCGAATGACCAGTGGAGATCCCTTGGGCAGGTTTGCCATTCTTACTGATCCGAACAGTAATGATGGTTTGGTAACTGTTGTAAAGGTAAGTGATACATCTCACCAAATTAAGCAGAGGCAAGCAAATGGGAGAGTACTGAGTAAACTCCTGCAGTTATATCTAAACAATAGAAAAGAAGTAGATATCAAAATAGACACACACATACATAAGTGGAGATCACTCTAGGACTCGCAGGAGTCACTTCATTTTTCCTGTATGTGCTTCTCCACAGTACGTTCTCTTTCTCTCTTCCTGGTAGCCCCCATATCCTGCCTTCTTTCCTTTCTTACTTCTCTCCTTCCCACACACCAGCCACCCTACTTTTTAACCAGCACCACCCATTCTTCAGCTAGAGTTACTTATTCATTTATCCTCCACCTTTCTTCCCAGCTGGAACCCATAGCAACTTCATCTGTCTTCTCTCCCTCCACTTGAAGCCAGTTGGGTGATCTTGGGTCAGTCATAGCTTCTAGGAGCTCTCTCAGCCCCACCCACCTCACAGAGTGTTTGTTGTGGGGATAATAGTAACATACTTTGTAAACTGCTCTATGTGTTAAGTCGTCCTGAAGGGTGGTATATAAATTGAATGTTGTTGTTGTTAATCCTCATAACTGCTCAGTGAAATAGATTTGGCTGAGAGTGACAATTTGTGTTAGCAAGGTGTTCAGTGGTTGCTGTTAGACCTGGTCCATTGAGTCTGCCCTGAAAGGCCAAAACAGCCCTAGAAAGATCTCTGCCCTTCCCCCTGCCTTTTACTGAAGAAACCAAGGCTTGAGGCTGGCAGTGTTGTGGTTGCTTAGTAACAGGCACTGATGGCATTTGTTTCTTAAAGCTACAGGTGCTGCTTTATCGTTATGGGAGGTTTTTTAAGATTTCAGGGGTTTTTTTTTTGCAAACCTGAGGTGTTTTCCAGGTTTGTAGACAGATCTGTCTTGTCTGTTAAGTATTTACAGATTTTGCCATGTTGCAATGTAGCTATGTTGATACATACACACATACGTATGTGTGTGTATCCTACCTCTTTTGAAAGATTATCATTCATCTTTTGGAAAGCTTCCCTAAATGCATTTCTATATATTTGAAGGACAGGGCTAGACTATTTATAAGGACATATTATACAATCTAAGGTCAGTACATGCATCTTTATTCAATAAGGTGATTTGGTATTCGCTCTTGCATCACAGAACTCTTGCAGTGCAATCCTAAGCAAAGTTACATCCTTCTAATTTTATTGAAGTCAGTGTACACTCTATCTCATACTGATGGACTAATACTGGATCTGCTTGTTTAGAGACCTTGCAAAGAGGGTCTGTAGCTTTCAGGATGGCTTGACTGTCCTATCTTACTCATTCTTGCTTCTCGTAGCTGCTTATATTTTGTATTATAAGGATTACTTACAAGTGATGGATATGTGAGCAGAAAACAGATTTAGATAACCTAATCACCAGGAAGGTGGCCAGTGATTTGCTTGATACAGAGTTAAAGGGTAAAAATGTCTAGCCAAAACACAGCACCACAGCTGCTTTTTGATGGTATGTATTTGTTGCTGATGCAGCCCATATACATATGGGTGTGACTGGGCATAAGTGCTCATTATTATTGCCAGGCATCTAAAAGAACAGCACAACATTAAATACATCATCCCAGGAAGGGCTGCATTCTGGATAGCATTATAATATCCATGTTTATCCAGTTTTCTATAACCTCCCACACTAGAATGCAACTTAAGCACACTGAAAGCATAATATCCGTGTGCTTAAGTTGCCCCTCTGAAAGACAGTCCTGATCAAGAAGAGTTTTGCCCTTGATTTCAGTGGAATATTCACTGTGGGCCAGGAGAAAAACTAGTTGTTCTACATGGTTCAAGTCTCTGTAGCTGCATTTTCACAAGGGATACTAATTGTAGTAGGATCTGCTAGTAAGAAGCACATGAATATGTGCTTTGTATTATGGCACAAATGATCTATCCCACACTTACAAGTAGAACACTCTGAAATAGAAAACCAAACAGAGATTAAGGCAAATCTCTATAAAGAGAGGCAAATAAAGGCCTCCAGAGTATTACCTCCTTGGAGTAGCTCAGGTTTTTTCAAATTCAGTTCTTTATTTTAAACCTGTTTGGATATAGGGGGGGGGGATGGTAAAACTAGGTAAATAAATTAAATGTGGTGGAAACTCCCCAGAGAAGCACTAAGCCCTTATTAGCTATAATCCAGTTGAATTACTCTTGAAAGAGTTGTGTTGTATTTTGCAAGCAATCCTTCACCAGTCACCATGAAAAGGCATTAATTTTAGCAATATAACAAGAATATAACTAGATATTTTCAGCCTTTTTATCGTCTACATTTGGTTATGGAACAGTAAAAGTTTAATATCCAGTACTGAATTATCCAGAACTCTTATTTAACCAGCTTCACCCATAGGGCAAGTTTCTCTTCAGTCACCACATCCCATTCCCTCTTCCACTGCTACCTTTCCAGCCAACCCATATGATATCTCTGGTTTTTGCTGGGTTTCTGATGGCCAACAGTTTCATCTGATGTCATCCTCAGGTGATTCCTCCTTGGCCTGCCTCAAACTTCTGAGAGCCAGCATTGCTGCTGCATAAGACAGCTCAGAAGAAGGGGAAGGGGAAGGGTTTGGCCAGTCATGGAGAATGGCATTCCCAGTGGGATGGGGTTTGGTTACTGTGGATTCCTCTAGGTAGGGAATAGATAAGAGCATTAAGATTGAATATCTGGGACATTTGAATAACCCCCACTCCCCATGAATACCAGATAACAAAAGCTAAACCATAGAAATAGTCTTTGAAGTGCTCAGAATTCTGTAAACAAAAAGGTATCTGAGAGTGTTGTGCTAGTATTCTTGATCTTTACAAAATTTAGCAACGATCTGTCTCTGAGAGGTCGTCCAGGCATCCTATGCTTCCAGGTTGGAATTGCAGCTAGGAACACAGGAAAGCTGCCTGGTGAAAAGAAACAAGTATCCTTATTTGAACACTTTTTTACTAGCATGCTTTGTGGGGAACAGTTGTGCAGACACTTCTTCTGCCTTCAAATAGGGCCACAAGTTAAACACTTATCTAGCCACATAAACCTACATTAGTCATTTATATCATTCTCATAGAGAATGAGAGCCAGTTTGGTGTAGTGGTCAAGAGCTCGGGACTCTAATATGGAGAGCCGGGTTTGATTCCTCATTCCTCCACTTGAAGCCAGCTGGGTGACCTTGGGTCAGTCACAACTTCTAGCTCTCTCAGCCCCACCCACCTCACAGAGTGTTTTGTTGTGGGGTAATAATAACATACTTGGTAAACTGCTCTGGGTGGGTGTTAAGTCATCCTGAAGGGCGGTATATAAATAGAATGTTGTTGTTGTTGTTGTTGTTGTTGTTGTTGTTGTTGTTGTTGTTATAGCCTTTAAAAAAAAACCCTTTCCAGCTTGTAGAAACTTCCCTGCTTGATTGCCTAAAGCCAATTCTTAACTTGCTGTAGGTGAGTTGAGATGCTGCTGTTTTCAAGTCTGTGGTAAAACTTGCATTGGTCCAAGGCAATGTGGCAGATTATTTAGTTATAGGTCCCTATTTAGAAGCCTTCTGGCATTACAGATCTGCCTGTTACACTGAGCCTTGAAGATGAAGTGGACATTTCCTTCTGAACAACCCAGAATCTGCCAGCTTCACTTAGTAAAGCTAAACCTAAATTATGTAGCTGCACTATTCCATAGCTGGCCTGAGATAAGAGACCATGTATCATAAAAGTCAGGGGTTTCATTCCAGCTGAGTGTTGATGTCATAGTTTCTTGACGGACATGCTTCTGTTAGAAGATAGGATCGTCCATCTCTGACAGCTAAGTATTGATCATCCAGGTACTAATAAATCAAAATAACTAAGTAGTAACCAGTGTGAATGGGGGTTTTCACCAGGGTCATTGCATGGCAGCAGAGGAGAAACTTATCCTATGTCCACCAGTAATAGTAGGAGGCCTCTGACTTGTATTTAAGGACAGCTACCTCTCACTACCCCAGAGCTACTTCACTGATTGCCACTGCAGAAGCTAATTTTGTGCCCATTCTCCTCTCCCTGCTGAAGTAGCTGGTTCAAAGAAGCTCAGTGAAGCTTCAGCACAGTTCTATATCGTTGGCATGGGAGGGCCATCCACTCATATACGGGGAGACTTCTGATCTTACAAGTCTCACCTGTACACCAGGGATCATAGATCAGCTGCTTTGTCTTGTGAAATCAGAGGAGCTGAGGAAAGGGTGTTGAAGGTAATGGGACAGGATTCTGAACCCAAGCCAGTCAAAGTGAAGTATCAGTAGGTCAACAATCTGTATTTCATTGTAAAAAGCATTTTATGGATTCTCTGTTCTGCTTGTGACTTTATACTTTTGAAATGCTAGTTCCTAAATTAAATTTATGAGTGAACATTGTAAAGTGAATCCTCACTTTTTAAAAAATGGCTTGAACATTTATTTTGTTCACTAAGGTATCTACCATGTCAAGTGATTCAAAATCTAACTATGGTGCGTAGAATAAGAATAAGCTCTCATTATTGTTTAGCTGAGATATGACCACAGACTTTCACAGCAACACCGTGTTTAATTTGCATCTTCCCAAATATAAGATAGCCTGTTACAAGAATCCTGAAAAACAGTATGACAGGGTGGAGTATTTATTGTTCTGGTTCAGCGTGAACAAGCCCCTCCTAGATAAGTACAAACGGAAGACCTAATTAGACATTCTCTAAACATGAGGGGGTTGGGGGAAACCACAGTCCAACTCACATTTAACAAGTGATTGTATTCACCTTCAAAATGGTGTTGCAGGGGGTGAAATGGGCTCATGAGTATTACAGAGGCAGCAATGGCTTTGTTGGTCACTGCGTTCCGCCCAGCATGCTTTTGCAGCTAGAAAAGGGCTAGCTGTTTCTCTTAATGCTTGTTCCAGATGTTGGCCCAGGAGGCACGTCTCCCAACAGTAAGGTGAACAGCCTGCCCCTACAGCCCCCCACCCCACCCCCGTGGCCCTTGTCTATCTGGAAATGTATGCTGGGTGGACAGCAGGTACAAATGAAGACATTCCTCCCTGCACTCACACTCAGGAGTCCATTTCTCTATATACACACATACCATTTTGAAGTTGAGTGCAGTCGCATGTTAAACACGTTAAACTCCAACCCACCTCACGTTTGGCACATGTGAAATCAGACCCGGAGACTTCCAGAGAAGTAGTAGACCCAAGCAGGGCACAATGCAAAAAGGCTGTTTGGGGTTTAGCTTATGCCTATTGCACCTAGCACTGTGAAGAAACTTGGAAAAAAAGATGTATATTATTTTCCTTTTACACAAGAAATAATGGGTATTTTTGCATAGCTCTGATATACCAACAAGTTGTCTGTTTAAATGTTGAAAAGTCCTGGAGTCAGTGACGGCTACAACTACTGACGTATGTTTCATATTGTTTTGCCAGCCTATTGACTTTGAAACCAATAGGATGTTTGTACTCACAGTAGCTGCAGAAAACCAAGTGCCTTTGGCAAAAGGAATTCAGCATCCTCCTCAGTCAACAGCAACTGTATCAATTACAGTCATTGATGTGAATGAGAGTCCATATTTTGTCCCAGACCCAAAGATTGAGCGTAAGGAGGAAGGGCTGCCTGCTGGTACCATCTTAACGACTTTTACTGCTCAGGACCCAGATCGTTACATGCAGCAGACTACTCTAAGGTATGGCAAGAAATATACCAACCTTTTCCCCTTGGCTGCTTATACATAGGAACCTTATATAGTCCTTAACCCTCGTAACATTGCAGAATCTTAAAAAAACATTAACCTCAAGCAGCTCAATTAATTTCTATATGCCTCATCTGCTAAACTCTTAGATAGAATTACAGAAGGTGTGGGGATTGGAAACAGCAGGTTCTGTCTTTTCAATGTTCATCATCGTGATGTTTCCACTGGCTGCCATTAGAGGTCTCTGTGACTTTTGTAGGTCTTGGAAGCACAGCAGTCCTCAAAACTAACTTTCAGCAGGGTGACCATCCTACTTTAAATGATGCTTAATTGACTTTTTGCTAGCTGAATTGGAATTCTATGTCAAATTCATAAATATCCTCAATATCACCAGCCTTCCATAATAATGCTTAGTTGGCTGCACACAAATACACAATTTATACAATTCATCAAAAGTTGGGAGGAGTGTAGAGAGAATATTGCCCTCTGGTAGTCAGTTGTGTCCTTTGTATGGTAAAACTTTCATTCTAATGCAAGGTTAGGAGTTGGGCAGTACAAAGGTGCTGAGATTCTTTAGCCTAGTCCTGAATGATATTGTGGCTATCAGTGATTGATAAGACATCAGTTCTAGTAATGCATATTATTTAATTAGTTTGTGAGTGTGTATTTGCCTTGAAAGAGCAGGGGAAATTTAGCACAGTTACTGTGATCACGACGAAGAATGCTGTAAGTATGTTAAAGGTTAACAAATTGGTGTCCTATAAATATTAAAAAATAGAACCAGAAGTGTGGGGCAGCGTTGAGAAATTTGGTGAAAGGTAGTTCAATTTATTCCAGATATTTTATTATTTAATAAGAGTATGATTTTATAAACACACTTCAGCTCTTCCATCATGAACTAGGTATTATCTGATCCACTGCCAATCCTTCCACTTAGTCCATTTTTCTCTTTTATCCCTGCACTTAACTCGTTGTAAATTCACTTCTGGTTCCCTGGAATGCTCTTATTTCTGGCTTTCAGTTAAGTTCAGAGTTAACTGTACTATGAGGCTTATTTGAGGACTGAAGTCTCATATTGACCCTTAGATGAATCCCAGTTTTGTAGCACTTGCATGAAACATTTTAAACACAATGAAGTGTATTCGGATAGTGTTTGTATTCATGGGACTAACTTTTCAGCAAGTGATATAACAGTGATATAATGTTTTATGTTCAATTGTTGTAGGTACTCAAAACTGTCAGATCCTGCAAACTGGCTGAGGATTGATCCTAATACTGGTCAAATAACCACAACTGGTGTTCTTGACCGAGAATCACCACATGTCAAAAATAACATGTACAATGCTACATTCCTTGCCTCAGACAATGGTATGTACCTAGTGAAAGTGGTGAATATTTGAATGCCATGTATTTCATAAAAGGGTAGGTATCAATCAGTCAATCAAAAGAGTTTATTGCCTATAGCCATAGGCCATCGCAATTCACCAGACATCGACTGATAAACAATTAAATCCATTATCACAGTTTGTGTAGGTTACTAAAATTAATTAAAACAATACAGTATGCCAAACTATCCCAGGAGTCATGAAACAGCCTCATTCAGTACCAGCTTAGATCTTTTTGGCTGCAAGTATTAACTGAGAGACTCTATAGGACACATGATTATCAGTGTCAGATAACAAAAACACAATCTTCTCGATTTCAGAGTATGAGTTTGTCACTGATAGGATTCTGGCCAAAAATTTAGCTCTGGGTACACTATATAATGGACAATAAAGTAGGTAGCGGGAAAGGTACCACTGTAGGTAATCCACAAATGCAGGTGCGATGTTCCATAGGGGCATGAGAATAACGCCCTGCCAAAAGAGCTGTCTGCATCATCTGAAAGCGCAAAGCAGTGAAAGGTCTCTGAGGTTGTAAAGAGAAATAGTGGCTAGGTAGGGAGATCTTAAATGGTCAAATTTGATTAGTTTATACCAAGGAGCTACCTTAGATTTTAATATTGATAGCTGATCCATCACTGCATCTGACTTGTAGATCCGCTCCTTAACTGGGAGGTTGTTGGCTGAGACCCCTAACATATCATCCGGGATGGTATACCTTTGGCAAATGGTGGATAGAAAGCCAGGATGTGTGGGGTCTTTGGATAGTAAGTAATTTACTGATTGACAACTTAAGGAGTCAGAACTGGAAAATTTGATCCTTTTCCAGTATTTTAAAACTGCAAGCTGTACCTAAGGGAGGGGAGTCCAGTTTTGGCCCTCATCAGGGCAGCAGGAGCGCCTTTGGGTAAAGCCAAAATCCGTCTCAAGAATTGGTTTTGGATTACCTCAAGACTGGTTAGAATGTCTTCCTTCCAACCCCACACTTCAGCTCCATATAGGAGGTGAGGGACTACCTTGCTCTTAAATAATTTCAGTGCTGGATCTATCAGTCGACTCCCCTATAAAAGGGTTGGTATAAATGTTCTGTTAACATGACAATGAAGTATAGCATCAAATGATTCTTATGCACTAAACCAGTGCAATGCTCTAACAAAATTTGTAAATAATACCTGCTGTTTCTATAGTTGTGTTAAGCAACAACCTTGTTCACCCCTGAGTCTGTTCTCAAACATTCTTGCAATACTTGAGAAACTCAGACCCTCTGAGCTTCCTGTACTGCACTGGACCCTTACACCCAACCCTCACTGCTACCCATCCAGCAGCAATCTGTCTTCCACCTTTGTTGACAGTTGCTGTGCCGCTCATTTGCTTTTATTGAGTTTGTGCTGCTACACAGAGAGCCTATGATTCCTCTTTTTTAGGTACAGAAATCTCAAACGCCTATCATGTCTTTACACTCTCTTCCAAGATGCCACATCCTGGGACAATGTGTCCTAGTTAATTTGGCCTCACGGGAGTCTAGAGGCACTGGAAATGCCTAACAGCCCGAAGTCATTCACTAGTGAAGGAAGGTCAAGGAATGCAGTAGGAATTGTCTGAAAGTGCTGTAGACTAGGATAAAAAAGAATAGTTAGCCAGACTTGCAGAACTCTGTGGTGGGATCAAGATTTATTTAGTATATTTTTATCCTCATTTCCCAGGAGTTAAGGGGAGCATATATGTTTCTCTCCTGCTTCATATATTGGAGACATAATGCCTTAAAGTATCTGAGCAAAAAGTGTTAGTTGTTGAAAGAATGGTTTTAATATGCAAATTCTGTGCATAAATATTTTTTACTGCAAACAGCTGGTCTGCTATGGTACTGTTTATGTAGGTTCCCCAACCCTCAGCAGTAGATTTTTGGGATATATAGGGATTTGTTGGAAGAAGATAGGAAAGATCTGCTTGTCCTTCTAGTCAGAAAAATTTGGATCCAACCCAGTGTTTTCAGCCTTCACTCTGATGGGCAGCCTGAAACACATCTGTAATGTAAGGTAATTTTAGTGTACAGACTGTCTTGATTAACCAAATTAACCGATACTTGATTAACCGAAATGGGACTCATTTCTGAATAGACATGTTTAGGATTGCACTTGGTAAAAGGGTTATTGGGTGCTTACAATGAGATACTAGAGGTATTGGAAACTGAAATCATACTCCCTTTCGTCATACAGGAAAGCATATTTAAAGTGTCCACACTTTAGGTGCATATAGATTGCAAATATTAAAATCAAATCCTCACTGTGATATGGAAGCTTGATCCAGTGATCTTGGGCCAGTCACATGTTCTGAATCTAATCCACCTCACAAGGTTGTTATGAAGATAAAGTGGAGGACAGGACAACTGTGTAAGCTGCTTTGGGTCCCCATTGGGGACAGAGGTGGAGTATAAATTAAGTAAATAAATAATGTTATTTCATGTTACCTAGTAAATTAGTGCATGAATTAAAAAGACAAGAGTACTTAATAGGAAACAGGCTTATGTTACTTTTCCTTGTCCTTGTTCTTGAAGGAATTCCTCCTATGAGTGGGTCTGGCACACTTCAGATAATTCTGCTTGACATCAATGATAATGCTCCCCGAGTGGATCCTCAAGAAGCTACAACTTGTGAGACGCTGCAACCCAATGCAACAAATATCACGGCGATAGATGACGACATTGATCCAAATGCTGGGCCTTTTGCCTTTGAACTGCCAATTAATCCTCCTAGTGTTAGGAAAAACTGGACCATTATTCGTATTAGTGGTAATGAAAAATTCTTTTCTAGACAAACAAATTCTCGGAGTGGCATGGCTTTGTTCAAAAACTAATCCCCGATATAATTTAAGCTAATACTGCTTTGAATAAGAAGTAGCTGTTTGAATGATAAGATTGCAACATCAGATATTCAGGATTCTGACATGAGAGATGTTGAGGGGAACAGAATTCAGCATCATTCAGATCTTACATTGTGGAGCTTCTCCCATGTTGTGATGGAAGTTTAATCACAAGTAACTTAAGATGTAGTCCTGAAAGAGCCACCAGGACAGACACTTTTCCAATTGCTGTATACCCACATGAGTAAAACATCATCATTTTCCTCCCCATTCAGGTGATCGTGCTCAACTGGCTTTAAGGATCAAATTCCTTGAGGCTGGCATTTATGATGTTCCAATAATAATAACTGATTCTGGAAATCCTCCCAAGTCCAGCACTTCTATTCTGAAGGTGAAGGTTTGCCAGTGTGACATCAATGGAGACTGTACAGATGCAGATAGGATTGTGGGTGCAGGACTGGGCACAGGTGCCATCATTGCCATTCTCCTGTGCATCATCATCTTACTCAGTGAGTCTTCCATCATTTTAAAAATATTTGTTGTACTTTCTAGAACATGCAAAGAGGCATTTGTTTTTTATATTGCACGAGAGGTAAGCTCTGGTTTTGTGTGTGGATAAGCTACTAACAAGAGATCGTTCACTGACTGCTACCAGAAACGGACCATCCAGAGACATGCCAAGGCTGTTTCTAACAGGTCATATTTATGATTCAATCTCTGCCTTCCTCATTTGACTTTATGTACTACTGTTTCTTCATTAGTAATGTCAAAGTAAACATTGCACGTGGTTTCTGTAGAGCTTGAATGAGAAAGACAGAAAGAATTTACATTTTTAAAATATCACTTTTCTGTCACAAGGATATTTCAGGAGTGAGTAACAAGTAAAGCAATATTAAACAAGCAGCAATAAATGCATGCTGGCATCAAAATCCATTAGGAGCTTCATAACTTTCTTTCTCCAAACTTAAGCATCCACATAGTTCCCATGTGAAATCCAGAGAAACAAGAAGGGGCTTTTAAGTTAATATCAAAAACCACTGAATCTTCAGTGGGTATGGAATCCTAAGCAGAACTTATCAAGAAGACATTATTAATTGAAAAGGCCCATAGAGTCCTTACATGTCTTTAGAGTATGCTGGGCTCTGTTTAGGATTTCTGGGTCATGACCAGCACCTTGAAATAAGTATAGAAGCTACCAGATTAAGCCTGTACAATTGAATTATGATAATACATTACATATGGTCTATAGTGGTTTACAAGTAGGCAACAGCATTCTTCATATACTTGTAGCTAAGGAGACTGATCGTAGGAGAAATGTGTAATTGATCATCCCTCAAACAGATGTCACATATTCAAGGAAGACCAGACTCAGAATTCTGCAGGGTCGGTATATCAAACATGCATCTGATCATTCCAACTCTACAAATACATGTATCTGTAGCAATTGTATTCTCCTTTCGTTAATTCAATGTTTTAAGATGTGAATAGGGGGAAGTATTGACCCCGACCAGCTCTTAGCATTTAATATGCGGACACCGGTGGCCACCCCCACATGCTCACACACAGTGCGCACGTGTGCCCCCGGACTGCGTGATAATGTCACCACGTAATGACATCACGCAGCAAAGCCAGCCCCATTGGCCGGCAGATGGCTGGGACGGCGCGCGGAGGCTGCCCGCACTCGCACACCACCCCGGCCGCCTGCTGTGCCTGACCTGCGGCTGCTGTGCTCAGCTGGGGGCATGTGGCAGCGGCGGCAGTGGCATAGGGCTGGCTAGCTGCAGCAGCTGAGGGCCAGGCACATCAGCTCTGTGGTGCGCACCTCCGCCCCTGGCGCCCCCTTTGGTGCCCCAGTGCCCACAGCGCCTGCCTCACTGCCTCAATGCCTCACACAGCCAGCCCTGTGTGCGGATGTCTTGCATGTTTTAAAAACTGACAGTCATGAAGATGAGCTAATAACCTTTACCTTTGTTCTTCCTCATGTCTCACATAGTTCTAGTTCTGATGTTTGTAGTTTGGATGAAACGCCGTGATAAGGAACGTCAAGCCAAACAGTTGCTCATTGACCCTGAAGATGATGTCAGAGACAATATTTTGAAATACGATGAAGAAGGTGGTGGAGAAGAAGATCAGGTGAGAAATGTATCTAGTGTTCCTAATGACTGATAACACACTCTAAGCAAGCAGCTGACAAAAGATTTTTTTTCAGAGCGGTGTTACCTTCAAGGACAGAAATATAACTTCCTTACCAACATCTAAAATCTTCTTGAAGGTTCTGTCAGGACTGCTTTGCATAGGATACTTTTTCTTCCATGGATTGAGAACAAAGTACAGAACGTGTTCATTGGCATGTGTAGAAATTGTGTGTCTTATTTTACATATGTTTGGAAAATGCAGTTCAGCATCAGAGACCAATGTTTTCTTTCCTCTGTAAGGAAAATAAAAAGGCTGTTCATTGCTATGGCTGGCTTTCCCTAACCTCTTTGCAAATACCATTTGATCCTTTTGGATGCAGACATAATCATTAAATGACAATTAAAGTTGCTGTGGGACACTTGGGAGTATTAAATAGGGATAATAAGATCACCTTCTATTTTTCACTGGCATAATCACAGGCAAAGGTGCTTGTTTTGAGCAATAGTACAGAGCCTTAAAAGCCACATGGGAAAAAGGTCACCAGAAGGAATAATAATAATACATTTGCTTCAATTGAGCCTTCTGCCAGCACTTAGCATAATGCACATGTTAGGAATCTGCAAATGAGTCATAGCAGCTGAAAGAAGGAAGCTTTTCCTTGTCTGCCCTTCTCTTCCACTGAGCATCTGTAGCCATCTATGAATAAAAAAAGCCTGCAGATTTCTAAATGTATTGTCTGGCCATGATTTTATCTAAGTCATGAGGACAGGTGTATGGTTCTGTCTTCAAACGGCTGTGTTCCAGCCCTGGAGAATGAATAAGAAAGATACATATAGCATTGAACTCCATTTCCTATCAAAGCCTTTGATATAAAAAACCCAAATATTCTCTTTAAGATAAAGTAGATAATATCATTCTTTTATAAAATATTTGAGTAAAATATAAAAAAATGACAGTATTTGAGGTTTTCAAGTAATAGGTAGCAAATTGTTGCAAAAGCAAAGGTACGATATTTTAGTTAAAAAAAATTTTTTTTTGCATTGCTGCCTCCAAAAAATGCAGTAGTCTTAAGTAGAGGTGGGCACGATCAAAAAAAAAAAATACCGATCAAGCCGTTCATGGATCCGGGCCGCTGCCGAACCCAGGTCACTGATTCTAACCGATCAAGTCCCGTTTCCGATTGGGAATTGGGGAGGCCAAAGCGGGAGGCACCCCGCTGTTTCCAGCAATATAGGAATGGTGGTTGGTGGCAGCAGCCACCAGGCCCGGCAGGCACAGGGAGGGAGGGGACGTTCACACACACACACACACACTTAGAGCAGGGGGGGGGAGTTTTTGACCCGGCAATGAGCCGCCTCCCCTCAGGGAGGGGACATTCACACCAGGGCCGGATCTACGGTTGCCAGCGCCCAGCGCAACCGTACTCAGGCTCTTGCGCGCGCGCGCACGCATTCCTGGGTCGCCCCGCCCACACAGAAAGCCAGTTGTCCCGGTGCGCTGCGGAGCTGGCGGCAGCGTGAGTGGCTGGCAGGCTGCCCGTGCCATTCACCTGCCCTGCAAGACAAGGGGTGGCCGGCTTGCCCGTGCGCCCCTTGTCCTGGGGAAAGGCGAAGGGCGCAGGCGGCCTCCTGCACTGCCTTTTGCCTTTCCCCAGGACAAGGGGCGGCCGGCTTGCCCGCGCACCCCTTGCCCTGGGGAAAGACAAACGGCGCGGGTGGCCACCCGCGCCATTCAACTTTCCCCAGGCGCGCTCCTGGGGCCGGCAACTGCGCCCGGCGCTCCCTCTTTGACAGCACTGGGGGCAGACTACCCCCCTGCCCCCCGTTGATCCGGTCCTGATTCGCACACACACTTAGAGCAGAGACAGGGGGGATCTATCCCTGCCTCTCCAAATAGAGAGAGACACCCCGTCAACATGTTTCAGCCAGCTTTTAAAAAAAAGCAGGGACAGAATCCTCCGTTCCTCCCCACCCGATTTTAAAAAGCAAGCAGCTAGTCTTCAAAAAACATATTTTAAACACACACACAGAACCGTGAATGAGGTTTTCCCAACAAAATAGTGTTTTAAAAGCAGGTTAAAAACAGAGAGTGACAGACAGAAAAAACACATTCCTCCTACAAAGCCCCGTTTTTTAAAAAAGCAAAAAACCTTTGTGCCCATGGCTTCAGAACACCCCCTTCCCCCTCCCTCCCCTGGGTTGCTGCTCTGTGGTTGGAAGGAAGCCTGCTAATTAAGGAAAGCTGGGCTTCCATTCGGTTTTCCAGGGTGACAGGAGGGCAAACACAGCTCAGGCATTCTCCTAGTTCCGTTGCGAGGGGAATAGATTATTGGTGCCTGAGTGTCTGGCTCTCCGATTAGATCACGATGGCCCCCCCGATCAAGCCTCCCCCCCCCCCGAACGCTGGATCGGTCACCGTGGACGGAACCGATTAGCTGAGTCCCAGTGGCGCAAACGTAGAAAAAGAGCTGGAGGAACTCATTAGCATAACTCATTAGCATATGCCACACCTCTTGCCATCACCGGAAGTGTGTCATTAGTATAACTGGTTTGCATTTGCCACACCCCCTGACATCACCTATTCTGGCTGTTTTGGACCCAATCCTGGCCATTCAGGGCCGAAATTGGGCCCAAAACGGCAAAAAGGGGGCTGAAAATGGCTGAAAAGGGGCCCAAAATGGGGCTGCTGCTGAGTGGGAGAGTGATCCACCACCCGTCACAGGCCCGATCCAGTCCATTTCGGCCCCAATCCAGGCCGAAACGGGCCCAAATGGCAGCAAGTCAGGTGGGCAGGGCCACCTGACATGTGACCTCTTTGGGGAACTGCCGGAACTACGTTCCTGTGTGTTCCCCCTCGAAATGACTGTGTGTAACATAAAGGAATACCGACAAACATTTGCATAGTTTTACAGAATTATTAACCAAATATTATGGGCTTACTTTCTGAAACATTAATGTGAAGTCTGAAAATTACTTCCAGCAGATTCTTTTCTTTTTTCACTTCTCCAAATTAGGCATCAAATTGATTTGTTGCAGGTGAACTGTTGCCATAATTTGGGCTTTCTAGTTATCCCCAAATGAACAAAAACACTTCTGCAGTTAGAAAGGAGCTTGCAGTTTATTTGATTGGATCCAACTAGTTTTTCTGAAAAGAGAAAATGGAAAGAAGGGGTCCCCTCCAGCAAGTCTGTTAATGATACGGTCGCCATAGGTTAGAAGCGACTTCATGGCACAAACACACAGACACAAGGATCATGGAACTTAAAAAGCCATGTGAAACAACCGTGTAGTAGGGGTGTGCACTTCGGGTTTCCGATTCGGGTAAAATACCCAAATCAAACCCGATCTGTAAAAATTCAGGATTCCCGAATTGGAGCCAGCATGGTTTGGGATTCAAAAATCCCAAATCAAAGCTTCCCGAAGCATTCAGGTTGCTTCAGGAAGCTTTGGGGTCCAAGTTTAAAGGGCCCTTTCCCTGTCTCTTGCAAGTGGCAGGTCCCTTTAAACTTTAGCTGTCAGGCGAGGGGGATCTTTGCCTCCTATGCTGCTGCGTAGCCCCACAGGGCAGTGGAGAGGGCCACACCACCTCCTCCTCCTACGTAGAAGGGGGGATCCCCTGCCTGACAGCTGAAGTTTAAAGAGCCCCTTTCCTGCCGCTTGCAAGTGGAAGGCCCTTTAAACATCCCAAACCCCCTCAGCCCCAGCCCCCCGCCCCCAATTACCTTGGCCCTGCCGCTGCAGTGGTGGAGGCAGCAGTGGCAGCTCCGGCCTTCCCAGCTGCCCAGCAGGCTACTGCAACTGCGGAGGCAGTGGGGCGGCAGTGGCAGCTCTGGCCTTCCCTGCCACCCTGTGGGGCCGCGCGCTGCCAGATCCAGCCACCCTGCAGGCCGCTGCGGGCCTGGAGGAGACGGCAGCCGTGGCAGCCATTTGAGGAGCAGGAAGGGCCAGAGGAGGCGGCTCCAGCCCTCTCCATTGGGGGGAGGCTCCAGCCCTCTCCAATGCCCTGCAGGGCTGTGCAGCCCGAAGAGGCAGTGGCACTCCAGTGGCTCCGGCCTTCCCTGCCCGGCCAGGTAAGTGGGGTGGAGGGGACGGAGGGGCTAAATGGGGGAGTGAGAGGGAGGTGGGGGTGAGAGTGCTGGGAGAAAGCCTCCCCCCTGAATCCCTTTTGTATGCTCCGAATCTTTAGGGAGCATCCCGAAGTGATTCAAATACCCAAATCCGAAGCGGCTTTCTGCTTTGGGTTTTGGGCATTCCTGAATTTTTTTTCCACTTGAGGTAAACCTGAAGCACTTGAGGTAAACCTGAAGCAGGAAACCCGAATATTTTGAGGTGCACACTCCTACCATGTAGTAAATGGAGGGATTCCCATATTTACTCAAAAGGTAGGTGATTCCGAATGTAAGATGACCCCCTCTAAAAATGTTATACAACTTTTTTTTTATTTAACACAATTGTAACTTATATGCAAATGTAAGATGACTCCCTCCATTTTGGGTGGCATACCGGAAAAAAAAATTGTCTTGCTTTGGGGTAAATACTGTAGGTGAGACTGAATTAAAAGTTGTCTGAATCAATTGCATTGCTTCAGATGTTTTCAGAGGCATGTCGGGTCTCCTATTTTAACAATGCTGAACCATGAGAGAAATCTGTAGAATCTCTTTGGTAATTGGAAATTGTGTCCCATTCTATGCTTAGAGCTTGACAGACGATAGATGAATAGAAGTAAAATATTTACCATCACTTCCTATACGTATAGTCAATGAACAACATTAAATTAAGGGCACAACCCTTTTTGTGGAGTCATGACTTTGTGCTTCTCTTTTTCTTTCAGTGTGTCAGGATAATCCTCTTTCTTACCTCAACTTGTAAAATAAAGAACCATTTGATTCCTCATAGTGGATAGGTTTCTTCCTAACTTAGGAAACAGTTCCCTGTGCCACTCAGTAGGATAGGAGGACCCTACAGTACTGAAAATCTTAACAAAGGATCGAAGAAATAGGATAGGGCACTCTCATGTAGTTGGGTACAGAAAGGCTCGCAAATTTCTTGATATAACTGCTAAAGGATATTTCATACGTATGCCTCACCTTCTTTCCACATACTGTTTTTCCCTCTGTGTCCTGTACAGCAATTCGCTATTTTTTCAAATGCAATGCTATCTATTTCCCTTTTTGTTCTACTTAAAGTGACAGTCTATATAAAGACATTTTGGGGTGACGCCTAAATATTGTAAAAGCAGTGTGTTAACCACATCTTCTGCTGTAGTACATAAAAACAAGTTTGAAGTGAGTGTGAATATGCTGAAAAGTGGTTTAAAGGTTGAATATCGACAACTTGACCTACCACTTGGCTAAGATAAAGTACCCTAATTAACAACATTTTCAGCAATCTAATTACAGACATGGTAGAGCTACCTCAAAATTGCTCTCATTAATAGAAAAAAATGTGGGAAAGAGGAGCACATAGAAGTAATATAAGTATACACAGCTTTTGTTTTGTTTTCTGTCCTTGCACATAAGACTGGGTATGCACAGTGCACAGCGTGGACCCCTTGGAACCACTTCTGGCAGGAATGAGTCACTCCTTATTCTTACATATTCTGTTGACTTTTCTAACTATCTTCACCTTTTTAGCAAAGAGTCTTTTCCTCACAAAAGAGCATTAGTTCCTTTCCTTCACTCTGGGGCTTTTTGTTCGTTTATTTTTAGTTGTTGACTTGAATAGAAGCCCATATTTTATTTGAATATTTATACCTACACATGGGGTGCAGCAGGTTACTTTCAAAAAATGCGAACAGTATGGAAAGAAAGTTCTATCCACTAACAGGCACAGTCTTTACCATCTGCCTTGGCCAGGGGCATAATGAGGAAGCCTGCCTGATTTGCTAGTGTTTCAGACAAAAGGCACATTAAGGCTTCCCTCTGGGGGAAAACCCTGACTGCCACTGAGAAGCCAGGCCTGCATCAGTGATATCAGCAAACCGTGGTTGACAGAGAGACCATTTGGCCATTTGGCTGCTGAATACACTTCAGTGGCAACACTATTGACAGCGTCACTAAAAACTGAAGGAAAGCATCTGAAAGAATGTGAAGCTCAGGTGAGAGAACCCAACTGAACAGGGGCTGTCTGAGCAGCACAGGGTTGACTCAGATCCTTTTGCTTCCAGTTCTAGTAAGAAGAAAGTAGCCCTTGGAGGTATCTCATGTACAGATGTCATCAGCGGCTTAGTCGTCTCTCATTTCTGCCGCCAGACATCTTGTCACCGTTTCTACAGGATGGGCACAGGAGGTTCTCACTGTGTAGTTCATGATTTACAGGAAAAGAGAGGACTGTAGTCATGATGAAGGCCATCTCTCAGAAATTTCATCTAGAGAACACTTTAGCTCTCTGTACACACAGTCGATTTCAGGATTTTTAGTCTTTACTGCTCCATTCTCTGCTAGGGACACCCGGACTGGTGCATTATTCTAACTAGTAATGCTTCTGGAATTCTCATCCAAATTTCTCTCTGGATTCTGGAGTTCTGAATTACCAGAGCCTGGTTTGGGTCCAGATTAAATTTCCCAGTGGCAAAATTGAACTTTCCTGCCTTCACTCACCCCCTGCAGCCCCACTGATGATCATTGAATACTGCTCTTGGGGGACAGAGTACCCTGAAGAATGGCATGAGTCTGCAGTGATAAGAGGGAATCAGTTTTATTCAGTGATTTTTGACCTAAATCACACCAACTGGAAACTTGAGCCTGTTAGAACCAACGGTATATTGTTTGTCATGGTTTAATGGTGACTTTGAAAAAGTTATTTCTACGAACTGGGATTATATTGCTGGCACACGCCCGTCAGGCTCGGCCCATTTGGACAGAAATCATTTCTCAAGGAAGCCACAAATGGTTGGTACAAAGGCTTTATTTATTTACATCATATTTTGGAAGTGAGATTCTGCCGATCTTCCTGGGAACACCCGACAACGGAAGGACTTTGCAACATCTGCCAATGAGAAAAAGACAAATATAGGAAATAGGAATTGAACTATTATATAAACTGAAGCTCATTCTGTATACAGACGAGTGGTGTTCAATGATTTTCTTGTTCCTCCATTATTTAATGACTGTATCTATGTATTGGTTAAATACTACATGACGGATTGAATATTGTCTATGAAGGATTGAACATTGACCTGTTATAGTTTACACTGTCAAGCACACGAGCACTTTAAAAATTCAAAATTTACAGTTTTGCAATAAGGATATAGTTTTTTCTTCTTCCCCCATAGGCTGTGCCTTTTTGTTTAGGATCACTGTTAGAAGCAAGATGGTTGAATAGATGAAGCATTGGTTTGATCCAGCAGGGTTTTTGTTGGGATGTAGAGACAGGAGAAAGATGCGAATGAACTGAGGGTTGTGGCAAACTGCATGCTCCAGATGTGAATTAGAAATTCACATAGTTAAACTAGAATTAAGAGGGAGTGGAATGCAGTACCTAGAGAACTTCGGTTTACTTCTTGAATTGACCGTAATGAGCGGCCTGTGTGTCTTCTAAAGTAGATACCTGAACTGAAAATCTTTTAAATAGTAAGTAGTATGGGAATTCAGCAAGGGAGAAGCTGAAGTAGAAACATGGGTATGCATATTGTGAATTGCAGTCTTATGTGATTTCACCATCACCTCTATTTAAAAAGGGGGTGGCAATTTTGTTGTGGGGGGAATATGCTGAATTATTTAACTAGTGAAGAGTGTTCGATATACTAGACAGAGATGGCAAGGATTAATTCAGCTAATTTTTCTTATAACTTAAATGTGTTTAACAAAAATTCTCTTGAGGTAGTTGACAGTGCAATTTCCCTGAATCTTAACAAGCATGGTTAGTTCAGTTGTGTGTATCCTGCTGGCCTTCGTCTAGAATATATCACAATAGGTTTTCAGCTCTCTTGTCAAACTACAAGACCCCTCTGTCACATTTCATTTTATTTTCATTTATCTTCTAGCAGCAAGGTGTCATAGGTAAGATTATCACATCATTTTATTGTTTAACCTTTATATTAAAGAAGGATCGGTCAAAAGACCTTCTTAAATGTGAATAAACTAAATTTTCCCAATTAATCTACACACAGAGTTTATATCCTGACCATGATTTTTTTAAAGGTTTAGATCAGGAATTCAGATATTACCATTAAAACAAAATTATAATTATGCACTGTCTACTGAAATGTGACCTTTAGTGGGTTGTCTGCAGTTCCATCATAGTGAAAAATGTTCTCTTCTTGGGCAAATGCCCAATGTGCTCTTCCACTACGAAAGTGGGTTAACTTTGAGCCAGTGTGGTCTGGTAGATAAGTGTGTGTGGAGCAGGGGTCAGTCAGTGAAGTAATGCTGATCAGAAAGGTTGATGCTTTGGAGGGCTGGATCCGCTTGTGGTAGATGGAATGGAATTGGCATTTGCAGACCAGGTTAAGAGCTTGTGGGGGTTCATGGATCCAACCTTGCTATTTGAAAAGTGGATTAGTGGTGGTGGTCAAGATTGCCTTCTTTCAGCTGCTTTCAGTTTGCTAACTGTCTCCTTTTTTAGACTCAACTAACCTGGCCACTCTAATCTATGCTTGTATAACCTTGTAATCCAAATACTGTAATATGCTGTATGTTGAGCTGTCCTGGAAGACAACACAGAGACTGCAGCTGGTTTAAAATGTGGGAGCCCAGTTATTGTCAAATGCTAGCCAACAGAAACACATATTGTCTATTTTAAAACAGCTACATTGGCTAGCTTGTTTCTGAGTTCAGTCCAAGGTGCTGGCTATAACTTTAAAGCCCTTCACAGCCTAGGACCCACATATCTAAAGGACCATCTCCTCCCATATGTCCTCGTACACCGACTATGGTCCTTTGGCTGCCAGCTCCAGACCCTGGTTCTTTCTCTTAAGGTACCTAGCCCTTTTTCCATGGTACCTCATACCTATGAAACAGACTCTCTGAGCGGGTACGGGGGAGGGTGCCATCACTAGAAGTACTTAAGGGTGCTGCAAGGCCACTTTATTTGCTAGGGCTTCTAGGCTACAGGAATATTTAATGAAAGGAGGTTTTCTTGCATTTTGTATTATTTGAATTAGTAATAAATCCAGAGGAGTTAGCCATGTTATGGTACAATAAAGTTGGTTGGTCTTAAAGATGCTACTGGACTCTTTACTGTTTTGAATTTGTAAGCTACCTTGAGCCATAGGGAAAAGTGAGATATAAATATTTTATTAATAAAAATATTTATTAGATAGCTGTCAGATCCATATAGAAAAATGTGTGTCCACTAAGTAAGCTATTACCATTATTATAACACACAAGCAGCACTATAAGTCATAAGAATTCAGCAGGAGAAAAGCTGAAGAGAAAGCAAACACCTGAATGTTGTAGATTGCATTCTCTCTTCAACAATAATCTGAAATTCTGTCAGTAGTATATTGAAAGACGTTGGCATAATGTTGGATCTGTAATGTCCTGTTCGTTCAATTTTTTCTGGCAATAGAGTGATCTGTTCTGAAAAAAAATGGCAGCGTGCTGTACAAAAAAAAATATGGCGACATTGTTTTCCAACCAGATCCTTTGTGCCCTGTAGTTGGATCAGCCTTGTCTTTTTTCTTTTGACATCTAATAGCTTAACTAGACATAACTAGATGTGACAACAGGAGGTCCTGCTATATTAGAAACTGCAGATAGCCATGGATGATCTTAGGCACTGGCCAACCAAGGCAGCTGGCCCAGGCCCTGCACTGCGTCCCCCCCCCCAAAGCCACCGCTGTCTGCAGCCTCCATTGTCACCTGCCACCACACCTCCCCAGCAACTCTTCTAGGATGAACAAGACAGGTGGCTGGCTGTGCAGGAAAGGAATGGTGGCTGGAGGGTGGGGTCTGACTGCTGCCTCTTGAGTCATGGGAGCAGCTGCCTGGACAATGGCAATTAATTACAATGACAATAAAGATCACAAAAGCATCATACAGCGAAATGTTTAAACACAGACACACTGGCCCATATATGAATCTCCTCCCTTGACCCATGGTGGTTGTTAGCAATTCAAAATACAATAGAATATCAGTTCTTCAATCTCCAGTGTCACATTCCTGAGTTCCTTCTTACTGAAATCCACTGTGGAAGAAAAAAATAATATTGTCACCTCTTCATCCTAGTTTTATAGACCATTTTTCTGAGGTCAGCTTAACTAAGTGCAGGGAAATATAGTTAACACCAGGATATTAGAAAAAAGCAAGAGTCCAGTAGCACCTATATGGCTAACAAAATTTGTGGTAAGGTATGAGTTTTTGTGAGTCATAGCTCACTTCTTCAGAGCTGTGACTCATGAAAGCTCTTACCCTACCCACGAATTTTGTTAGTCTTATAGGTGCGACTGGACTCTTGCTCTTTTCTACTGTTACAGACAGACTAACACAGCTACCCATCTGGGTATTATGTTCATGAACACTCATACTTTGTTTTTCTTCATGCTTTCTATAGGTTACCATGTAAGAAAGATAACCATATTTAAATTTTTAAGCAAAATAGTAGCTGAGGTACTTTTGCCTGAATATTATTTGTTGCGACAAGATTACGTGACACTGTTAGAAGGCTATCAATTGTTACAATGCCAGTGTTCTAAGGGTGCATCTGAAGGTAGTACATTTAAGGGTAGTTTACACAGACAACCAATAAAATAGTAAAAATATTCACATGACTAAATGCTTTCCCCAGTAAAAAGTTGCCTTTACATAGAAGACTGCAGAAGTGTTCTAGCCTAGCCTTTTTTCGGACATGATAGTTTTTGTGTGTTTGGATTACCACTCAGAAATCAAGTTTGTTTTCTGGTAATCCCAACATGCAGTTGCTGAGCTGTGATCCCCTGCCTCCCCAAGTTTTGATATTATGTGCCAGACACTTGGTTTAGGAGACCAGAAGGTGGTAAATGCGATAAGACTGTCTGTTCAGACCAAATAATCAGCACTAGCAGAGTAGGGTTGCAGTATTGTCTGACCAGCTGACACAGTCATTCTGGTATTTAAGAAATGGTGTTGTTAAGATGCTATTCATGATGAACAATTGTCTAGGTAAATTATCACATTCATGGATCACCAGCAAGCCCATGTCACCAGAAAGTCATTCAGCACTCCTCTAGCGGTTCTCTCCAGCAAAAACATCACTACCAGAACATTGCTGGACTGCCTCCTAACTTTGGTATTCCATAGTTGTGTCTGATGTTGCCAGATGCAGCCCAAAAGGCAGCCTGTGGTCAAAACTGTTATCTTAAATCCAGAAACATTCTAATACTTCAAACATAGTAAACATGCATCAAGGTCAAATCTGCAAAGTGCTTAATGGTCAGTCAGAAAAAAGCTTAGAAGAATTAAGGCCAAATGAGAAATACTTTTACTGTTTGTGCTGCTTTCCTAGTTGGTTCATAATGTAGTAGACATATGAATTTAGCATGTAATCTTTGACACTTCTAAATCTCAGGAATGCCATCCCTGTTAGTCTCTCAGAATGATGGTATGTGGCATTTTACTCGTGTGGGAGGAACAAATGATTAAAATAAGACAAGAAACATTATTGAACCCATGCTATCATTTTCACTGCTCGGTATGCTTTTTGTTTTAGGAATGGAAGATTTCCCCTCCTTGTTGCTAAAACTCCAAACCGTTTTGATTGTTTATTAATTTATAGGACTATGACTTAAGCCAGCTCCAACAACCTGACACCATAAAACCAGATACCATCAAATCTGTTGGAATAAGACGACTTGATGAAAGACCTATTCATGCTGAACCTCAGTACCCAGTCAGATCAGCAGCACCTCATCCTGGAGACATTGGGGACTTTATTAATGAGGTAAAACTGGAGGAGGAGGAAGAAAAGATTTGTTTGAACAGCTTATTAGGCACCACCTGCACATACAATGAATAGCTGTTACATCCAAAGAATAATCATTTTTAAAAAATTGCTCATACAATTAAAAGTATCTGGGCTGATAGACATGAAAATGTTTTTAAGCATAAGAAAATTTAATTAAATCATTCAGACCGAAAAAGGAAAATGCATCAATTAACTTTTGTGCATTGGTATTAATTATATCTATAATATGTTATCATTCTTAACTGCAATATCTCCAAGAGGGATTATACAGTGGGTTTCACATAAATAGGCTAACAAAGTGATAGTTTAGCCTAAATTAATGTATTAATTCTGGTTCATAATAGAGGAAGTTCATTTAGATTTTCTTCATACATCACCCTTTGAATCCCAATAATAGAAGAAATTCAATACCTTTAAAAAAGAGCAAAAGGGTTTCATTAAACAAGTTACAGTGAAAGAGCAGCAAAATGAATGTTGTATTATTGTGTTAAATGGTCAACTATCTGTAGAGCTTTAAGTGTCTTTGTACATACAAAACAGGCTCAAGATAACATGACTTTACAGGCAACATTGCAATTTGGAAAAGCTTCCACCAGCCAATCTAATCCTGACCCAATTTGACCACCAGTCCTTGGAAGTCGTAACACCTCTTTCCCACCTCTGCTGTAATGTAGTTGTGCCAAACACATACCTGTACGACTGACTGACCGATGATACCATGTTGGGCATTTCATGCCTACCAGAAGGATGTTTATTTACTACCTTATTCATGTGAATGTTTCTGTTCTACCTTTCACTTTGTTCATCAGCTTATAGTATAAAAGTTAAAACACAGTATAAAAATAGAATTAAAAATGTAAAACACAGTAAATAATAGCTATACAGTAATACCGTCATCAAGAAGCAGACTTCGTAATTGCCTAATATTACAGCCAAATTCAACATACAGGGCCACAGAGTTAATCTGGGAAAACTCTCTAAAACATAATCATTTTCCAATGTTTGCTAAAGACCATCAAATAAGACACCCTACAAATCTCTAGAAGGTTGTTCCACCATTTAAGACTGCAACTGCAAAACAAGTTCTAATCACATAGGACCATACTTGATGGAATGGAGATTCCATCAATGAATTCACATGTGGGTTGTTATTGTGAGAGGCATTAATTCAGGTACGAGGGTTCTAGATACAGTCCAAGTACACAGCTTATTTATATTCACATAGTCAGCTAAGTCCAAAGTGCTGTATAGAACAGAGCAGGGATAGACTTTGCCGTAGGTGTGGCACCTCATCATTGTAGAGTTTGTGTTAGAGAAATTTCCACGAGTTTAGGATGCACCAGGTCACATCCAAGAGGTTTTGAGGAGTTGGGTTTTGGCTTGCCCATCTTCCATTTCCACTTACCTCCTTTGTTTCCCCCTGTTGTTATCATTTTTAAAGGAAACACACCATGTTACTACCTTACAAACTGAACACAGCACCATCCAGCCCACATTTCAAATTTGGCTACAAATAGAGCGCAAGAGCACTACAGACATGTGCTTGCAGAGCACATGGAATGATCTGTATAAAGTTTGGCAGGACACTTATAGTTGCCCAGCTAAACATGGGGAAAACAAATCACCTCACCAATATCTTTCGGATACTGTAGGTCGAGTATCCATCATCAACAACAGTAATGTGAGAGAGGTCACGTTACATCAGTTAATTAGTTAATCCTTTCCAGAAATCACTTTTACATTTAAGTATAAAATATACTATAAATGTGTTGTAGATTGTATTGATTAGGTAACAACAAAGTAACAGAGCTTATTGTTCAGGTATATCCTCTTCAAAGCATTTTTAAATATCTTTATCAAACTTGATTGAAGAAAATTAAGCTATATTTGCAGTATTCTAAGTGTTAAATTTGGGTACCTTTACCTTTTACGTGTTAAATTTGGGTACAAACTTGAGCAGTTTAGCATATGAATTGCAGAAATACTTGTTTTGCTGTAAATACAGATTTTGAGGCAACTTTTATCTGTAGAGTCAGGCTTCTGTAAAATCACTTTTCAGGGCTTCTCCAGCAGACAGTTTGCACATTAAGTGCAGCCTCTGGATCACTGAATTTTTCATTGCAGTTTTATCCTATAAACTCAACAGCACCAGCGGCTTTATATCATCCACTGCCAGCAGTGGATGTTGAACCAGGACCATCTAACTCCCACTTTGAAAAACCTTAAGATTTTTTGGTTCCTTCTTGATGTAGGTGGTTGACATACAATCATATTTCTACAGCCTTAGAAAAAGATACGTTTTGTTTGCTGAAGTATGTTCTATTTCAGAGCCCAGGTGCTCAACCTAGCTGTTCTGTCATAAAAAGAGGAGAGAAATGACAGCTTGTAGTTCAGGCCAGTACTGCAGTGCACAGTGCTGCTCAATAGACAGTATCTTAGGGGATGCTTCCCTACCCCCTTTTTAGCAAATAAATGTCTTTTGTTTCAAAACCAGAAGAGCTAAGCTGCTGTTTTGTGGTCTTTCTTTGTTCAGTTGATTTGGTTAGTCTTTTAATATATATTTGTGTATTTTGAGATTGGGGTCTCCCAAATTCATTTTGTGTGGTAAAAAAGACAAGGATTGAGTGTTCCCACTTTATCCCTCCATTATCTTATCCCGTTTCTCTTTTGTTACAGGGACTTAAAGCAGCAGACAATGATCCCACAGCACCTCCATATGACTCCCTCCTAGTCTTTGACTATGAAGGGAGTGGTTCTACCGCTGGATCTTTGAGCTCCCTCAACTCCTCAAGTAGCGGTGGTGAGCAAGACTATGACTACCTAAACGACTGGGGCCCACGTTTCAAGAAACTTGCTGACATGTATGGCGGAGGCGATGATTGAATGCCAAGGTGGCATTGGCTTTTGGACAAGTACAAATCTTTCCACTGGTATTCCCAACAAGCATACAGAAGCTAGGCTTTAACTTTGTAGTCTACTAGCACAAGTGCTTGCTGAAGGCTTTGGCATAGGCTGCAAACCAATTTGGGCTCACTGGGAATATCAGTCATCCAATGCTGTTTGGAAAAGGAAAGCAAACAATTGAGCTCAGTTACACTTGAATTTTACAGTACAGAAGCACTGGGATTTTATGTGCCTTTTTGTACCTTTTTCAGATTGGAATTAGTTTTATGTTTAAGGCTTTAAATGGTACTGATTTATGAAACGATGAGATAAACCACATTGGGGTGGGGAGAAAGTTAAATCACCAATATGCTTCTACATGCTTTTGTTACATTGCATTGCTTTTATTAAAATAAGGAAAGTTTAAAAAAAAAAAACCTCATGGGGAAATTTTGTTATTAGGGGAGCGGTGGGGAGAAGGCCATGAAAAAAATGTACAATACTTCTAGTTTTAGATGTTAGGGTTTTTCACTAAAATTCTAAAACTTATGCAGCTGGTTGCAAATAAAGGGAGTTTTCATATCACCAGTTTGTAGCAGAACTGATTTTCTTTTCTTATGATAGAATGTTAGACACATTTTGGTCTTAATCCATATACACATTTTTTTAAGAAAATCATTTTCCAGTACTTTTTTTCCCACTTCACTGTAAAAATAGTATGTGTACATAATGTTTTATTGGCATAGTCTATGGAGAAGTGCAGAGACTTCCAAACATGTGTATGTATTATTTGGACTATGGATTCAGGTTTTTGCATGTTTATATCTTTCGTTATGGATAAAGTATTTACAAACAGGTTGCAAACAAGTGACATTGATTCAATTGTTGAGCTGTAGAGTATTCAAGGTTTGGTTTTTTTTTTAATTATTTTTGTTTTGTTTTTTTTGTTTGGGGAGGGAGAAAAGTTCTTAGCACAAATGTTTTACATAATTTGTACCAAAAACAAACAAAAAAGGACAGGAAAAAACTCTAGGGGTGGCCTGATGATGATGGCTCAAGTAATTACACAGTATGTTAAAAAGAGCTTTTAAACCAGAGAGATTGTTTGACAACAGCTTTGCCTCTGTATTATGTACCAGAATATAAATGATACACCCCTGACCCCAATGTTCTGAATAAAATGCTAATTTTGGATCTTGTGCCTGAATTGATCTTCTTTCTACTTGAGCAGCCTGAATTGGAATGTTAAAAAAACAGCGCTCACAGAAAGATGTTAACATTTCATTCAGTAGTAAAATACTTTGTACACACTTGTACTTGAGCCCTGTGTTTCATTGTCGGTATGAGGACTCCAGTGAGTACACAGATGTTCAAACCAACAAGGAGCTACCTATTCAGTACCTGTTCACGCCACATACATGCCTTTATGCTTACTAATATATCCTCATCATTGAAGTGATCTGAGAAGCAAGCACACATACACAAATAGCATCATAGTATGCTTTTCAGAGAACGCACAATGGGACACTTAGTTATTGTTAACCGTTATTTTGAATGTTAGGTCACCCCTCTTCTGTAAAAGAGCAGAATTGTTCGTCTCTGAGATGCCACTGGACTCAAATTGTATTGCAAACCAAAATGGCTTCCTACCTGAAACTCTCTTCTGTAAAGCTCTTTAGAATGAATGAGAACTGTGAAATACACAGATGGATTATGCCCTAGGAGGATAGATCTAGGTTTAAACCATGCTTAGAAATCCCACCAGGATCGATTCCACTGAAGGTGGGGCGGGCGGAGGGGAATAGAAAATTGGAAGGTAATAAACAAAGGATGTCATGATTTTGGCTGACATGCCAGTTGGCAAGTCCTCTAAGTGAACAATCTGAGAATTGTGTGCCTTTGTTTATGTTTGTTATGATAATTAGAAGTATCATTCCCTCTTCTGGTTTCTGCCAGTTAATGTAATAGAAAATTTCAGTAGTTTTTCACTTTAAAAATAGAAGAGAAAATTTGTTTTTCATAATATGGCCTTGTACATATTTGTTCTGCAACCCTGTAATCAATCCATCAAGGTTTTATTCATTTGATTCCATTTTTTACTATTAATCTCAAGGTATATAGATCAATGGAATTGAAAATACTAGTTTCCTTAATTTAAAGCAGATCAGGTTCAGACACCTGAATTCTAAAAATGGTTACTCAGAAGTAAGTTTCATTGATTTCAGTGGGACTGACTTCTAAATCAGGATGCTGACTTTGAACATTACAGCCAAGAATTGAGATTGTACTTCGACTGTAATGAAGTGGAAGTGAAGAAGAGTGCAGGCAGTTTAAATTGAGGGACTGAAAACAGAATTGTACATGGGCAAGCAAACAGAGCTGTGATGGTGGAAGAAGCTGGATTCAAATGTATAAAGATAAATGACATCTCTAAATTGTATGAATCTGTGTTGCATTTTCAGCATCTCCCAAGTTTATGTAGAAATATGTTTTGTAATAATGGCTCCTTTGTATTTCTGCATCTCTAAACAGCAACAAAATGGAAGTGTCAGAAAACAGTATGTGCATTATAGGGGGGGGGGGGGAGACGCAGCAAAAGATTGACCAGTTTGGAAAATACTCTGTTTTGGAAAATTTTCCACCCCCCATCATTGTCTATGGCACAACTATATAAAATATCCAAATCCAGTGACATCACAGCTATACAGCAATAGAGGTGAGTGCTCTCTCTCCTCACTTCTGGGTGACAATACAGGCCTAGTTCACATATGTATGTACATGACTTGGTTTCTCTTTATTTGATAATTGGTAGTTAACTGCAGACAAACTCCATTGCAAAACATACTTGGGGGGGGGGTGTGCAAGAGGACATAACTTCTTTCTGCAGAGGCTCATCACAGTCTTTAGTGATAAGAGATCCAGCACAAACCAAGGAAATAAGATAGCTACATAAAACATTACATTATATTGAATTAAAGGAGACATCCCAAGCAATTAAGTGCCTTCATCGCAAGCCATAACACACACTCTTTTGGCAGATGTCTTACTATACCTGTTTAAAATTGAAGTGCCAAGAATATCAAAAGTCCGTAGATGCAGATTAGTCAAGGGTTCTATTGCTGATTTTTACTGCAATGTTTTTTCAGAAACTGAAAATTCAGAAGCCAGTGATTAGCTGAGTCTATTAAGATATCATGGCCCTCTCTCTACAAACAACATATTGGCCCTAATCCAGGGGGTCAAGAGTACAGCAGAAGAATGCACACAGCTGTTGTGATGACACAAGGCTGCCTCATGTGCAATCAGTGATACTAAGTACTGCTTGCCTGTAGGAAATGAGCAGATTTCTCCCATACTACTCTAGTTTTGATTGGTGGATTTGCTCTGCCCCAGTTTGCTGTGGTTAATTTGGAGAATCTCTGCAATTAATTTCAGGTGTGTCCTCTTTCCTCCCTGGCCCCTTTTGTCTGATGTGCTCTAGCACATCTGATGTGATTTCACAAATGCATCAGATTCTTTTTGCTTTTTAAATGCATTCACTTAGGGAAACTTGAGTGATTAAGTCCTGGGCCGATTCCAGATGACTAACCTTAAGGTGCTTCATGCCGCCCTCTTCCGGATCGTGACGGGGAAAATGCAAAATATCGCGTTTCCTCGCATGAGTTTTGCGCGTCGTTGCACAAAACTCGTGCGAGGAAACGCGATATTTTGCATTTTCCCCATCGCGATCCGGAAGAGGGCGGCATGAAGTGCCTTAAGGTTAGTCATCTGGAATCGGCCCTGGTATAGATTTTGTTATTGTTATGCAATAGATACAGTGTTTCAGCTTAGGTGGTTTTTGCTAATGGGAACTGTCAGTCCCACTTGGACGGAGAAGCTGAAAGTCTGGAACCTTCTTCCTTCCCTGCCATTGTCTTGTGAATGGCCTCATAAAATAGACCAGATACAGCTTTACTGCTAAGGACTATACTGGATAAATAAGCCCCTTTGGAATAAAGGCGGGTAAATAGTGCTATAAAGAAATACAGAGGAAGCCAGAAATAAATCAATCCAGAGTTGCAGAGTCCATGCCAACATGGCCTTAGCTTTGAAGGGAACTGTGCCTCTCTCAATGAGAAGCATTAAAACATTCTGTCTTGACCCACTCTATACATTCACACACACATATACTCAGTTCTTTTGCCATAGTTTTTCTTGAGCATGCTTTATTAAAGGTTTATTGTTTAATTTTTTAAGTGAAAATATGTTTAATTTAAATTCTAGATTGCACCAGTTTGGGAAGATGCTTTAATTGTAAATGGAGGCACTTTAGACAGCTGCTTCAGGTGATTATTTTTATGTTTCTGTTCCAGTATTGAGCATTGCATTTTGATTCAAGACATCTGAAATCCACTCTAGTTTTATGCAGGAGACTGGCCTCTTTACAACTGAGGAATCAAAGTCTTCTTGTGTTTGGACTCCAGAAACCCCTAGGAAATAGCACCTCGTTCAAGAATTTGTTGCTGGTTTACTTATTTCCAATCTTTCAGGTGAGAACAGTCCACAGAAGTCAGGATATATCCACAACACTGCTTTTTTCAGTCACAGTTTGGTGCTTTCACACTAAACTGGAAACATGAAAAATGAGACACAGCAAGAATCTTGAAAAATAGCCCATCTTTTTTCTAGGACAAAAGTATTTCCCTTGACATCTAGTTCCACAGCCAATGCTTGTCTTAAGATTGCCGTCTTGGTAGTGTGCAGGACTCCAAACCAGAAGACAAAGAATGAGGGCCCCAGTACCTGAGTTCTGAATGAAAATGATGGGATCAGGGCACAGAATCGCAATATGCTTTAGAAATTCATTGTGACTGGGTAGAGTCTAAGCCTCTTACAGCCTAATGGCACACCATCAAGCATCCACCCTGTAGCAAATGTATTAATTAAAAAACCCAATTTCTCCTAATGGAGGCAGTGAAATGCTTCCCCAAACCCAATTCTGTGTGTTAATATTATTTCATGGCAGGCGAGGTTAAAGTGATTTGATGAAACTCATTGCTTAATTCTGATACTTGTTTTAATATTTATTATCAAAATAGGAGCATTTGGCATCTTTTATTTTACCAGGCACTTGGTTCAGAAGTATTCCCCTGATTTGATAAGCATGAGAAGCCTCTTACGATGAATTAGACTAAAGGTGCTCCAGTTACTCCAACAGGCAGCAGCTTTCCAAGTTCTCAGGAGAGGCATTTCCCAGCCCTGAGACCAGGAACTGAACTGGGACCTATCCCATCAATGCACTTGCTCTTCCACTGAGCAGAGAGCTTCCCACAATGTATGTCAATATGCCACATCCACCAGATTATACATTCATTATCTCTGAAGCTCCTATGTTCCCTCGTCATCATCTAACTCAAAGCCTCTGTCAACAAAGTAGTTCATTTCACTGTTTGGTATCACAATGCTGGTAGAAAGCTGTGATCAGCATTGGGAACTGACCAGAGTGTAGTGATGCTTCAAAACACACCATTCAGCTCATGTCCTGTTCAGTTGCAAGCAGAGAACTGATGTTTCAATGATTGGTTCAACTCTTTGTCAACCCATTCATGGTTGTTCAGCACATTGCTTCACTGTATTCCTTCCTAGCTATAGTATAGCACAATCGGCTTTTTGCATATGCATTGTCACATTGTCCAAGTTCTGCTACCCCCATCCTTTCTGCATAACTGCTCCACTCAGCAGGCAATTGTTTATATAGACAAATTAGCCATGAATCATATAAATCAGTCATAAATACTGTGTTTTAATATCCAACTGTTCAATGTTTGTCTATAGAGACTCCCTAGGGGTTGCTGGTCAGTTTAATTGGCAGTGTCTTTGTGTATGTGCAATTTTGTTCAGCAAGAACCATCTGACCCACACCTTCAAGCACAGTAAGTTTAACATGGCTATGAAGAAATTTACCATTCATTATGGTCATCTTTGGTTGCCCTACTTCGGGTGGCACGCTGTCATCTGAGATGAGATGGGTGGCAAGCCAGGAAAGAGCCTTCTCAGTTTTGGCACCAAAACCATGGAAATCACTCCACAGAGGGATTTGTCTGTCAATCTCTATCATTGTCTATTGCCAGCAGGTGAAGTCTTCTTTGTTTTGTTTGGTATTCTCTTACTGACATTCTTGTTTGTTTTTTTTGTTTATATGTATGAACTAGTGTTGTATAGTAGTTAGGCGTCAGACTAGGATCTGGGAGAACAAAATGTGAATCCCCACTCTGCCATGAAAGCTTGCTGGGTGACCTTGGGCCAGTCACAAACTCTTAGGCTAACCTACCTCACAGAGTTGTTGTGAGGATAAAATGGAGAAAAGAATTATGTAAGCCACTTTGGGTTCCTGCTATGGAGAAAGTTGGGGTACAAATGAATAATAAAAATGTATTATTGTAAAATTGATTTTAATGTTTCTCCTTCAGTGGGGGAAGGCATCCAAACTGGTTAGGTCACGCCTCCTCTCATTCCAGGCAGGGTTATGCAATTTTTTATGTGTATGCCTTCTGGGATTGTGTGTGTCCTTCCCTCCAATTCGAATGGCACTGCTGCTCCAGGAGGATGCTAGAGCTTAGCTCTAACGATCTTGTGATAAAATGCAAAAATACTCAGCTACACAGAAGGACAACGATGGAAAGCAATCCCCCCCCCCCCCCGAAAAGACCCGTGGCCCTGGGTATATGGGGAAGGAAGATTGTGTGAAGGAGAAACCCTCCCCGTCCGAGGCCTTGGGCAAAGGGGATGGGCAAAGGAGAGATGCTGGCTCCACAGACATACAAGCTAACCAATCAGGAGTGTGAGAAGCCTCTGATCTCCCCTTGATCAAATCTACCTTACCCTCGCTGGCAGCACAACAGCATGAAAAAGGCGAGGGTCAGCTTCTCTGCAACACTGAGGTCACTGGGCCAAGCCATTAATGGCCCCCGTGGGCGATGATTCGATGCCTCAGATGATGGCTCAAGCCCCCCTCGGTTCCCTCCTGGTGGGCCAAGACCCCAGAATTGGGACTTCTCTGGCAAGTTTCTTCCCCTTCTGGCAAGCTCAGATGGCCACTTTGGGGACACCGGCTGCATCAGGCGCTATGAATATGGTGAGCACGCAATTATTTCCTGCTCTCTTTGGACCGCTCTCTATGGAGTGGATGATGCAGGCTTGGGAATCAGTCTGGATAAACCCCTCGCAAGTTGCAGGCCCCAATATTAACCCCTTTTCTCCTGAAACAGGAAGGAAAATTGGGCTTGATCAGGGAGCAGGGGTTGACAGATCATCAGCGGGTGAATGCACTGAGTCAAGGAAAAGGCTCTGAGCTCGCAGCTCTGCTCTTTCAACGGCCCGGGAGAGTCCTCAGACATTCTGTCTTACTGACTCCAGAGAGAGTGCAGCCGAGATGTAAATGTTTTAAAGAGTCAAATAAAAGTACTAAGAGGGGCAGCTCAGACAGAGCCAGATCCCCGTCCCCTCCTCAGCCTGCAAAGCATCGCAGATGCACTCAGACAGGGAGCTCTCTCTCCCCAAGACAGGACTCCGTCTCAGAAGATTCTGTGCCAGTTAACCCTTCAGTTGCCATGACATCAGACAGAGAGGAAGGAGAGTGGCCAGGGGAGGAGTCAGATACAAAGGACAATTCAGCCAGGCTATTCCAGCCAGAGCACTTTCAGAGGCTGTTTAAAAAGGTGGTTACCACTTTAAATTTTCCCAGCCAAGAAAACTCTTCAGAAACCACCCTGCCCACCCTGGACACTAGAGGTTTTAAGAAACCACCAAAAAAGATGTCCAGCTGTCCCCTTCCTGAGAACTTTGATGAAGTCATACATTCAGAATGGTCTATTCCTGGCTATGGGTCTACTCTGCATTCAATTGCAAAGAGGTTTTATACCTTGCCTGATGAGGTTATGGAAAATCTCAAAGTCCCCCTAGTGGACGCTCCTGAGGTAGCACTACACTGGAGTGCAGGTCTGTCAAAAGATGGGGATAATGTATTGAAGGACCCAGGGGACAAAGAGAACGAATCTGTCCTCAAAAAATCTCATGAGACGGCTTCGTTAGCAATAAGAGCTTCAGAAGTCTTCTCCAGTTTCACCCGTGCAATTGTAATATGGACAGATGACTTATTACAACAGCCTGAACCAGATCCACTGGTTCCAAAAAGGTCTCTGCTAAAAATAAAGAGAGCTGCCCAGTTTGCTTCAGATGCATCACAGGACAGCATCCAATTTAGTGCCAGAGCCCAAGCAGCAAACATTGTAAGAAGGAACCTCTGGCTGAAACACTGGAAGGTAGACATCCTATCTAAGACTAACCTATCCACTGAAAAATATTCTGGTCATCTGCTCTTCAGAGAAAGAGCGCTTGACAAAGTTCTGGTTGGAACCAAGGAAAAGAAGAAGGCTATGCCATCTACCTTCTCTAATAAAGAAAAGGACTACAAATTAAAATCCTTTCAGTCCTTTCATTCCTACAGGAACACCAATCAGATCCACAGACAACAGGGAATCAAGACCTGGAAAGCAATTTACTTACCAAACTAGATTCCAAGGGAGACACTTCCCAAACACAAAACACCGGGACTCAAGTGTTCCAATCAAAAAACCTTCAGCATGACTCCAGGTTTAGGGGACAACTTACACTTTTCTCAAGCAATAGGGAAAAGACCGCCACAAATCGATGGGTCTTATCCGTGGTGAAGATAGGTTACAAGATTCAATTTGTGACGCTTCCCCCACGTCACTTCATACAGTCACCAGCCAAAACAAACCTGATGCAGGAGGCAATACAGCACCTGCTGGAAATTGGAGCCATAGAGCCTGTCCCTTTGCAATGACGTTTCCAAGGGGCATATTCTATTCTCTTTTTAGTCCCCAAGATTCCTGTCCAGGTTCAACAAGAGCGAGGCAGAAGGGACAGATGCCCTGCATTGGACTTGGCCAAAATGCCTACGTTATGCTTTTCCACCACTGCCAATCATCACCAGAGTACTAACAAAAATAAGGCAGGAAAATGCAGACATCATTCTACTGGCCTCGTATTGGCTGAGGAGAATGTGGTTTTCTGAACTGATTCAGATGTCCGTCAGCAAGCCATGGAGACTTCCAGTCAGGCATGACCTGCTGTCTCAGGGACCAATCTCTCATCCGGATCCATCCTGGATAAAATTGACAGCATGGAGACTGAACGGAATGACCTTGAACTAGAAGGACTACCTAGAGAAATCACAGACATTATGTTCCAGGCCGGACAACTGGCCACCAGGAAAATATACAACTATACATGGGCAACCTTCTATTCCTGGTCTATTAGCCAAAATAAGGACCCGTGGAACCCGTCTAGACAGGAAATTATCTCTTTTCTACATACAGGTTGGAATAAGGGTCTAAGGCCCAATACATTAAAACGACAAGTAGCAGCGATTGCTGCTGTGCTTAGCAACAGGGGATTAGGTAATTTAGCCTCTGATAAAGAAATAAAACATTACATAAAGGGGACAATGCAACTGGCACCCCCTGTGCAACACACATTTCCAGCATGGAGTCTGTCCAAGGTGCTGCAGGCCCTCACAAAGGCTCCTTTCGAACCCTTACTTACTGCAGAACTTACCATTCTGTCATGAAAGGTTGCCTTCCTAGTTGCCATTACCTCAGCAAGGAGGGTGTTGGAGCTAGGGACCCTTTCTATGTGGAAGGAGCTTTGTATCTTTCATAAGGATTCAGTGGTACTTAGAACTGATCCTTCTTTTGCTCTTAAGGTACTCTCCCCGCATCACATCAACCAGCAATTGACACTACCTTCATTCTGCCCTACGCCCAAGGAGGTGCTATGGCATAAATTAGATGTCAGGAGGGCTCTTCGTATTTATATCAAAAGAACAGCCACTATCAGACAATCTAATTCTCTTTTTGTCTCCCACGGAACACAAAATTTAGGCAAAAAGGTTTCAAAGTCCACCATAGCCTACTGGATAAGAATGTGCATTCGCAAGTGTTACGATCCCTTTCTTTCTCTTGGGTAGATTTGGCCTTTAAGTATTTTATTCTTACCCCTTTTGGTAGATTGCTGCCACCCAGAATTAAATTCCAGAACACCTTAAATTTCTCCTTTTAGTAACGTGCCCAAGGGTCAGGCTTTTTTGTGATACTATGTGGCCCTGAGAACAGGAATGGGATATAGGAATGACAGATACTCTGGGATATTAAAAAACAAAAACAAAGTACACTTTTATTTTTATAAGAAGTGTATTGGTTTCATATTTTTTCTAAAACTTGTGTTGAGACTGTTTACTGTCAGTGACAGCTGGCTAGATCAGAATGATCTAGCCTGACAGGTAGTAAGTCACATGACTGCATGTCATGTGATACACTGGGATAATTAGGCTCAGTCATGGTGAGTCAGCAACTATTCCTTGATTGGTTAATTGGTGTAATCTGTGTAATCTCCTGTAATTAAGCAAAGTGTACTTAAGGGGTGTAATACTGTTATGTGGTGCCCTCTGTTGGTTACACAAGTCTGGCAGAGCCTTATGTCAGTCAGTCTTGTGAGTGCTTGTATTATAGTCACTGTAAATAAACTTCATACACTTTTCATAGTGTGTGTGTGTGCCTCTATAGCGGCAGTTTCCTGCAACCCGGCATTGCTGTCCACACCAAGGAAGACGTCCTTGACAGGGTTATGGGCCCAGAACGCGGCTGTGGTGCTGGGTTCAAGGGCAGTGAACTGTGAGCTGCATTCAAGAGGCAAGACAACAGAGAGGCCAGGAGTGGCTACCTTCAGCAAGGAAGGAGGAGACGGAAAGAAACCTGTCTACTCACGAAGGTGTGCCTGAGGAGGAGGAGGAAGAGCTCCAGGTTCCTGTTTTGGTTCCAGCCCTGGTTCCTGTCCTAGATGACAGCATGGCACAGATCCAGATGGGGCTGCCGGTGGACAAGCTCACCTCCAGTAATTACAGCATCTGGGCACTGAAGATGCAGCACTATCTCGTCAGGGAGTCGCTGTGGGAAAGTGTGGATGCACCTCCTGATCAGCCAAGTCCTGCAGAGCAGGTGAGAGACAGGAAGGCTCTTGCCACCATTGTGTTGTGCCTGGGAGATGATCAGCTTGTACATGTGAGAGCAGAGTCACCTGGGCTCAGGAGCACATGGTCTGCAGCTGCTAGAGGAGGTAAGGGCTTTTTGCCTTTCTTGGCTGTGGTGGGTTAAGCTGAGAAGCTAAGGGTGGTCCTCTCTAGCTTTGGGGCTTTTGTGTGTAGTTTTGTGTTGATTTGAGTGTAGTTTTGAGGCTGAGTGTGTTTGGGCTTGATTGTGTTTGAGGGTGAGTGTGTTTGTAAGGCTGCTGGGGGTTGCTGGAGTACAAGCCACACACCCCCTTTGTGCTCACCTCCTGTGCTTAGCAGGAAGTGACCTTTTGCATTGAAAAGGCAACTGCTGGGCAGGGGCGCGAGCCCTTGGCACGAGCCGAAGGGCGAGAGCTAAAGGGCTCTTGGCCTGTGGCTCTTAGCCGGGGGATCATAGCCGTTTTCTTTCCTCTTAGTGTGTTATTCCTAAAACAGAATAATGAAGTCAGAATGCCAGCAGGGGGTTGGGGGCTTTCCAGTGTATTGCACTGAGTGTCACATGTATGACTATCTGCCTTCTGGTCAGAAGTCCTGGATGTGTGCTCGCTGCAAGGAGCTCCTGGTTCTCAGGGAACGAGTACGTACCCTTGAGGCCAAGGTGGCTGACCTGGAGAAGCGGAGACAGTTAGATAGGCACGAGGACAAGATTCTCAGAGACAGGATAGATGTGTCCCACTCTAAAAATGGCAGCGTTCTTGTTGTCAAGGAGAATGAGGATCTTGTGGAATCAGGGCACCGTACTGAGGATAAGGGGAACATGCCCTCAGAAGGGACCTCTTCTTCAGTTGGTGAGCAGGTTTCCTTTCGCATCAAGGAACCATCCCTGGGTGGGGCAGGAGGGAGGCTCTTGGTAGTTGGTGATTCGATCCTTAGACAAGTAGATAGCTGGGTGGCACAACCGCGTTCTGACCGTATGGTGACTTGCCTGCCTGGTGCGAAGGTAGCGGACATTACGCGTGTTATAGATAGGCTGGTAGATAGTGCTGGGGAGGAGTCAGCGGTCGTGGTCCATGTTGGAACCAACGATGTTGGGAAATGCAGTCGTGAGGTCTTGGAACAAAAATTTAGGCTGTTAGGCAGGAGACTCAAGGCCAGGACCTCCAAGGTAGCCTTCTCAGAAGTGCTACCTGTTCCACGCGCAGGGCCAGAGAGACAAACGCAGATCAGGAGTCTCAATGCGTGGATGAGACGATGGTGTAGGGAGGAAGGGTTCAAGTTTGTTAGGCACTGGGATTCTTTTTGGGACAAGCGGGAGCTGTACAAGAGAGACGGTCTCCACTTGTCCCGAGAAGGAACCCGGCTGCTGGCACTTAAAATCAAAAAGGTGGCAGAGCAGTTTTTAAACTAAATGCTAGGGGAAAGCCGACAAGAGATAAAGTGTCTCTGGTTCAGGATGGTTCATCTCAGAGAGATGAAGGGCTAGGTATAACACTTCTACAGGGAGATAGATTAGAGTTGTCAACTGAGATGGAGACAAACAGTGCAGATGACCTAACTACGTCTCGAGGCAAAGTGTGCCGGGGAAGTTACAGGTGTTTATATACAAATGCTAGAAGTGTCCAAGGCAAAATTGGGGAGCTGGAATGTTTAGTGTTGGGCGAATCCATAGACATTGTGGGCATATCAGAAACTTGGTGGGATGAGGAAAATCAGTGGGACACGGTGATTCCTGGATATAAATTATATCGGAAGGATAGGGAGGGAAGGGTTGGTGGTGGGGTGGCTCTATATGTCAGAGAAGGTATACATTCCAGTAAGATTGAGAAGGTAACTGAATTAGACTCGCTTCTGGAAATGCTATGGGTTGAAATTACGGGCCCAAATGGAAACTTAACTGTGGGAGTTTGTTATCGCCCTCCAGATCAGAAAATAGAGGAGGATTATAAAATGATGACAGGATTAAAGATGGCTGCTAAACAAAAAAACTGTGTTGTAATGGGTGATTTTAACTACCCACACATTGACTGGGCCAATGGGTGTTCGAATCGGGGGAGAGAAAGTGAGTTTCTAGACTGTCTCAATGACTGTGCTATGGAACAGATGGTTACAGAACCTACTAGGGGAGAGGTGATCCTGGATTTGGTCCTCAGTAATGCTGAAGACCTGGTGAGAGATGTAAATGTGATTGCACCACTTGGGAACAGTGACCATAATGTTATTGAGTACAACATATGTATAAATAGGAAATTGCCTAATAAGACCAACACAGCCATGTTTAACTTCAAAAGGGGTAACTTTTCTGAGATGAGGGGGTACGTGAAGAAGAAACTGAAAGGGAAAGTAAAAAAGGTCAAAACACTTGGGGAATCTTGGAGACTATTTAAAACTACAATCCTGGAAGCTCAAATTAAATATATACCGCTGGTTAGGAAAGGCACAAATAGGTTTAGGAAAAGGCCAGCATGGTTAATAAGCAATGTAATAGAAGCTGTAAAAGGTAAAAAGGATTCTTTTAGGCAGTGGAAAACTAGTCGGAGTGAGGTTGATAAAAAGGAGCATAAGCTGTGGCAAAAAAAGTGCAAGTCTGTGATCAGACAGGCAAAAAGGGAATATGAGGAGCATATTGCAAAGAACATAAAGAAAAACAATAAACAATTCTTTAAATATATTAGAAGTAGGAAACCAGCTAGGGAGGCAGTGGGGCCCTTGGATGACCAAGGCGTAAAAGGATTACTAAAGGGTGATAGGGAAATGGCCGAGAAGCTGAATGCGTTCTTTGCTTCTGTCTTCACTGTGGAAGATAAGAAGTGCATGCCCACTCCGGAAGCACTGACTTTGGGAGGGGTTTTGAAAGACCTGAGTCACATTGAGGTGACGAGAGAGGAGGTTATGCGACTGCTAGATAATTTAAAAACTGATAAATCACCGGGCCCAGATGGCATACATCCAAGAGTTCTGAAAGAACTCAAGTGTGAACTTGTAGATCTCCTCACAAAAATATGTAATCTGTCATTAAACTCTGCATCTGTTCCTGAGGACTGGAAGGTAGCTAATGTTGTCCCCATCTTTAAAAAAGGTTCCAGGGGAGATCCGGGAAATTACAGGCCAGTCAGCCTGACGTCAATACTGGGTAAGTTGGTGGAAACTATTATCAAAAATAAAATTAGTGGGCACATTGATGACCAAAAGCTGATGAGGAAAACTCAGCATGGGTTCTGTAAGGGAAGATCTTGTCTCACCAATCTGTTAGAGTTCTTTGAGGGAGTGAACAAACAAGTGGACAAGGGAGACCCGATAGATATTGTTTATCTTGACTTCCAGAAAGCTTTTGACAAAGTTCCTCATCAAAGGCTCCTAAGTAAGCTCAGTAGCTATGGGATAAAGGGCCAAGTCCTCTTGTGGATCGAAAACTGGCTAATTAATAGGAAACAGAGAGTGAGTATAAACGGGCACTTCTCACAGTGGAGGGTGGTGAGCAGTGGGGTGCCACAGGGGTCAGTATTGGGTCCAATGCTTTTTAACTTGTTTATTAATGATTTGGAATTGGGATTAAGCAGTGAAGTGGCTAAATTTGCAGATGACACGAAATTGTTCAGGGTGGTGAAAGCCAGAGAGGATTGTGAGGCACTCCAAAGGGATCTGTCGAGGCTAGAAGAGTGGGCATCCATGTGGCAAATGAGGTTCAATGTAGCCAAGTGCAAAGTAATACACATTGGAACCAAAAATCCAAAATATAAATACAAGTTGATGGGGTCTGAACTGGCGGAGACTGACCAAGAGAGAGATCTTGGAGTCATGATAGATAACTCACTAAAAACGTCAGCACAGTGTGCGACTGCCATAAAAAAAGCTAATGCTATGCTAGGGGTTATTAGGAAAGGGATTGAAAACAAATCAGCCGGTATCATAATGCCTCTGTATAAATCGATGGTGAGGCCTCATTTGGAGTACTGTGTACAGTTCTGGTCGCCACACCTTAAAAAAGATATCATAGCACTGGAAAAAGTACAGAGAAGGGCAACTAAAATGATTAAAGGGTTGGAACACTTTCCCTATGAGGAAAGATTGAGGCGCTTGGGGCTCTTTAGCCTGGAGAAAAGACGACTGAGGGGAGACATGATAGAGGTTTACAAGATAATGCACGGGTTAGAGAAGGTAGAGAAAGATGTGTTTTTCTCCCTTTCTCACAATACAAGAACTCGTGGGCACTCTATGAAATTATTGAGCAGTCGGGTTAGAACAGATAGAAGAAAATACTACTTTACACAAAGGGTGATAAACACATGGAATTCGTTGCCACAGGAGGTGGTGGCAGCTACAAGCATTGCCAGCTTCAAGAGGGGACTGGACAAATATATGGAGCAGAGGTCCATCAGTGGCTATTAGCCACAGGAGATAGATGGTATTCTCTTTGTGGGGAGGTGGTGCTCTGTTGTCTTGGTGCTGGAAGGAAGGCAGTGGGAGGGCTTCTGGTGTCCTGGCCTCACTGACAGTCCTTTAGATGGCACTGGATTTCTAGCCACTGTGTGTGACAGAATGTTGGACTGGATGGGCCACTGGCCTGATCCAACATGGCTTTGCTTATGTTCTTATGTTCTTATGTGGCTGATAAGACCAGCGCAAAAGCAGCCTGGGACACTTTGAAAGAGATATATCTGTAGCAGACTGCTGGGTCTGTTATTATCTCTTACCAGGAAGCTGTACCGGATGCAGTTGGCCCGGGGAGGTTGTGTAAAGACTCACATAAACTCCATGGCAGAGTGTTTTCAGAAGCTACTTTTGAGAGGGAAGACTGTCACTGAGCAGGACAAAGTCTTAATCTTACTCTCATCGCTTCCTGATACTTACCTTCCATTAATTGCCGCCCTTGAGTCTCAAGACCTGGCTACATTGTCTTTACAGCATATTACAGGACGTATATTTGAGTTTGCAGAGCGATTGGCAACCAGTGAATCGTCCTTGCTTAAGGCTGGGAACGGAGCCAAGTCTGGGAACGGTTCCAAGAGAACTGATAAGGAAACTCAGCACAGCTGGAGCAGCTCAAGCAATGTTTCCAAGCCGAGTGCAAGTGAAGAGGAGAAGCAGTATGCTTTAACTATTCGTCGGCATTGCTTTGGTTGTGGCTCATTAAACCACCTTCGTAAGTTTTGCCCGGTGTTAAAGGCAAAGAGCAAGAAGAAGAGGGTTCCAGATGAATCTGACAACGTACCCAAGAGCAGGCTTGTGATCTCGAGCCAAGTGTCTCATAATGATTGGTTGCTTGATTCTGGTGCATCACGGCTATTTTGTTGTGATAGAACCTTGCTCCGTGACATTCATCCTTCTGAACTTACTCATGTGAACCTGGCTGACGGCAGTGCAGTGCAAGTTGCAGAAGAAGGAAGCCTTGACTTCGCAGCATTGGGACATGTGTTCCATAATGTATTGTATGTACCCAAACTAGAGTCAAATCTGCTTAGTGTAGCTTGTTTAACACAAGCAGGGTTTACTGTGTCCTTCTCACTAACGTCATGCACCATATCAAAGGGGGATAAAGTGTTAGTGACTGGGAAGTTAAACAATAATGTGTATATGGTTCATAATGTGCCAGCAGGTGCTCAAGTAGTTATGAATAAGAGTCCCCATGATGGGTGTATTCATTTGCTGCACCATAGGCTAGGGCACATGGGGTACAAAGTAATTAACAAAACTTTAGCTTGTCTGGGTACAGAGAAGGTAAAAAGCTGCAACAATTTCCTTGATTGCCAGGTATGCAAATGTGTAAAGGCAAAAGTGTCCCCCGTAGCAAAAGCCAGTACCAGGGTGACCACAAGACCTTTAGAATTGGTTCATATGGATGTTTCTGGTCCTTATCCTGAGAGTTTCACAAAACTAAAATATGCACTCTGTCTAGTGGATGATTATAGTAGATTTGGGTGGATTTATCCTTTGAAGCATAAATCAGAGGTATACCAAACTATTAAACATTGGTGCTGCAGGGTAGAAAAGCAGCTTGGTGAAGAGTTAACTGCTATTCAAACTGACAGAGGTGGTGAATTCATGTCAAAAGAATTCAAACATTGGCTGGAGAACCGAGGTGTTTACCATAGAGTTGCAAATGTTGCCACACCATCTGAGAATGGTGTAGCTGAGAGGAGAAACGGTTTGATTCAACAAGTAATGAATGCTATGTTGGCAGATTCAAATCTGAGCAAGAGGTTCTGGGCAGAAGCAATTTGTGCTGCCTGTTTCATATGCAACCGTGTGTGGTCCAGCTCAATTAACCAAATCCCTTACTTTATGTTGTTTGGGAAAAAGCCTAAAACAGATTTCCTAAGAGTGTTCGGTACAACAGCGTGGGTGAATATTCCTTTATCTCAGAGGAGAAAAGGTGGTCCCAAGTCCAAACGATTGGTATTTTTGGGCTATCAAACGGGCATGAAAGCCTACAGGTTTGCAGATTCGCAACAACAGCTAAGTTTCAGCAAATCAGCTAGCTTTAATGAACATGGAAATTGGGGTAAACTACATGGAAGGGAGGAGCAGAGTCAAATTGTGTTACCCATTACTAACGAGGCTGAAGATGTGCACCAGCCTGAGGCTAGGCAGGAGATAAAGCAAGAGGCAGTTTCTCCAGGTCAAAAAGCCTCTGAACATGCACAAGGTAGTGTACAGCAGCAAGCTGACATACAGCCAACTCGTGTGTCAAGTAGGAGCACTAAAGGCTGTCCTCCTGTTAGGTGTGGTTTTGATGCCAAGGTTACAGCAACTATTAATTGTGTTTACATACCAGAGCCTAAATCATTCCAGGAGATACTGAGTTTTAAAAGTCCTGAGAAAGAGGCTTGGTTGGCCGCAATGCAGTCTGAATATGACTCCTTGGTAGAAAATAAAGTGTTTTCAGTTACAAAATTGCCTGCCAGAAAAAAGACTGTGGGTTGTCGCTGGCTGTACAAGGTTAAACAGCTTCCAGATGGTAGTTATCAAAGGAAGGCCAGATTAGTGGCCAAAGGTTTTTCTCAAATCCAAGGTGCAGATTTTGATGAAGTGTTTGCGCCCACGGTGAGGGCAGAGTCCTTACGTTTAGCATTGTGTAAAGCAAGTCTGCAAAATCTTGATGTACATCATTTTGATTTCCAAACTGCTTACCTTAATGCAGATCTGGATCAAGTATTATTTATGGATCAGATTGAGGGGTTTGAACCACGAAACAAAACACTGGTGTTGCAGTTGCACAAATCAATTTATGGTTTGAAACAAAGTGCATTATGTTGGTACAAGTGTATAAGCACTAAGTTGTCCAGCATAGGGTTTACTGCTGGGATTGCTGATCAGTGTGTGTTCAGCAAACAAGGAGAAAGTTCACAAGAATTTATAGTTTTGTTTGTGGATGATCTATTGTACCTCTGTGAGAATGGCAAAGCATTGAACAAGTTCAAAGATGAACTAAGTTGTCAATTTAAGATTAAATATCTAGGTCCCATCAAGCATTATTTGGGTTTGGATGTGACAAAGAATCCTGAAGGGTGTTATGAGTTATGCCAACAGCAGAAAATAATGAAGTTGTTGGAACAATATGGCATGACAGATGCCAAACCTGTGAGTACACCCATGACTACTGGATACCTTAAAGAGCCTGAGGACCAAGAGTTACTTTACTTAGCATGCTGGAGTAGACCTGATGTGTTTTTGGCAGTGCACTGGTTATGTCAACAAAGTGCTAACCCTTGTAACAGGGATTGGGTGGCTGCCAAGCGAGTACTTAGATACCTAAAAGCCATTGCTGATTATAAGTTGTATTGTGATAATTCAGCTGCTGTACAAATTGCAAGCGAGCAAGGAATAAAAGCTTGCAGCAGACATATTCTAATCAGGTATCAGACGGTTCAGCAAGCTGTGGGTGACAAGTTTGTAACCCTAGAACATTGTAACACAGATGAGAACATTGCTGATGCATTTACCAAGAGTTTATGTGTTGAAAAGTTTCAATATTACAGGAGTTGCCTGGGAGTCACTTCTGTAAACAAGGAGGAGTGTTGAGACTGTTTACTGTCAGTGACAGCTGGCTAGATCAGAATGATCTAGTCTGACAGGTAGTAAGTCACATGACTGCATGTCATGTGATACACTGGGATAATTAGACTCAGTCATGGTGAGTCAGCAACTATTCCTTGATTGGTTAATTGGTGTAATCTGTGTAATCTCCTGTAATTAAGCAATGTGTACTTAAGGGGTGTAATACTGTTATGTGGTGCCCTCTGTTGGTTACACAAGTCTGGCAGAGCCTTATGTCAGTCAGTCTTGTGAGTGCTTGTATTATAGTCACTATAAATAAACTTCATACACTTTTCATAGTGTGTGTGTGTGTGCCTCTATAGCGGCAGTTTCCTGCAACCCGGCATTGCTGTCCACACCAAGGAAGACGTCCTTGACAACTTGATGGTTTCAAAAGAGTAGTTCTCAATTCTTAAAGTTACTTTACTTAAACCCAGTCACATAGATCTTCTCTCAGGCTTCACACACAGTTTGCCTGCTTTCTCCTGACTGAATGTTCTTTCACAAACGTACAGTTCAGGATTCAACACAGGTTATATTTCTCTCAGATAACATACACAAGCTCAGGCTGCACACAGCTTGCCTACTTTTGATATTAATTTCTCTCTCGATTACAAGTAAGACCTTTTCTCAGGCACACACACAGTTTGCCTGTTTTTACCTTTCACAAACACACAGTTCAGGTTTCCACATAGGTTATATTTCTCTCAGAACTGCTTAAAAATACTCAACTCAGGCTGTACACAGCTTGCCTGCTAATACCAGACTCAGTATTTTTCTCAGAAATGCTTAAACATGCTAAGGCTGCACACAGCTTGCCTCTCTTGCCACGAGTCTTTCTCTCCACTCTCAGTCTAAAACTGCATTCACTCCGCCCACACTCTGTTATCAACCAATCATATCACTCACTCATCCCTCTCTTTCACCCCATTCTTCATCTATACCACACCAAGCATTTAAAGACACATACACACATTTACTTGAAATCATTACAGCAAGTCATATGAGATCCAAGGCCTCAGGGCGCCCATAGGTGTGACAGTTCATTCCACCACGGCAGCATCTGCATCTGCTGCTTTTTCTAACAGGGCTCCTGTAGAGGAAATACGTAGAGCGGCAACTTGGTCGTCCTTTAACATTGTTGTAAGGCACTATAGAATTGATCAACAGAATTCTGTAGAGGCTGCATTTGGGAGAAGGGTACTCCAAGGGGTGTTGGAACAGTAAATTAAGTTTTTCCCCACCCGAACTGTGCTTAGTTACATAACCAGTCTGGATGCCTTCCCGTACTGAAGGAGAATGAAACATTGGAAAGAACTTACCTGAAGGTTTCTTCTCTTCAGTGTGGTGAAGGCATCCAATTCTCCCACCCAGTTTTCAGGTTGCTATTGTTACAGTTATATTATATTACAGTTAGGTTATATCTATGTCGCTATTTGTTTTTTGGATGTTATCAGTTTGAATATAGATAGATAGATAGATAGATAGATAGATAGATAGATAGATAGATAGATAGATAGATAGATAGATAGATATTAATATAATAAAAGGTTGAATTAACATCCTGAGCTAGGCTATTTTATATCTGGAGGGAAGCAGGCACACAATCCCAGAAGGCATACACATAAAAATTTGCATAGCCCCGCCTGAAGTGAGAGGAGGTGTGACCTAACCAGTTTGAATGCCTTTGCCTCACTGAAGAGAAGAAACCTTCAGGCAAGTTCTTTCCAATGTTTCATTTTTTTAATTGTTTGCCAGCTTGAGGGCTTTTTTCACCATTGTCCTTCACGTATATTTATTCACATACAATATTTATTTACAGGACTCAGTCATGTTTCTCATTGTTATTTTTAGATACAGTTGATAAAAATTTTATTCATCAGGGGCACCTATTTTGCTATCTCTTCTTTTTAAGATGGTAGGAGGACATTACACTGCTTAGATTCCATGAATGTCTGTGAAATTCTACTGAGGATAGCATGTGAATATTGCATGCTCGGAATGTATACTCAGTATTATGTGAGTAAGTGCCATCAGTCACAACAGGCTTATGGCAACTCCAGCAAGGGTCTTTCAAGGCAAGTGAGAAGCAGTGGTTGCCCACTGCTTAGCTTCCAATCGGACTATTCCATGCTGCCAATCAGACTATTCCATGCTGCCTTCCCTCCATGCTTAGTATTGCATGCTCAGAATGACCCAATGCCTTTAAAACCAAATTTTAGGGATAGTCTTTGTGGAGAAAGTAGCAATATCAAACTATACAGGTCAAATTCAGCCTTTCTGACAAGTCTAGGGAAGAGTGCCCCAGTCACATGAAGCAGCCTTATTCTGATTCAGACCATTGGTCCATCAGGTATTGTCTGCTAAACTGGTAGCAGCTCTCCAGGCTTTCAGGTGTAAGTCTACATCACATACTATCTGATCCTTTTAGCTGAAGATGCCAGAGATTGAACCTAGGACTTTCTGCATGCCAGGCAAATGTTCTACCACTGAGCCACAGCCAAATCAGTGTGCATCTCCAGCAACATAAACTCATCAAGATCAACAAATGGACTAGACAAATATGAACTTTTCATATGACCATACATAGCACAGCAAGCTAAGTGCCAGGCAGAGAGTTGTTGAGATGGGACTTGTCAATCAAGATGCCACAACAGAAAAGGCCCTATGTTTAGTAGCCATCCACTTTACTTTTGAAGGAGGGAGCAAACAAAACCCTCAGAAGATTCCATCTGAAGGACAGGTATGTATGGGAACAGGTGCTCTTTAAATACACCCATCCCAAACTTCTTATAGCCTTTAAGGTAAGAACCAACATGTTATATTGTGCCTAGCAATGGACTGGTAGACTTTGCAGTCCTTTGAAAAGTAGTGTGATGTATTTCAGGCCAGCTAGCAAATAGAGGTGTGCACAGGAAAAAATTTGGTAAATTGGTATTCCCAAATACCTAATTTATTCTCTAGTTCGATTCAGTATTACAGAGCAAGTTCGGTAAAATTTGGCCATTGTTTCCTATTGGAAACTCAATTCAGGGTTATTTATTTATTTATTTACATCATTTATAGTTCGCCTTTCTCATGGAGACTCAAGGTAGATTACACATTGTGAGATTAGTACAGTCAATATCAAGAACATTTCCATGAACAATACCATAGGGTTAATAGACATAACATTAGCAGGAATCCAATACAACATAGTGGTAAAGACTGTGGTTCCAAACTCATTAGGAGTTCTCTTCTGAGGTCTCTTCCCTACAATACAGCCCTCCTATTTGAGTAAAAAAGTCTTTTTTAATAATTTGGTTTTGCATCATTCACAGAAAGCCAGGACTGGGAGCTCTCCTGACCTCCTCAGGCAGGCCATTCCACAGGGTAGGGGCCACCACAGAGAAAGCCCATGTACGGGCTGCTGTTGATTTTGCTGATGTGCAGGGTGGCACCTGCAGGAGACCCTGTTTGATGAGCGAAGCTGCTGTGGAGGCATGGAGGGGGAGGCAGTCCCATAAGTATGGATGTTATGCACAAACTTTGTGCCTTTGTGGTATCTCTCTTTCTCTTAGCCAAACCACAATGAAAAAAGACACTCCCGGAGTCCTGTTGAATTGAAGCAAAATAGATTGTTTAATTTAAACAATGGAGGAGCAATTTTACACAGGAGTAGATGGTCTCCTTGTGTCCAAAGCTCATCAAAACTACAATAGAAGCGCAAAGCAATTAATACCCTCAGGTTAATTATAATAATATTACAATATTCTAATATTTGTTATTTTATTGGCTCATAGTCTTTGACACAGGTGTCTAGGGTTAGTTTGATTGGAAGACACAAAGCTAGGTCAGCTACCTACTTGGGGAAATTCCAAAATGTGCAGCTCCTTATCTTGTCCTTCTGCCTGTTCCCTTAGGAAGGACACCTTCTGCCTCCTCCTTGCCCATCTCCCTTTTGCTGTTGCCTTCACCGGCGCCATGAAGTCTCATCTTGGCAGCCTTGGGGCCTTCAGATAACTGAGGTCCGTAGGCAGGAAGGATTGTTCCCCCACTTCTGCACTCTCTCCCTTTTGCAGCCTTGAGAGAGATAATGCCACAGGTGGCTGACCCAGCTTGCTGCATTAATCAGTTTTTACAAAAAGCTCTCTTGTATTGATTCCTATTGGAATCTTATAGGATAATATAACATCTGTGTAATATTTCTACAGGTGCATCTCTACAAGCAGTATATTGTTTAGTCCTCAGTTCTTACAGAGTTTCAGCGTACATTCTTCTTTGGTCTTCTTGTTTCAAGTGTCATATTCCTACAGGTTGCATTACAAATACTACATTGGCTCCTGAGCATAGAAAAAGTGCAAGGCATGTAATACTGAAAGGCACAGAAGTGGTATATAAAATCCCTTTCTTCAAATTCATATTCCTCATGGAGACCCAAGGCTGTGAAGAGCTTTGTAAGTGATAATCAATACTTTGAACTGAGCACAGTAACTGATTGGTAGCCAATGGAGTGGCTACAGGATGGGAGTGATATTCATGCTCCTACTCGCTCCTGGTAACAGTTGAGCCACAACATTTTTCCAGTGCCTGGAGGTAGTCAGAGTCAGGTTCGCCAGCTGCCTCTTCCTCAGAAGAGTCCTCTGCATCTCTTTGCTCTACTAGGCTGGTCTGGCCCATGCACAGCCAAAGCACACAAAACGAAGGCTGCTTTGAGGCAAGCCTGCCTATTTAACTCCTTGCAGGACAGTTTTAAAAAGGCACTCTCCTTCTAGAAAATCCCATTGGCCAGAGAAGGACAGCTCCTTCAAGGATTGGCCACTAATTCCCCCTCTTTTTCTCCTCCCTTCTGTCTCTGCCTCACTCCCTCTTCCCTTCTCCCCCCTCTCATCTGGTAAAAAAGGCAGGAAAGTGTTTCTTTGCTGCTCCTTAGCAAAGGAACAGCCCAGCTGCTATTTCCAGTTTACCGAATTAACCCAAATTAATTTGGTAAGCTTGGGTTCGCTTTTGAGTTTGGAAAATTTTACCAAATTAGGCAAAATTCAGTATTTTTAAAGGAATACCAAACCCAAATTGCACATCCCTACTAGCAATGCTGTGATTGCATTTTAAACTAACTGAAGTTTCTGAGCAGCTTTCAAAGACTCTCCCACACAGAATGCATTGCAGTAATCTACCTTTCAGATGTAGTGTAAATAATAGGGGCAATTTTTTTGATCTGTCAACTTATTGAGGAGGGCTTCATTTAGCAAGGGACCTAACAAATGTATCAGTTCCCCTGGTCTTTGGTTCCTCAGGTTGAATTAAGGTTTAAACACTGAAATGTTTCACTCATTTTCAGAAAGGGCCATAGTGGCCAAAATGTGGCATATGACTTTTACAATAGACAATTTCTTAAAAATCTAATCTTATCCACTTTCAGACACTGGTATTCTGATTTCTGCTTCCCACTCTCAATTCCATATTTAAGTCCCTCTTCATTTTTAAAAATCTGTGCATGTGCACACACACGCGTGCGCACACACATGTATGAATGTGTGTGTGTCATTTCGGCTACCATTAGTAACAATTACCTAAATCCCACAATCCCAGGAATCACATTAAGATCTCTTTATTACTGTATTGTGTCACACAGGACTATGGATACTGTTAAGAACAGCATAAATTTCATTCACATGCCTCAGCTTTTAGAGAAAAAGTAATTGGAATCAGGGCTACTGTATGCCCTGCCGATGCATTCTTAATGGTCTCTCCAGTGGTGTAAGAGATGCAGAAAGAGGACACCTGTACAGAAAATATCATACTGTTTACCTGTTATGCATAATAACATATATAGTCCTCAATTTGCTTCTTGTAAAAAACTCCATTCAGACTCCTGGACCTATATGCATTTATTTTAAATATCCATTCATCTGATCAAGATCACAGGCTTTTGTTACCCACCTTTTTCCCTCCATGCGAGAAAAAATTGAGCTTACAATTTTTAAAGTAAATAATCTCATCTTTTCTCATCAGAAGCTACTTCTCCAAAAGTATTTCACAAAAATCATGACCGCTCTCACCACTGGTAGAAGAGCCTTCTGACAGCAGAAGATAACTTTAGATCCAACACATCAAACTAGAGAGCTAGAAGCCCCAACTGGAATAACTGTGCCATAGACTTCCTGGATAGACCAGGAGTGCCTGGTCTTGTCAGATCTCGGAAGCTAAGCAGGGTTGGCCTTGGTTAGCATTTGGATAGGACACCTCCAAAGGAGACCAAGGTTGCAGAGGCAGGCAATGGCAAACCACCTCTGTTAGTCTGTTGCAATGAAAACCTCATCAGGGGTCACCATAAGTCAACTATGACTTGAAGGCAGGACTTCTTTTCAGATTTCCCAATAACAAAAGCTTTCTTGCTACAAATTAGAATGGTGAATGGCCTATAATATGTGTAGTGTAGTGGTTAGAGTGTTGGATCTAGGAGACAGAGATTTTATTACCATTCTGTCCTGGAAGTTTGCTGGGTGCCATTGGGACAGTCACCTATACTGTCAGCCCAACTACCTTACAGAGTTGTCATGATAAGACTAAAACAGAGAAAAGGAAAATGATGCAAGCTGATTTGTGTCCCCATTGGGGAGAGAAGATGGGGTATAAAGTAAAGTAAATATATGAAGAAATATACAAAACTAGTAAACAAAGCTTGCATTCTGATAATGCAATGCCAGCTGTGGATATACTTGTTCTAGATCATTCAAAGCTGAATATTAATGCAGCATTACAGGTATCCTATAAAATATGTTTGGGAGCATGTAATGGCCAACAAGAGGAGAAAAAAATTCCAAAATTCAAGCTTTCAAGCACTTCATTTCCAAGCACACCCAGAACCACACATTCTGGGATTGGCTGCAGTAACCATGGGAACCAGAGAATATTTGACATGGGAATGTAAATTGCAAGAGACCTTAGTTTAGCCTTCTGAGCCAGCATGACAGTAAAAGTAGAGTGACCAGAAATGAGATTAAGAGAGCATTTGGAAATTGACACTGAGGGAGTGCTTGTGTTAGGACCTCTGAAGGTCTCTACAACTGTTAATTGACTGGTAATGCCTAAAAGCTTTCAGCAAACCCCAGCAACTATGTAGAGACTGGCTTGCATTGGTTTAGCTGGGGAAATGGAGGCAAAATTGCCTACTGCGCTGAAAATGGTAGGATGAGTATATGAAGGGAAGGTTTGTGAATGTGTGAAATTATTGTAACAAATTTCACGTCGGCTTGTCTCAAAACAACCTGCCATGCTTTCTTTTCTTTTCTGCTCTGCCTACCTACTTCCTCTGAAGAGATAACTGAGCAATCCCCTGCCCCATGAGCTGAAGTTTCCAGTGTGGTGGGAGAGCGGAGATAAGGCCCCTGTGCTAGAAATACAGAGGGAAATCCCCATAATCTTTGTGCAGGGATTTTCTGTGAGATGGGGACAAAATATGCTGTGCTTGTTGTGTGTGAACATTAACAAAATCAATCTGCTCAGTGGAATGTTGTGGTTTTTTATTAGTATATGTTTTTGTCTGTACTGGAAATTCCTTCTCCAAATGGAACTTCCATAACCCAGTATTTCTGTTCTGTGTGTGGCTTGGCTTGTTTCATGTTTAAGGAGAGATGTGTCTTCAGACTTTATTTCAGACTCAAGGACTTAGATCTTACAACTTGCTTGTGCTAAGTAATGAGTTTTGTTTTGGTGAAAGGATTTTTTTTTCTGATGGAGAAAGTTTCCTCTTTCTCCCAGGCAAGTCTTATCAATTTAGCAAAAGGGAATCATAGAATCACCTAGGGTGGTTCCTGTGACTCCCAGAGTTCCTTTAAACAGGAAACAGAGACTTGTAGCAAAGTGGTCAACAGTTTGTATCTGGAGTGCCTTGATTATGCCACTTTTGTGGGTGTCTTATTTCTCTTTCCCCTGACCTTTCAAATGGCCATGTTTATGTGTTGGTTTTGATCCGACCTAGCCACATCTGCTTGTTCCTTGCTTGTCAGGACTCTGGACCATGCAGGGTCTGCACTGCTTGTATCTGGATTCCCACACTTCAGCCCCTTCTTCACATGCAGCATGATCACAATCCTGATCAGCCTCCCCTCCCAGTGCTGGGATTGAGGGGAACCTGCAACTTACATCTGATCGACAGATGGAGGGAGGAATCCCAGCAACATAAAGAGTAAATCAGGCTTCTGTTATTCAGGTCATAAGCTGTCCAAATACAGTTATACTGCCCAGACTCTGAATTTCCCCTTGACATGCACAAACGAGCAAACCCCAAGCACACGTGTGTGTGTTAATTTTGTAGCACACTCTCAGAGTCTTTACACAAGACAGCTGACACATGAAGAACATGTATCAGGAGATGCAATGGTAGCTGGGTGCAGGGGCCTCTCCAGGTCTAAGCCTTGCTCTGGAAGGCAGCTTCAGCCCATTTCTATTCCTCGCTGCCCTCTGGTTACCCTCTGGTTGCGATCCCACACAGTTTTAGACTGGAGAGGTGAAACTGACAGAATCTTGAGGGAGGCGAAATGAAATTGAGAAACCCTCTGAGTAGCGATCTCTGCCAGCTCTAGCTTTTAAAACTTTTAAAACTATGCTTCCCAGCAAATATTGCATCTCCCTACACTTGATGAGCAAGCGCCAAGGCATCTCGTGTAGAGAGACTCTCAATCATGAGAAATTCAGATACATAAACCTTGGCATCTGAAAAAGCAAATGCCAGCCTTCTCTTTAAACACATTCATTTCCATACTATACATTTTATGTTGCTCTTATCTTTTCTCACCAAGCCTGGCTATATTTTTGTTTTGTTTTCTCTCGCGCTATATGTTTATAGAAAATGTGCTTTCTAGGGCTCAGATCTTGGAGAAGCATTTTGTAAACTTAAAATTGTCAGTGTTTTAATACAGCTGATTTATGGGTTTACTCTTTCAGGACGCAGCATTATTTCATGTTTCAATTAAGCATGTTGGATTTTTTTTCCAGGCTGACATTTGCTCACTTGGATTTTTTAATTACTTCCAATTTAATTTCTTGAAATCTAATATCCTTTCCAAGACTGTACTTTTTTAAAATTATACCATAATAAAGTCATGTTTATGTAAGTGAGTATGATTGAATAAAACTACCTTCCAGTCACTGAACAATTATATTCCATCAAGAAATACAGAGTCTACTTATTGTATTGATGCAAAAAAATTCCTTTTTCTCAGAGAGTGTGATTAATGAATGGTAGAATTTTGAAAATTATTCCTGTAGTCCTGCCTGCATCAAATGATAAAACTCCTTAATGTGCAGCGTTTGACTACAGATAGAAAAATCTATAGGACTCTCTCCTTCCACTATGCTATCTTAGAAAAGCTAGATTATTATATTACATTTGTTATCTTCAGTACTGCAGGGTGAGCTTATAAAAATCCAGCCGCCTCCTTGCTCTATAAATCAAAAGTAATGGTCAGATAACAACAAAAAATATATTTGGGTTCAAGAACATTCATTATTTGGGATAGAGGAGGTTAGGATAAAGTTGTGAGAGACGCCAACAAAGATCTAGTAGGCTGAAAAACATATACTCATAAACAGCACAATCCTGAAGAGGGGTGGGGCGGTGAAAGCACTTAGGGAGCCAACTAGCCCTAATGCTGACAGGCCACTGGCATAAACCACTGAACCAGCTTGGGAGTGGGCTGGCTGGGTAGTGTGCCAAGAGTTAATCGGCTCCCTAAGCCAAGAATGTACCCCCCTTAAGTGGCAGAAAGTTATGCCATGAAAAAAGATGGTGTAGTGCAAAGGTGTGCATGCAAATGGAAAGTCAACTGCTTCCCCACCCACATGGCCCTGCTCAGCCCAAAGAAGCACAGGAGGCTGACTGCAGTACCCTCTCCAGCACTCAATCATGCTGCCCACTCCCACCCTACTCCTGCTGGGATGCCCTAAAACTTACTGGGTAGAGCATGTGGCATGGGACTCTGTCTCAGAGTTACCTACAGTACAGACTAAAAGCACAGGAAAGCATAGAGTGAGACTCAACAACACCATTTGAGTTCTTAGCACTAACACCCCAGGAGGTATGGCTAACATTTCTCACTGTAGTCCCCTAACAGGGACCTCATCTCTGGAGGTTCTGTTCAAGGAGTATAAGGATGCACTAACAGGTAAGCAAGAGCTGGGAATCTGGCTGCTCTGCCATGGCCATCTACATCCATCTCCCCATTCCCCTCAGACAAGCCTAAGCACCACTCGCTAAAAAGGTCTCACTCGAATCATTACTCCCTTTTACAAAATCCTCGTTATTAGTAGAGTTTCTTTTAATTCTTAAAAACTGACCAGTAGGGATATTTCTTCTTAAAGGGCTGGGATGGAAAGATGAAAGATGCAAAACTTGGGACAAGTTACTTACCTGTACAGTACAGTAACATTGTATTTCAGAAGATCCTTGTATCAAATAGGGATTATGTATCCAGTGGTGTTTTATAATGTGGTATTCTCTGTAGTAAAGTAATTATTATTATTGTAAGGACCCAATATTTTGTAATTCAAATTCTATTTATTCTGTTTATTGTATTTATAATATTTATTGCACATATATAGCACTTAGCACTTTTGCACTTCTTGAATTTAAAAATAATTACAAAAATAAACAAAATAATATATTTTGCAGATTAGTTCCCTTCCCCTTTAACTGTTAACCTTGCAGATTAGTTCCCTTCCCCTTTAACTATTTAGTTACTGGACTATCCCCTTGGTTTGCTCTCTGCTATGTGGCTGGTGCCAAGGCTGTACTTTTTGCCATTGCTGTGCATGCCTCTTTTTTTCCTTCAAGCAGGTAGAAAATCAAAAGGGAGGCCTGGATCCATGACCATTATACTTCCTATTCCTGCACTCAGACTGCAGTTACAACCTGGTTTCTGGAGCATCCTCCCTCAGGCTGCTGTTCAGTCTGGGATGTTGCCTTACTGATGAGCTTACCACACTAGGGTGGCTCAGCCTATCTCCAAATGGCCCTTGGAGCTGCATGCACAGGTGCCATACAGGACAGAAGAAGTTGGCAACCTGAGTCCCCAGGCCCCTTCATGATTTGCTGTTGAATAAAATTTGAGCTGTTCCATGACTGTCTCTCTGTCCGTTTGTGAGCAAATGACTATAGCGCCATGCTCTTCCTTGCCCCACCTCCTCCTCCCCATCTGTGACTTTTCCTTACGGCTGCCACTTCACAGGGCCAAGAGGGTGGGCGCCAACTTCACAGGGCTGAGTGGGAGTGGAGGGTGGAAATGGAGGATCCCTCATCCCCAGTGGTGTAGGGTTCCCAAGTGCCTGCTGGTGGTGGGCAAACTCGCAGGGATTTGCCCCCTTGTCCGCCTATCACCCAACAATCAGTGGGAGGGTACACACTCCAGAAGTGACATCATCACATCTGCTCCAGGCTGAATCAGGCCGCTGTGGAGCACAGGAGCATGATGGGCCTTGAAGTGCTCCTGCATAATCGTGCCATGCCAAATGGAAGCACACCCAAGGATGTGCATTCCCCCACCTTTTCCCCCACCAGCCAGGTAAGTGGGATGGGGGAGTGGAGGGTGAGAGCAGGGGATCACTCACCCCCAGTTGGGTTGGGTTCCCAGGAGCCTACCGTTGGTGGGCAAACTCCTGGGGAATTGCTCCTCATCCACCGATCACCTAGTGATCAGCAGGAGGGAGCACACTCTGGAAATGACATTATCACACCGACTCCGGGCCAAATTGGGCCACTATGGAGCACAGGAGCGCTGTCAGGGTGGCATGATGGGCCTTGGAGAGCTCCTGCAGAAGCATGCCACACTGCCTGGAAGCACACCCCAGGAGCCATGTTCCCTCACCTTTTCTCCCACCAGCCAGGTAAGCGGGGGTGGAGGGTGGGCACAGGGGATCACCCATCCCCAGTGGGGTAGGGTTCCCAGGTGCCTGCTGGTGGTGGGCAAACTCTCAGGGATTTGCCCCCTTGTCCACCGATCACCCAGCAATCAGAGGGACAGGGTATGCTCCCAGAGGTTGCCTGCCACCGACAGACACCTCAGGAGTGCATGCCATGTGTGGACTCCCAACTGGCACGGCACTGTCACTTCCGGAAGTGGTGTTGCACTGCCTATGGGAGCATTTTCACGCTTCATTGGGAGCCAATTTGGGCCCTGAATGGGCTGAATCAGCCCCGTGCAGAGCACAGGTGCGTTCGTGAGGCCAGTGTGGTGATGTCACTTCCAACTCTGGGGCATGCATGTGCTTTGCATGCACGCAAAAGAACACCTTGTGCTCTGCACAAGGTAAGTGCCAGGTACTCCGCCCTCCAAACAGGAGGTGAGGGGTACCTGACAACCCTACAGTTGGGGCCTGGCAACCCTACCTATAGGCCACAAGTAAGCCTGAGTAAATTTACAGTAGGCCTTGTTACCAATTCCCCTGCAGGCTTACATTTCCCAAGATATTTCCCAGTTTTGGCTAGCACTGGGGGAAATTGGAGGGGAAAGGAAGGCCAATCACCATCAAGGAGGCCAGACCATGGAAGACATAACAAAGGCCCCCTTCTTATGGGGGAGTGTGTTCTTCTCTCAGGAGCTGCAAGGCAGAGAAGCACATATCAGCAGAGGAGAATCCTCACCCTGGGCAGGTAGGTGAGACCCAGGAAGGGCCAGGTATTGCAAGGACCATGTTAGCAGACTTTTATTGTTTATGGCACTAAATCCAATCAAGTTGCGGTCACTCCACATTCCAGGGCAGCATTCCTTGCATGCCTGGTTCTCCCGGGTGGGATGTAGCAACTGTTAGAGGTCCTCTGGTGGCCATACAGTAGCCATTTTAAACTCCAGAGGCTTGTACACTTTTAATATTACACACAGCTATATGAAAACTGCTGTACAACTGGCAAAGGCCGAGCTGACTGCTTACAATTCCTCCTTGTACTTCAGCAGGGATACTTGTAGAGAGCTCCCTGCTTCTTTATAAGCAACTTTGGATGAATGTCAACAGATATACATCTGTTGGGTAGGCGGTCCTCATGGTCTCATACTTTGAGAGCTTCACAACCATCATCTTCAGTAAGTGAGTTTGCTACTTTCCAAATACAAGACTTTACAGAAGCCATGAAGATAAAAACAAGGTTGCACTTACTTGCAACCAGGGCCAGCTCCAGCATCGCCGGCACCTGAGGCAGCTTAATGCTGGCCGCCCTGGCCGCTGGCTGTGCCTGGCCCATAGAGCAACTGAATGGGAGGCTGCCCACTCAGCTGCCCCATGCTGCCACCGCCAGCATGTGCTCTTGGCCGCCGGCGGCAGCAGCAACTCTGTGGCACACGCCCCTGCCCCTGGGCCGGCGCCTCACTGGCCTCAGTGGGCGGGCCGGCCCTGCTTGCAACAGTTGTTCATTGTGTGGTTTTCTGTATAGACTCACAGCCCTTCCCTCCTGCCCCTCTATGAACTCTCTGGAACCTTCGTTTCTGGGGGGAACTCTGGTAGTGGCGTGGAAAGAACTGAGGGAATGACACTTCTTCTCCTGATCATTTGATGGTTTTGGTGGGAAGGTCCAAGGGGAGGAGAGGTGCTCCTAGTCTAGAAAGCTCAGGAAAAAAATTCTGCAGCTGGCCCAGACATACACATTCCCATTGTGTGCCTGCACAGAAGACTACTCAATGAACAACTGTTAAAGGTAAGTGCAACCCTGTTTTGTTTGTTGCCTATTATATTCTTATGGAAAGCATGTTCTTATGCAAGGTGAAAATGATCCTATAAAATAATTATTCCATATGCTTATATTATTGCATGGAAATAATTTTGTATTTGTACTCAGTATTGCTGAGCCCCCACTCCAAGGAACTCCCATTAGTGAAGATTTAGAAGTTACATTCTCATCCCTAACTACTTTGTTTTCAAATGGATAATTATCTGAAGAACTGCATGAGGGGGATGTTGCTTGCACTTAGTAATAAAATTGCCAAAATATATACACATGACAGTAACACTATGCAAAGGATAAACTTAGAAGCAGATGGTTTGGAATCAGAAGATTCAGCATTGTCTGTTTATGAAGGAGTTGGGCCTGAGGCCACTGGTGAAATGAGATAGTTAATGTCATCCTGTTCCCTGATGGTCAACATTTTGCATCAATACGATACATAATTCAGCACAATTGACGTCTGCTCCACTAATTGGGGACTGATATATTATTGACTCTAAATTGCCTTTCCCTTCTGGAAGAGATGGTCCCTTCAGGGCCAGATTTATGCTTAATGATGGGGCACCTCTTACTGTGAGGGAATTTGCACTGAACCTGGACTGTGCTGTTGCTACAGTACTGTGGAGATAAATACACAGGACTGCAGTGACCCTATCAAGGAAAGCTCTCAGTGAAATTGCCATTGACAAAGTCTCTAATTTTTTTTCTTTATTACAGTTTGTGGCAAGAAATAGAATGCTTTTCCATTATTGCCTTTTGCATGCACAGTACCAGATGGACTGGCGGCATTATTGACTGGCCTTTTTTGTGACTCCAGTAAGTGAAGAACAAAAATTAGGCTGTCAGAATTTTTTGTATTTTTCATTTCTGATAAATGCCTCCTACTTTCTTGCTGATTATATATATATATATATATATATATATATATATATATAGGCCAGTTTACTACTACTCAGGCAGAAATGGAAGTGTGGAATCTGGATTATGATGAGTGCCCAGGGACAAGACCAGATGTTAATTCCAATATAACATTACACATGGGTTTTAAAAGCATCTCTTATAAAAAGTGCAGATGAGACATACAATAATTCAGAATGTCAAATTTGTCTATTCATAATTTCAAACCAATAATAATTATTTGCAATATCTTATGTTTCCTGGAAATGTCAGGCTGTGATATAGCAGCCTTATCTGTCATTTCTGTCCCTGACCCCAGAAAAACCTGAGGTGAATCTGTGAACTTACTATCAAATAATGTACTCTGGAACAAAGAACCCTGGTTTCCTGGAAAGAACCTCCAAATAATTTTTGCTTCGAGGGAATTGCATTTGAGCCAGCACATTTCTAGCTGTAGGGAAGAGAGATATACTTAACCACTAGGAAGAAATCTTTTTGAAAGGCCATGGTCAGGGCAGTGGGGGCGAGGGGTATCATTGGTGCTTAGTAACTTATCTTTATGCATGTTTTACATGAGTAGAATGTTGTTTGTGGGTTAGCCTTCCCAGTAAAGACAGGACACAACCATCTTCCAAGTAACCTTAAGAACATAAGAACAGTCTGCTAGATCAGACCAGTGGTTCATCTAGTCCAACATCCTATATCACAGAACAGCCAACCGGTTGCCCTGGAGGGCCAACAAGCAAGGCATAGAGGCCAAGGCCTTCCCCGGCTGTTGCCTCCCAGCACTGGTATTGGGCTGAGTTGTCACCAATATGGAAATGAAACTCAGTTCTGTCTCACACTAGCAGATCCCAGGGAGGCTGTGGAAATTATGAACAAGTGCTTGGAGGCAATTTTGGAATGGATGAGAGCTTGGAATTTTGGAATGGATTAAGCTGAAATGTAATCCTGAAAAAAATGAAGTGCTACTGGTAGGTGGAAGGTCTAACCAAGAAAATGGGGTTTCTCCTGTTCTAGATGGGTTTTCACTTCCCTTAAAACAATAGTCCCAGGCCCTTTTGCTGGATAAACAGTTGCCAGGGATGCTTTTCAACAGATTCAGCTGGTGAGCCATTTGCCTTCCTAGAAAGGCCACTGTAGTTCATGCCCTAGTAACATCTAGATTAAATTACTGCAATGCACTTTACATCATGAACCTTTGAAGACTGTCCAGAAGCTACAGTTGGGACAGAATGCTACAGCCAGAATGGTGACTGGAGTGGGTTGTCAGAAGGACCATATTTCACTCTAGCCTTGTTCCATCTAATTTGTATTGTGATAGGTGATGCAGCATGCCTTGTACATTGGGGGGCACTAGATGTCTCTTTGTGTATATGTGTTACTCTCTTGATAAGTAAGCTGTTTCTCTTTATCTAAGGTGGGAAGCTTTTCGACTCCTCCTCCTCCTCTCTCTCTGTTTCTTTTGGGAGATTCCTCTGTCTTGCCTCATGGTCATGGCCTTCCAAAGGTAAGGATGTATTTTTCAAACCTCCTACCAATGAAGGCCTCATCCACACATCTGCATTCAGCCTCAGTGCTGAACTAATCAGTTGTGGTTTAGGAGAATCATAGAATCGTAGGGTTGAAAGGGACCTCTAGGGTCATCTAGTCCAACCCTGTAGTGCTTTAGCCTAGGACTCTTTCTTTCTACTTCAAGATATTCCTGTGAATGGAATCTATCTCAATAACCTGTACATTCTATCTTCTACAGTTTGGGAACAATTCTCTAGTTTTTTTATAGAGGTCATTTAATTTTCTGAAGATTAATTACTGCACATTGGAGAAAAATACTTTTGACTGCGTAACAATGCTACCAAATGAAATATAACTATTTCTAATAATTAGATTGGGGGAAAGTTTAGAAGTGATCTAAAAGGAAAGATGGGGTATAAATATTTTAATAAACAAACTTTGCTCAGTAGAATGGTAGGACAGGGGTCGGATCCACCCCAGTGAGTAAGGCAGTAAGTGGACCTGGCAGTATGGCTGATCAGATGAGCTGGAGGCTGTAAATGTCCATCAACAGGAATAGTGATTGGTGAGGATGACTGAATGCAGCAGCATGCAAGCATATTGTTGATGAATAGTGTCATCAACACTGCTGTCCTGATGCTGAACTGTTGTTCTGAACCAATGTTTCATGCTATAACTTCATGTCATATTGCCAATGCCATAACTGCTTGATACTGACCTGTTGTTCTGAAGCAATGTTTCATGCTATAACTTGATGTCATATTGCCAATGCCATAACTGGTTTGCTTTCACAGTCTTATTGAAGTTGTAGGTGTCTTATCTAACAGACTGTAGAAGCTCTCAGTGCTTTTGACCTTGTACACTGCTCACTCCCATGCGCTGCTATGTTTTAACTTTGATCTCCTGCTTTCACAGTGTCTAGACTTGATAGTGCAAATATGTGAGACATTCTCAGGACAGGTTCGTGCCAAAAGTCCTGTTTTGCTGATGGGAGGGGGAAGGAGTAAATGTGTGAATTAAGAGGAAGGGTTTTCCCACATGTTGCCATTCCTGTCAACCTGTTCTTACTGCTTAGTTGCTTACCTTGCTTCTGAGTAATTCTATGGACATATCTGTGGAAATGATCTGATTCCTGAATAAAACCTTTAACCAAGAGCCTGGATTCTTGCTATGATGGTACAGGGGTCTATCTGCCGTAGCCTGTCATGCATAGCCTGACAAATAACTTGAAAATATGTGATCTAATCCTGAGAAAAATAGCCCCATATTCCATCTTGACTGCTCAAACACAGTCTGTGTCCAAGTTAAACAGTAATGTCCTAGCTTAGATAGATTGGGTTTCCTTTTCACTTACACAGATGGAGACTTACTACCTTCAGGTACTTCCTAACCTCAACACTTATTTGGGGAAAATTTCCTTATGTCTTGCTCCCCACTGACATCAAAAAGAGTTGAGATATCAAATCACATTATCAAAAAGAGTCCAGTAGCACCTTTAAGACTAACCAATTTTATTTTAGCATAAGCTTTCGAGAATCAAGTTCTCTTCGTCAGATGCCTGATACGTATCAGGCATCTGACGAAGAGAACTTGATTCTCGAAAGCTTATGCTAAAATAAAATTGGTTAGTCTTAAAGGTGCTACTGGACTCTTTTTGATTTTGCTACCACAGACTAACACGGCTAACTTCTCTGCAAATCACATTAAAAACCAGAAAAGAAAAAAAGTCTGGTTTGTCACCCTAATGTCTGTGCAGTTCTTGCCACCTCCTAAGTCTGCTGTGATTTTGTTTAGAGTAATATAATGAAAGCATAAACAGTATTTGAAAAGAATAATTCATACTTGAAAAACCAATATCCTGCCAATCTGCTTTCCCTCTACCATTTATGTGCATGAGGGAAGATTACATTCCAGCTAATATTCCATGCAATACATCTGCTATATGCAAAATTCAATATGGCAAAAGGGTGGGGGGGTTTTTGCAGCTGTGACAGATTGCACTTTTTAAAATACTGGAAGTGCTGTACAAACAGCTGAAGGAGTGTTAAAGGTTAATCCTTCACCAACGCAGAGAGCTTTGAGTGACAGGCTACTCCAAGGAATCTGATTGGGTAGCATGAGCTGGAAAGAGGAGGATTTGTTTTCAGCCCTAGCTGAAAAGAATCCAGTGTGAAGAGATGGGAGATGGAGTTCTAACTGAAAGCAGTTTAACACCAACAGGAGAACTGGGGAAAAGTTGGCAAGGAAGTTTGGGAAGTAGAAGTAGACTCCTATTCACACCAAAGAAAGGGGATAGATCTTCTAAGGAGAGGAGATTTTCCCTATGCATTTAAACAGAGAGGTAGCTCTGGTCGGGTGTGGTTGGAAAGTGTCTTTTGGAGACGTTAAGATTTGGGTAACAACTGAAGGAAAGCACTGGTGTTTGAAGAGAAGGGGTTTGGGGTATCAGCCTTCTTAAACACAAAAAAGAAAGAGAATCCTAAAAGACAGTGTACTAGAGTATTTGGGGGAAAACATAAGAACAAAAGCCTCTAAACATAAAAATTTAAGTATCTGTGAAGAGCATAAGAACTAAAGTCTGTGCATGTACTGATTTTACCTTAGAGATTTCTGTGCTGAATTACCTCCGAAATTTTTAACTCCTGATTTCACCTTTCCCCCTCTAGAATAAATAAAATAGTTATTTTTGAATTCTAAAAACGACTCTGGTGCCATTTCTGCTGTTTAAGGACAAAGAAGAGGGAAAGAAGAATGGAATATTAATGGCTTTGTCACAGTCTTGGGCTGCCCAGTGCAAAATTGCATTGGCTGATAGTGTGGCACCTTATCTCTTGCAAATTTAGCAGAATGGCTATTTTCATGTCAGAGATTTACTTTAATTAGGTGCCCTGAGGTTTGCAAAGAGAAAATAATATTCTCTGTACACCAGAAAGAGCCTGCTTGTAATCACCATCCTCAATAGTTTAAATAAAGACTAATTTTCTACTTTTCTGTGTGAGTTTTTTCCCCCAGTGGTGGTGCTACTGGAAGCAGCACAGATATAAATGAAACTACATCTGCTGCCTGGGCAAAAGCCTCATCCATCCAAGCATCAGTGCATGCAAATGTCTAAATAAGGAACAAATTGTGTTTTGAAAGAATAACATGTGTTTTACTTAGGACAGCAATAAGTTTCTAGCTCTTTCTGTTAGCTTTTATGATAACAAACAGGGCATTTTGTTGGCCACTCTGGAGTATAATTTCAAGGCAAATAACACTTGGGTAGAATACAATTTTTATATACTGTGTCCTTCATATGGAGCATCACACAAGACAGTTTATAGCAGAAATCAATCACCATAAACTAAAGGGGAAAAGAGAAGGTCACTCAGAAAAGCTGGGTAATGTGGAGAAGGGGGGATGTCCAGTGCAATTAATCTCAAATTTTGTTTAGTTTGGAACCAAAATGTAAGACTTGCTGCCATCAGGCAACATTTAACACTTGCTACTAAAAGTCCCTGCTATGGCTTGTTGGGAAAGGAGCATGTGGTGCCAACTAACCCCGGGTCTGTTCCAGTTTCATCTGCAGAACAACCTGGTACTGCTGCTCTCATAATTAGTGTATTTCACTTCCTAGCTACTGTTTCTTATGATAATAAATTAACAGCTAGCCAGCTGGTATGATTAGGCCCGTAGTACTATTGGCATAATAAAGACTCCTGATGACAGGTTTTTTTCCTCTGTATAGCTTTCTCTGTAAACTTTAGCAAATACTGTATAATTCCCCACTCCTCCTCTGGCCAGTTCTGAGGTGCAGTCTGCTGCCTGAGCCCTGTTTCAGACCTGCAAAATTCTGAGGCTGCTGCTGGTGTGCCTCTGGGTGTGTTCTCACTCTTCCCTCTTCCCCCACAGCCTCTAGTTGAACTGCCTGCCTCAGTGGTGCCTAGGTGAGGATATCCCTTGCTGGAGACTTCCCTGGAGTAGGTGAGTTTGGAGGTGGGGTTGCCACCTCCAGACACATGGATAAATTATGCTTAATAAGGGCAAATGTTGCTAACACTTTGTTCAAGACTTATGCTTTGATTCTGCCATTTTGACTTTTAATATCCAAGTTATTTTTTAAAAAGCCATCATCACTAGCCTAATATGTATGTTGCCAAGCAGAACATAATCATTGCCTGGTGCTGAACTGCAAGGCACTAGCATTCTCATTCAAAGACGACATACAATTCCAGCCCCCTATAAAACTTAAACTTGTTTCACAGAATAAATTAAATTTGCCAGCTAATAGCGGTGCCCATGAAATATTGCTTTGCAAAAGCCAAGGAACATTTTGATTACTCTGCAGAACAGATTAGAAAGTTCCTTTAAAGGACCTACTTTTTGAAAAATCAATTGTACCTTTAAGGGTAGTCCAGGTTCGAATGCTAGCCTTTAACATTACTGTGCTTGTAGCTAATATTAACTGCTGGTAGCTAATCAAAAGATACTGAGTAACTCTACCTAACTCAAGCACTGCACTGCATCAATTTAAGTCCTTCTAAAATGAGCATCAGGGAAACAGATTTATATATGTATTTGAAGAAGAGAGCTCTGACTCTCGAAAGCTCATACCCTGAAAATCTTGTTGGTCTCCAAGGTGCTACTGGCCTCAAATCCTGCCGTTCTACTGCAGACACATACGGCTACCCACCTGAAACTACATTCATATATGGATAATATTCATTTGTGTTAAAGACCCCAAATACCTATGTCCAATACTCATTTACCTCAGTGGCATAGGAACTGCCTTAATGCCATTATTTCCTATGCTGCCATGACTTGAGAAAACCAAAGCAATGTGGGAAGAGGGTGGTCATGCTATGGCAACAGCGTCAGCCTTTGAGACCTTAGGTTAATACTGGCAATGGAACCTCATAATAATCCTAATATAAGCAAATCAGAGAATTTGTCCAGTCTTACCAGAATAACAATATGTTCCATTTGTTAAAGAAGGTACATCCACTTGTGATTCTTTAGTAGGTGACCCACAATCCAGCTGAATTGCAGACCAAGACACATGCAATAGTTCATAGCCCAAACATAAGTTATCTTGTAGTTAAAACACACAGTTTATCATAAGGATATCTACTGTGGTTGGGTTTTGCCTTGTGAATGTTTGCAAAAGCTTTGTCCCCATAGGCTTCCCTCATATCCCTCTTAGCACATAGCAAACATTCTGTAATTATCAAAGCCAACAATTAGACAGGTGGAACCAGAGGAGCCTGGAACCATAAAGGGTTCTCTTTTATTAGCATCATTGATAAGGAATCAGTGGTTACAACCCCCCCTTAAAACTATGAATAGTGGAACATTTTCAATTAATGCTTCCAAGCAGAGTCATTCCAAATACTAGCATTAAACAAATTAAGGTTGATTAAAAACCACAGTGAAACATTGTCAGGCACTAACTCCAAAAGGCACCCCACTATCTTAAATCACTACTTTTAAATATCTCTATGTGGCTTTCAATACAATTTTATTTGACCTTTCAAGAGAGCCAACAGGGCATCTGTTTGTGGCAGGTCACTTATGTGATTTGGCACTAGCATAAGTTCTGTTTGTTTCATTGCTTCTTTTCCCCTCTCTCTTCAAACACTCTTTACAAAAAAACACTGACATTCTGCAGCACTTTTCCTATTTTGAACTTTTCCTTCTATAGTTTTCTTAGAGGCTTGGGAGATTGATTAACCCATGGTAGACAGTTTTAACTTTAATTATTAGGAGTGTGCAGTTAGGACATTGCTGACCCTTAAAGTTATCTAACATACCTGGCATCAGATTGGGTAGGCTATATCCAAGGCAGTCAAAGCCTTCTTGGAACAACCCCGGATCCCTTAACATTATCAATTACTTATTGGGAATTTAATGGAACCTGCTCCATTAGTGTTGTTCCTTATTCCCTGGGAAACAGTATTTCTCCCCGCCAATCTTAACCTTAGGATTGAACAGGCAAGTTGCCATGACCAAGCACAGAGGGTATGTTTGTTACGTTGGCCATTTTGCACTGCACATGTGCTCCAAGTGTGCTGCACTTGCTGATCGTTGCCTCTTGGGAGAGACAACCTCTCCTGTTTGGGTTATGCTAGACCCAGGCTGAAACGATCTTGCCTGGATAGCACTTCTTAACAGACTGGTCTGATTAAGCCTAATAATTTCATTAGCCTAATAATTACATATAACCACTTCTCAGTTTGTCTTTTTTACTGTACCCATCTGATCTATTCCCATAGTCAATTGTCCCCATATGCCAAAAACTACTTTTGTCACTCTTCCCCTAAAAAATGGTTGCCTCCCCTCCTGAATGGAAAAATGGCACCCCCATCTCCTGTTTCCATACTGCTGCAATCCAAAAGCCACTTTTCAGAGATAACGGACCAATGAATAACATGGAGCTTACTTCTGAGTAGATCCACTAATGACCGCTCCCCATGTGTGAATTCTGGGACTACATGGTCATGGATTCAAATGGGACGTTCTCAGCCAATTACTATCTAGATGGGATTGAGGGCCATGTGATTATAGAATTAACTTAAATATCACAGTGGCATGGTACTGCTTGCAAGCAATGGTTCCCATACTGTATGGGGTCTGCATGAATGAACCACTTTTGGCCATACTGATATGCTGATAATAATAACAATAATAAACTATTGTTTCTATTATTATATTTATATAGTACAAAATTTCCTGGTGTTTGACAAAGTAACTTACTCAACAGGCAGATCCTTGCCTGTAAGAATCTAAATTCAGATACTGTAGTTGCTGACAGTCAGCTATTTGAGATGGAGAGCAGAGTGGAGTTATTTTCCTTCCTGTATGCTCCCTGTCAAAGAGCTAACTGATGATATGTTGAGTACCTAACCAGGTCTATTCAGACATAGTCATTTATAGTCCTGTGCTCTGCAAGCTGGCCAAGTATAGCCTCCTCTGGAGTTAGGGCCACTGGGTTGGTTGGCTAAGCTTTGGAGCATAGACCAGAGCTTGGAGCTGAAGGCAGACAGGGAGCTGGAGCTTGGAGCTGGAACACAGGACTTGCACATAGTGAACTGGTTGATCCAGCAATGCAGCCCTTTCAAACTTCAGCCTAAATAGGCTGAGAATTAATCTGGTTCAGGTGCATCCTCTGGCAGGTGCTGAGGCTCCTGAGAAAGTGTCCTGTTCCGAATTTCGGCTGGGAGTGAGTGCTGCCAGCCTGGCACTTTGCCTCTGATGCATTGCTTTAGCCCAGGCCTTCACCGACACTGTTCTTGTAGCATTGAGGCAGTTCTGAGGGGCTACGGGTGAAGGTTCATGTCCTGCCCAGTGGAGGCCTAGTGACTATCTCAGGGATCAGTGGCAGGGTCTTTCTTGTGGGCTCCAGTAGGGTAGTCTCTGGAGCAGCTGGAGTATGGTCAGCAGGAGTTTCTGCAGAGTCAGGCTCTTGCTGGTCTTTCTGGTCTCCTGGTCTTGACTCCTCAGGCTCTTCCTCTGAGTATTCTGAGTCAGAGTCACTCGGCTGGTGAGGGGAGATCATCATGACAGTTATAGTGGAAACTTAGGAAGATCCTCCAGGTTCTTCCAAGAACTGATCCCAGCCACTTGTGAAGGAACTGACAGGTTTATATATATATTATACAAGCTGGGCCTGGAGGCCTTACATGGAACACCTCCAGCAACCCCAGAGTTGCCAGCTCTGGTTTGAGAAATTCCTGGAGTTTTGGGTGGGGTGGGGCCTGGAGATGGCAGGGTTTGGAGGGAAACTCAGCTGGATGTAATGCCATGCACACTACCTTCCACTGAGGATCCCATTCACTTGATGAGGATGGGGGATGTTCCCATTTCCGGCCTCCGCCCCCTTCCATTGCTTACCTACTGGCAGGGGGGAAGTGCGGGGAACAGGCCTGGGAGTCCCACAGCATGCTCCTGTGCACTCCAGGGCACTTCCTTGTCATGCAGGGAAAGACATAATTCCCAGCGTGACAAGGAAGTAAAAACTCCCATGCAGGGCTGATTTGATAAAAATCAGCCCCTAACACTAGTTTGGAGGCTGATTTTTATCATATTAGCCTTGCATGCAACCCTCCACTTCCTCATTGCACTAGGAATGACATCATTCCCAGTGCAATGTGGAAGTGCTCCAGAGTGCTCCACTGGCACTCCAGCAGCTGACAGGAAAAAGGAAAGGATTAGAAAATGTCCTTCAGCAATGGTGTGACATCACTTCTGGGAAAACTCAGAAGTGACATTGTGCCTCTCTAAGAATCACCAGAAACACTATAGTAAATCTATAGAATTTTTGGAAATTCCTAGAAGAAACTAATGTCACATCTGGGTTTTCCACAGAAGTGATGCCATTCCTTCCTAGGAATTGCTAAAAACTCTAAGGGTTTACCATAGAGTTTCTGGTGATTTTTAGAGAGTTGTGATGTCAGTTCCAGGTTTTCCTAGAAGTGATGTCATACTATTTTTATACTATGTGTGTTAGTTACTGTAGTCTATGTTGTTAATTTGGTAGGGTATTGGGGTTTTGTGTATGTTTGATAGCTTAGTCTGTGATAGTTGGTGGGCTGTTGATTTTGTGAGGGTGGTGGGTTAGCACTATGATCATTGGTGAGGAGGCCGGCTTGGGGTCAGGGATCCCAGTGATCCGGGGACGCGGGAGGTATGGTGGTGGGAGCAGATTATGGAAGGGAAGGGCATTGAGACATGGTAGGGCTCGGTGCCCTTCCAATCTGCGTCCCATCCCAAGATATACCTGTTGTGGGGCTAGGATATTAAACCACTCTCCGACACTGGCGCTGTGCAATGCCAGGTCCATAAATAATAAGACCAAAACGCTGCAAGATTATCTTGCAGCATTGAATGTGGACCTGGCTTGCTTGACCGAGACATGGGTGAGGGAGGGTGAGACGGTCGCTTTGAAAGAACTAGCCCCCCCAGGTTATACGGTCCTCCACCAGTCCCGGACAAGTGGTCGGGGGGGGGAGGCGTGGCTTTGCTCATTCGGGAGTCTTTCTCCTTCAGATCACTCCCCACCCCAAAAATTACTGGCATTGATTGTGTGGGCCTAGCGTTGGACGCCGAGGAGAGGTTGGCAATATGCGTGGTGTACCGACCGCCTACTGCACCTCCATCTTCCCTGTCTGGTCTCTTGGAAGCGGTGGCCAGCTGGGCCTTGGAATTCCCGAAACTTTTGGTTCTCGGGGATTTCAACGTCCATGCTGACGACGATGCCTCCATGCAGGCCATTGACCTGGTGTCCTCCATGGCGGCCCTAGGACTCTCCCAGTTTGTTTCGGCTCCCACGCATCAAGCAGGTCACACGCTAGATTTGATTTTTGGGGCAGGGATGATGGTGGTCCTGGATGCCTATGATGCAGTGCCATGGTCAGATCACTTTGTTCTGAAGGCTCGTCTGAGCATGCCACTCCTTTCCCGGGTGGGCGGTGAGCGGATTTACGCTCGCCCGCGGAGGCTTATGGATCCAATTGGTTTCCAGGCGGCTCTGCAGGATCCGATGCCCCCTGGCAGTACGTTAGATGAGCTGGTGGATGATTGGCATGGCCGTCTTTCCGAAGCCATTGACGCTATTGCCCCCTGCCGTCCTCTCCGAGCCCGCAAACGGGTAGCTCCTTGGTTTACCGAGGAGCTTCGCCAGATGAAGCGGTCTCTGAGACGACTAGAGCGAGTGTGAAGGCGGGGGCGCGACGAAGAGGCAAGAACATCTTATAGGACGTTTATGAAAGCCTATGAGGTGGCAGTGAAAGCAGCAAAGAGGGATTTCTTTGCTGCTTCCATTGCATCCACTAGCTCACGCCCGGCTCAATTATTTCAAACAGTTCGGTCCTTGGTCTCCCTCTCTCAGGGAGACCACCAAATTCTTAATTCAACTATTGGCTGCGAGGCTTTTGCGAGCTATTTTGCGGGTAAAATCTTGTCCCTTCGCCGTGGCCTGCCACCCACTGTTGATACAGTAAGGGAACTGGAGACCCCTTGGCCGTCTTCTGGGTCTGTATTAGACCATTTCAGGCTGCTCTCTCAGGACGATGTTGACAGGATCCTGCAGGGGATGAGGCCAACCACCTGTCCTCTGGACCCCTGCCCATCCTGGCTGGTGAAGGCCAGCTCGGAGGGGCTACGGGACCATCTGGAGGCCATTGTTAACATCTCCCTGAGCTCTGGGGTTTTTCCAGGAGTGTTAAAGGAGGCGGTAGTGCGGCCCCTCCTGAAAAAACCATCTTTGGACCCCACCGACCCGTCCAGTTACCGCCCAGTGTCGAACCTCCCGTTCCTGGGCAAGGTGATTGAGCGGGCGGTGGCGGTACAACTGCAGGAATTCCTGAATGATGCTCTAGTCCTGGACCCATTCCAGTCTGGCTTCCGTCCTGGCCATGGGACGGAGACAGCCTTGGTTGCCCTCACAGACGGCCTTCGCAGGCATCTGGATCGAGGCGGGTCAGCGCTGCTTGTGTTACTTGATCTCACAGCAGCGTTTGACACGGTTGACTATGATTTGTTGGCCAGCCGCCTTGCCGACGTGGGGATTAGGGGGACAGTCTTACAGTGGCTGGTCTCCTTTCTCCAGGGTCGGGGACAGAGGGTGGCGCTCGGGGGAGATCTATCGGCCCGTCACCCTTTGGTGTGCGGGGTTCCCCAAGGGGCGATACTCTCCCCAATGTTATTTAACATCTATATGCGCCCCCTCGCCCAGTTGGTGCGGAGGTTTGGGCTGGGTTGTCATCAATACGCGGATGACACCCAACTTTTTCTGTTGATGGACGGCCGGCCAGACACGGCCCCAGACAATCTGGCCAGAGCTTTGGAGGCTGTGACGGCATGGTTGAAACAGAGCAGGCTGAAATTGAACCCAGTGAAGACGGAGGTCCTGCAGCTGGGACGGGGGCTGCCAGATGTTGGGATCCAGCTCCCTGCCCTGGATGGGACACCACTGGCAACTTTGCCAGTGGTAAAGAGTCTGGGTGTGTTCCTGGATGCCTCCCTATTGATGGAGGCCCAGGTCACGGCGGTTGCCAAGTCTGCATTTTTCCATCTTCGTCAGATCAGGCAACTTGCCCCCTACCTGACGCCCCAGGACCTGGCTACAGTGATCCATGCAACGGTCACCTCCAGGCTAGATTACTGTAACTCACTCTACGCTGGGCTACCCCTGGGCCTGATCCGGAAACTACAACTGGTCCAGAATGCGGCGGCACGGGTCCTGACTGGTATACCTTACCAGTCACACATCACACCTGTCCTGCGCCAGCTGCACTGGCTTCCAGTTGAATTCCGAATCAGGTTCAAAGTGTTGGTTCTTACCTTTAAAGCCCTGAGTGGGTTGGGACCGGCATATCTTCGGGACCGCCTCTCCCTGTACGTTCCCCGGAGATCGCTCCGATCAGCGAATAAATATTTACTTGTGGTCCCCGGCCCTAAGGAAGCCCGCCTCGCTTCAACCAGGGCCAGGGCCTTTTCAGTCCTGGCCCCAGCCTGGTGGAATGCTCTGTCAATGGAAACCCGGGCCCAGCGGGACATATTATCGTTCCGCCGGGCCTGTAAGACAGAGCTGTTCCGCCAGGCGTTTGGTGATTGAAGGGGGCGGTGCCATGTCGGCCTCCCACCTTTGGGGTGGGGAAGGTTCTCCCCACCACTGCACCTTGTTAATTTGTTTTATTATTTGTATATTGATTTTAGTTTTTGTTTTTATCAATTTTAACTGTTCACCGCCCAGAGCCCCTGGGGATGGGCGGTATATAAATTGAATAAATAAATAAATAAATAAATATCGCTGAAGCCTTCCCTCTCTTTTGGCTGTCCCCAGTCTTCCACTGGGTAGAGGCTTACATACTCATCCTTACAACCTGTGTACAAATTGTGTTAATCAGCAGTACATTAAACTAGCTAATTTAACAGCAGCCATCAGAATCATGAATGATACATTCCCAGAGTGGTCTTTGGAGCCAATCAGGTCCTCCTGAGCCATTCATTAGAATTATTTTGAAATACAACCACTGTTTGCTTCCTGCAACTTTAGACACTCTGTAGCACAGGATATTACATAACATAGCAGTAATATTCCCTGTCCATCTATATAGAAAGCCCACCAATATCAATGGATGACTGCACTATGTATGAATTCAATAGGACTTTTAATAATTTTAACTATAGCATACACATCAACAAAAAACAGACACAGAAGGATAAGTAAGCGAGTGGGAATTGATTCCCTGGCTATATTTTTATGCTTGCTCAAAAAAACATATGAAAGATTTTATGTGATTACTTTATTTTATATGAAAATAAATAAAGGTTCCTCCCCACCCCCTTGCATTTAACATGCACATTAAGTCTTTATGAAAATTGCCCTCTTTTTCAATAAACCTGTAGAAGGGAGTCACTTCTTTATTTGCCAAGATCTAATTTAGAGGAAACTGAGAAATGCTCATATTAAAAATAAATATTTTGAAAGTTAAGATCCTATCAATCAAAATGAAACTACAGAATGTTAAAATCTGTTTGTATCTGCGGGTGAAACTTTAGATGATGTTATTGCAGATTTTGTGGAATCCCTGTGGTATTGACACACAACTATAAACACTAGCTCATTAATCCCTGTTCAGAATTCCAGATGTTGGGAAGTAAATTCCTATATTCAGATAGCAAAGCAAACTGGAGTTTGTTTAAAATGGGAAATTTTCCATCAGATTCCACATGAAGAAGAGGAAGAACAAGGGGAGCATGCAATTATGGCAGCAAGCTATATGTGTTCCTATCCGATGTGAGTTTAATTATATTTTACCATGACATCGGAACTTAGTCAAGACCTTGTCTCATATCAAGGAGAAGGCTAGGCTGGAAATATTTCACCTTGGGAATAAGGTTTTCATATGGAGGCACATTTGAACAACTGACATGATCACTTGTAGACATACTGATAAGATATATTTGCAGGACAGCTGTACCATATGAATGTCCCACAATGGTTTTTAGACACACTATCTTCTGAATCATTCTGCTCTATCACTGATTTGTTAAGATGGATTCACATGACCTTGTAACATGACAAAATATCACAACATTTACCACATTCACATTTTTAACACACACACACACACACACACACAAAACTAGTACTATTCCAAGGCTGGAATATCAGTTTCATAATAAAGAAGCTGCTGCACAAAAACCTTAGATTGACTGTCCCTTGGCTACAAAATGCTGGACTACAGACTAAAAATTTCATATACATCAACTCTTCAAGAATACTAAATTTCCCCAAGAGGAGTTATGGGCCACTGTCATTTGTGATGGAGCATGACAACCTCAGACAGCAAAACAATTGCAGTAAACATAAATAATGGGACAAGAAACTGTCAGACAAGCTAGCATTGATGGACAGGGATCCCTGATTCTTGCAAAGATACTTGCTATACTTGAATTAGCCACAGATCATGCAAAGCTATCACTCAAAGACTAAATATAGGGTCAGAGCATGTAAAAAGTAAATCTTTCTGCCTTTGGTACTTCCAACTGTTTAAAACAGGGCCATTTTCACAAGATATTTATACACAGAGAAACTAGCTGAAGCTGCCTAACACATGTATGGACAGGTATAGGAGAAAAATCATATCATTTCATTATATTCATAATGAGTAGGGGCAGGAAGTTTGGGGTTGATGCCACTTTCTCAAAACATTTTCCAGTGAATAAGTTAGTATGTCATACCCTGTGACTGATTTATTGCCATCTTTGGGCAACAGAACACATTTTCTCTCAGGCAGAATTGGCTAGCTACCCATACTTTTCCTAAATCTAATCATGTTAAACATTCTGTCTTTTGAGCCTTTGGAACTGGGCATTCTGTATAAGCCAAACTGCTGTTACCCTTAAGAAATATTTTTTTTGTTTTAAAGCAAGTTAAACCATAAGCTCGTTCGCACAAGTGACACAGTAGTACTTTTTACCAGTTATTATTTCTAACAGTCTCTTAGCCTCTTGCTGACAATCAAAACATGAATAGACATGAAAGAGGAAGATGATAATTTATTTGAAGCAGGCAGTTGAAAAATGTTTTGAATACAGGGTAGTGTTGATGAAAGGCCATCAGTCTCAAGTGCATAATTTAAATATAAAGGATGCCAATCACATCATAAGCATGATCACAACTTTGCATATATTTCTGCTGTAGAATCATACTGCAATGCTGTCATGCACATAACAATTTTGTATCAGTAGTCATCATAACTTCTTTACCTCATTATTAACTTCTGTTTATCTTACCTTACTGACCTCAAAAGCAGTTATTACTATATAACTATGTTTTATGGATAACTATTACGATGCTCAAAGGTAGGATGTGCTGTGCAGGTAACCAGGGGGAAAGAATCACCATAGTCTTAAGCATTTGTGCAAGAAATGGAGCTTAACCTCCTGGGGACCACTTTTTACATCCCCATGGTAATTTACAAGACACATTCCAAATATTACATGCAAGTTAGGTAATAAAAATCACAGAAAATCATACTTCTGCAGTCACATATGAAGAAAAGATTTGTAAGTGCAACTCTCTTCACAGTTTCAGGTGTGCAGCTGTGCTGGTCTGCTGTAGATAACAAAGGTTTGAGTCCAGTAGCACCTTAAAGACCAACAAGATTTTCTAGGGTATAAGCTTTTCAGAGGCAAGTGATAAATACATTGTTATGTAGGCCCCAGAAACCTAATGAAAGGATACCATGTTTGGGCCATTAGCAGAGTCTATCGTGTGTGATTATAGGTGGTTGTGAGCTCATTCTGCTGGCTGAGGGGTGTGTGTGTGTAATAATGAAAATAATCAAATCATACACTCAGTTTATATTTAGAAAAGAAATAAGAGTTCTTTATTGCAGGAACTCCATACTTTGATAGGAAAGGGAGACAGATCCTAGCTACCTATCTAGTCTAAGGATGGGCCTGGATTGCAGGGCAAGGCCTGCATCCATGCTGCCAAGATGGAGGGAGGAGAATGAGAAAGGTGTTGCCTGGAACAAAGCCAGGAAGAGAAGGGGAGAGAGGGAGGAAGTCAGGAGGAGGAAATCCTGAGAATAGCAATCAGCATATTAAAGGACAGTCAGAGCAGTAAACAACAGTAAACAGTAAACAGTGTGTCCTGACCTCTCTATCTTTCTAACTCTTTAGTTTGTCCTCCTCTGAAACCTGAAAAGCGGGACAGCCCTGGATCCTCCTCTTCCAACAGCAAGCTCACGTCATTAGATAGGATCAAACTGTCAGTGTAGTCTATGAGGTCCAGATGAGCTCAGGAGTAGACATGGGCATGAGCCAAAAAAAAAGTGAACCATGAGGTTCGTGGTTCGTGGCTTTTCACGAACCATGAACCACGAACTGGCACAGAACTGGGGCCAGTTATGAACCAGTTCGTGCTTCATGGTTTGTGGGGTTTAAATGCCCCTTTCCAGCTGCTTGGTAGCGATAGGGAAAAGGGCATTTGACAGTTTAAAGGGCCCTTTCCTGCCTTGCAAGCGGCAGGTCCCTTTAAACTATCAGCTGGTAGGCGGCGGGGGCGGGGGATCTGCCTTGTATACATCAATACCACATGGGGATATCAGGAAGGTGGTAGAATTGGCATTATGTCAGGGAAATCTCAAGAACAAACTGGTAATGTTTTTGTTGTCCCTTGTAGATATTTTCAATTTTGAGTTTGAAAATGAATTTCTTTACCAGGTGAAGGTGGTAGCAATGGGGTGCGTGGCAGCGCCTTCAATTGCAAATTTATTCATGGCCAAACTAGAGACAGATAGCATTCTAAATGCGAGTGTTAACTCCTTCCATTCCCACATTAGCTTGTTCAAAAGGTATATTGATGACGTGTCCTGTATATATCTTGACTGTACATCCACCAACTTATTTGTTGAATGGATGAATAGAGTGGATCCCAATATTAGGTTCACATCCAACAGCAGCAATAATTGCATCAACTTTTTGGACGTGGTGACATTCAGGACTGACTCAGATTCTATAGGCATCCTTCCCTTTAAAATGGAATGGATCGCAACTCTTATCTGCCCTTCTCATCATCCCCATCATTTAAGATATAACCTACCATATGGGCAGTATTTAAGACTAAAATGAAATGCAATCCAACCAGAAGATCACCATACAGCAAAAGAATCCTTGAGCCAGGACTTGTCCCAGAGGGAGTATCCAGAGGAGGTGATTAGAAAGGCGGTTTACAGGACAGCTAACAAGCAGAGATTAGATCTGTTCAAAGAAAAAACTGTGGAGACAGATTCTTCTCTTAGATGAGTGTTAGATTACACCCATCTTGCAAGGGATATTAGCAAAATTGTGTGTGCCATACACCGGCGTGCGCTCAACCACTAATTATTGGTTACCACCATACTGCTAACCTAAAGGATAGGTTGGTTCATTCACGTTTTCATAGCACTGACATTCCTGATTTGAGACCCACTGGACACTTTAGATGTGGAAAGTGCAATGTTTGTAATTTGGCAGCCACAGGACCACTTTTTAGGGTGTTTACATCTGGCCGAGAGATACCTTTAAATCATTTTTCCACGTGCAGTATGAGTGGGGTGGTTTACATCATTGAATGTAGCTGCCCGCGTGTTTATGTGGGAAGCACAATCAGACCCATTAAAGTGCGCATTCAAGAGCATGTCTCTAGAATTAAAAATAAATGTTGTGATGCGCCCCTCACCCAACATTTTCTGGACCACCATAATAGCGAAAGAGAATTTAGATTCTCAGTTCTTCAAGTTCTCAAATGAGACAGATCCGTGGAGTTGAGTAAAGAGCTACTGAGAAGAGAGGCATTCTGGACATTTGAACTAGACTGTTTAGGGCCAAATGGGCTCAACAATCTCATTGATTATTCTAGCTTTGTGTAATCATTAATATTTTGCAAACATCATGGATTCATGTAACTACAGAAAAGTTATAAAGGGACACTGTAGCTTTAAGACTTGATGACATCATCTCTTCATATACTCAGCAATACAGTATGTTAATTACCAGCTCTTGACCAAGCATGGATGCGGTCGCGAATTTTATAAAGCTGGATCGTAGTGAGTATTATACTTGGTTCTGTACTGTTGCTTTTTAAGAAACTCGGAGGTCAAGGTATTATGTATTTGATGTTTCTTACAGTAAATTGTTTCCCATGATCAAGAGGATTGTGAAACAGGAAGGTATCCAGAATCCTGTTGGGACATCATTGTTGCTCAGCTTCATCCCGCGGTTGTGGGGATTATCAATCATCGTTATCTTTACCCCCTGAGGATTAAGGGGACACTATTTTCGTTCAGTTCATCCCACAGTTGTGGGTAGCCTCCTTTATTTTCATCTTTACGTATAAAAGGATACTGAACTGACACGGATATTTCCGTCATTTATACACTGGACCTTTGAGTTCTATTCCATATTTGATGTAGTAATTGGTCAAGCTCTATCACATCACATGCTGATTGCAGGCATTCTTTGTATATGATTGTGTGTAAAAGACAATTTGTAAAATCTAGTGTGTTGCACTAATTTATTGATTGCCCTCTGAATAGAGCTTAGGCAAATGTGTCTTTAACTTACCTGTTCTTTACATTTATTATACAGGGACATTCGTCTGTTTTTTGTGAGTATTACCCATATCAGCCCTGTTATTAATTTTAATAGTTTAAAGGGACCTGCTGCTTGCAACCGGCAGAGCCCTTTAAACTGCCCAAACTTTAAACTCCCCAGACAAAGAAGGCTGTTTTTGGCATCCTCTGCAGCCTGCAGGCCCACAGGGCAGTGGAATAGCGAAGGGAGGCCTTTTTTGGCAGGGCAGATGCAGCCATTTGAGTGGCAGGGAGGCCATTTTCGGCATCCTCTGCTGCCCTGCAGGCCCACGCAGTGGTGGCAGAGGCTGAAAATGGCCTTCCCGCCCCTCATGGGAGGAGGGGGAGGATGCCGCAGGCCGCAGCTCAAGGTAAGTGTGGGGCTGGGGCTGGGGGGCCGGGGGTGTGGGGTGTGGGTGGGGTTTGGGCAGTTTAAAGGGCCCTGCCGCGGCAGGTCCCTTTAAACTATCAGCTGGCAGGCGGCGAGGGGGGGGATCCCCCCACTTGCAAGCAGCAGGAAAAGTTCATATGGCCATTTCCCTGGGGAAATGGCCATTTAAACTGCCCATTTAAATACAACCCAATGAACTAGTAGACCAGTTCATGGAAGTTCATGGAAACGAGCTTCCATGAACCACTGGTTCGCAAACCACGAACCGACCTGGTTCATGCATTTTTTGGGGTCGTAATTCAATTCGTGCCCATCTCTGCTCAGGAGATCACAGATATTCATGACCCCATGATGGATTTGATCTATGTGTTCTATCCATTATGGCTCAGGACAGTTAAACCTTAAATGATAAATTGTTATTGATGTTAATACCTTTTCTAAATGCAGTGTTGTTAGCTATGTAATCTGCAAATAATTACTGCACAAGTATCACCAGATGGCATTGATTATAATTGTGTGATCTGGTCACATAAAACTCTTGTGCCATTTATAAATTACTAATAATATTTACTTTGTTGGTGTTACTGCCATCGGTATTACAGAACTGACTGCTTATTTAATGGTAATATTGATCTCGATCATAATATAATGTTAGAAGAAAATGTACTCAAGCTATCATTTGGAAATAAACATTATAAGTATTGTAGCATTCTTCTTTTCCTTATAACACAATGTGAGTGAATGGGCTCCTGTTCCATCTCGGACTGGGAGCTCAGAAAAGTCCTGCAGCCATCCCAGGATTCTGCAATCAAAGCTGCTCCTTTCTGTTACCCCTGAGAGTATTAACTTCTCTTCAGGTAGTTACCACTCCACTAATAAATCTGAAAGAGTGTCCCCTGCTGGAAGAATTTGTACTTCCTACTCACGATAGTGTATTGCCATTTAAAGTTTCTGCATCTTTCGCTTTGCACTTAACTAGTTAGTACTGTCATAATATAGCAATGTCTAGTATCCAAGGAAGAAGATCTAGATGGAGGACTATAGGTAGAATATGTTCTTAAGGGCCTTCTCCCTTTGTCTGTCTTCAGAATGCCAATCTTAGGTTGTCCTAGAACTCTCCACAATTCACTCTCTCTCTAAGCTAACTAGGTAGCAAGGTATCTCTCTCCACTTGGTCAGTTCTGATAATAAAGCTTTTGTGACATCTTTAATCAGTTCAATGTCCTGACTGCTGCAAAGGCACTCTCAAGGTCAACAACAAGCTCAAGGACAATCCACCACATTTTCACACCTTCTGGATGGAGAGCTCACTTATTTCCCTTTCACTCTGCCACTCTTTAAAAAGCTGGAATAAATAGGCATGGCACATTTACAGAGAACAGGCTTTGAGTATTCAAACTAGAAGAAACTTTAATAAACAAATAAAAAGAGTACTCATAGTCTATACAAGTATCAGACTGAACAAGATGAAAAGAAATAGTGAAAAGACAGTCCTCAAAAGCCTAGCCCTTCTAAACTCTAATTATCCTGAATTACATTACATTAGGATAGGCTACTATCTCTTGAAGTTGCAGCATTTAAAATCCTCCATTACTTTAGTTCTCAGAGCTTGGGACTTCTCCCTATTGTCCCTCAACATGTGGTCAAGATGTCTTCTGTGGCTTGGACCCTTCCAAGGAAAATGAATAAAGAGGAGAGAGCCTCCTCCTTACTTTTGGAGAAGTTATAATCTACCTTTGGCAGTCCAGCGCCCTCTGCAGTTGGACCTGATCTTCTTGACTCAAGAGGCGGAACTACAATCTAGCCTTATGGCTTTCTCACTCTCTGTCTTTTAGGTGAGCCAGTCTAGCAGAGGTGTTGGATGGTAAACCTTTTGTTTTACCCCTGCCAGGGTCATTTGCAGTTCTAAGCATTGGAGTGCTTAGTGCTTGGTGACTGCTTTTGCCAGCTATGAACTTGCAGCCAGGTTCCAGTACATAGCTTAACAACAGTGGGAAAACCACCCAGATATTATACGACAATAAATTACTAATTAAATGAACACATTTGTCTATATTTTTAAACTATGTGTAAACCGTGAGTTCAATAAATACAATAAATACAATAATCCTTTTCATTCATAGTAAATCCATTAAACACAATTTCCTTTTTTGGTAAATGCAGAAAATAGAGTCATTATTTCATCCAATATACAGTACAAGCAGAAGACATATATATCCCATACACAGTCTTTTTCAAAGAGTCCTCTGTGTTAGTTTCTTCTATGGTGAAATGTACAGACTACCAAAAAGTCCTCTTTGTCAGTTTCTTCTATGGCAAAGGGGAGAACTGCTGGGTGCTCCACTGTGTCCTGCGGTCAAAAATAATTGTGCAACTGGCTCAGCATTCCTGCAAGCCGTGGCACTGTTCTTGTACCCCGTGGGCTAGCCCAGGAAATGCATATCTTGTTTGGAAAGTCACTTTACAGAAGATACCATGCCGGAGGTGCTCAATTCTTAAGTCCACGGGGTATAAGAACAGTGCCACGGCTGATCCCCAGCAGTATCAGAATGAACTTGAAAATCCTGTTGCAACAAACACCTATGTCTCCAAAATAAAACGTGGTTAACACTTTCTAAAAAATGAAGCCAGACAAAGGCATCCCACCATCATATGCCCTGTCACTCTAATTCTATGGTGTGCCTCCCTCATATTCCTGGTTGTGTCAATCATCATGTGCCACAAGAAAGCCCTACCTGGAAGCACAACTCTACAGGCAAAATTTAAATGACCTACTACGACCTGCATTTCTTTCAGTGTAATCTTTCTGCGGGTAGCCAAATTCCCACTGTTCAGCTTTCCAATTTTATCTTGTTGAAGCTGACAGGCTTCAGCTTCTGTGTCTATTTCTATGCCCAAATACAGTAAATGTCTTGCTGTCCCTTCCATCTTTTCCACCACTGAAGGAACTCCCAGGTCCTCTGTAAACTCTTCGAAAACTGTCCAAAGCTATGCACATTTCTCAGTTACTAGGCCCAGCAAACAAAAAAATCATATAAATAATTAGTAACTGCCCAGGAGGCTGTGTTTTCTTTAAAAGCCCATTCTAGCATGATGCTGAAAGTCTCAAATGCCAAACATAAGACAGAACTTCCCATGGGCAAAGCCTTATCAAAATAATAATGCCCTCCAAATTTGAAACCCAATAAATCAAAATCACCGGGATGCACTGATAGAAGCTTAAAAGTGGACATAATACCATACTTGCCAAATACCCTGTCTTTGAGACTGTATCATAGTCACTGCTGAATCAAATGATGCAAACCAATGAAGAAAAGCTCCTCTGGTATCCCATCATTGACAGAATCTCCTTTTGGAAAGGACAAATGATGAATCAACATAAATTCACCCGTTGCCTTCTTAGGCACTATGCCTCAAGGAGATTCCCTAAGATTTGGAAATGGTGAGGCAGCAAAAGGACCCACTATCTGTCCTTCTCCCTTTTCTTTGACTAATTTGTCATTGAGTACCTGCTTCATCCCCCTTCCAGAGCTCAAGTTCTCTGCCTTGTAGGCCTGCTCCTTGCCCATGTAAGGAATCCTAAAGCCTTCACTAAAACCTTTCCATAAATACATGGTTGCTCTCCCGGCCATGCCTTAGGAACCTTAAGCTTGATTGGACTAGAATCCCTTTGAAGGAACTCTCCCATGTACATCCTCATGAGACCCTTTTGCCTCACTAGGCCCTCCATGACACCTTGGACATACTATGCCCACCATGGTTTCCTTCACACCAGCTGCATGCATGATGAAAGGAGCACTGCTGCTTGGAGCATGCAGAAGAATTGAAATCCCAACACGGCAACTTGGGCAGCTGTACAAACCTGCCTCTCCCTCTGCCGGTCCTTCGACTGCTGTCTGAGTAACAGCCAAAGATATGACTGCACCCATACATTGAGTCAGAGCTCCTGGATTTCTTTATTTCATACCAGCTCCATGTCTAGTGCTGCCCTCATTTTAAAGTTCTCATCAAACCAGAGCCATGTGGACCCAGCATATTCCACAAAGGCCCAGTGTATGATATCCTGGTATTTTGCTAGTGCAAGGCCTTTCTCCAGTTGCCCTTACACAACCCCTATATAAATGCAGAAAAAAGCAAGAGTCCAACAGCACCTATAAGACTAAAAAAACATTGTGGTAGGGTATGAGCTTTCGTGAGCCACAGCTCACTAACATGGCTACCCAGCTTGATCTACCTATATAAATGGTCCAACCAAATAGCCAGTTATCCTACATCCTAACTGCCTGCTGCTTTTTAATGAGCTTACATTCCCTGACTCGTCTTTACTATCTTCTGTTACTTCAAGATCACTAAATAGAAGGGAAAAGAGATCCTCATATTCACCGTACCATAATTTCAACTTCGTAGCTGGCAGGAGATGATCCCCCAAAGGCAAGTGCTTAGATGGAACCTGCTGCTACCCCACCTTAGTGAGCAAGCCTGTTAACAAACCAGGAAACATTGACTTAGATGCACTGGGGATTAGGCAGCTCAATAATTTTTCCAGGATCTCTGATCCCCCATCCCCTGTTGCCTTAGATGGAGACATAGCTCCAGCTTCACCCAAGACATGAAAGCAGCAGGCACAATGTAAGCTGCAATAACACATGACCCCAAATTGGCTGCTGGGGCTGAAATTGGTGGATGTAGCTTCCTCATTGCCCAGTAAGAGCTTCCAGCATGCCCTTGTTAAGAGCCACCCATGCAGCAAAAGCTAGTGTGGCTCCTTTACCACTGGGCGGTGAAACCATTACAACTGAGCCGGCCCTAAACATAGGCATCAAAGAGGCTGGTGCAGAGGCTGACCCACCTTTTACAGTAAGCCCCATACAGGATAGATGCTGCAAGCAAAGAAAGCCCAACGTGGCAGGCAAGCAAAAGCCCAACATTGCAGGCAGTCTAAATACCGTATTCCCTTTTCCCCTCCACAGCTTGTGCACACACACCTCAAAGTGTAGATTTACCAGCCAAATGACTCCCCATCCTATCTTTCTCTGTCTTTTTTGAAAAAAACTAATGGGGGGGGGCAGTTTGACCTACAAACAAGCCTTGTTTAGCCTTGCCTATCCTTCTCCTACTCACAACCATGCTACAAGAAGCTGACTATGCCAGAAACAGAAGGTTCCACCAGGCTCCTGATCCTTGTGATGAATGCCTGCTGAAGGAACGGGGAAGCAAGACACATCTCTGCTGCCCCTACCTAGATTGGCTGAGCCACCCCAGCCCAACCAATGAGTCCTCATGCCACATTCAACTTATGTCAGCTGAGGCAAACTAGTCTATGGCTTATAGCCGTGAACCTCACTTTCTGCACACCAAGACAAATCAAATTCTAGAAACATCCCCAGTTAAAGAGAAAAAGACTTGTGGCTTCTATGATTACCACTTGATGGTTTCCTTACTGCTAAATTTATACAAGAATTTAAAAAAGATTTTCAGACCCCAGCTTTTGATTGGAACTGCCAACCAATGGCTGCAAATGCAGAGAAATTTAGTTGCACTTTAGTTGTTCTTAATTAAGAAACATTTTGGTAGTTCACAGAGGGTCACACAGCTAGCCTTTTCTAAAGGCCTTGACAACTTGACAAGATTATCATAGTACAGACAGCACAAATGGATGTGGCCACCTTCATACAAAATGATCCAATTGCCATTGATAATTCCTAATAATAGACCACTGACACAGGATCAGTATTCAGCTCCTTGAAAGTGAAAGCCTGGGCCTCACTGTGACATTTAAAATGCCTTGGTTTCACCTAGGCATTCTAGCAGCAGCAGGAGATCTCCATTTTGCTATTCTATGGACAATTATCTCTTAATTGCTTCTGTCCTTTCAAGAGTGACAACACCTGAAGGAATTTTCATTACACCCTGTCATTATCTTCTTTGCACCTCCTTCCATTTCTATCAACAGGAATAGATGTAGTATTAGCCCACAAGACACTTAAGCACAATATATATATATTTTAAAGCATTATAAGAACAAATTCAGTATTACAGTAGAATTTTTGGATTGGCTGATCACTGCATTAATTGCTTGCAGGCCATTTAAGCAGACAGCAGGCACAATATAAATGCTGAGGGGGTAGAGAGTAGATTTAGGCTTTTCCCACATGCTGTTATGTTAACCACAGAAAGGAGTGTGTTGGCCTTCCCTTCCGGTAGTTAAAAAGTTCTTCACTGTGTAAAACTAGGCACGTATGTTTTGGTGGGTCTGCACAAACAAATAGTTGTTAAACAATAATATCAAAAGAGCTGAGAATCCACCCCACTACTCTTAATCTTAATAGGTTATTTATTAAGCTTCCAAGCTGATTATTTAAATGTTGAGCCATTAGGTAAGTAATGCAAAACATAAGCACCCAGTTAGAATAGTTAGCATTTAATTACTTCACATACACTCATGTTTACTTTATAGAGAAACAATAAACTGGTCTACAAGTTTTAATAGCTTAGCCTTCTGGTTTTTGTAAAGGATAGAAGTAGATTGAGAAACATTTTTTTAAAATATAACTTTCTTTGACACCAGTTCATTCTTGTCTTAATCACTGATTTCCTTTTCCTTCCCAATTAAAGAAAGATAATGGTTTTATTGCACATTAAAGAGGTCTAATGCTGCTTGGAACTTTCACTCTTGACCAAATCAGACTGTACTATGGCCAATTAACAGATACCTTCTGACATTATGCCAAGGCAATGAAACTCTTCTGAACTGCCTTTTTGGAAGAGATGACCAGTTTTGAGGGAGGCCATAGTTCATACATTGCCTTTCCTTGATTTAGAGATTCATTCTGTTCCACAGTGGCTGCAGAGTGGTAATCGAATGTTTTATAGTTTTGAGAAAATCTTGAAAATTTCTTTGCCACAGATCACAGGCCCTTGCTTCTGAGACTTCTGTTGTGAACAATGTGAGAACAGTATACCAAGATATAAACAACCTTCTATAGATCTATAGATTGAGTTTCTTTTGCAACTACATGTTGGCAAAGCTGACAATGAAAGGATTTTTTTTCAATGAGCAACTGGAAGAGATTCAAGGTAATGCAAAGGTCGCTGATAAAAGCCCACCTATAGATGCTGGTTCTGACATTTTGGCTGCCTGCAGGAAACTCCTGATCAATCAGCTGCTTTCAAATTAAAGTTAGTTTTTTAACAATCATTTGTTTTTACTCATGGGATTTTATATAGATTGGATTTTTATATGCCTATATATTTTATATCCCTGAGAAGGACAGGATAAAAATTTATATTAAATAAATAAATACAGCTATTTCTACCTTACAACTTTAGGATTATTATAACCAATATAGCATTACATCAAATTTTCATCCTTTTTTATTTTGCCTTTCTATACCAGCGCTCCAATACATTTTTTTTAAAAAAATCCAATATAACTTTTTCAGAAGAAAAAAAAATGTTCCTTTGAACAATAATTCTTTTGAATTAATTGTTGCAGGAGCCCATGACTTAGCAGAATGTAATGACTTCCTTTCCTCCTGATTGATTGCATTCAACTGCAAATTACAACATTGTCAGTGGGGCTCTAGTAACAAGTTCCATTAATTTAAAATCCCAGATTCCAGGGAGAAATTCAGCAGGGGAGAATTTTGTAAGATTCCTAGTTAAATATAGTGCAACTACATGGCTTTGAATAAAATCTTGGAAACCTATTACGGTGTTAAGCATTTCTTGAGTTAGCAGCAGAGTAGAAAATATATTAGCTTTGTGGCTTGTGTTAGGAAAACTCATGACACTGGTAGCTAGAATATTGAAAGACTTAATGGGGTTGATAAATGGTAACCTCAAGAGATACTCTTTGCTTATGACGGCTAGTGCGATAACAGACTATAGAAAAATTTCCTTAGGTATGTTGGGCCCAAATTGTGCATTATGGTAATATGAATGGGATATAGGGTAGGATACAAAGATCTGTCAGAGGTTCTAAACCTCTCTGATCACAGGTTCCATTCCTTTGTTCTAGTAGAGCATTCCTTTGCTCTGCTGCTCTGTTGGGATGTAACTATGGCCAGAGAAAGGTGCTTCTGTTCAAGAAACTGAACTTTGAATCAGACCCACAGACATTTAGAAATAGTGATACTCTGTAGACTTGTACATGAGAGTTTGTTTAGTTTCTTTCATTTTTATTAATAATTACCAAAGGGACTATTTTGCTGTTGAGTTGTTTTGCATGGTTTTGGTTCATTATTGTTTCTTCCATTCTTGTAGTTTCATTTTTCTAATTGTATTTTGTTGTTTTTACCATTGTTTGTTTATTTTGAGGCAATAAAAGGAAACGAAGGTTTCAATTGAAGTACCCACTCACCCCTTCTTGAGTCTGTAACCTTCCTGGCTTTCTATCTGAACTAGGGTGATTGCAAAACTCTGTTAGGCCATCTAATGGGAAACACTAACACATAAAGCAGCTTGAGGAATTGGTGCTGCAGCCACTTAGCTTGAAAAACAGTAGCTTGAGCTTGCAGAGGGGACTTACGGTGCTAGGCAGGCTGCTACTACTATTGGCTGCAGCTACTTTTTCAAAATTGCCCCTTCCTCTCCCTTTCCTTCTGCCAGAACTGCCCCCATCATGCTGCACATTCTTCCCCACCAGAGCCAGAAGATCCTCTGCAAATCATGATGTGCTGTGTTTGTGTTCAGATGGCAGACTAGATACTGTAATACGTGTATGAAATGTATGTAATTTTATGACTGGATTGTGTGTGATTAAATAAAATTAAAGCGTTGTGTTTGGGTTACACTTGGGGGCCCCAGACATACAACACAGACTGTGTTACACACAAGTCAGACAAATTCCAAATTCATTGTAATTTCCAAATAATCACAGCAATTTTGGGAGGGGCAATTTAAAATCAAAAAGGTTCCATAGAACAACACACTCAAACAACACAGCCAGTCACCAACTTAAACACTTAATAAACAACTAATGAAGCAAATAAGACTAAGGGACAGGATTAAATTTTTAAAAATGACCTCTAAAGAGCAAAGAGGAGCAAACCCCAAGTAAAAACAGTAAAATGCTTCAGAAAGAATGAGAGAACACATCACATGCAAAATAGAAACTATATTCAGGAAGAAATGTAAGAAAGGAATAATATAGTACAAAATACTACAGTGTACTTTGACACAAGAAAACCTGCAACCAATCTTCTTCCCTCTTACTTCCTCATAAATAGGCAAGTTGCAGTATATGAAACAGTTCTTATCTGATTCAAAGTCCCACCCCATATGCTTCAGGATTGGACTACTTCACACACACATGTAATCTTAGTGGCTACCATTTGCAATCAATCAGGAAATCACAGAGACTTCCAGGGAGGCAACAGCTTCCAGAAGCTCCCATTTCTTGGGGAGAGACAACACATCATTTCTTTTTCAGCTGGAGAACTAATTTCCAGCTGTTAATCACTCTTGGCAAAGAGTGATTGTGAAGGTTATCCATTTGTGTTACATATGGATGGTTCAACGGAAGGTTTTGCTGTCTGGGCTATGCTGGGGGAGTGACTGAAAGTCGGAGTGCCAGAGGACAGGAAACATTGCTGTTAGCTGTGTTGGAGTGTGAGGAAGACTGCTTCCCAATCTTAAATCTTTAAACTTTCCTGATTAAACTTATAACTACAGCCTTTAACCTACAACACAGAAGAAACAATTATTCAACTTGGAGTGAGAAACAGCCTCTCTTCTAACTTTGGTGTGTTCTTTTTCTGAAAAATAAGAACTAAATTATAAGACTTTGGTCTAATAGTACCTCCTACTGAACTTAAGAGAAATAGCATTTCATTTTTATCTGCTAATTTGAATCTCAAAACTCTGATTTCAATTGGCTGAATTAATATAAGATGGCTCAAGGTACACAGCATAAAGGCTCCCTAGATCAGTCACCTGCTCCAGATGCACTTCAAAAAATTGGACACACTGGAGAACAAAATGCAGAAAATTTTCATGGATTTGAAAGCTGAGCTGACACAGTGAATGTATGAGATGGAGGGAGGTGTCAAAGAAAATACATTGCAGATACTAGCAATGGGGGAGAAAACGGAGATACTGGAGAGTAGCTAGAGATATATCAAAACAATTTGGCTTTATGGAACTAAGAGAGAAGGAATTCTCATTGAGACTTCATGGGATCAAAGAAAGAAAATCTGAAGATATCAGACAAAGAGTAGTTGAGGCACTAACTAGTCTTTTACAGATCGATGCCCAAAAAAATGAAATTAGAACTTGATAAGGGGTATAGGATTTCAACCAGATATGCAATGCAAAACAATCTAGCAAAAGATGTTATAACCCATTTTATGAAGAGGAGAATCAGGTACTGCAAATACATTGTAAGAATCGACTGAAAATGGGCAGAGTGAATGTGGTGGTTATGAAAGAGTTACCAATGAGAATTTTGCACAAAGAAATACAAATTTTTAACTGACAAGCTGAAGCATTCAGATGGGACAAGTTAGAAGGAGTGATCTTCACTTTCAAGAAAGAAAGATTCAAATTGAACTCAGTTCCAAAACCAAGGGAGTTCTTTGAAAGACACAAGAAAGAGTGGGAAGAGCCGAAGGAAGAACTATAACACTCTAGGCTGGATGGGGAAGAAGAGGAGGAAAAAGAATTGGTTATTACATACAAAGCTCTTCACAGTCTTGGTTCAGCATACCTACAGGACCACCTCCCTCCCTATGTCCCTCCATGGCAGCTTTGCTTATGGCAAAATCAATATTAGCCCATACATGGGCTTTTTCTGTGGTGGGCCCTACCCTATGGAATGGTCTGCCTGAGGTCAGGAGAGCCACCACACCCTGGCTTTATGCAAACAATGCAAAACCAAATTATTCAAAAAAGTTTTTTCTCAGCGAGGAGGGCGGTATTGTAGGGAAGGGGTTCCAGATGTTTCGCTAATGAGTTAGGAACCATAGACTTCACCGTTATGTTGCCTTACATATTATCTGTTGCTTTAAATATGTATTCCTATATACTACCTGTGCTTCATGTTGTTTAATATAAGTCCTAGAATTGATTATGTTCTGTTTCTGCAATTCTTCAACCCCATATTGGATCCTTGCTAATGCTATGTCTTTGTAAACTTGTATTCATTTACCCTATGACATTGTTTATGAAAATGTTCTTGACACTGTATGGAATTGCCTGCCCTTGTTCTTGCTGCTGGTTGTACTACTCTCACTCTATGTAATCCACCCTGAGTCTCAGTGAGAAAGGTGATAAATAAATAAATAAACAAATATCGCAAAGTGGAGATATTACCACAAACGTTTTCAGATCATAACCCAGTAAAAGTGAACTTTAGGAGTAAATCTAATACATTTAGGCGGAGATTAAATTAAGATATATTACATAAAGCTGAAATTGTGGAGGAGTGTAAGAAAAAGATAATTCTTTGGATTAAATTTGAATAAAGGTACAGATGTGAGAATGGTTTAGGACGTAAGTAAAGCTTTTATAAGAGGCCATTTTATATGGATTAATGTGGAATGGAGAAAAAAGAAGCAAGAGAAAAAGCAAGACATCTTGCTTGAAATTTTAAAAAAGGAAGTAGACTTGTAAAAGGCCCCAGGCAACAAAAAGATATCACAAGAGATAAAATATCTGCAATCACAGTTATTTATGTTATCAACAAGGGAACTGGAGAAGAATTTGAATTACACGTGGCAAAGAAACTGAATTTGCAAACAAATGGTTGGCATATAAACTCAGGAAAAAGAGAAGAAAACGATACTGAAAATGTATGATGGGAATACAATGCTAAATGATGATGGAGCCATTCAAGGGATTTTTTCAAGTACTATTCAAATCTGTACGGAGGTCAAGATATCTCCTTTAAAAAGCTAGATTAATATATTGGAAAACAGAATTTATCTAAAATTTCAGTTGAACAACAGAAAATGATGAATAGTCCAATTATAATTCGAGAAGTGGTTGAGGAAATCAAAGAGATGAAAACTGGGAAATCTCCAGGCCCAGATGGTTTGATAACAAAGCACTATAAATATTTTGAAGATGAGATTCTACAGCTATTACAGACCACAATGAATTCGATCCTACAGGGAGGAAAGATGCCAGAAACTTGGAAAGAAGCTAACATTACATTAATACCCAAAGAGGATCAAGACTTAACTTTGGTGAAAAACTACAGACCAATATCATTGTTGAACAATGACTATGAGCTATGAGCAATATTAGCAGAAAGATTAAAGTTGGTACTCAAAGACCTAATTCATGAAGACCAAAGTGGATTCTTGCCAAAAATACATTTGCAGGACAATGTTAGAACAGTTTTAGATATACTGGAGTATTTGGAGCAGCAGAATGAGAAAAAAGCCGCTCTTATCTTTCTTGATGCAGAGAAGGTCTTTGACAATTTGAACTGGTCTTTCTTGTTTAGAGTTCGGGAAGAGATGAGTTTGGGAGAGAATTTTGTGAAATGGATGGAATCAATTTATACCTCACAAATGGCTATAATCATAGTTAATGGTCAACTAACTAAACCTTGTGAGATTTAAAAAGGAACACATCAGGGGTGTCCGTTATCACCACTTTTATTCATTCTAGTGTTGGAGATTCTGAATATAGACATTAGACAAGATGAAAGGATAATGGGTAAAAAATTTAAAAAGGAGAGCCTTTTCAGATAACTTAGTCATAACTCTGGAAGATCCTTTAAGAGGAATTGAGACACTGATGCAGAAATTGAAAGAATTTGGTGATTTGGCAGGTTTCAAAGTAACTGAAAAAAACCCAAAATGTTAACAAAAAATGTGTATAGAAGAACAGGAAAAACTGTCAAATAAAACAGGTTGGTCACTTCAAAAGATGAACCCAGCTAGTCAGCACATAAACAATGCAGAGATGGACGTGCATCAAGAAGTGCTCTTTAAGAGTGTGCACACACACAAATCAGTATTATTCATAACTGGGAATCTGGAATACCATATATATTCAGAATTCCTGATATTCAGGAGGAATCTAATACATTTGACTCCATTTTCCCTATGGGGAATCTCTCTGAAATGAGAGATTTCTGTGCAAATTCCACCAAAATCTCAGGGAACCTACCCCTTCCTGCCATTACAGAGCCCCCAAGCTTCAGGAAGATTGGACCCAATTCTATGGACCCCTGAACAAGGTGCCCCTAGCCACTCTGTATTGTTTCCTATGGAGGGAGGAATTCTAAGGCTTTCCAGGGCAAAGAAACCTTAACCAAACACACAGGCAAATCCCTGGCCAAAAGCCAGTCCCAATGTAAGCTGAACTTAGAAAGCCCAACAAAATTAACACCAAACCAGAGAATCCCAGCAGAAGCAATGTCAATCCAGAGAATCTCAGCAGAACCAAAGTCAAGCAAGGGACATTGTTGCAAGCCGAACAGAACTAATGTTACTCACAGAAGCCAGGCAGAACCCAAAACCAATGTGGTAACACCACAGAATAGGACCAAGTACCAACACATCAACTTCCCAGCAGCAGAAACACCAACCTGGCACAAGCATAGTCAGTCACTTGGTAGCAGCAAGCAGAAACATGTGGAATAAGTTGGTATAAGATCCCACTTCTAAGGAAAGCCTCTAAAAGTGAGAATGAGGGGTAATTTTGGATGGCCCAAGTTCTCCTCTTTCTGCAGTCTGCAGCACAGTCTACATTGTTACTCACTGGCCCAGAGGAACGTTGAGACAGAACTGCAGCAACTGTCCTTCATCACTGGCCCTCCTGTTCCCTCCCGCCCCTGTAAAGAAGAAAGTTAACAGTCCATAAAAACAACACAAAACCATTCACTAGCTTCATTTTGGGTGTCACTATGGGTTTTCGCTTCTGCTTGTTTTAAAATATTGGAGCTCTCTACTTTCCCTAACATCTCTCTGAATCTTCCTGCAGCAAGAGAACAACATTTTTGGTGTTATTTTTTCTGAGTTGTCAGCATGGAATTGTGCCATGGTCCAATGAGTGTTCTGGATGGGCTGTTTTTTAATGCGGGGGAGATTCCAAGTTGGAAATGTGGATTTTATATAATGTGCCAACTAGATAAACTGTCCTGCTGATTTTCTACCTAAATTTTAAGTTTTGGGAACAGCATTTTTCTTCACCTCCCCAAAACAGATTGAGAAAGGATGCAGGCACAGGATGTGCTTACTTCAATCACTCTCAAAGTTCATAGCTGGGAAATTGAATAGGTCCAAGTTGGTCTTCAGGAAGACCAAATGCTCAACTCTCCAGGGAAGGAGGCAAGCGCAGTGAGGGCTGATAATGTCACCTGCATGGGAGAAGACAGACTTGCTCTACATGCTCATTGGAGGGCATGAGAGGAATCTGTGAGCCATGACAGAGTGGTCAGGCCATACCACCTCTTTTTTGATCCAACCTGGTCTGGCTTCACTGAAGCGAAGAGACCAAGAGCATGGTGAGCAGCCTAGCTATTTTTTTTTTTTACTATGAGCCTATTTATCTATTTGGCAACAACACCTGAACTCTTCTTAATGTCTTCACATGCCTCCTTAGGGGAAAATTAATTTGTGTTTTTAACAAGGCCTATAACTCACCTATATTAAAACCTAGCAACAACCAACTCAGAAAAAACAAGAATAGTACCCCAAAAGCAGAGGCAAAAACAACAAACAAGTGTAGTGTAGAACAACAACTCTTAACAACTCTTTAATACAGGCAAAAAGCAACCTCCACCCCTCAGCAACAACAACTCTTAATATATAACAATTAACAGCTAGCAATTCTTTAAATATTAAACCAACAAGTATAAAACAACAACAGGAACTCTTTTCATTTTATTATAAATTTAAAAATAAAAACAAAAATTGCTTCAAATGCATGCAATATTCCTTACATAGATAATAGGCTTCATCATGCAAATCTTAAATATACATAATTCTTATCACTATAGACAATAATTCTGGATGAACATTATCATAACTCTTATAACTATTCCAAAAGAACCAAATAAATACTGTATATATCTCTATTCTAAAATATATCTTGGACTTTTTAATAAAAAAACGCCTCTGTACCAAAATCTTATTCATAGTCTGCATGAACCACACTTGGTTTGACTACTGTTCCAACAAATAATTTGTAATTCCATGTTTGCTCCAAAGACAGTCTAGCCACTGTTATCATTTGCAGCAAAAGTTGCTTCTGCCATAAATCCAGAACATTTGGCATGCCTCGTAGCAATTATATCTTTGGATTATAATCAAAAGAACATTTCAAAATTACTGTGTACCATCTTCCAGAATTCTTGTACGCTTGAACAAGACCAAAATACATGAAACAATGTGTCCCCAACTCTTCTTCACATTTCTAGCATCTACCAGTATCCCCCTTTATTTTTGCTAATCTTACTTACATATACCGCCCATAATAAACCTTTAAACAATTCTCTCTTATCCTGACATTCATAGATATGAATTCTTTGAAGTGTCCTTTCCCAGTCCCTTAATTGAAATACTTGGAAATGGCCTTGCTTGTGGCTGAGGAACTGAGGAAGGGCTGGTAAGACAGTGCCAAAAACCAGGAATATATCCTGCATTGCTGAGACAATCAAGTGAATTCCCCTAGGGTTGCCAAGTACCTGAAGAAAAAATGACCTGTCCTTTTCTCTCTCTTCTTTGTGAATATGTTAAGGCCTGGATACAGCAAGAGATGCCTTTAGCAGGAGAGGAAACTCTGGGAAGATGGCTGTCCACAAGAGTCAGGAAACAGGAGCAGAGAGTACCTACATATCATATAAACCTTTAATAACAGGCAGGCATAAACAAATTTATGCTTATTTCAGGCTGTGTCATATAGTATATTACAATCTGTATGTGTCTACATAAGTTGTTTGCAACTCACAGTCTGAGTTTGCAGTGGGGGTATTCTTTGTTCTTTTCTTGATGTGGTAACATATGACTTCTTCACAACAGTGCTTACTATTATACAGTCATGGGTCAGATTTTATTTAACTTGACGCTCAGCACCCCTAGCTCATGAGGCTCTGCTTTGCATTGAGTTCACGTCTTTCTTGCTGTCATTTTAAATCACATGCAAAGTTCAGTCATTAGCCGGGCTTTTGACATAGTTACAAAAGACTTTGAAAATCTACCTAAGACCAAAATTTTGATAGGTTCGTTGCATGTATTGAAAACTTGGGACTAAAACATGCCTTTTTCTTAGGACAGTAACAATTTTCTGCCTTTTAAAAAATGAATCACTAATTTGGTGCAGTCCCCTCCTCTTCAGATGTGAGTAAATTATGGTAATCCTAATCTCTTGCACAGTATGTGTTCAGCTTTGTAGATTCTCTACTGGAGAAAGCTGTTTATTTTTTTAAAAAAAATTTGCATAAATGTTTATTGAAATATTTTATCCAATTTTTTCAGTTGTATTCCATGTGTTTGCTTCACATCTTAACTGCTAGGGTGGATGAAGCAAGTTCATGCCCTATTAAAATCCTTAATTTACCGGCTCCAGTCAGCTGTTGTCTGTTTCATTTTCTACTTAGCTTCATCCAATATTGTTTTTATAATAATGGCTATCAGTAGAAGAATATTGCAATTCACAGCAGCATCCAGGACTAATATAGTTTGTACCCTAAAGCCCAAAGGACTAGGTTGGTTGGAATACTTTATCTGATAGCAGTCAGTACTGATAACTACTTTGAAATTCAGGAAAAGTGACAGAACAGAAATCCACCATTACTCAATTACTTGGGCAAAAATATTTTAATGGTTTGTATTCTATGAACTATGTTTACGAGTTCAAGAAGCAAAAGTCAGAGAAGACTCAGTACAGTAGAAAACTGGTCTAGAGTACTGAAGTCATCTTCAATTCAAGCCCCCAAACTCGTAATTCTGTTTTACAATCTGCTTCATACCCACTTAGTTGGTATTTGCCATTGTAATCATATAAAGTGTAAACAGTAGATGTACATCTTAAAAAACATAGTGCACACCAGGAAGCCCAGAACATTTGCTGCTCCACTTTTGCCTAAACTGCTCCATCAAACATCTTTTCCAGCAGAAAAGAGAGAGGGTAGTCTTGCCTGATTCCCTGTTCTCCTTTTAATATCCCATGCTATGTAGCATCTTGGTCACAAGAGTCCCCTGATCCTCAGCACTGGCTTTCTGGACTGCTGGGGGAAGGGGAAGATGGTATTGGACTACTTTAATGACCTTAACCAGCCTAAATCTTCAGTGCCTGACAATTGAGACTGCCTGACAATTGAGACAATTGAGATTTTCTACCACACTCCATTTTCTCTGATGTTGACTTACATTGTCATCAAAACATGTAGTCATGGCTTATTTTCTGGAAATCCATAGGCACAGCAGCCACCATCACACGATTTTGATTTTGCTAGTCTAACTGTTCATATCTTAGTTCAGATCAAATTATTATTAAACTTTACTCAACATCTGATAATAATTTGATCTGACCATTGCATGGAAGTTTACCCCATTTCTAAATTTACCCTTTCCCTAAAACCCTACACATTCCCTTTCTCTGTGTCTGGTAGTATAAAAAGTGCTATTGAAATACTTCTTTCAATAATCTTATTGTGTTATGATGTCACATAATTGGGCTATGGCAATCTAGTTCCTTGTCTATGGAACCAATTTTGAGTTAACTGGGTAGTTTCATGCCCCCCTACAGTCTTCACTGAAATCTACTTGATTGCTTCTTACAGCCATAACTCTGTCTGAAGCCAATAAATCTTTTCACAACCAAAGAAAATAGATAAGATAACCCAACCAAAGAAAATAGATAAAGTAACCCAAAAGGTTGGGTGGGGGTAAATAGAATAATAGTAGCACTTTGTACATTCAACTACGGGCCAAGCTACACATGACGAATGACACTTGAACAGCAAGTGTATTTCTCCCTGTTCACTTGCCCTCCACTCAATCCACTTTCCAGGCAAGTGTCTTTCGTCATGTGTAGCTTGGCCCTGAATTAGATTTTTTTGTATAATGGGGGTCTTCTTGAGAATCATCAAAGACAATTGTCTGTTGATACTTACTAACATTTCAACTGATTTTTTTCTCAACCTTTTGGGTTAGCCAACAGCTCCTCTATCATTTATGCCAGTAAGAATGCCTCTTTTAGGCCCCCAGGATATTAACATTATTCCCCTAATCAGGCTCCCTTGTTAACTCTTACCCTCAACTGGAGATACAGCTTTAATACCCAGAAGGAAGGAAGTCTCAACTTGAGTCCTTTAATAGATAATTCATATCTTTCCCATGTAGAGTCTAGGCTCTTCATAGAGATTGATCCTGCTGCTTGCCAAATGGATAGGGATGGTTGCATTGTTAATCTCTATGCCCCCATTCCATGTTCCTGGTAGCTGTAAAAAATTCACAATAAGATGGCTCCAGTCCATAATTACTTACAAGTAGTGGAATTGGTCAATATGGGCAGTGTGTGTGTGTGTGTGTGTGTGTGTGTGTGTGTGTGTATGTGTGATATTGCTGTTATGTGTGAAGGGTAGCATTTCTCAAAGATTTCTATGTGGATTGAACAAAATAAGTGGCTTGAAAGTCTGCAGGTATAAATTATATCCTATTATATAAAAGGCAAGCTGTATTGGTGACGGCTCACTTTTTATTCCCACACAAGTGCACTGTGGCCTGCATGGGGATAAAGAGCCATCACCAATACAGCTTGCTTAGGAGGGGGCAGGGAGGACCAACACACCCCTCCCAAGGCTCCGTAGTGGCCATGAGAAGGCCTGGCACAGCACTACCCTCCAGCATGCCGGCAGGGAGGACCGCACTCTTACATCAGCCTTCTCAGTCACTCCATCAGCTTCCTTGTGTCTCTGGAAGTTTGTGCTGCCACAGCTGCCAAGGCACTGGGGAGGCCTGCCATGCTGGCTTGGCCCTCAGCATCCCCCGAGCAGGCCGGGATGTCATGGTGGGCCCTGGAGTGCTGCTGTGCTTTGCACCAGCCCAATTTCCACCCACTTGAGGCTGAATCAGGCTGGTGCAGAGCTCAGGAACAGAGCACAACATACCATGGTGTGCTCCTGTGCTCCTCACTGGCCTGATTTTGGCCCATTTGAGGCTAAAATTGGGCCACTGCAGAGTACAGAAATGCTACTGGGGCGGTGCATGCCCTCACAAGGCCCCACTAGAGCCTGTTATATTGTCCCTTGGCACCTTAAAGATTAACAAACTTTATTCCAGCATAAGCTTTCATGAGTCAGAATTTACTTCATCAAATGCATAAGAATGTAAATACAATCAGGCAGATCATATACCTAACAGAAAAGTGTGGAAGGGGGATGTTACAAAAGGATGCTAGTTCAAAACAAAATTCAATTCAAAGTTCACTCAGTTTGGGTGTGAGATACTTCCAACTGTTGACAGACCAAACAAGTGGGGGGCCCACAACAACTCATGGGGGAATCTCATCCCCCGTTTTCCTCACACAATTTCCTTTCATTCCCCAACCACTCCCGCAGCCTCTCCTCTTTTCTTCCTTCACACACACTATCTATCTCATCTATCTTCCTGTCTCCCCACATTTTGCTTTAGTGCCATCATCATGTGGATCACCTCACACCAGTTCCTAAAGTACCATGCGTCTGCAGTTCCTCTTATCAGTACCACAACAACCCGTTTCTTGCTGCTTTAATGCCATAGCTTATCCCAAACATTTTAGGAACTGTAGTTTAGTGAGAGTGCCAAGAATTCTGTTAGACAACCATTACTTCATCTCAGGATTATAATTCTGAGGGAAGGCAGAATGACTATGAAGCCTGTTCTAAACTCATCATCCAAATACCTTGAATGAGTGTGCCATCTTCTAGCTGATTCTGTGCATGTTTCAGAATTGAAAAGGTTTACAGAAAGCTAAAAATGCAAATATAAATAGATGTCAATCCTCTTTTAGGAATTAAAGAACAGGGAAAATACCTGGAACAATACTCTATGTTTTATTCAAAGAAAGTATCTTTAGGTTGTAATCTGTTCCACTGATCACAACTTCAATACATTTTTGTGCAAGGAGTGGAAAGGATTTATATTGTCAAATCTGCTTCCTCACAGTAAGTTTAGGATTATGAATTAAAGTATATTTCATCTTCTTTTATTATACACTACAGAAAAAGTGGAAAGGGAATGAAGTATCATTTTTACTTGAAAAAGAATTAACCAACAGGATAACCTGTAAAGTTTCCTTAGACGATGCAAAGAGTCAAAGAAGAAATTTTAATAAAGATTAGACAATGAAAGTTTTCAAATCAGTTTTGAGAGTCTTTGCCAACGCAGTTTACTGGCATGAAAGGAAACCTTCCCTGTTGCAGTCTGTAATCTGGGCTGGTTTGCATATCCTTCTTGCTTTGCCATTTGCGCATGCTGAAAATCTGGCTTGTGAAGTAAGATCTCAAATACAGATTTAATAAAGAAGAAAAAGATCTGAGAGTTGCAAATGAAGATTGCTGAGAATTTAATAATTGGAGCCCCATTATCTCTGTCAAATTAAAAATAAGCTGGAGTTCTTATCAAACTGGGCCATTCAAAGCCACTCAAAGTTTAGCAATATGCCATGGATCTCAAGATAAACAACAAAGTTGGGACCTGGAGCAATATGATTACATCTCAGTTTCTTCAAACTATCTCAGGAATAGTAACTGCTGTCTGCTCCTTGCTGGGGCTATTGAATTCCCATTCAGTATTAATAATAATGTTAGTATTAGCAAGCTTATCACATATTTGCTATTAGATAAATGCTGAACATCCACATTCTGGAATATGTCTTTTTTCAGAAATATGATAGCCTTCATACATATTTCTGCAATCATAAGAGCTAAAGAGCTGTTTTCTTTTTTAAAAAAATAAAAGAAAATATTAATGTATTCAGACCTGTTTGCACTACACATTAAATATCAGTACATAACTGCTGATTTTCTAAATTATATCACATTTACTGTTAAAGGTGATTAGCGGTGCTATCCTAAGCTTCTGAGAACATTGACGTAGAGCGTAACTACTTACAATGACACAACAGCATGTTTAAGTTTTTTTCCCTTGAAGACATTTGCCTGACTCTAGTTTTTTATTGAAAAGTAGGATCTGCCAAGGAATTAAATCAGAGAGGAAGTGCAAATTGTAAACTGAAAGTGCATAGCACGTAAAATGAATCATGCAAAATTTATTTAAATGAATGAATGTAGTCCTGCTGCTGATGCTGTATTTAATGATGATTACTGTAATGCATTATATTATCTGTCAGAGGTTAATTGCTCCAGCTTTCTCCATCTTTAGCCCTGACTCGTTTCTTGGTGCTCATCCTCACCTTCACAACTGACAGATGAGGCCCTTTGCTGGAATTTTATTACCCGTGCTATGCTGGATCCTACAGTTTTAAACAGATCAGCTTATGGATGAGATCCAATCAATTGATTGATCGTATGCCTTTTCTCTCTCTCCTATTGGAATACCAACCTTTCTTTTGTCACTTACCCTGCTTTATGTGATAATGACAGTGGAGTTCCCTTCCCAGCATGATAATAAAGGTTGAAATCAGTCTCTGGAACCCCCAGTTTGGACTGGGGCAGTAGCATAAGGAGAAAAGAATTAGACCATTTATCCTCACCAGTTTCCCAATAGAAATAATTTCCCCCAAACTACTAATAGCTGTGGTAGTTTTAGAAAGAGGTATATGCTTTCTTTTCTCATATGAAAGCTAATAGCAGCTCTTGGAAGATGATTTCCCCAAGGAAATGGAACAAAGGAAAAGAATTGACTACCCTTCTGTCCTCTAAAAGCTCCCCACCCCGTAGTAACTGCTTTTAAAATTAAAAAAAAATATGGGGAGATCCATTCATCAGTTTCTTATGTCTCATCTAGTGGCTGTCCCTTCAGATTCTTAAATTTAAATTTTTAGATTTTTAAATTTTCAGTGTCTTGGATGGTATTCAAACATTAATAAACCAAAGTTTGGTTAAACCACAGTTTGTTTTACAAACTCTAGTTAGTTTATAAGATGTATTAAACAGACAATTTTTTACACAAAACCCTGTTAATCTGTTGCTTGCCTCTTTTCCCATGTCCAACCAGAAGTCCCAGATTCTGTCCCGTACTCCTTTGGAGCCATGCTGCTGGCAAAGCCTAGCTATATTCAGCCTTCTGGCTGTAATAAATGGTAGGGAATGGAAGAAACCTTGTGCAATCCAACGTTCATATTTTTCACTGTTAGATAAGGATCATCATTTCTTCCTCTAATAATAACACTGGTTATGTTTAGCACTCCAAGTGGGGTACTAATCTGTCTAGAAGAGCAGTATATAAGTGCAGTTGTTGTTATTATATTTCTAAATGTTTTATTCCAATAAATATTTAACAGTCCTCACTCCTCCTCTCTGTCCAGCTGCTTCACTGCATTCCTTAAACTTTACTCTGAAACAAATGAGATTTATCAACAACCCTTACTCCTCGTGATGGAATGGGCTTTTAAATTAAAGGTTTACTGAATGCAGCACCTGGAGAGTGGAAGGGAAAAGATTATAAAACTGCCTGAATGGAGAATTGTTAGAGGAGTTGAAGTTTGGAGCCTGACAAAGAGGGTCGATCTAGTTACCCTCTGTGTGAGGAAAATGAACAGTTTGCCCTAATTGGGACAGCTTTAGATTGAAAGAAGACTTTTAGTTAAAGTACTTAAGTGTGAAAGCCAGCACTAATTTACATAGACAAGATAGAACTGGGGAGTGGTATTGTTGACAGAGGAAGTGCATAGTGAAGGATACTCCCCTTCAGCCAAGTGATCAGGGTTATGTTTTTTGGAAAATAATAATTCCTGCCCAGTGTCTAAAAAGAGGATTTGGCTCTGAGGAGGACCCTAGGTCTGGTGTAAAGGGAAAAGAGTGCAGTATTAAAGTCAGAAACTCTATGAAGGAATCTTGTTAAAGTAATCTAAGTATGAAACTACCAACCTCTCACTTTTAAGATGTGTAGCTACAGAAACTAAGCTTTAAGAAGATTATTGTGTCTAATGCTTGTGAAGTATTCTGTTCTACAATCAAAATTTACCTCATATTTTCTTTCCCTTCTCTATTTACCACCCATGCCTGTTTAATAAACTTGTTGTTTCCTTTTGAACTTTACTCAGCCTCTAGTGCCATTTCATTTAAAGAAGACGTGAGATCTCGCTTCTTCCCTACCAAATATTTTGGCGGGAATATAAGCGAAATATATGTATGTTCTAAAGTGTGGGACAAAAGGAACTTAAAATTATACCCAGAGACACGCTACTAGAGGCTACCCAGCCACAGCAAGCAATCTTGGCCATTTTGGAGGGAAAATCTGCCTCACATGGGGGAGTGAGCAGGTAAATGGTAAACTGCTTTAAGTCTTCATTGAGTGGAGAAAAGTAGGCTATGGGAGAACTGGCTGATAAAATGATGCTCACAGTCTGTCAAGGAAACAGACTAATGGAACATATGAGCCAGCAGCAGTGGTGGGACAGAACACTTGGACTACTATGATGGCTAACAAGGTGAGAGGTAAAAAAAAGTGCACAAATAAAAGTACAGCTAAAGAAAAAATAGTGGATGAGCACCCATCTAATTTTTTCCTAATGTCTGCTGCCTCTATCCCTACCCATAATTAAGAGTCATTTTCTATTCACTTTGCAATAAACCCAATTTCAGTTCCTTCACACTTATCTTTCAGCCCATTAACAGAATGAGAAAAGCTGAGATATATTTTAAATAAATTTCTATACATTGACTGAACTGCACTGGAGCCTGTATTTGAGAAATCATTCTTAACTTGTAATACTTGTATGTACTTGGCAGCTAGAGGGAAAAGGGATGGAAACCCCAGGAAACCATCCTAAAACTGTTTGCATTTTTTTAAAAAAAACTCACCAGTTCTTTTTAATACATTTACTTTGAGACTTCTGGGCTAGGTGGGCTTCCCTGAGACTTTCTGAGTGGAATATTACATCAAATATGCCGGCACAGCAGTGATCTCGCAGCACTGTCTGTTATTCCCTCTGTGCACGAGGCAGGGAGAGATTTCATATCATACATCATTCATAAAGCCAGTGCTGGTATTCTACAAGTTGATACATCTCTCTCCTCCACCCACTCCATCTCACTCCCGGAGCAAAGATTTCAAACAGAAAACACATCTCTATATTCTTCAGTATATTTCAGAATTGTCCAGAGGTGTCACATTGTACCAATAGCAAAGGAGCCCCACGTTTTTTAAATCTAAAAATGGGCTATTTATCATTTTTCAGCTGTTTGACATTGGAATATGAGCATTTTGTGCACTGCATGATTTCCACAAGCAATAGCCATAGAGAAGTTGTAAATAATGTAATGCAAAATAAAATACAGAAAACAAAACGTGTTTGTGCTGAAAAAGAAATAGTTGGTTAACAAGTTTAATGTACTATGGAATGTATTTTTAGATGCCTGCATCCTCTGCTCATTTACTGAAGACTCTCTCAGATCATCAAGTCTTTCCAAAGACTACAGGCCAGGTCACATTTGCTAGTGGCTTACATGTGAGCTCTTTTGATCAAATCCTGCTTTATCCTACATATCACAGTAGTTCCAAATACAACTCCCACATGGGGGCACTGTCTCCCAAAAATGCATCTCTGTATGACCTCAGTCCAACCACAAGCAACCAGCATCATCATGCACACATAAGGCGTTAGCAAGAAGGTCAAAAGGTATGAACTGGCTTCATGCAATTATATTTATATTTATTATATATTACATTATTATAATATTATAATATATTATATACTTGAGGCCAGCATACCTGATGGACCACCTATTCTCACCTGCCTGTCAACTCCAGTCATCTTCAGAGGCCCTGCTTTGGGTGCCCCCACCATCCAAGGGTAGGTGAGTGGCAACTTGAGAAAGAGCCTTCTCGATCATGGTGCTAAAACTTTGGGATTCCCTCCTCAAAGAGATTCATTCATCTTCCTCTACATTGTCTTCTGTCAGCGGGGGAAGTCCTTTTTGTTTCATTTGGCGAACCCTTGTTGTGTTATTATGTATGTTTGTGAGTTTATTCATTTTATTGATTAATTATTTTACATATACTTAAAATTATATGTTGTTTTAATGTCTCAAAAGTTTTAATGTTATTTGTGGAGAAAGGCACCATGGAAATGTTTTTAGCATAGCATAGCATAATACAGTATAGTAAAGGTAAAGGTAGTCCCCTGTGCAAGCACCGAGTCATTACTGACCCATGGGGGGATGTTGCATCATGATATTTTCTTGGCAGACTTTTTACGGGGTGCTTTGCCATTGCCTTCCCCAGTCATCTACACTTTACCCCCAGGAAACTGGGTACTCATTTTACCAACCTTGGAAGGATGGAAGGCTGAGTCAACCTTGAGCCGGCTACCTGAACCCAGCTTCCAGCAGGATTGAACTCAGGTCGTGAGCAGAGGTTGGGCTGCAGTACTGCAGCTTACCACTCATAGTATAGTAATTTCTGCCAGCAGTCTTCTTAGCTTCCAGCCAGAGCCACATTTATGGATGATATAATAGATGCTTAGTTATCCATGTATTTAGAAAGAGAATTTTAAAAGTAAATAAGCCTTTTGCTTTCATTATGGGTGAAAATCTTCTTTTGTGCCTCTCAACAGCACCAATTCATTCCCAAAGCGAGGCCCAGCAATAAGCATGAAGTGCCACAAAACATGTTGGTCTCAAGAAGGTGAGATGCAAAGCTAATAGGTCAGTTATGAGAACTGTTTTGGGAAGTGGGGGAGCATATATCTCCCAGCCTCTTGATTTGCCATGATGTGCTTCACCTGTATAGGGTTGATGGGGTCCACCTCTCTCTGGAAGGGTATGACACCTATCTTGTTGATCTGCATTAAGATCTGTAGAAAGTTATACTCAGCAGGTAGGTCAGGGTTAACCCTTTCTTTGGAAGAAATAGGGTGGGTTGTTCAAGTTAGGCAGGGAGAATTGACAAATACCCTGAAATATCAGAAATAATGGAGGTTGATTTCAGAAGGAGCCATCAGAGAGCTGCTGTAGCATATAGGTTAAGTGGTTGGGCTGTGAGTTCAAGTCCCACTACTGCCAGGTGGCCTTGGGTCAGCCACTCCTCTCAGCCCCAGCTCCCCAGCTGTATTGTGGGGGTAATAATAACACTGTTTGGCACTCTGAGTGGGCAATAATCTGTCTAGAACAGCAGTATATAAGCACGATGTTATTATATTGTTTTTATAAAGAGCACCCTTAGAGCTGAGCAGCATCTTTCAGACTTGCTGGGGACTTACTGAATGTCAGGGGAAGGGGATGAGGTTGGGCACCTCTTGGCACATAGTGCAAGTTCAGCTGAGGGTAAACAAGGTCAGTGGAAGTCCTGGCCAAGTTCAGAACCAGAATAGGCCTGCCCATAAAAGGCAGCCATAGCTGGCTGACTACCACAGCTCACCTTTGGGATAGTTAGCTTATAATTAGAGGTGGACACGAACAGGAAAAAAATGAACATGACGTTCATTGTTCATTGCCATCCATGAACAGGGAATCATGAACAACCACGAATATGACCCTGTTCACGAACATGTTCATAGTTGGCTGTTCGTGGGAGGGAGGAAGGAGACTTGGAAAGGAAGAAAGTTGCCTGCACCATTTGCAAACAGCATGGGAAACCCCTTCAAAGTCTCCCTCCTTCCAGCTGGCTAGAGGGAGGTGGAAGACTCTGAAGGGAAGAAGGTTCCTCATGCCATTTGCAAACAGTGTGGGGAAACTCCTTTCCTTCAAAGTTTCCCTCCTTCCAGCTGGCTAGAGGGAAGCAGGGGAGACTCTGAAGGGAAGAAGGTTCCCCAAGCCATTTGCAAATGGCATGGGGAACCTCCTTCCAGCCGGCTGGAGGGAGGAGGGGGGAACTTTGTCAGGAAACCCCTGACAAGCAGCTGAGTCGGGAGTGAAGTGCCCCAGCATTTCACCCCAGCAGGCTGCACTCAACCACTCCTCAGGGGTTTCCCTGACAAGCAGCAGAGTGGGGAATTTAAATGTCCCTCTTCCTGCGCTGCACAGCAGGAGGGAGAGGGAAATTTAAACCCCGGCAGGCTGCAATCAGCCCTTGTCAGGGTTTTCCCTGACAAGTGGCTGTGTCGGAGGTGAAGTGCCCCTGGGCTTATATTGGGCAACAGGAGTTCAGACAGAGTTCAGAAAGTCCATGCCTACTGTTGTCAAGGGAATTGATTGAAAGGCGTCAGACTATCTGGCTTGATGAATGGCTGATGAACACTACAAACAGGGCTTGGAACGAACACATGTTCGTTGGGAACGGGGCCTCACAAACAGCTTGCTCGCGAACAGCTCATCGGGCTGTTCGTGGCTTTTTTTTGTTTGTATTGCTGTTTGTGCCCACCTCTACTTATAATAATAAACAAGAGCACTGACCAGCTATTTAAATAAATAAAACTAATTGAACCCAAACATCTGTCTTGTGTCTTCATGTCGAGAGTGCTGGGGCAATTCATTTATCTTGACCTTGAAGCATGCACAGAAGTTTCACTTGAACACTCCAAATTTTCCAGTGTTTTTTAACAACACTCAGGGCCAAGCTACACATGACGAATGACACTTGAATGGCAAGTGTATTTCTCCCTGTTCACTTGCCCTCCACTCAATCCACTTGCCGTTCAAGTGTCATTCGTCATGTGTAGCTTGGCCCTCTGTGCTATCTCTACTGTACTTACTCTGTGATGGTTGTGGACCAACTTATTCTAATAGATATTCTGACTGAGATACCATGAAAATTGAACAGTCTCATATGAGCTCCATCCTGCCTTTACCTTGAAGAAGTCATGTTTATGAAGAGCTGCCACATTTTGAACCAGTAATCTCCTGATCTGCATACTGATCCACTTTGTGGTGAGTTACCCGCAGATCAAAATGGATGGGGAGATCCTTTGTGTACAATGTTTTCAACTTTGGTCCTTTGATTCCTAAAGCCCCCTGACAATTCTGCCCCCAACTCAGGATTTCTGATACTCAAATTTGCCTCTGCTTTGGATGTCAATGGGCCAAGCTACACATGATGAAAGACACTTGCCTGGCAAGTGGATTGAGTGGAGGGCAAGTGAACAGGGAGAAATACACTTGCCATTCAAGTGTCATTTGTCACTTGTAGCTTGGCCCAACATCTTAATATTACTTCTGAGTATGAGGTGGTTAAACATTTGGCATGAGATAAGGAAAATTTCTTCCACTTGCTTGTATTGTAACTTACCTTTCATCCCCTGTTTTCTGTGCAGTCCCACATTGGGACTGTACAGGTGCAGGCTGGTTGCAGAGAGCATTTTCTAACTTCTAAAATTTCCAAGGGGGCATCCCTCCCCCACAGCAGAGAGAAGCACATTTCCCTGCCAAAACAGTTACATGCCATGAGGGAGAGGTGCCCCCTTTCCTCAGTTCTTCTTTCACTACCATTAGGGGAACTACTCTAGTGGATAGCTCCTCTGAAGAACTCACCTCAGCATTTCTTTTTTGTCTTCTCGTGATGTTTTTTCTCCTCAGTCCCCCCCTTTTCCTACTCTCTTCCCTTGTAAAAATAAAAAAAAGAAAAGAGCACAGCATAAGAATTTATTTCCTTGTCTCAGAATTCTTTGCTGCCTCTTATATTGCAGAAGATGCTCTTTAAGAAATGTGCTCAATGTTCTACCAAAATATCCCAGACCGACCTGCATGATCATAGAATCAAAGAATTGGAAGGGGTCTTACACAACATCTAGTCCAACCCCCTGGTCAAAGCAGGAACAGTCTAAAGCATCCCCCACAAGTATTCTTCCAGCTCTTCTTGAAGACAACTTGAAACAGAGGCACGTGGAAGGCAGAAAGTAAGTATCAGGTTCCCCCCTTCCCCCCACCAGGAGGATAAGAGGACCTGACAATCCTAGATAAAGCTGCACAACGGTTTGAGGAAGAAACACTATATGTGCGGAGCTGGCAGAAGCTTTGCTTGGAAGCAGGTGGGGGAGATTAAGTCACCCAGCCCATTTGAGTGCTTTTGAACCCCCATCACTGTCATGTATGCCTGCACACCTGGCATTAATGTGTTTTGCATTTTGTGCTGATCATAACTGTTTGCTAAGGTTGTATTCTGTACACTGTATAAATCATCTGAGAGTGTGTTAACTGCTAACATGTAATGTACTGGACCAGTGGGGGTTGACTGTTATCTGTTGAAAGTATTTACTTTCACTTCTATGGTAAATATCCTTGGATGCAAGCTGAGGGCAGCGAGCAATGTCTCTTTTCTCAGAGTCTGAGACAATTTTGTCTAGCCTAAACTAATCAGTTCCCATGTAACTCTTTGGGGTTTTCGTACCAGAATGTCAACGGACCCAAAGGGCAGGAAGTTTTCCTATAATTAGTAGTGCCTTTTTTTGAATAGTCATTTCTGCCAATTGCTACCTTTGTGTGAACACCTTGAACTGTATGGATCTCTAATAAAGTTGCTTCAATTGGAACACCTGTGTGTTAATTGTGGAGAACTTGAGGGACCTAACTGCCAGGGACTGACAATCACTCCACATGCTTTGTTTCTAGTATAAATGCTTCTCCTAAAATGAATAAATGCAGCACAGTTAGAGAAAGATGAAAAGAGAATGCAAACAATGTGAGCAGCTTACTTAGAAATCCAGACATCAGGGCTGTTTGATGTTCCATCCTTACTCTGATACAAATCTGAAATCTGAAGCAAACACTTGATAATTAAGGCCAAGCAGCAGTCCAAGAAGAAAACTGAAGCTGGAGAAACACCAGATTTCTAAGCACAGGCTGGATGCATCTGGATTCGATGTCAAGTCCCTCCCCAGTTGTTTTCAGAAGGCCTTGCTAATAGACACGCAATGTATTGCCTCATCAAGCAGAGTGGAACTGTCTCTCTATAGCTCTGAACAGATGCAACCAATATCTGGGGACGGGCTAACCAACAACATGTCATTACAAACCATTCACGTTGCTGTAAACAATAATGCCAGGTCAAACATCCTCAGCTGGATGGTCCACACTCATCACAAATGGTCCATAATGACAACTACATTCATTAAATATTACTGCTACAGGGACCATCAACTGTGGATCTCTTTACCACATCCACAAATACCAAGGCCAATACCTTCTGCTCCCTTGGGGGGTGTAATTCCAATTCCATAGTGGATGCATTTCAGATCCCTGGAACGTCATATGTTTTTGTGCTTAGATTACACAAGGGGGAAAGATCAGTATTCACAATACCAATTGCATTTTAGTGAACTCTTTTTGGCCATACCAGGTGTGGTTCTCTCCCCCATCCCTTGATGTCCAAGGCAAAAGGCCAGTATATTCATCTCCCATGTGTGACAGATCTTTTACATGGAGCCCAGTCCTACACCACAACATCCCCAGATTCAAGCTGACTGTCTGGCACCTCAAACCTCAACTCTAAATTTTTCTGAAGAAGGCAATCAGATCATTTTGAATGCTTGCAAACCTTCTATGTGAGTGTCCTAGGCACACAAATGGGAACATTTCTAAACTTACAGTGAGGTTTCTCCCCTTTTTCCTATTAATCATCATATTTGATTATTTACTGGCCATAAGTTCTACTGGTCTGTCTTCCACTTTTATCAAGGCCCACCTTGCTGCTATTTCAGCTTTTCGTAAGCTGGTGGATGGGAAGACTGTCTTTTCCCATGCTATCTCCAAGAGTTTTCTCAAAGGGCTTCTCAATCTTTATCCCCCACAATCATAATGGGACCTATTGCTAGTTTTGGCACACTTAATGCTGCCACTTTTTGAGCCCATAAATGATTGCCGTTTGCAACTATGGACATATAATGCCTGTTTTCTGGTGGTGTGAACTCCAACGAGGCATGTTGGAAAGTTAGCTGCTCTCAGAGTTCACCCAGTTCTTTCCTCAGAGGGTGGTGTTACGATCTAGTGTTAACTTTCTACCTAAAGTGTTCTCCAGGTTCCATCTTTCTCAACCCATCTCATTGCTGGTATTTCCCCCCTGTCCCACAATGGAGGCTGAATGCACAGTGCACATGATGTTCGTAGAGCTTTATGTTTTGTTTGGATAGAAACGGAGGTTTTGTCAAACCTCAGCATTGTTCATTTGTTATTCTGGACCCCAGAAAGGTTTTGAAACATCTCAGTCTTTGTCACGATGGGTTTTATTGGTGATTAAACTGTGTTAATACAGACTCATTCTACTAGGACCCAAGAGTCCGGGTTGCATTCCTCAGAGGGGTCACTTTGTCTGATATCTGTGCAGCTGCCACACGGTCCTCTGCAGATACTTTCATCTGGCACTATTCTACGGACATCAATTCAAGAGAAGAATCATCAGTGGGACAAGTTATGCTGAATTCTTTATTCAACTAGAGATTCATTCCCACCTCCTGGATGTGCAGCTTGTTATTCTCCCAATGTGGGACTGCACAGAAGACAGATGATAGAAACAGGGTTGCACTTAACTGTTGTTCATTGAGGTCTTCTGTGCAAGTACACATTATCTCCCTTCTGCTCCACTGTGAGCTCTCTTATCTTGTTCCTATTTAGGACTTGTGGTGGCTCAGGAGAACTGAGGGAAAGAGGCGCCTCTCCCTCAGGGCACATGACCATTTTGGTGGGAAAATGTGTTTCTCCCTGATGTGTGGGAGAGTCACCCCTTTAGAGCCTTTAGAAGCTACAAAGCTTTCTCTGTGGTTGGCCTACACTGGCTCGGTCCCAGTGATCACGTGCACAGAAGACCTCAGTGAACAACAGTTATATCCAACTGTGGAACAACTGTTATATGCAGTTTCATTGTAAATTGGGTATAGGTAAGTTATAATATTAGTAAGTAGAAGGAATCTTCTTGATCTTGTGCAAGTGTTTAACCATCTTCCTGGTACAAGTGTATTTTGTGAGGTTTAACCCTCCCCTATGTCCTCTAAGAACATCTGCTACTGTTATCTGAAAAGTAATTTATTCTGGTAATAGTGTTAAATTATCCCATCTGTCCACTGATCAAGATGTGTCATCTAGATTTTTCAGCTAGGATAAAGAAACCTTTTTAAGTAAGATTTGTTGAACTTTTTTTCCCCACTTCCAAAGGAGGTGGCTCTGCTAGTGGTATGATTTTGTCATTTGATATTGTTATGCTTTAGACCATCAGGGCTTTCCAGTGGCACACCACCAAAGCAATCCTACACAGAGTTACAGCCTTCTAAGCTTATTGACCTCAATGATATAGAAATATATGTGACTCTGAAAGCAGCAAGAGATGGCAATAAGGCAATGGACTGTGGGGAAAGGAAGGCTCAGTACAAAGTAAATAATATGTTAACACATATAAGAAAATTGTGATGACATGTCACAATTCGTCCCGGGCGTTGCTGTGCCAGACACCAGATTGTCTGACTCTGAATCTGGGATGTTGTCAGGGATACTGTGGGGTCCTGCTTTGTGGAAGGAGGGGAGGTATACCTCACCCTTACTCCCTCTCAGTTCACTCACAGGCCCGCTCAACCTGACCCTGCTCCTGCTCCCACCTTCCTCCTTCCACTCTTTCACTGACCCTCCTTTCCCTCCTTGCTCGCTCATACTCCTCCTTGCTATCTAAGCTCCAACAACTCCTACTCCACTCTACCACTCCTACACAACCCACCCCGATCTCTCTCCTAAGCTAGCCTTTATAGGGTTTCCTCCAACTTCCCCCACCCTTCCTCCAAGCTCCTTCCCACTCCTGATGCTGTCCAGCTATGTATGCCCTCAGGTGTTTCTTCTCTCATCCTAGTTTCTCCTTGCATTCCTCTCTTCTCTTGCAGGGCAGGACTGCATGTATCCCAGCTGGGGCTTTCCTCAGGTGTGCCTTCTTTCTCTCTTCCCTTCTCTCTCATTCTTTCCTGCAAGACAGGGCTGGCAGGGCCCTTCCAGGTGATGCGACGCAGTCTTCTCTGTCTCTGCTCACGAGGTGCTGCATCGGTCTCCTGGGGTCCAGCCGGCTCTCCCAGGTGGCTGTTGCTGCTGGTTCCTCCTAGGGCTTGTGCGGGGGCTTCCAGTACCTCCGTCCCAGTGTTGGTGTCTCTGGTCGGGTTGTGTGCCTCTTGCCCTTTGGGGTGGGGTTGGGCTTCCTGTGCCTGCAGTCGGGGTTCCATTGGCCTTCAGGTAAGGGGTCTGTGGCAAGTCTGGGGTGCTTGGGGCGCTCAACCCCAGACATGATGTACTATGATGGACTGCCAATTCAGTTAATGACTGAAGAAAAGTGCTAGTGTGTGAAGAGAAGGGGATTAGGGTACTAGAAAGTGGGTACCAAAATTCCTAACTCCAGAAGAGAAAGAGAATACTAAAAGAAAGCGTACTAGAGTTCTTGGGGGAAAACAAGGAATCAAAGCTTCAAAACAGAAGCCTTTATCTGTGAAGAGTATAAGAACAGAAGTCTGTGCACATTCGGATTTTACCTCAGATATATGTCGAATTACCTCAGAAATTTTGAACTCCTGATTTCATTAGTAAATAAACAAGTTAGTTATTTTTGGAATAAAAAAAATGCCTCTGGTACCATTTCTGTTGTGTAAGGATGAGGGAACATCTTATGCACCTGTTTAATGTGATCTCAGTTTGTTTTCTAGACTTTAATAACACCTTGATCCACTGATCTCTATACTGAGAAAAAAATCATCATCTGATTTCTGCAGATCCGTTAAAGGCACTTGAGTAAGCCAGTGAGATTTTCTAATTGGTTGGCAACCTTACCTCTGTTAGGAGCTATAACTGAGACCTCTCTTTGAACCTCTGGGAATTGCAAAGCATGATCTAGCACTCTGTTCTAAGCCAACTTACTGATGGCCAGCAGTGTTTCTGATTCATTAGATGTATTCCTGTTCTCATTGGACACAGTCAGGAAGGCCCAGACAAATGACAGCACTTGATGGATGCCTGGTCAATATGGCTGGCAGATGCTTTTCAGACTTGCCAGAAACTGCTGAGCACAAACCCAGGTGGCTGCTGCTGGCTAATAAGCTTTTGCAATGGAAAAAGTGAACCATGGATTTACTCATTCAGAGCCTTATTTTTGACCTGTCAAAGACCATTTTAATATGTGAGCTTTAAGAGGATTTTTGTTTAAATCTGTCTATAATGCTAATACAAAATATACAGTAGTCAAAATATATATTAATTTAAAATTACTCTACCCTATTCTATTAACACCCTCCTCATATGGCACACAGTGCCGAAATACTCAAAGGCACATGAAAATAATCTGATCAGTTTAGTGTATACTGTCATTCTCAAGACCCACTTACTGGTTTTATTAGCATATTAGCATTTGATTCAGCAACTATTGCTAGTTAGAAAAAGTATCTCTGTGAGAAAAACACAGAATAGGCTTTTCACATCTTTGTAAGCAATTCTATGGTTAGATAATTGCATGGTGCCTCCTGCCATGGTGATGGGGCGGCCAGCTTGCTGGGCACTAAGTTGGCCATCCTGCAGCAGTTGCAGGCCAAGGAGCATGCCAAGCTGGCAACTGCAGTGCGGGCAGCTGTTCAGGAGGGCTGCCAGGCAAGGGGTGAGAAGGAGGCAAGTGGGCCTGAATCACGTGAGCACTGCTGGGTGGTGACTGCGTCCTGCACAATGATGTCAGTTCCTGGAAATTATGCCATTGCACGGTCCCCAGAGCATGCGTGCTTTGCACATGCGTGTGTAGTGCCAGGGGTGCTACCTTCTGCCAGTGCCAAGAGTTGCCCCAGGTGCTGGCATCCCATGCTACGCCACTGAGTTCCACCACCTCTTTTCCCAGAAAAAAAAAGCCCTGGAGTAAGGTGATATTCTAGAAGGATTAAATCCACTTATCCTAGATGAATTGGACTTTCTCAGAGCAAGTTAAGAGCTTGATGATACTCATGGACTCTGCTTTGCTTTTTGAAAAGCAGGTTGGCATGCTGAACAAGAGCACATTCTATCAGCTACATCTGGTGCGCCGACCCTTTCTTTACTTAGACTCAGGTGATCTGGCTATGCTGATCCATTCTTCTGTAAACTTATGGTTGGATTTCTGTAATGTAATCTATGTGGGATTTCCTCTGAAGAGGACTTGGAAATTACAACTGGTCCAGAATGTTACAGTCTGACTATTGTCAGGAGCTAACAACTGGGAACATACGCTGTCCATTTTGAAACAGCTACATTGGCTGTTCATTGTGCTTTGAACCATGTGGAAATTTGGGTATAAATGTTTTAATAAGTAAAAAATAAAAATACTTGGAAAGTATCCAGAGGATGCAACCTAATTTATTAACTCATCCTAGTTAGGATCAAGGAAATAATACTAACCCAAACGGTCCGTATTGGCACAATCAAGTGACAGTATGCACTCCTTTGGAAAATGTGCTTATCTACCACCATGCACTAATCTATTGTGCGTGCACAGTACATTCAGCACTGTGTGTGGTTTTACAAACAGAATTAAAAAGAAGCATAATGGCTGATATAGCTTGTTTTCTGCTACAGGCTCTAAAAGGTACTCTACTTTGGATGAAAGCGTTGATAAGGAAAGCACACAGGAAGTCCAAATCAAAATAAAAATAGATTGGAGTGAGGTTACCCTTGGCAGTAGAAGACTGACAAAATGCCCCTTCTACCATTTGGATACATTTTGCTTAAAAGAAAACATCAGATAATCAAACTATGTGAAAGACTAAGAGGGAGCAGACTGTGAGATGAAACTGGAATAAGAATAGTAGGCAAAAAGATACGAGAATAACTGCGGGAGGGGAGGGGGGGGGATCTCTGTCTTTGTCAAGAAGCATGCCTGCATTTCCTTTCCAAAACAGTATATAAAAGATATTGACTGCTATGAAATCTAGCGGTCAAGGGGACCAAACTTTTGGAAGAACTATCCTATAGCAGATGATCCAAATTGGGGGTTGTGGGGCATCACTATTTGGAGCAATGTGTTTTATGACACCTACCTCTTCATTTTTCCTTAAAATCATCTTAGGTGGAGTATAGCTGGTGAAAAGCTATGGCGTCCATTATTCTGCTGTATTATTGCAGCCATTGTCCTTTACTTGGCATTAAGGAATGGCAAATCTCCTGCTATCGCTGGCAGCACCCCATTGCTTCTTGGTAATGTGGCAGGGGAAATAAAGGAAAAATAGTGTTCATGAGGTTTAGCAATATGACTGCTGAGAGCTTGTAGGCATGCTACAGAGGCTAGAAGAAGTCTTGCACCTACATTGCTTTATCTAGAGCAAGGAACCTTGGGTGGAAGAACATGCAATGCACCTGATTGGTTAATTAAGATCAGGCCAGCAGTAAGCAGAATGGAGCAAAGCTAGAATTTTCACTCTAGCTCCCCCCCACCCCCCATTCTGTGTGGCTTGCTAGTGAATACCTGCATTACATGCTTTTTGGATCTGATTACCAGAATTTCTGCTCTTGGATTTTGGACTTTGGAGCTCTCTCTAGACTCTGTGTTTTAACTTGATAGGGTAACATTTGTGTCAGGGGACTGAAGTCTGACTAGTGCCTGAGGATAGTTATTTAGCTTTGTTATTTTCCTTTCCTGTTTGCACACTTTTATGCTTGTAATCTTTGCACTCTTGTTAATAAACTCTACTGAGTATAATTCTGTAGTGTTATTTGGGTTTGGGCACTCCAACTTGAGTGCAGTACTTTGGTCTATTTGCCATAGTAAACTTGCCAGTAAATTTTTTATAGAACTCCGTCTGTAAAGTGGTCTACCTTACAGGGATGGTTTCTTTTTGCTTAAGACCTGATAGGACTTGAGATTTGTCTCTTGGTCTTAAGTTAAGGGTTAACCATAGATATTGGTGACAGTTCATTATCTTGGTGAGATTTCATTCACCAGTTTTGAGGGTTTACTCTTGCCTTTCCACTCAGAACACTTATGGGAACAACTATCCTTGACAATGAGTTTCTTGTAGGCCTTAGTGGCAGCCTAGGGGTAGACTACCACAGCTTGCTGGTAAGAAAAAATGATTGCAATTTTAATGATGACAGAGATGAAGGAGAAGTTCATTCATTGGGCACAAAATAACCAGTTATATCCCATCATCTGCTTGTACCCCACAGACATTGCTTGGCATCTTTTTAGAAATTGCTGCTTCACCAATGGTTTTATTTACATGAATCAAACAACTAAATCAGAATATTAACAATGATTATTCAGATTTCAGTAGAAGTTTTTCCCTAACAATGCCTCTTACTACAGGAACAAATAAACAGTTCTAATGTTAACACACAAGATTTGCATGTGTCCCTTATTTTATATCTCATTGCTTGTTTTTGAAAGGATTCTCCCTTCCCAAGCAACTTTCTGCAATATAATGTCTGTTTTAACAAAAAAAAAAAACCCAGCATCAATATGCTACAGCACCATTAAATGACAGAGGAAAAATTATATTTATAGTCTTTTCTATTCAATATTTTGATTTGACTACAGCCTCATCTTCACTCTGGCTGATGCTGGGCAAGATGCCAAAGTTAGCTGCCTACTTATCTTCTTGAACTGGCATTCTAATACTACAAGCATCACTGGTGTCACTCTCACTTTAATTATAGCATTTAAATAACCATGTCTCCCTAAGACAAACTTCATTATGTTGTGAACAATGTGAAGTTAATAATAGTGTTCTTTTATCAAGTGTAAGATTTGATTTCATCAGTGTTACCAGTGTGCTGTAGTGGTTCAAGAGTCAGACTAGAGTCTGGGAGGCCGAGGTTCAAATCCCCACTCTGCCATGGAAGCTTGCTGAGTGATCATGATAAGCCAGTCATTCACTCTCAAGCCTAACTTACCTCATAGGGTTTGTTGTGAGGATACAATGAAGGAGAGGAGAACAATGTAAGATATTCTAGATCCCCACAGGGGAGAAAGGCTTGGTTTAAATGAAGTGATTAAATTGGGTATTGTTGTATCCAGTATTGGAGGTAAGCTAAAAGATCCATTGAAATTGGATTTGGTTAAAACAGGTCTAAAAATGAATCTGTTAAATGGGAATTTTAAAATGAAATTCAGTCAATATTCTGATGATACCCAGCTTTATTCCTCCTTTTCACGAGAGATGAATATTGTACTTGATTATCTGAGCAATCTGGAAGTAGAGGCATAGGTGTAAACTATGGGACCTGAGGGGCTCACGCCCCGCCCCCAGATTTGGCTGAGCCCTCCTGGACAACCAGTGAACTGCATGGGGGCTGAGGGGCTCAAGCCCCCTTGGATTTGGCTGGGAGGAACTCAGTTACAATGGCAGATGAAGCACAGGACTGTCCACCCTTCCTGTTGTATCATATTACAATTTCCATGACTCTTTTGGGCTTTGTTCCTGTTTTTTGCTTGTATGTATTGGTAGTTTATTAAGAATTTATAAGTTAAAAAAGGAATAGCAGTTTATATAAACAATTTACAAATAAATGTTACAGAAGAATTAAGAGACTCTGATGGAAGATATATGATTTTGAAAATCAAGCTCCTGAAAGGCAAGATTTACACACTAGCAACAATATATGCATCAACAATGCAAGAGAAAATTTTTATGAGAATGTTTTCCAATCCACTTTCGATTTTCTAGAAGATAATGATCTTTGGAGACATGAATGGGGTAATGGATGTAAAAAAAAAAAGTTTAAAAAAAAGAAGGCAAACTTCCCAAAAATGTGTTTAATTATATGGAAATGTTATGGTTGGAAGATGCTTGGAGGATCAAAAATCTGAATATTGGAGACTGTACTTTCTTTTCTGACAGACACCAAACACATTCAAGGATTAATGTGTGCTGGATATAAAAATCTGAGTTATTTATATTGTTTATTATATTATATGTTTACTCTTTGCAACCCCAGCCGGAAGGAAGAGACAGACACAGACTTGGAATAAAGGGCCGTTTATTAAATGACCATAAAGGTAATGCACGGCAAGAGCTAACTAAGCGGTACAGGTCAAGCCCTGGGGTCAACTCCAGACCTCCGCCTTGACCTGTCTGGGCGAGCACCACGCCCCCGGGTGTAGGCCATCCTTTGAATGGCTGCAACCCGGGCTGCCAGGCCATGGATCCCCATTGAAGCACCTGTTACACACCCAGCCGCACAGCATGAGGGGAGGCCTTGTATTGAGGATCCCAGCAGGTTTCTGCCAGCGTACGGTCGCCGCAAGCATGCATACCGCCCTTAATGGCAGCCCTGTCCCCACTCACGGGGAAGTGCCACAGGGTGCTCACCAGCCCGCACCCTATTCCCAAAATCTCCTGCCACCGCAAGGGTCAAGCCTCTGCTTAGACCCTCGCGCCCCACCGGTGGCCTAGAGCCACCCAAAGCCCTTGCCGCAGGTCATCTAGGAAAATATCATTGCCCTCAGGTGCCAGGTGGACACTGACGCCTCTATAGAGGCGGGCAAATTCGGCCCTAATCTTGGGGTGTGGCAAATAAATACCCAAGCCTTGCCCCAAAGACCTCTTAATGGCGTGGTTAGCCTTATGTCAGGCCCTCTCTATTGTCCTGGTGTCAAAGGCCTCCCGCCAAACCCGTCGTCGTAGCATCTCTGACCATACTATAAGCACACTCGGCCATCGGCTGCTTATGTATTCAAGGTCCTCAGCTACCTGCATCGACAGGGCCATGCCCTGTACCAGCCCAAGGTCATTACCCCCCAGGTGAATGACCACAAGGTGTGGGGGAGGCTTCGTCCATCCCCTAAACAGGAGAGACAGCAGGCCGGGCCCTCTGAGACCACGCCTGCCCTGCCACTCCACAGTGGCCGCAGCGCTCAGGCCCAGCTGGGATCCCATCTGTGTTCTCTTGGCTTGAGTGGCCTCCCAGAACACCACGCTGTGGCCACAAATCAAGATTCTGTTCCTCTCTTGGCTCGACACGGCACCTGAGGAAAGAACAAGTAGTTTGCTATTTAAAACTGCTGCAGGGGCCGGACATAGGACCAAAACGCCCTTGACTGCCACCTGCCCACTCTCTGAATCGCCTGCTGAGGGTATCCCATAGCAGCTGCTGTGGAGGCCGCACCAATCCGGAAGGAGTGGGTTCCGAATTTGACCCCCGACAAGCCAATTGTCTTAAGTGCCCTCTCTGTCACCGCCCAAAACTGATATTTAGTCAGTGGGGCCCTATCTTCGTGGCGGAATAAAATCCCTCGGTCATCCCCACGAAGTGTGACATATTCCTTAAGGGCCTTAACAGGGCACAGCTCCTGCTCAGAGCAGGGGCCCAAAAGCAAGGGGCTCCCCCACTGCCGCTGGTCAGTCTTGGACCGTCTGATCCCAATGGAGACTTTATCCCCAACGAATTTAATGTCCTGGGCATTCAGTGCCTGGCCAGACACGTCTGTACGCGATGAGGCCATCAGCTCACTAACTCACAGAGCTCCAAAAATGCCATTAAGGCAGAAGTGTGGAAAAGCTTCCGTTCAAATGCTGACGAGCAGACTTCCACCCATGTGGTCCCCAGTCCCTTAAGGACTGATGAGGAGATGGGCTGCCTTGGGTCACGTGGCATTTTTATCTCCCTGGCCCAGCCTTCCAGCATCTTTCTAATCCTGAAGACACCCGTGAATTCAGGTAAGCCACGTGCTTTGCTGGCGAAGGCTAAAGTGGCCAACTGACCCCTGATGGACTTCACTGCAAGGCCCCGGCCCCGCTGCACTACACAAAAGTGCATCAAGTGCTCAGGCGGGATGGGCCACAACTGCTGGAGCCCCGCTGACACCCTGAACTGGTAAAGCTGCCCTACCGCACGGGCGTGTACTGGGGGCAATGGACAGCTGGACTGCTCTATTTACTTCCGCCGTCCAAGCTCGCATAGCTCCTGGGGCATCCTCGCTGGTTGCCTGTCAGCCCAGGGGGCAAGCTGCCAGAATCATTCCATCTGTTGGCAAGACAAAGCATCTGCCACACCGTTATTAACACCTGGAACATGCCTGGCCCTGAACAAAATGTTCATCTGCACACATTTCAATGTAAAGGTCCTTACCAGCCTCATCACCCTGAGGGATCTAGATGCCATGGTTTTGACCACGTGCATGACAGCCAAGTTGTCAGACCAAAAGTGTGTGATCCCCAAAGCCCCACGGCCACTAACAAGGGAAAGGACTCCAAAAACGTAAGTTATTTGGACAATCCCTGGGCTACACAATCAGCGGGCCATTGGTCAGCACACCAATGCCCCCTTAAAAAGACTCCAAAGCCTGTAGACCAGGAGGCATCAGAGGTGACTTGAAGTTCGGCTTCTAGCAAAAGCTCCTCCCTCCAAAAAGTCACCTAATTAAAGGTGTAAAGGAATTCCTTCCACACCAAAAGGTCATCCCGCCTGCCCTTATTAATTCTTAAACGCTGATGAGGCAACCGTAAGGCCCTCATAGCATCGCACCGCCACCTGAGGAAAGCCCTCCCAGGCGCAACTGCCTTACAGGCAAAGTTTAAATGGCCAACTAATTGCCACAACTCAAGGAGAGATATCTAGGCTCCACTCAAGCAGCCCTCCAATTGAGCCCAAGATCTACCACCGTCTCTAAGGGCAACCTTAAGGTCTGTTGTACTGTGTCTAGTTCTATTCCCAAGAACGCTATGACAACAAATGGTCTCTTGGTTTTCTCATGAGCTAAAGGAACCCCCAGTTCCTCTGAAAACTCCATGACCCCTGCCAAAAGCCTGGCACACTGCCCCATGCCAGCTGGCCCAGACATCAAAAAGTCATCTAAACAATGGACAAATAGCCAGCACCCTGTGCCTTGGGGAGACCTGAAGAAACCATTCAAGTACCCTCAGCTTTACTGGGCTGGGCCCCTTTTCCAGGCTCTTGGTGGCCACCACTGCCCCCCAAGCATTTCCCACCCTGTCTTCCTTTGGGGCAGGCAGATTATGGGTGGGTTCCCATGCATGCAGGGCAGTCATGCATATACTTGCCCACTTTATTGTTGCAAAGTTCCTCGGACGTGAAGTCCCAACAAAGCAGCCATATTTACACCTGCTGCCCCGCAAAAGTGCGGGAACCTGAACCCTGAGAGGGCAGAATAATCATATGACCACTCTTGCTCCTATTTCTGAGGTTGGACTTGGCAAGGGCCATGCCCTGCACCCACAGCTGTATCAACCAAGCCGCCCCCTCAAAGTCCATGTACCCCCTATATATAATATTCATGTATTGGAAAAGGGGGGGGAGAGCCCTACCTGGCTGTGCCCTAGCCAATACCCCTGCATAAACCAGGAACCCAGACAACCAATGAGTCCAGTTCCTGACAATCTGCCTGCAGCAGATCTACTCCTTATCCCTATCGTACAGATCATCTACATCCTTCTTCTCCTGTTCCCTGAAGAGAAGGGTAAAGACATCCATGTACTAACCCTTTGTATATTCTCCCCGCCCCCGCAGGCAATGCCGTATCTCCCGGGGGAAGTGTCCTATAAGGAACCATGCCATATCCCTGGGGTCCACAAGGGGCCAGGCCCATCTGCTTGCCATAACCAAAAGGCCACCCAGTCACAGACAGAGGGAAGGCCTATCCATCCCAACTGGTAGCACAGCCCGATACAGGCAGTACTTGCACCTGCTGCAGGTGCAAGGAGCCACTGGCATAACTAGGCCAAATAGTTGGGCCTGCAGAAGGCCAACCAAGCATGGGATATGTCTCCAAAACAGAAGATGCAGGAGCGCCGGTAGCAGCTACCTGCCCCAAAGAGCCCCCGGGCCAAGTGGCACTCTGCTTGGGCAAAGGATCCGTACCATCAGGCATGGGTCGTTCCACTGCTATGGCAACTTGCCCACTGTCTGACTATTCCTGGTCAATGTCAGCCACACTCTCAGTTGATGTTGGATTGTCCTGGCTGCTGCCTCCATCACTTGCCACCACTCCTGATACTCCCTCCAGGCAGAAAGACAAGAGACAAAATCCTTATTAAAAGCAGCAATTGTAATTCTTTTAGCACCTTTGCATGGCTAAACAGGTGCAACAGCTGATGCTGTACCACTCCTTGCCCTCTCAAGAGCAACAATGCGCTCCATAAGTTCCTGCCTGCCTGGGCTATCATCCTCGTCTGAGGGAGACAGAGCCCGAGTAGGGTTACGCGGCACTGGCCATTTACAGGCCACTTCCCCATTGATGGGCCACCGCCTTTTCTAGGCAGCATAAACCTTCCCAAATGATGACACAGCAGCCGTTAATAATGTGTTGGACAGGCTCGCAGCTTTACCCCTTAACCAACTGCTGACGCTAGCCCTGACAGGTAGCACTAAGCCCCAGCAAAAGTAGCAATTGCCAGGAGCAGTACCAAGCTGCCACACAAGATGGTGCCGAGCACAGTCCTGAGCAGATCTGCCTGCCAACAGAATGGCTGTCAGGCAGAAACAGGCCACCAGTAATTCTCCACCACAAGATGGCGCCGAGCACAGCCCTGAGCAAATCTGCCTGCCAACAGAATGGCTGTCAGGCAGAAACAGGCCACCAGTAATTCTCCACCACAAGATGGCGCCGAGCACAGCCCTGAGCAAATCTGCCTGCCAACAGAATGGCTGTCAGGCAGAAACAGGCCACCAGCACTTCTCCACCAAAAGATGGCGCTGAGCACAGCCCTGAGCAAATCTGCCTGCCAACAGAATGGCTGTCAGGCAGAGACAGGCCCTCTTTTATGGCCCACAAAAATATAGGCTCAGGTGCTGTTTTACCAGTAAGCCAAAGTGAAGAACACCGGCTCTGTTTTATAAGTTACTTTATTTTACTCCTTGCCGGTGGTGGGGGGAGGCTAAATGGAAACAAACAGGCTTATGGCAGGAAGAGGGATTTATGTGTGAGTGGGGGGGGGGGAAAGGGCTCTCACCACCCACTCTCTCCAAGACAACTATTAAGGGGAGAGACCCCACCCAAGTTGGGCCAAAGTCCCTCCAATACAGCCTAGCTGCCTGCCATCCCAGTGCCCCACCAGCCTGCTCAATTAAACTGCTCAATTACTCTAGCCCCAACAGGCCCTGAAACCCTGGCCTGTATTATGCGCTGCAGCCGCCAGCCGCCTCCGACAGTCTCCAAGAGCTGACTGCTATCGCTGCCTTCCAACTGCCTCCATTGCCTCCATCAACGTTTGTTCAGCACACATTCCTCCCTTCAGCTTCACCACTCAAAGGAAGGCAGAGCAAAGAGCTCTTGCTTCACCGAGCGCTCGAAGAGACTGCAGCTGGGAAGAGAGGAGCCGCCTGAATCAGGCTCTTGGCTCCGCCCCCCGGCTAAGCCCAGGATGTCTGGGAAGGGAGCCTGTCTCCTTTCCTCCAGGGCGGGGCCGCAAAGGACGGCTCCCAGCTTAAGCTGCATTCTGCTGCTGCTGGGAGAGCCGCATTCTTTTATTTTTCTTTTGATGTGATTATAATTGTCCTATTGTTTTTATTTTCTTTTTTCAGTTCTGGTGTCATGAGTCAGCCTCAGCCTCGACTGGCCACCTTACCTCTTGTCCCAGAGTTCTCCTCAGAGGATGAGCAGGAAGAGTCAGCAGGATCTGCTCTGGAGCCAGAGCCAGCCATGACAGCTGCTGCTCCAAAGGAAACTCAGCAGGAGCAGCCAGGAACCTCTGCAGAGGCTGTTGGAGACGAGGAGCAGCCAGAAACCTCTGCAAAGGCTGTTGGAGACAAAGACTCCCCCAGAGCAAAAGAGAAACCTGGGCGCCCTGGACCAGCTAAGAAGAGGAAAAATAAAGCAAAGAGCTCTGTTGGAGAGGAGAAAAAGTGCTCATTTGCAGACACAGCACTGGCTGGGGCTATTAGGCAAAGAGACAACACCTGCTCCTCGTTAGGACAGTATAAGAGAGAGAAGCTGAAGAAGCCAAATGTGGAAGCAACTCAGCTTGCCACTCCTTGTGACCAGAGCTCTGTGCCTGGAAGCACCTGGCCTGGCCTGGCCTGGCCTGGCCTGGCCTGGCCTGGCCTGGCCTGGCCTGGCCTGGCCTGGCCTGGCCTGGCCTGGCCTGGCCTGGCCTGGCCTGGCCTGGCCTGGCCTGGCCTGGCCTGCTCTGCCTCTTGATTGATCAGACTCTGACCTTGGCCTGCTTCCTGACTTCTCTTCTGCCTGCTCCCCTCTCTGACTGACGTATTGGCTCTGACACTTGGCCTGACTTTTGGACTCTCGTTTGCCGGCTCCTTGACTACTCTCTTCCTGGCAACTAACCTTGGGACCATCTGCAGAACCAGTGAGCCACCTGCCTGTCATGGCCAGCCCTGAGCGTGACATCTGCTTATATTTATAAAAATTAATTTTATATAAAAAAAGAATTTATACACTGCCTTAAAATACCTATGGCTATGGCCCACACTAAGTAGCTTAGTCCTTATCCCTACAGCAAAACAGAGGCTTTCCCAAGACTAATTTGCAGACCACCCAAAAAATTGCCAAGGGAAAGAAAGTCAATATATACAATAAAGAAAAATAAAGAGAACAATGAAAATATTTCCAAATACTCTTCAGTACATTTGTTAATACAAAATTATTTTAAATGTCTTTCTAGTAACAATCCACAAAACTTCATAAATATAAATGTGTGAACAACTCACTTTCCAATTGACCGTACTGGTTAACATACAGTCCCACAGCGTCCTATAGACAGAGTCTCTAAGTCCGGGAAGGATTGAATAAGATGCTGGAGAAATTGACAAAAGTCCTCTTCTGAAAATCATTCTCTATATTCAAAGAGGAAACCAATCTATAAGGATACATCAACCTTCCTCAACTGACCTTGTAGAAATGAAAAACATGAAGGTGGAGGTACGTGTATTCAGTTGTTGTTGTTCAGGTGATGCTCTTTTTGTTTTTTCTATAGGTAGGTAGAACAGAAAAGGTTATGTGGGTCCCCCGAAGGGTTCTCTCCGCCCTACAAGAGGCCGGCAGAATTGGCTTGTTTCATGTTACATCCACTTCCTCAGGGGCCGGTTATAAGTCCACCGAACAAACAATTTTCTATAAATAAAGGTTTTCAAAAACACAATGACATCAGTTTCCAATTCATTAATGCTATCTTGGAGTGTTTTATATATATGAGGATCAAAGACTCAGCCAAGAATCAATTAAATCAATCTCATGTGCATATGTTTCAGTGCACACCAATACGGTCAAGATAACAATCACACCCCACGTTATCTTAAATACAAAGCAGCCATAGAAAATGTAAAGTGACAGTTTCATATTACTCGATATTGATGAATGCAGCTGCTACAACAGTATCCCTATTGCCCACAAAATAATATCTGTACTATTACAAAAAACAAAACAGATTCCAGTCCAAATTCAAACCAATAGGATGTAGAGTCCCTAATCTGTGAATCCATTCAGCTTCCCGTCTCAATAGATCCCTTTGTTTTGAAACCTGAGGGTCCGTGGGAGATACAAACAAGACCATGAACTTGAATTCAGTTTCCTTTGTATGGTGGTTAAAAAAGTGCTCTGTTAGTGGTGCCTTCATGACCCGATTCCTTATCCTCGAAAGGTGTTCTAATATTTGGGTCCGTATGGGCCAGGTGGTGCTTCCCACATATAATTTATTGCAAGAGCAACTTATCAAATACACCACGGACTCCATTTAAAAGGTGGAGTAAATGTGATAGACTAATCTTGGTGGAATTTCTCCCAACCTGTATGTCATCGCCTTGCCAGACCAAGGGGCAAACCCGACAGTGACCACATGCAAAGTGCTCCTTTGGTAAACTGCTTGTTCCCTCCATCAATGTATGTTTTGTGTGGATTAGAATATCCTTTAGGTTTCTAGTACGTCTGAATCTGATTCTAGGGGGTTTATCACATCCTACAATATCTGAGACAAGATGCCAATGTCTATTTACAATCCGTTTAATATCATATGCTAATGGAGTATACTCCAAGGAGCAATGGATAGTGTCCTGAGTTTGGGTATGTCCCGATTGAAATAACTCCCTTCTGGGAGTTTGATCTACTCTATTTTTTGCCTCTCTTATTACTTCCAGGGGATACCCCCTGTCTAGGAAGGCTCTCACCATTCTTTTACTCTCTCTCCTGTAGTCTGTTAAAGTCCTTAACACTGGCTGGTTCCACCCACTTTCAATGTAGCAACAGTCATATTACAAGGCCTCTATTGGATATAATCTCTCTCTATAAAGACAAGTGTCCTGACTGACTCATCAATTCCCACCCCAAACCCCTGGACCTAAAAATATGAAATTTGGGGAGAACATTCCTTTCATGATGTAAACACTCACTAAGAAGGGATTTTAAGAAATTCACCCCCTAAGGGGGTGAAAAGGGGTAAAATGTGTTTTCCCATAGGGATACAGCTTCCCTGTGTGGCTGGCAGACTGCTGCCTGCTTGCGCTCCCACCCACTGCCAGCTCGGCCACTTCCCTGTTTGGGCCAGGCTTTCAAGGTCATTTGCATATGTGGGCTGATTGGGGCTCACAGCATTCCACACCTCATCCCCCCCAGAGACAGTAGTAACACAGAGATAATTTGCATATGTGGCCTGATTGGTCCTCGCCCCCCACATTCTAAACAGTCTGCAGTTGCTATTGGAGGTCATTGAATGGGTCATGAGGTCAAATGAACCTCCCAGTCTTCCCCTTAGGATGCCAATCTCCATGTGGGACCTGGCTTTCCTGTGTGGCTAGAAACAAAACACGGGAGTTCACTGGTACCAACTGACTAGCTGAAGCGCAGGCGACCATTGTGTGAGTAGTTATTCAATGTTTATTTTGGAGATGATTATGTATTACATAATATGTATGAGTTATGTAAACAGTTATGTAAACATATGTGTACCCACTCAGACCACCAGATATTTGCCCGTAGATGAAGATTTTCGAAACGGGAATTTGATAAAGTTGCTCTGCATCACCATCCCGTCGGCAAATGGCTCAAAAGCATTAGAACCCCTCTTCTGAGGAATGGTGTTTGTCTATATCGGAGGTCACAGCTCTGCGCTCCTCATGCTCTAGTGATGGACTCTGTTTACAAAATTAGTTCATGAAAATTACAAACTGTATTGGATGACTTTGTATTGTGTGGCTTGTGGATATTTGTAAAATTTGAATATTTATTCTGTATTTATTAGCACATTATTTATTAACACTATTGCAGTCTGGCACTTTAATATATATAAAAAGTGTAAATTATTGCCTTGAGCATTTATTGTTTTTCCCGGTCTGTATATTGTTCTTTCCTGTGTGGCTGGCAGGCTCCTGACTGCTTGCAAACCCCTCCCCCTCTGATTGGTCACCTATGGAACGCTGTGTTCTGAGGTAAAAATCAGGTGAAGGAAACTGCAGACAGTTGAAGAAAGGTGGTAACTGGATTTAAAGTAATTAAATACTGTAGCAAAGCATGGGTATCAAGCTAGTTGCAATATAATTGCTTAGCTACAATTTACATCTGGGAAATGTTAGAAGACTCCACTTCTAATGCTGTCTCTTTCCTCAGGTTTCAGAGGGGGGGAAGTCAGAGAGTTAGAAAGATAGACAGGTCAGGGCATCTGTTTACTTTTTACTCCTTTCCTGCCCTGAACTATTCTTTGATGAGTAGATTCCTAATCTCAGGACTTCCTCCTCATAATATCCTTCTCTTCCTCCCTTTGTCACACTTGTACCTTTTCTCTCCATCCTGCACCATGGATGCAGGACTTGTCCTGCCATCCATGTCCCTTCTTAGACTTAGGTAAATAGGAATCTATCTCTTCACTTTCCTATTGAAGTATAGAGTTCCTATAATAAAGAATTTTTACTTCTTTTCTAAACCTAAGGCAAGTGTAAGTTTGTTACTTCTCTCTCACACTCACACCAGCCACCATGCTCCAACCGCCCATCACATTTTCTCTGCAATCTATGCTACTCTGTTAAGCACCAGTTTCTGTTCCTTTTAATAGGGAAAAAGTATTTTATTTTACTTTTCAGTTACATTATCATCACATTATATTTTGGAAATGGAACATTGGGGAAGGGTAGGCCATGTGTTTCCTTGTTAAAATAGTTTTGTTTGTTTGCTTGTGCTGTGATCTGCTGTGGTTTTTGCTGGATGTGAGATGGATCTATATATTCTTGATGGAGAACAGTTAGTTTTTTCATGGTAGTGTGTGGGTGTGTGGGAGAGGCCTGCTTCAGCCACTCCTAAGCTCCTCTTTCAATTTCCATTCCATTTTTAAATGGTGAGGTGGTATCTATTGAAGAAAAGGATAAGACCTAAAATGGCAGCCTGGGTGCTGTCTCTCTGAAGTAATGAGAAAGCCCATCGGCATGAATGACTGGGGGGGATGCAGATCAGAGGCTTTTAAAAAAATTCCTTTTGTCTTGTGTGCAGCTCAGAGAGACCATTGGCAAGGAATGTGCACTCTGTAGATGTTCATGCTCTTCATTTTGCTGTTACCTAAAAAGGTGTGGTACAGTTTCAAGTAAGCAACCAACTACCTAATGCTTAGAGAAGAAAGGGGGGGGGAGGTGCTTGCACTTTCAAAACTACTGCAAATGTATTGTTGTAGAATTTGGGGGTTCTTTTGGTAGATATATTTTGTGTCTTCTTCAAGCCTGTGATTTCCTATGTTTGCTGAAGTGGATGCTAAACCAGTTCCTTTTTTAAGTTAATTAATGGCCCAAGCAAGCCTGTTAAGCATTCTTTTTAAAATGTCTATATTCTATAGAGTTGGTCAAGTAGGTGTGTATTGACAATTGTTCACCATCTAGGCAGCTACGACTGACATGAACTGGTTTCAAACATACAGCACTGTGATGTATTGTCGAAGGCTTTCACGGCCGGAGAACGATGGTTGTTGTGGGTTTTCCGGGCTGTATTGCCGTGGTCTTGGCATTGTAGTTCCTGACGTTTCGCCAGCAGCTGTGGCTGGCATCTTCAGAGGTGTAGCACCAAAAGACAGAGATCACTGTGACACTGAGAGACTGTGACACTGTGACACTGAGAGATCTCTGTCTTTTGGTGCTACACCTCTGAAGATGCCAGCCACAGTTGCTGGCGAAACGTCAGGAACTACAATGCCAAGACCATGGCAATACAGCCCGGAAAACCCACAACAACCATACAGCACTGTGGTTTACTTTGCCTGGTGGTTGTTTGGATTAAAAGCTATAAAACTCTTTGGCAAATTTGAAATGCTGTTTAAAAAGTTAGAAGCTCCAAGTATTACACCCTTCCTGCACAACTCAGGTAAGCCTGACCCAGGAGACATGCACATATATTTGCCAAGGACCAAAATAGAACATCTAATGTGTACAGGCCAGAATTTTTCAGACAAGGAAAATGTCTGCATTGGCTACTACCAGAATTAGCTAAACTTATCAGAACAGGCCTTACTATATCTGTTTGTGACCTGTAGTTTGTCCTATGTACATGGTATGTATATTTGTAAATCTTAAAGTAACTATCTTAAAAGTGAATTTCAAAAATAGTACACAGCAAGAGATCACCGAGATACCAATATAACCACTGGCCAACTCCCACCTTTTCTAGGTTTGGCCCAGCCCAGGGGCATTGTTAGGGTGGTGTCCAGAGGTGCCAGGGACCCACTAAATTTGTAGGGAGCCCCTCCCTAAATCCCCCATGGCCCAACCTCCATAGATAGTAGAGGCCCCTTCCTATGATGTCACCAGGCCCTGGTTCTTTTAAGGACCTCTGGCCCATCCCCAGCCTGCCCCCTCTCTGGGAAATTGGAAAGTCTATATCCCTGAGTAGAGGTGCTTAGAGGTGGGGATTTTCCAAACCAGGAAAATTACTTTCCATTTTCTTTGGATGAAGTGGAATTCTCCACAAAATATTAAGTCTGCAGCCTTGAGGTGCTTTTAGAGCCAGCCTCATCTTTGGTAGCATCCATGGTTAGCATAATTCTTACCAACTTTGTTAATTATCTGTGCCCTTTCTTGGCAATTAATGAACTTGCTGGGGTTACCCATGCTCATTCATATTAAGGGTTGGATTAATATAATACGTTCTATACTAGGCTGCTGACTTTAGGTACTCTGAGAATACTATTGCAGAAGTGTTAACAGGTATTGTAGAGAGTGTGTTGTTTCATGTGTTACAAGAGCTTCACTGGACTGCAATTTGTTTCTGGGAACAATCCACATCACTATTTTGACTTATGGACTGCATGAACCAGTTCATTCACTGAGGGCCTCTTGGAAGGCACTTTTCTAACTCCCTTTCCACGTGAGGAGAGGTGGGTGGTGATTCAGTATACAGCTTGCTTAGCTGTGGCCTCTTTGTCTCTGTAACATCCTCAGCTCCCTTAAGGTCTACCTGGTGCCTCAGTGACAATGATGAAGGCACTATCCAAAGATTTTTTATTTTATTTTTGTACCATATTTCATCATAATATAATAATAATAGCATTCAATATATATACCACCCTTCAGGACAACTTATCACCCACTCAGAGCGGTGTATTGTTATTATCTTCACAACAATCACACTGTCAGATGGGTGGGGCTGAGAGAGCTCTGAAAGAGCTGTGACTGACCCAAGGTCACCCAGCTGGCTTCAAACAGAGGAGTGAGGAATCAAACTCAGCTCTCCTGATTAGAGTCCTATTGCTCTTAACCAGGGCTTTTTTTCTGGGAAAAGAGGTGGAGGAACTCAGTGGGTTGCCCTCAGAGAAAATGATCACATGGCTGGTGGCCCCGCCCCCTGATCTCCAGACAGAGGGGAGTTTAGATTGCCCTCCGTGCTGGCAATCTAAACTCCCCTCTGTCTGCAGATCAGGGGGTGGGGCCACCAGCCATGTGGCCATTTTCAAGAGGTTCCGGAACTCTGTTCCCCCGCGTTCCCCCTCAAAAAAAGCCCTGCTCTTAACCATTACACCAAACTGGCTCTTGTATCACTTCCTCTGTTTTAAAATTTGCTGTGTTAAGTAGTTCATCCAGCCTTCTAATCTTACTGTGTTGCTTTTTAAAGTTATTTTAATTCATTCTTAAATTTCTATACTTTGATGGTTAACTGCTTTGAGCACTGTAAAGCAGTGATGGTTCGACAAGGGCCTACGGCAACAGGAAGAAGGATGGCCTGGTTAGAAGTGATATGGTGCTGACAGTGATGGAATGAGAAGTTCCCTCTCACCACCACCAGCGGCATAAACGAGCTGATTGGGAAAATATAGACAGCCAAGATGGCTGTGATCACAAAGATGGCTGTGATCATCCTCTTCCTGATTTTTTTTTTTGCCGTAAGCCTTGAAGGAGGCAAACCAGAGCATCAAAGCATCATCCTGAGTCTGTGACAACTCAGCTTAGTCTCAGTTTCAAGGTGTGATGGAGGACTCAGGAAGAAATACCTTATACAGCTGCAATCTGGGACAGCCTAAAAGAAGGACAAGAAATGGGGTTTAACAGAAACTTCTCTCTAGAGAAATCTATTTCAGACTCACCTGACACAAACTAGTATATAATGAATGTGAGTTATTCTCATCACCAGTAAAGGTCCCTTTAGAGACACCCCCAACCCGGAGAAAACAAAAGCAAGCATATTTATTTGGAAAAGTGGTATTTAAATATATACATTTATAAATATATATACTAGGGGGATGGCAACAACAGAGTTGAGAGGTGCAGATCATATTTGCATTCAGAAATCATTTTATTCATGAATTCATCTGCTACATGTATGTGACTGCAGGTCATGGATAATAACTACATTATTTCATTATCCACTGAGTATAGAATTGGTAGATTGGTGGAATCTGCATATTTTCACTGACTCTATAAGCATTGCCACTTCTGTGCATAGACATCAAGAATCATCCTAAATGGTAAAATGCAATTGTAAATTGTCCCCCCCTTCAAATAAAACAAAACAAAACAAAACAAAGGATTCTGAATTTTCAAAGCAAAATTAACAGTGCAATCCTAGGCAGAGTTTAGGATTGCACTCTAAGTTATCTCCTTCAATACTCCTTGTGTTATGTGGAAGCATAAAATCTTTGCCAGTCAATTCTAAATTGTTGTCAATACTCAATACACTAAATTAAACATCTGCCAAATATCAATCTATGACTCCACTCCCTGAATTTCCAAACAGGAAATCATGATCTAGACTTCCTTGATAAAGATTTTTTCCCCCCAAAGGAAGAAACAACACACAACAATAGTTGAATATTTGCAAGGCTTGAACATAACACCATCCCAATACCCAAGGCTGCTTAATTAAGCATATTCTTTAATCACTTTCTTAGCTACCTTCAAATGTTCTGTGGACTCTAATAGGAGAGTCAAAATGGAAATAAACTCTTTTAAGACATAGACGCTGCTAATGTAAATGTGTCTGTGGGACGAGATTTAGCAGAGGATACACATGCATTTGCATTTTGCTCATTTAGAAAGGAGAGCTGAATAAACATCAACCTTCATTGAAGTGGATGGTATGCAGACAGAGTAGTGAATGGTGTCATAAATAGGCTTGTGGTATAGAGAATGGTAACAAAAAGGAAACAATAAGAGTGTGCTTTAGTTTATTGAGAGCACTAAACTCCCTGTATTTGAAAGCTGCATTCTCCATGTCTTACTTCGATGTTAAAGAGATTCACATGTACAGCAAGGTTTGGATTGATCTTTGGACTTAGCCATGCACGTGGAGAAGATTCTCATACGTTGCATGGGGAAATGTTGTTCTTAGCCTTCTTACTATGTGGCACATAATATATGACATTGTAAGAGTAAAAAGCTAGAAAATGTTAAGATAAACGAGAAAGTGACTGGCAGGTAATTTTTTAAAAAGTTTCTAAATTTGTATATCAAGATTTTTCGAGGACTAATTTAAGATTTTCATGGAACCTGCAAAACCACATGGATTTGAATCCCAAGCCAATAATTTCCTACCCAGAAATAAGAAATCATGGTTAAAAATCCCACGCCCCAAAGCCCAGATCTGAAATTATAATGAAATTTTCTTGGCACACATTCCTACTCACTGTAACTCCTGCAGGAAAATTCTCTCCTGTTCTGGCAGGTAATTTCTTCTGATGACTTCTTCTAGTAGTTAAATCTGGCATAAACCTGGTCACTGTGGTCATCTTCAGGGGTCCTTCTTTGGGTGCCTTCACCATCTGAGGCTCGTGGTGGCTCAAGAAAGGGCTTTCTCAGTCAGAACACCAAAATTATGGAATTCTCTTCCCATGTCCCCCTCAATCTCTATCTTCTGACAGTAGGTGACGTTCTCTTGCTGACCTTCCTTCCTGTTTATGTTTTATTTAATTGTTGCTTTTAATTGGTTTTATAATATGTATTTTATAGCTGTTTTAATGGTTTGATTCTTTGCCACCTTGGGGACCCTAACTTGGATGGAAATATGGCATTTACAGTGGACCCCAATGTCCTCCAAGATGCTACATAATGGCAACATAACGTAGCACTAGTATTCGGTCAGTGCTGTGCCAAATATTTGTGCCAATATTTGTGCCAATAGTAGATGCCATTCCATCATCAACATAGCTCCAAATGTTTTGTTGTTTAATTAGTGACAGGAGTTTTAACATGATTTTGGGCACAGCAACAGAAAATGATGGGCCATCCAACTGGGCCAAGAGGCACTGATGGACTTCAGATAATAGTAATGAGAGCTTCAGAAACACCAAAGAAAATGCCTTGTTCAGATCGTGAAAACCAGTTTAGAGATGTATTACTTTTTGATCTTTGGAAATAAGGTTTAAAACATTTTGATAACCAACTCAATAGAAAATAAGTTTCTTGGCATGGGCACAATTCCTACAGGACATATATAGACAGCTATCATGCAGTTTGATAGGAACAGACATTAATCTTCACGAGAGAGAAGCAGATGACCTGGCTGTATTGGCAGAACTCAATAAAAGAATTTTTACATTGCCCGTTGATTCAAAGCCGAGCTGTGAGATATCTATTGCAAAGTTAATGCTGTCCACTTTTTGCTACTTCTGAGTGCCAGAATATGAGACTGTTTACATGGAAGTAGAATGAAGCATCTGGAAGAATCTGACTTTGATTTTTTTTTGTCTTGCTATAAAATGGCTGGATGAACTTTCTGAAATATAAAAAGGACACATAAAAATGGCTAGTGTGAAGAGACCCTGTATGCCAAGCCGCAGCTCTGAGCAAATTTTTATGACTGGATTTAAAACTGAAATGCTGATGGAAATGGAATCTTAATTACACTGTTGCAACTGCGGATGCATTGCCTGCTACTAACAATTGCCCTACAGTGTGGAAAACATGTAATCTAGTTTGAACGTTAAAAACCTCCACTGCCTTTAATATTTCTTATTTGCATGGACAGCAAAGCCTTGATTTTAATTTGATGCATAAATTGTGATTAACCTTGATGGAACAATTCCTTGCAAGAATAATTTATGGAACTTCTTTTTTCTCCCAGATCAGCTCAGTCTTGGAGTGGGGGAAGATCTGGTGTGACAGTCGTAGCAAAATTTATACATATTTATTGCAGAAGCGTGAGTCATTACTGGTCTCAGGATATTGTTTTTGGCTTTTTGTTCTGCCATCACAATCCCCTTTTCATGATTTGAAATCAGCAATGGAAATAACTACCAGGGTAGCCACTGTCTCAAGTGATTTGCATAGGACTTATATTTCATCCCAACAAAGGCCTGCATGTGTAAATAAGGCCTTGGTGTCTGTCAAAACTGACATTATATAAACAGCAATGTGCAAATTTATAACTCCTAAATGTGAAGGTATAGAAAATATTGGAAGTGTCTGGAATTTCTAGTAAATATAAACCAAAACAAAAGTGCTGATTTTCTTCTGTCAAATGTAGAGGAGTATGTGATCTTAACAGACCATTTGTGATCTGGTGGCTTAGTCAGAACAAGTGAAGCTCATCGGCTATCACTATTCTTCATTGATAAGGCACAGTTCCTTTCCCTCTGTTTTTGATGTGAAATGCTGTACAATCCGGACTCACTGAAGGAAGTATCTTTTCTCATCGTTCCTTTTATTTGGAACACTGGAGCAGAAAGAGTCTGTGTTTCAATCTCTGGGCTGTCACACTGCCTTTCCTCTCTGCCTTTGGAGCATGATTTGTGCCTTCAAATTTCTCTAACTACAATAAATTTACTGTATATTTAGCCCTGCTCACAGAGGCATAGACGCCTGCGCAGAAGCCATATCCATGTTCATTTCTGCAACTAGAAGGTCAGATTAATTGAGAGCAATGCTAGAATATGTTTAGATATTTCCAGATTATTGGTGTTCAGTGCTACAAATCCACAGCTCTTCTTGCTTGGTGCAGGTGGTTTTCTGCCTGTTGCAGGAATATAACTATGAAAACTCAATTCAAGAATGTTCTCCAGCTTTATCTGCTATGCAAAAATGTACCTTCTACTTCACTATGTAAATATGACATAGAACCTCTTTTTTAAGATAGCCAATAGTAGTAAAACGGGAGTATTCACACAGACATTGGGTATCATTGGAAAATGAGCGGAATATGTTACCCACATTGTTTTAAAGACATCTTTGTAGCTATTGGGCACCAGAATTATTATAGGAGCACTTAAGACCTGGACATAGCGACAAGCACTTGGGTGATTTTCAGATTGGATGACTGTGATGTGTTCTGTTTGCGGCAATATTTGAAATGTTCTGAGAATCATCAACTGTGAAGTGGTATGGTGTAGTGGACTAGGATCTAAGAGACTCAGGTTGAAATCTTGCATGGTCTCAGAGCCTTGCTACAAGTGACATTTTACACGTGAAGGATAAAGGATCACTTTCGCAAGTCTTTCTGGGAACTGAAGTTCCTCTCCCTGACCCCTTTTCCTTTTGTTCCTTCCCCTCGCTGCCTGAAGAGACAGAGAAAGCCTGCGGCAACAGCAACTTTTCCAAATCGTTCCTCCAGTCACAAGCCTGCTCTCAATGATCTTTGGGGCAGGCAGCTGCAACTTTCTCAACTTTCTCCGGAGCATTCCCCCCACCCCCCAGCAAGACGATTTGCAAAAGTTGATGTTGCCGTAGGCTCTCTCTGTCTCTTCAGGCAGCGAGGGGAAGGAAGAGAAGGAAAAGGGGTGGGGGAGAGGAACTTCAGTTCCCAGAAAGACTTGCGAAAATGATCCTTTATCCTTCATGTGTAAAATGTCACTTGTAGCAAGGCTCTCACTGGGCAACCTTGGGCCAGTCACACTCTCTCAGCCTAGCCTATCTGATAGGGTTTGATGTGAGGGTAAAATGGAGGAGAGGAGAATAATGTGAACCACTTTGGGTCCCCATTGGAGAGAAGAGGCAGGGTATAAATAAAATAAAACTGATCCTGAACACAGCTGCCGAGCTATTGACAGGGGAAGCTGCTTTGGTCATATCTCACCTATTTTGATACATTTTCAATGGCTCCAGATTCATTCTATGGGCCAAACTACACGTTTGAGTTTTTAATGAGGGGGAACCTGAACCAACATATTAAGAAACCAAACTTGTCTTTTGGCCCCAAGCAGCTCAGGGCTTAAATATTAAAATGAGCGTGATGATTTCGGCCAGTTTGCCACCAAACTGGGACGAGTTGAATGCTCATGGAGCAGCTTCTTCAACCTGGATTTGGATACTCTGTCGAGGGACTGCTGTGTGTTCCCCTACTGCCAGAAGTTTAGCAGGTAAGACAAAGTTTTTAGTGGCAGTGATAAAATTATGAAACACTCCTCTCCATGAGGTTTTGCAAACTCCAAGGTAGTTTTCAGAAAAGTGGTGAAGGCAATTCTGTTTTGAAGGGCGTTTTGTTTAAATTAGGTTTATTTTTGTGGCATAGTGTTGAATTTGCTAGGATTTTGATGGTCTTTACTATTGTATTGAATATTGGTTTTACTATTATGTGATAAATGATATTTTTTCATTGCCTAAACTGCTTTTGGGATTTCATGACAATAAAGCAGACTAAAATATTTTAGTTATTTAAGATAATCTAGTTACAACTAAGCCTATCAACTGACTTCATTTTTGGTTGATCATTTCTTTTAACCAATGAATCAATGAATTAATTACATATTTTAATTAAATGTGCATATTACTAACTCATCAAAATAGGTGTCCTTTTCAGAGGTTCAACAAAGTGTAATATAATTTTCAACTTAATATTCAAATTCCTTAATCCCTGTAGAGGACTATATAAACACAAAACAAGCTTTCATACATGTATGCCTAGCTGAAAGAAGGAGACCTGGCCACAAAAAAGCTAGGAGCATAATAAACAGTGTAAATAAATAAATATAAGCTAGAGCTGTAATTTAATTAACCATTCGATTAATCTGCTTATAGTTCATGGACATAGTTCTGTCCCATTTTATAACTATGTGGTGGTTTGTCATTGCCTGCCTCTGTGTAGCAAGCCTGGACTTTCTTCGTGCTCTCCCATTCAAGTACTAATTGGGGCAACCCTTATTAGGTTCGGAGATCTGATGAAATCAGACTAGCCTGGGCTAGCCAGGTCAGGGCTTTTCAACTATATGAAGGCATAATTGAAGTAGAAGAGTATATGGTAGTACCTTTTCTGAGATAATGTTTTGTTCATTGCTACACATGCACTGTAGTTCTAAACAGAGTAACTTTGAAAGGTGTAATTCAGATTATAGTTGCATGGGTAGCATCTCACATATACACAGTGCAATCCTATGGAGAGTTACTCCAGTCTAAGCCCATTGAAGTCAATGCACTTAGACTGGAGTAACTCTCAATAGGATTGCACTGACAGACAATGTCTGTAGAAAAATAGCAGCAAGGTTTCAATCTTTTTGTGAAAAAAAGCTAATGCTAATATCTTTGAACTAAGAACAGTGGCAACACAGTTCAATTACCACATTAGATAATGATTTCAGAGAGGGGTTAAAAATGAAGGTAATGACTCCTTAGGTGAGAGAGTTGGAGCAATTAGAGGCCTGAAGATGTACTGTTATGTAACTAAAAATATAACTGCTTTTTAATGGGGTATGCTGCCAAGCCTTTTCTTTTCCTGTGTTGAAAGGTATTTTTAATTCCTTATTACTTATCTATACAGCTTTAATTGACTGAGGTTTTAAACCTCAGTCCTCAAGTGAGTATTGATGAGACTGTATTGCAGGGCACTTTAAAATATAAATAAAAGAAAGTGAATCAGAAATATGGTATGCTAAGTAAGACAATATAGCAATGTGCAACAATATAGCAATTAAAGTTTTTAATGTGAGCAGTGCTGTCCCTCACATCAGCTACTTTAGCCAAAGGCTTAGGCAAGCTGTTTCCATGCTGGATGATCATCCTTACATGGCAGCTAACCGGAACTGTCTTGGAATATGTGTTTCACCTCTTAAAGAAGAGGAACATCCCAGGCTTTTGCCAGCTTTCTCTTCTCTTCACATTAGGGCTAAGAGTACTGTTCTTCATTTTGGTAGCACATCCAAATGAGTATAATATGTGTCTAAATGTAGTGGATACTAGGAAGCTGCAAACTTTAAAAAATGAGCCAGAAATTGACCTGGAATTCACAGTTTCATTTTGTTAAAGCAGCTTCTGCAACAGTGAACAAAATTCAGGAAATGGAGCCATAACGAGTCCCCCCACTGAACAGTGAATGAGTTTTGTTTCAGTTTTTACTGCAGCTGTAGCGCAGGCAGGCAGGCACCGGACCTCCAGTGGTTGTTTTTGTTAATAGCAAGTGTACCAACCTCATCACCAGAGGAGTCTGACTCTGACCCTTGTTGCTGCTCAGCCCCTGTCACTCCTTCTCTGATTACCAGATATTCAGCATCCTCTGCTACCCACCCCTGCCACCAATTGGTCTTTGTTGTCTTTCTCACAGAGGAAGCAAGTCTTCCTAAGATAACAGGTCCAGAGGCACCAGGAAGAACTTCATCTTGCCCAGAGAGACTTCCAGTTTTTAGCCCAGAGTTAAAGAATAGAGAGAATGGAGGTAGGGCTTTGCATGCACACCCATATCTTTCCAGACCCGTATTCCAAGTGGAAGGACAAATATGCTTAGATTCATTTCATTTTGTTTGTTTAGGCTGTAGCTCTGGCTTGAAAACAACTCAGTTCAATTCCTTCTGCTTCTTTCTTCAACCCTGAGTTAAAAGATTTAGTAGGTAAAAGGGAAACTAAGTGACTTGTCCAGTCTCCCACTATTACCACTAAAAAATAGACAAGAAAAAGAGAACCATTCTTTACTTCATGAACAAAACTAAAGCTCTCCCACCCACTTCTCCCTTTCCACATCTTTTGTCCGGTGAAACAGCTGATCCAGGAGCCATAATCCTGTTTCTACTTGTGGATATGTTTGCTGGATGGGGTACATAAGATGAAGAAAAAATTACTCACACCTGACAGCTTTTTAATATTTATGATACTTGCAGCTTATTCTTCTTGTAAAGAACCTAGATGGCAAACATTTTAGATCATTTCTATATTATCCTCACAACCAAGTTATCCAAACTAACAAGTGAACTCAGTGGGATTCAATAGGTAAGCTATTCTGCTCGATCTCATCCCCTTCCTATTCCACGTGGTTTTTGTTCATGGTGGTACCACAATCCCTGGCATAAAACTTTAGGTGGTCAAAAGGAGTCCCTCCTTATTTTGTCAAAAAAGCTGGTAGGATCCAACCTAATATCTCCCTTGTCCACATCAAGTATTTAACCCACAAAACTGTATCACTCATGGGTAGAGATGAGCACGATTCAAAAAAAAAATACCGATTAAGCCGTTCGTGGATCCGGGCCGCTGCCGAACCCAGGCCACCAATTCTAACCGATCAAGTCCCATTTCCGATCCGGAATTGGGAAGGCCAAAGCGGAAGGGCGCCCCGCTGTTTCCAGCGATATAGGAACAGTGGTTGGTGGCAGCGGCCGCCAGGCCTGGCGGGTATGGGGAGGCAGCGATGAGCCACCTCCCTTCAGGGAGGGAGGGGACATTCACACACACACACACAGAGGGGGGGGGAGTTTTTAACCCGGCAACGAGCCGCCTCCCCTCAGGGAGGGGACATTCCCAGGGCCGGATCTATGGTTGCCAGTGCCCAGGGCAACTGTAGGCAGGCTCTTGTGCGCACGCGCGCACTCCTGGGTCACCCCCCTGCCCACGCAGCAAGCTGGCTGTCCCAGTGCGCTGCGGAGCTAGCAGCAGCGCGAGTGGCTCGGCAGCTGCCCGTGCCGTTCACCTGCCCCGCAAGACAAGGGGCGGCCGGCTTGCCTGCGCGCCCCTTGTCCTGGGGAAAGGCAAACGGAGCAGGCAGCCTCCCAGCCTCCCACGCTGCCTTTTGCCTTTCCCCAGGACAAGGGGCGGCCAGCTTGCCCACGCGCCCCTTGTCCTGGGGAAAGACGAACGGCGCAGGCAGCCTCCCAGCCACCTGCACTGCCTTTTGCCTTTCCCCAGGACAAGGGGCGGCTGGCTTGCCCACGCGCCCCTTGTTCTAGGGAAAGACAAACGGCACGGGTGGCCTCCCAGCCACCCGCACTGCCTTTTGCCTTTCCCCAGGACAAGGGTGGCTGGTTTGCCCACACGCCCCTTGTGCTGGGGAAAGACGAACGGCACAGGCGTCCTCCCAGCCTCCCGCGCTGCCTTTTGCCTTTCCTTTGTGCCCATGGCTTCAGAACACCCCCTTCCCCCTCCCTGCCCTGGGTTGCTGCTTCGTGGTTGGAAGGAAGCTTGCTAATCAAGGAAAGCTGGGCTTCCATTCGTGTTTCGAGGGTGACAGAAGGAGGGCAAACACAGCTCATTCCCCTGGCTCCGTTGCCCCGGGAATAAATTACTGGTGCCAGAGTGTCTACAATTCCGAACAGAAACCGATATATCCGATCAAGTCCCGAACAAGCAAACCCCCGACTGCTGGATCGGTTGCCATGCACGGAACCGATTAGCTGAGTCACGATGGCCCAAACGCCAAAATCAGGGAGGGGGGTTGAAATCGTAATTCAGATCGTGCCCATGTCTACTCATGGGTTTATAACCTGAATACTATTTGTTGGATCAAGGGAGTGCACTACACAGAGATTCTGTGATATCTTGCCAGTTTAGCTCTTAGTCTGTTTCATACTCTTGAATCTGCTTTGGTTAAGGTGACCTAAAGTTCAATAAAAGACAACATGGCAATGATACAATGCTAAGAACAATAATTAGCTACCTAATGTTTTGGGCAGGATAATGCCCAGCCAAGACGATCCAGCCAGAGAACCCCCCAAATGCTCCAGCTACATGCACAGCCCAGACTTTGTGAATCCCCTGAATTCAGCATTAACTGTATGCAGTAGGAGTAAATGGGCAAGGTTCCAGTATCTCTCTTAACAGCCCCCAGGCACTTCCAAGCAGACAGTAGTGGAAGCAGTCTAGCTTAATTGGGCTTACCTAGAGGCTACCTCTCAGCCCCCTCTCCACTTGAAAATTTGGGCAGTTCTCCAGAATTAGGTTTTCTGATAGCCTTAATGAAGGGCAGGATCTAGCAGATGCTCTACCTTATCAAAAACTTATCATCATCCCAGAGACAGCCATCTGTCACTCTTGGTCTTTTGTTAACTTGTCTGCCTCACCCTATGATCAGTAAATTCCAAATCATGAACATCTGTACTAATTGACAGAACTATCCTGCACATTCTCCCATCTGACAAGAAACTTTAAATCACCCAATAGAATTCAAACTTTTGGATCCAACCCAATCCAGAGCAAGGAGCATCCTGACTTTATCTCCACCAGGATTATTATTACAGTATGAATATAGCCCCCAAATAATAATAATATATATATTATATATAACAAGAACAACAACAACAACATTTGATTTATGTTGCCCTTCAGGACAACTTAAGGCCCACTCGGAGCAGTTTACTCTCCGAATGGGCACACCTCTTCCTCTCTGGATCTGCTCAGATGCCTCCCAACCTCTCCTGTCTTTCCCATCCCGTCCTTTCCGCGAAAGCAGGAAAGTGTGGTGCTGCCAGCTGATGCTGCTTTTGGCCACGAGGAACAGCTCTGCTGCTGTTGCCAATGTGAGAGTGGCACCGTACGGTACCCTCCCCCCCTCCATGGCATCTGGTGTCCCCTCTGAGTAGGGGGGAATGGGTCCCTCCCACCCTTTCCACACAGGCAGGAAGTTGGGTGCTGTCTGTTGCTGCCTCTTTGGATCCCGAGGGGCAGCTCAGAAGTTTTTGCTGAGATTGACAGGTTTGAGCTGCACGGTGCACTGCTATCCATGTGCACCTGCTGTCCTCTCTGTGCATGGGGGGTGGAATGGGACTCACGACCAGTCATGTGTCCTTTCTGCAAAGGCAGGAAGGTGGTTGAGGTCTGCCGCTGCTGCTTTTGGGCACAAGGGGCAGCTCAGGAACTGTTGCTGGTGTTAGTGTGGTGCCGCACAATACCCCCCCTTTCAATGGGCACCTGCTGCCCCCTCTGAGCAGGGGGGAATGGGTCCCTCGCCCTCACACCCTTTCCGTGAAGGCCGAATGGTGGGTGCTGTATAATGCTTCAGCTTTGGGCCACGAGGGACAGATCAACTACTGTTGTACATAAGATTGTACGTCACGGTGGCCCCTGCCAACAGCAGCGGCTGTCCCCTCTGGGCAGGGGTGAATGGGTAATGCCGCTACGACCAGTCATGTCCTTTCTGTGAAGGCAGGAAGGTGTGGTGCTGCGAGCTGATGCCACTTCCTGCCACGAGGAGCAGCTCTGCTGCTGTTGCTTTTGCTGGTGTTAGTGTGGCACCGCATGGTACTCCCCCTTTCCATGGGCACCTGCTGCCCCCTCTGAGCAGGGGGGAATAGGTAATGCCACCACGACCAGTCACGTCCTTTCCATGAAGGCAGGAAGGTGAGTGATGCTGGTGACAGCCTCCACTGTGACACGGGGACTGGACAAGCCTCTGCCACAGCAGTCTGCGCACTCCTTCAGGGTGGGTGTGGGGTCCCTCCGTCCCAGTCCTGGCAATGCAGCCAGGAAGCCTCGGGCTCAGCCCTCCTCTCCAACACAAGTACACGGTCCCTCTTCTCACCTCGCCCTCTTCGGAACACTCAGTCCCCTCCCAACGACCTCTCCCGTCATGTCCTATTCCATCCTTTCCGCAAAGAAGTTGGCTGCTGCTGGCTGCTGCCACAGAGTTCCTCAGTGGGATCCTTGGAGGAGGCCTTGCGGCTGTTGGGATCTTCCAACTTCACAGACCCTCTTTCGACCTGTCCCTCTCTGGAGCACTCCAACCTCTCCAAACGACATCTCCTCTCCCTCTCGTCCTTTCTGGCAAGGCAGGAAGGTGGGTACTATCAGCTGCCACCACAGAGTAGCTCAATGGGAGCTTCAGAGGAGGCCTCGCTGCTGTTGGTGGATCTTCCCACTTCCCCTCCAAATGACATCTCCTCTCCTTTCTGTCCTTTCCACGAAGGCAGGAAGGTGGGTGCTGTCGGCTGCCGCCACACTGTTCCTCTGTGGGACCCTCAGGTGAGGACACTCGCTTGCTGGGGGATCAGGCCCCCATCCGAATGACATGTCCTCTCCCACCCACGCTGGGAATGCCAGAGTGCTCCTCTTTGGCCTGTCAGGCGGGCACATGGGGGGTGCCGCCGGCGAGCGGCCAGACCCCCCCACTCACTAAAGGGGAGGTGGTTTGTTGTTGCTTCCCCATGGCCGCCAGGCCCGTTGGCCACCGTCAACACCCACCTTCTGTACACTGGGCCAATGTCAACCGGTGGCTCTAATTATGTCGAGTGGGAGTTTCCTGGGGGCCTTGGATTGGAGAGGGTATAACTCCAAGATTCCTTTTGCAATCTTGTCCAAACTTGGGTGATGGCTGTAGGAGAGCCTGCAAAACACTCCCCGGGAATATGGGCTCTCTAAGTGCCATGAGGGCCGTTCCGTGCCCCACGAACCGCGAACCAGTTCGGCAATGGAAAATGTTTGTCGTGGTTCGCGATCTCGGGATCGTTGTTGGCACTGAACCGCGAACCACTGGTTCATTAAATTTTTTTGGTTCATGCCCATGTCTAGTTGCAATCAAATGATTTTTGGATGTGTGGGTTTGATTGCTTATTATAAAAATTGTAGAACTGACTACTGAGGAAGTCCCTGGGGCCAAAATGCATATGGTCTGGTTTAGTGTTTGTCATTTGACAGTATCACCAACTGGAGTATGTTATTTGGAGTATGTTATACCTATTTTAAGCACGTGTGCAGCCTGCCATTCAGTCCCTATGTTTTTAATTTGAGTACTGTGTACACTGTATAATAAACACTTATTTTGAATATATTTTAAAGGTTTTTAACTTGACCTTTGCATTATCTACTAAAGGTAAAGGTAAAGGTAGTCCCCTGTGCAAGCACCGAGTCATTACTGACCCATGGGGGGACGTCGCATCACAATGTTTTCTTTGCAGACTTTTTATGGGGTGGTTTGCCATTGCCTTCCCCAGTCATCTACAGTTTACTCCCAGGAAACTGGGTACTCATTTTACTGACCTCGGAAGGATGGAAGGCTGAGTCAACCTTGAGCCGGCTACCTGAACCCAGCTTCCACCAGGATCGAACTCAGATTGTGAACAGAGCTTGGGCTGCAGTACTGCCACTTACCACTCTGCCATGGGACTCTTCTACATTATCTACTATTACTCCGTAAGTGTCATGAGTCTAGATTAAATAATAATCTTTGACTAGTTCTGGTATTCTAGTGTAGCTGGAGAACTTTTTTTTAATGTAGACTTTGAAAGAATACTTATTTTCTTCATTTATGCCTGCCTCTCCCTACTGGTGTCTCAAAGTGTCTCCTCCACTTTCTCCTCTGAACAACTCTGTGTCAGTTAGGCTGAAAATGTGTGATTAGCCCAAGGTAAGCTTCCACAGCAGAGTGGGGATTCAAACCTGGGTTTTCCATATCCTAGTCTGATAATCTGACTACTACACCATACTGATTGCACTACTAAACCACATTATCTATAGACAAGTGTCCTGACTGACTCATCAACTCCCAGCCCAAACCCCTGGACCTAGAAACATGAAATTTGGGGAGAACATTCCTTCCATGATGTAAACACCCACTAAGAAGGGATTTAAAGAAATTCTGCCTCTCAAGGGGGTAAAAAGGGGTAACGTGTTTTCCCAAAGGGATACAGCTTCCCTGTGTGACTGGCAGCTGCTGCCTGTTTGCATCTCCACCCACTGCCAGCTCAGCCACTCTTCCCTGATTGGGCCAGCCTTTCAAGGTCATTTACATATGTGGGCTGATTGGGGCTCACAACATTCCACACCTCATCCCCCTCACCCCAGAGACAGTTGGAACACAGAGGTAAATTGCATATGCAGCCTGATTGGTCCTCACCTCCCACATTCTAAACAGTCTGCAGTTGCTATTGGGAGTCATTGAATGTGTCCTGAAGTAATATGCACCTCCCATCTTCCCCTAAAAGTTCACTAGGGTTGCCAACTCAGAAAAAAATGTTATATACCCAGAAGTATTATAACTGGATTTAAAGTAGTTAAATACCATAGCAAAGCATGGGTATCAAGCTAGTTTTGTAATGACTGCAGAAAATGTGTTTTCTGCCATGGAAACTCAGATAATCTCAGAAAACATAATCTACTTTCAGTCCTAAAGATAGGTCTTTTGAATTGTGTCCTGCTTATCCATATGATTCTCAAGTTGAGTTCTTCTGATTCCAAGGGCAGGGTGGGAAGAAAGTAGGGAACCAGCACCTACTACCTGATATCTCTCTCCAAATGTTACAGAATACTTTGCTGGATTCTCCTGAGTGGGTGTGCAAGTAGAAATACATTACAGTGTCTATCCTGAACGTATGTCCCAACTCAGAGGAACTTGCTATCATCTCCGTTACAGTAAATGGCTGGATATCTTTCCCAACCAACATTAATTAATTTCCTACATTAGTTGGAAGGTGGTTGTTGTTATTTCACTTACTGGTTAAAGAAACATATGACTAGGGTTTTGGATCAGCAAGCAATATGGGCTGGGAACTCTTCTATTTTTATATAAACTAAGGAGAGTTCAGAAGTGAAAATGAAGCTGAATACTTGACTAAAGATCATAGACCTGACCTTCATCATCTTCTTGGGTTACTTTCTATTAACTTGGATTACTTCCTATTTCATGCATGTAAAAAAGGCAGCACTCAACTGGTGTAATTCAAAGGAGGATTATGGATGTAAGATGTTTTAAACTGGGAAGAGTGCTGATGAGGGTAATAAATTCTGCATAAGGTAGTTCTTGACAAAGATGAAGTGATCATATTTAATGGAGCTCTGCAAGCTATAAGGGAGCAGAGATCATTCCGTTTACAATAGCTAACAATTTAACGGCGCTGAAGCCTGCTTAGGTTCAGCTTGCCTTCAGCTCTGAGTCTGTTGGAGCTTTGATGGGTTGTGATTTAGTTAGAGCACACCATAAACAAAAAATACCCTCCTCCACAAATGGATTACAGTGAGGCCTATCACAAAGAAATTGGTGCTTCCATTGCAAGCAGCTTTGGACTAACATGAGTGACAAGGGGTTTAGTGTCAAATCCTGCTTTTCCAATTTTCTGTGACCAGTGGCAAGCTGAAAATAATATGTTGCCACATTGTTAGCAGTAACCTTAAGCCTTTCTGTCCTTCATTGAATGCAAAAATGTTGTCCATTAGAGGGCAGCGCAGTTACACTTTCTATTTTGTATCTACATCTTGAAATGATTTTACTCCATCTCTTCCTTGGTTCAGCTTATTTTTCACCCCTGTGCAAAAGATTCTTACGTTTATGAATGGTTGCGCACAGGAACTAAGTGAAAGAGCAAAGAATGGGGTCCTGTCAGAGAAAAGATGGATGGTGAATATCATGATTGCATTTCCCACTAGTTGCAAAATCGCCCAAGTTTCCAAGCCAAGTTTTATTAATTAATCTATTTTGACAACATAAATCAGGGTAAAAATTGGGATGATGATCTCAGTCGCACCCCCCCCACACACACACACACACACCATAATTATTCTATATTATGAGACTCCAAATCACAGAACAAAAAGCAAAGCTTTCTGAAAGAGGCAAGTTTAAACACAGAAAGTGAACTACCCCTGCATAATAATGGGTAATTACTTTGATTCTTTGTTCTTACTGGCACCAAAATTTTGTCTTAGGAGGGTGAGACAGGATCCCAATAAATGCACAGAATAACTAAAGTTGGCAAAATGATATTTTCATATCGGTAATGATAAAGGTGAATGCAGGTGAATGGAAATATTTAAGAACCTTGAGTATATAGAGAAAGCCAGCAAGGTTACAGTTACAAAGTAAATCATTATAGCCACTAAAGTCTGATATGTGTGGGCTGCAGCTTATCCTTCTGTATGTTGCATTGTTGAGAATATTTCACTTTACTTCTGACAAAGGAAACAGATATATGCTGAATGCACCCAGCATTGTAAAAATATGATGAAAATCTGGTCTTTTTTAGAAGAATCAGAGGACAGGGTCAATTTCTATAAGATGAAACAGCCATCAAGTGGAAGAGTGTCTTGTTTAAACTCCTCGAATCTTAATGTGACCTCAGGGCTCGCATTAGAGAGGCAAGTGAGCCGGACCTGGGAACGACAAGGAAATTATCACTGGCCATAACAGCTCCCATCTTCTCCCAGCACGTGGCATCACAGCCTCTGCAGTCTCCAGCACAGTGGTCAATTTCAAAAGGTCCATTCTAATCACAGGAAATTTGCAGAACATCCCAGCAATATTCAGAAGTTCGGAAGTAGTCTGATGTTATTCAGTTCTGTTCTGTCTGATATTGCCAAAAGCATGATAAGAAGGGGTATCAAATACCAACAAGAAGGAGCCAGAAAACTCTCAAACGATTTACATGAACCAGCATTCCACCTAATTCCTCATTTCCAGCAGTAAGCTCCCTCTTCATAATAGAAAGGAGAAGACAGGTGCCTAGGGCTTCCACCACATGTGCAGAAAAGAAAGGGTGGCAGAGAAACAGACATGCAGTGAAACAGTTGATGGAAAGCTTGTATCATTGAATTAATGTTCAGATCAACCAAGCTAGCCTGTAGTCCAGGCCAGGGCTTTCCTTCTTGTGTACTCATTTTGACATCCTTTACCCATTCTCTCAGACTCTACCAGCTATCACTGCACTCTGCTGCAGGGAGCTTGACAAAACACTGGAAAACAAAAGGCTTATATGTAAATAAAAAGTGGCATGCTGTGCCTTTCTGCCTCTTTGGATCGACTGTCATTTGAATGGAACTCCTTTGATAGCTCATACTCTGATTTATAGTCCTATGCAGGAGGAGGGGAGCGGCACAAGCGATTCATATTTCCAATTTTGTCTTGTGGAAGTGAGCTTTTGAAGATCCTGAATCTTACCATGGGACACAGTCCATAAGACCCACCTAGGATGTTATGTAACTAGTGTAAAGAATCAGAAGTGCTTATTGTAATTCTAGAATCAGTTCTTTATGCAAATCTTTTCTGGTCAGTCACTGCTCGGTCAGATTCCATCGTTGCACATTTAAAGTTAGGATTTTTTACCCAAGTGTGCATCACTTTACTCTTCAAAAGTGCTTGAGTAAGGCTAAAAAGTTCTTTTTTGCAGCAATAATTTGCCAGTATGCTGAGATAGTATAGACTATTTCAGAGCAAAGGACTACCCATGAACTTTCTATGGCATAAAAGCCTTGAATTTTAACAAGAGGAACAAGAGCCCCCCTAGGAACTATGTACACTCCAGGTATATTTCTGTGTGATATCTGATCTCATGTGTGTGTGAGGAACTGTGACACTGGGTGACAGTGTTCAACTTAGTTCCTTTTTATTGTACTTCATATAAAGTTTGGTTCATTATTGGCTTTGGACTTTTTAAACCTGGACCAAAAGTAAAAATTACAGCCTCCAATTTTGTATTAAACTCATTTTAAAATAATGTAACAACAGAGAAGCAGATTAGAGAGATAAAATGGCATTGTTCTCAGGAATCTGTTATCTGAAATGAGTGCTTTAATTTGCTCCATAGTGAGACTTGCCCTGGCCTCATTTTAATTTTATTTTCCCTGTTATTGATAAGCTTCTCACCATTTCTGCTTTAAAGTAACAGTGTCTACTTATGTACAGAGTACACAGTTGGCAGCAATAACTAAGCATAAGTGTAGGTTGTATTTACAAAATATAGGCAGATATGAAATATGTCATGAACTGGAGAAACTGAAGGCTAATATCAAGGCAATTGTCAATATCATGGCAATTTTAAAACTTCTGTAATTCAGCCATAAGTCATATTTTTCCTGAAATTTTGCCAGATTGCATCACTATTTAGGCAGAGTCTCCTTGCCATGTTTCATACTGGTGTGGCAAGTTATCTATAACTGAAAAACAAAAATGGTTTAACTATACAGCTGCCTCCATGACTCTATAGTCATTTCTACTACACTTTCAGGACCATTCAAACTTACCCAGGCAGGAGAGTCCTGCCTTTTAATGCCTTCATATTGAAAATCATCCACCACAACTGTTACAGTTATGTGACCAACCCAGGAAAGACCCAGATCATCCATTAGCACTAGCTACATTTCAGTGCTTTGGGAAAATTTTGTATGCATGACTCTGTAGTGTCATGTTGTGGGCAGCTTCTAAAACGAGCTCAGGAATCAGAAATGAACAAAGCAAAATAGTAATAATAAAAGAATGGGGAAAAGAAAAGAGTCAATGTTTATTTTGAAATCAAAGGAAATATCATACAATAACATCAACATCCCAGCTCTTCTTCAAAAGTACTTTATTTCCTGAGGTTTGCATTCATTATGGCCAACATCATTCAGAAACAATCTAACTGAGGCATCTGAGCTATTTTGCTTTTCTGCCTACTTGACCAGGTATCTAATTCTTTATTTGATTCTTTCATTATGGAAAAACTGAACTGGCAGAGTCATCTGAGTGACATTTTGGGGACATTCTTGTAAGAGTTCATTTATCACTCATCGCCTGAGTTACTGAGTTTATTTTACTCCCAGACATGGTGTTTTCTATATTTCCATTAAAAATAGTTTTTCACCATTGTTCCTGTGAATCCCTATACAAATATCCCCCCAAAGCTGATACTTTCCCAAACAAGTGTGTGTGTGTGGGGAATATGCTTGTGATGAAACTGTCATGTAGCCAGATTTAGACTCTGTTAAAATAAATTAGCAGATAAAATTAACAAGGCTTCTAGGTGAGTGTGTTGGAATTGAAAATAGGCTCTGATGACGACTAAAGATAGGTGAGACAATGGCCTAGGAGAGTGATAAACAGTTTGAGACAACCATTCAAAAGCTTGTTCTTCTCTAATGAAACAAAAGCTGTTGCACAAGAGAAGTGAGGCAAAAAGAATCGAAGCTCAGTAGGAACTATATGGCTGATCCTTTCTGATCTTTCTGATCGGTAGTTTCTTCCTCCACATTTGCCAGTTTGTGTGAAGATGAAGTAGCCAATGATGTGCAATTTTGTCCTTATCGTCTATATGTTTTCACTCTTAAAATAAGAAGTTTTCACTGGAAAGAAGCTCCCTCTGGTGACTTAAGAAATTAATACTTTTCTGTTCCACAGCAACTGTAGATAAATTCCTAGCAAGAAGCGTTGCTATCATAATTTTACACTCCTTCATTACAGAGGCGCACTAAAACTTGCAGTTTGGTCTGAGCTCAATGCATGTATTTCCTAATTGGTACCCATAATGCAGTTCTAACCTCAGAGAAGCTAATTTTCTTGCTCTTCCCATCACATTTTGTTAGGTGCTATTATGTTGATGTCATGTAAATGTAAGCAACAAAATTCACTTTTGACACATAAAAGATGCGGTTGGAATAACCCATGAGAGGTGAGTACTTCTTGATTAGAGTACCTAGTGTTGCTAAATTAAAAGGTGCCTATAAATGTGCTTTATAACAGGCAAGTTACAATGACTCTTTCTTTTTATTGACAATTCCACTTTATGTGGTATTTCCAAAACTACTTTTGCTTTTAAAGCTTTTGAGCTTTTCTACCTTTTAAAATCATTAAGGTGTGCAGTACCCAAAGTGGGTGGTAGTTTAATTATTTCAATTATTGGGTAGCTCCTTTTGTTTCCAGACAATACTGGTGGAATGTAGGCTTTGCACATGTGGAAGCAGTACCAAGTATAATAGTATGGATAATAGCATGGTATGAATTGGCCCTGACTTGCAGACCAGTTATTATGTTCTCCCCTCCTTTGGGATCCTTGTTATAATCCGTTCAGGTATGTGTTCTAAGCTTAAATCAGGATTTTGCTGTGGATTGTTCTTCAGACTGAATGGGTCTCTGTTGCACACACCATCTTTCTTGTCCTGTTTTGAACTCTTGAGCACAGGGAGGTAGCCATGCAGTGTAATGAACTGTATCTGGAAAAATCTGCCGGCTCAGAATGACAGATCATTTCAGTTCTGCTTGAGTTTTCATTGTCTCCCCATTCAAATGAAATGCACAGCAACGTGCTTGACATTGCGTATCAGAGAAGATACATTTGCAGAAACTGTTCTTGTCCTGCATTCTTAGCCACTCACACCAAATTGTTTTTAATACAAGTTACAAATACAATCTTTTGAGGAGGAAAGTAGATGTTACTTTTACAGCTTATTTTCCAACTTACTTCTTTGAATATGTGCAGGTGCCTCATAAATGAAATGGGCATGACAGAACATTTAAACAAAAATTCAGTGGTTGTAGCTATAGCTAAATCCTTGACTATATAGAAATTATTATCCTTGGTGTTTTGAGATTAAACTCGCAGAACTATCTAGTATCTTTTTTTTATACAAAATTTTTATTAGATGAGGTAATATACAATCATTACTTAATACAATATATTTATCCAATTTAACTCTTCTACATGTCTATATACCCCACCCCTCCCCTCCCCCTTTTCTTTGTTGACTTCCAACAACACTCGAGCCCGCCGTTTATTCATAGATATTATTATTGTTACACTATATTGCTAATATTTATATCATGGTATAGATCTTGATATATTTTCTTTCGTTAAAGTCCTTTGTATAAAATTTAAAGTCCCTCAAAAGACCACAATTGCCCTTTAACATCGCATTTCTTTCCCAAATATTTCTTGAACTTCTTCCAATCTTCCAAGAAAATTTCTGGATCTTGTTCTTTCAGATTTTTATTTAGTTTGTCCATTTCGGCCATGTACAACAACTTCCTTGTCCATTCTTCAATATTGGGTATTTCTTCTTTTTTCCAATACTGAGCATATAAAGTTCTTGCTGCTACTATCATATAATATAGCACTATCTTATCATTTCTATTAACCTCTTCTAAATGTAAAGACAATAACAACATTTCTGGATTTTTTGCAACATTATATTGTAATATCAAAGACATTTCAGCACATATTTTAGACCAGAAGTCCCTAGCCTTTTGACAAGTCCATCACATATGTTCAAATCAGCAAGATTAAATAAAGATTTTGGCAGAAAAGTCTGGATTAGATCCTCATTTCATTCTGCAGCAAGGCCTTATTTACAATGATCAACAAGAGACTGGTGTACAGTTGACCCTCACCAGTCATGAAGAATAAGAGTTGAATGAGGAAATGATCAGAAACAATGTTCCAAAGACTGGTTCATTTCCTAGGCTGAAAGTGATTGCGTAAAAGCAGAGAAGTTGATTGTACCTCTACTAGCAAAACTCTACTAACAGTTACGTCCAAGGGCAAATCTACATGCCCTCAGAGCGTCCCGGTGTTGAGCTAAATGGTCGCTAAACACCCAGAAGTATAGCATCTTTCTAGCATGATTTCAGAAATTGTGCTAGAAAGACGCTATACTTCTGGGTGTTTAGCGAACATTTAGCGCAATGCTGGGACACGCCAAGGGCGTGTGGATTTGCCCCAAGTCAGATACTCAGAGTCATAGCCAAAGTGGGTCCTGTTTTACCTGGAGCAATGGTTTATTTTTGCAAACCAAACAATTGTTTAATTTGTGTTAAAAACAACCAACAACAGCTCCCCACTCAACAACTTGTGCCTCCAAAGCTGTACTGCTTGAAACTCTATCAACTTGACCATACCTCTCATTCCAGTCAAAGGGTTGGATCCAGACTAAATTTTCCATCAGGAGAACAGAACTTTCCTGCCTTCTCCTTCCGTTGCAACCCGCTGATGCCCACTACTCTTGGAGGACAGGGAACCATGAAGAGGAGCATGAAGGGGGTCTGCAGTGGGGAGGGGAAACCAGAGGAAATTGTCATATTAATCCGGATCCAACTCAAGATTTCTCTTGTTTCAGAGTGGATTTTTCAAGATCAACTGGCTATCAACTGTAACATGTGTAAGTGAGCCTGAACAAAGTATTCCTTTAGCTAATAGGACTTTAATCAATTTAATATTGTTTCATGTGCATAATTAGTCTATGTGTACTATGGGTTTATGTGTGCTTGAAATGAATGTACTTAAGTGGTCTTAGCTCTACATGGAATTGTGTGAGTAATATGGGGATGGGTCCTACCTCTGTCCTCCCACGCTACTAAGCAAAGGTTGAAGCTTTCCTGCAGTCTAAGGATCCTTCCTCCAATTTAACTAGCTGGAAGAAAACGAAGTGGCTGGAGGAATGCTCCTTCAGGATGGTTGGATCCACCCCACAATTTTGCTCCAAATAAAAAAAATGCATACATTTAAAATAAAACAGGCATCTTAATCATAATCTCACTTTGGTGCCCATTGATTGCAGTGAGAGAGTCCAATATGTGCTTAACATTAGCTGGAACTTACTTTTACCTCATGATTTGGTGTTTTTCAGTTTTGTGTGTAGCTTGTCCAGTCCTGGCTGGTGCATCTGAATTCTGACAGACTGAAACATCTGTTGTGTACTCCCATTTAAAGCGAAAAGTTCACAAGGTTGGTTGGGCCATTTCAAAGTCTCCAAAGCCTTAACTGTAATCCTCTTAAAATATTATGCTGTGTGACTTTGTATACCATATGGTAAGTGGCATTAAAGGTCTTAGATTTTATTTACATTTCGACACATGGTTAGTCCATGTTTCTGAGCTCTACTTTATTTTTACAATAGAATTTCACTTACATCAGAAGCGATAGATCATTATTTTTTCACATTTCTACTACACTGTTTTTTGCTTTTTTGGTGAAATAGAGGGGGTTTTTTCAGACACATTTCTTTTTTACATGGTTTTCACAGCATTGGGTAAATGTCTCACTGTAGTTGCTGTGTTTCATGCAGATGAACTGGCTTTCTTTAGGACAGTGTTTCCCAAAGTTGTCTGGACCGCGACCCATTTAAAAAAAATTTCAAAGTTCGGGACCCACCTAATACAATAACCATATATAACGCACCCGTGCCTAACATGAAGAAAAAGAAGCAGCGTTATATTGCTGCTGCAGCATTTTCTCGTTAATACATATCGTAACTATGTGAAGGACTGTTCAATTAAAAAAAGAAAAACACCCAGTTATAATTGAAATTTTTACTTACTAAATATAAGATGTGATATTTCAATGAGAAGGATGTATTTGTTTCCTATTTCTTGCCATTACAGCTTTAGTGTCGACTTCGATTTTAGTCACTTTTAATCGCAATGAATTAGTTACATCCAATTTATTTTGGTATTTAGTTTTAATATGAACCATGGCTGAAAATCCGACTTCACATAAGTATGAGGTAGTTAAGGGGAGGAGGACTTTCATGGCTTCATCAAACAGGCAGGGATAGGTGTCAGCAACTGAAAGCCAGAATTTCGTTAATTGCTTGCGATTAAAAGTGTTTTTCAGCGATGTATCTTCTGATAAATCAATAAGTTCTTCATTTGCTTTTGTTGACATTACAGTTGGTATGTTGTCTTGAAACGGGTTACAAATCCAGCTCATCATGTCGAACTTTTTCATCTCTTCCCCGAAGTAGGCGTCAAAAGTTATTTTTCAACTCTGTTAAATGAGTGGAAATTGCAGACACTACATTGATATCTGGCTGCACTTCGTTTTCTATAATGAAAGTTTCAAATGTTTCAAAACAATCATACTTGCCTTCCTCAATACATCTCTTCCACAACATAAGTTTTTTCATGAACGCTCAAATTTTACCGTGAACTGCAAAAATATTGGATCCGTTTGATCCTTGCAGGTACAAATTGAGTTCGTTTAACTTTGAGAAAATATCCGCCATGTATGTGAGCTTGAGGATGAATTCTTCGTCCAGTAGAGATTAAAGATATTCATTTTTTCCTTCCAGGTAAACTCTGACTTCATTGCGTAATTCCACTAATCTTGTCAGTACTTTCCCTCTGGATAACCAACGTACCTCTGTATGCAGAAGAAGAGATTTATAGAGACTACCCATCTCTTCGCACAGCTTTTGAAATAAACATGTTTGTAAGGGTCTTGTTTTAATATAATTTACAATTTTCACAGCGGTATTTAATACTGTTTTTAAATCATCAGGCAATGGTTTTGAAACCAGTGCTTCTCTATGAAGGCTACAGTGTGTCCACGAAGCATTGGGACTTCGTTCAAGAACCCTCGTGACCACACTGCTATTTTTGCCGCACATAGCTCGAGCTCCATCAGTGCATATGCTGATACAGTTCTTCCATTCCAACCCTTTTTCTTTTGTATAAGAATCAATTTCTTTGAAAATTTACTCGTCAGTTCCACGAATAATTGTTTTGCAGAACAAGATTTCTTCATGCTAGTTGTTTTGCCATATATAACGCACGAAAACAAGTAACTGAGATAGGCTTTGCACATTGGTAGACTCATCCAGTTGTAGTGTAAAATATTTACTACCAACTACTCTATGGATTAACTCATCCTCTGCCCATTCGGACATCTCGTTAATTCTTCATGCAACAGTATTATTGGAAAGTGGTATACGTTCGATTTCCTTTACTTCTTTTTCTCCAAACATCACTCCAACAGCATCTTTAATCGATGGCAACACTAAATTCTCGCCAATGGTATGAGGTTTACCTGCTCAGGCGATTCTTAAGCTAATAAGATATGAGGCTTAAGTAGCATTTTCATTAATATTTATGAAATGTGATACAATATTCTTTGAAGATTTCATATCCAATAATTTTCTTTGAAAAAAATCCACTCGCTTATTTTTTAAATGGGAATGTTTCGTTTCTATATGACATGTCAACTTACTTGGACGCATACTTTCATTCGCCAATATTTCGCAGCAAATAACGCATTGAGGGCATGGATCCACCGTATCTTGATTCCACGTGAATCCTAGTTTCAGGTATTCAACATCATATTTTCTCACAACTTTTCGACGTTTTGTTTCATGTGAACTCATAGAGGGAGCTAGTAGGTCAGGCTCAGTGTCACTTTTGTCATCCAAAATAACGTCTTCTATTTTTTCATCGCTCTGTACACAATCCGCTGCTGGCGGCGTACTTTTTGCTATCTGTTTCAACCACTTGTCCGTTATTTAGTTTTAAGAAGATAATAAACACACAATATGCGACGACGAATACTACAGTGACGACTGACGCTTGGGCTCGCGAGTTGCCTTCGGCCACCCAGCCTCCGCCCCTGCCCCACGCCCATGATGAACGATCACACTCCGTGCCATGCCACGAGAAATTATTAGTAACTATTCGGTTGCCAGCCGAGCGACACGGCCCAGCCAACGTGTTGCGACTGTTGCCCTATCAGTTTCAGGGCCCACCCAATATCCGCTCGCGACCCACCAGTGGGTCCCGACCCATACTTTGGGAAACAGCACTTTAGGAGATTCTCCTATTGCTTTAACAATGTCTTTTATAAGCCTATACCTGTTCTTTCTTCATCACCCAGATAGGTTGTCCCTTGCTCCAGCAGATATTTCTTAAGAAAGTAAACATTCCTTATTTGTTTATTTGATAATATTGAAATATATACTAAGTCCATTTTGTCTTTTGACTAGGGCAGAGTCTCTCAATTTTTCTGTGGTAGAAATGCTAAGACACGGTCCTTGTTTCATAAGGATAACAGATTGGGCTATCAGTTATTTCCATTCTTCAACTAACCTTCTCCATTTTAAACTACATAAAGTATCTGAAGCTGATCACTTTTTGAGACAGCTTGATGAACTATTTTTCTGACCCACTACAGCACTTCTTGGGCTTTTTATTTGGCTCTTTTATAGGAGAAGGGGGGAAAGAAACATTTGAAAGGGGATGGAGAAGTAATTGTAAAGCCACAGGAACTGATAAGGTAGCCTGGGAGCAGGTGGAAGAACCTGAGCTATATTTTAATTTATTATTTTAAATTGGCTAGATTGCAGTTCAGAGCACCCTCTCAATAACTGGCTACCAACCTGTTATACAGCACATTCTGAAGTCGTGTACCACTGTTTTGGAATGATGGATAATCTGTCCTGTAAATTAAACGTCACCCTATGTTTAGTACTTGATAGCATGAAGTATGACTTCAGGGAGCTGAGCAAAGAACTGGAGGAAAAGTAGACATACTGGCAATTTTCTTTGCAATTCTGGTGTCATTTATTACTTAGGAAGATAAAAAGCAGTGCTGAGGAATGCAGTGGTTCCAAACACTACTTATAGTAATGGTAGCTGAACTTTCCATAAAGCTGAGTACTATTTTCTTTTTACAATATTGTAGATATATTCTAAAGACGGAGTCTCAAAACAGAAGTAGTCACCTAATTACTTAATTATCATCTAATAGATGGTGCATAGTTTCAACACACACTGGCTTTCCTTGTTGCAATCTTTTTGTAGACAGACAATTAATCATATATAGATAATAGACCTTACATAGTGTTAAATTTTAGCCATGATGCACTAAATTATATGTTTAGGTTGTTTCTGGGTTTTATGAAAATGGGAATGTAGCAGCAAGTGCCATTGTTGATGTGTGGAATATATTACATTTATGCTAGCCATTATTCTTTCTAAGAATACACTTATGTTTCCATTGTGACTTATTCCTCTCCTATCAATGGCCCAATCTTATCATTCTGGCCAGTTCTGGATGAGGTATCTGGGCTGCACAATACACACAGTTGATCTCAGGAGCAGGTAACTCACGAAAAGTCAAAAATGTGAAAGAAAAATAAATGCCTGTGAAGCTTATACAACAAGTTAATTAACTCCTTTTCGGAATGTAAGGACCTGATAGAGGATTATTCCTCACTGGGGTGAGTGCAACAAATGAGCTAGAAATACACACTGAAATCGCTGTTTTGTTTAAGTAAAGTGGCTTCCAGAACAGTGAACCAAATCTGGGAAACCAAATTATAATGACACCTTCCCACCTTAAAGTTTTTGTGTTTTGGGGGGCTCTGCAGCAGTAGGCCATACCAGAAACTTTGGGCCCTGGTAGCTGCACCTTACAATGGTATGCTGATGCTGGCCCTGGGCCAAGAGAACAACATGTGAGAGAGGAGTGAAAGAATGACAAAAGAAGTTACAAAAGTAGGCAGATATAATTTGATCAGCCAAAGTAGCAAGCGCTTCTGAGCACACAAGACAGTGAAAGTCAAAAATGAAACTATAATGCTATCATCCACAAGGGAGTAGAATGAAAACTAAAATTGAACTTCCTAGATCAAATATTTTGATGAGATTTCTTGCTGAGCAGAAAACCTGCACAGAAGAGCTAAGTCCTCTAAGACATTCCTAACGTAAGCAAAGTTTTAATGATACACCCCCCTAAAAAGATGAACTAGTCCTGAGTAGAGATGGGTACGAACCTAAATGCAAACCCCAAAAACCCACGAACCATCCTGGTTCATAGATTGCAAACTAGTGGTTCATGGAAGCTCGTTTCCACGAACTTCCATGAACTGGTCTGCTGGTTCATTTGGTTCATTTTAAAGGACAATGCCCCTTTCCGTGCCGCTGCAAAGCGGCAGGGAAAAAGGCAGTTAAAAGGCCATTTCCCCGCCGCTTGGAGCAGCAGGGAAATGACTATTTCAATTTTTCCTTCTGCTTGGAAGCGGCAGGTCCCTTTGGATCCCCTCTGCCGCCTGCCAGCTGATAGTTTAAAGGGATCTGCTGCTTGCAAGTGGCAGGGCCCTTTAAAAAGCCAAAAGCCCACAAACCCCACCCACACCCCAGCCCACACCCCCTCAGCCCACCCCAGCCCCAGCCCCCCACTTACCTTGGCTCTGCTGCTGGGGTGGTGGAGGCTGCATCCCAGCAGCAGTGGTTCCGGCCTTCTCTGCTGCCCTGCAGGCCTGCGGCCTCCTCCCCCTCCTCCATTGAGGGGCGGGAAGGGTGTTTTTGGCCTCCTCCTCCACTGCGCAGGCCCGCAGGGCCGTGGAGGGGGGCTGGGGCTGGGGTTTGTGGGCTTTAGGCCGTTTAAAGGGACCTGCCACCTGCAAGCTGCAGGAAAAGGCCCTTTAAACTACCAAATGCCCCTTTCCCTGCTGCTACTAAGTGGCTGGAAAGGGGCATTTAAATCCCACGAACCATGAACTGGTTCGTGAACTTGCCCCAGTTCGTGGGGGTTCCTGGTTCGTGAAAATGCCACAAACCATGAACCCCATGGTTCAGGTTTTTTTTGTGATTCATGGCCATGTCTAGTCCTGAGTCTTTTTATTACCCAAAGGAAGGTGCAATTCAAGTTTGAAGTGTAATTTGAACATGGGGACTTGACAACAGAGATGAGGTTTATTCAGCATACTCTCAGCAAGCTTAACTCATCTTCCACACTCAATCAGCTGCTGCATACAGGTATCTAGGTTCTTCAGCTAGGAACCTGAAGAACAGAAGCTCTCCCATAGGTAGCCATTTCTACACATTACAATATGGGAACAGCAAAGGAGAGAGAGATTTTTTACTGATTCCTACAAATCAGCAGAGTGCTGGTTTTCATCATACTCATCATCTCCAGCCCCCAAAATCAAAAAGGATAGAGAATGGGCTGGGAGTAGCTTAAAGGCTCTTCAGTTATTTGTAGAGTTGTAGTGAACATGATCTCCTTGAACATTTCATTGCCCATTGCAGTTGCAGAAAGCACAGAGTAGTGTTTCTTAAAATTTGATCTACTACCACATACTGAGTACACAAGATTGTCATTCAATGCCCTCCAAGCCACAGGTTAAAAAAAAGACTTAAGACAACTGTATAGGTACATAAGTATATTTATTTATTTTATGTCATTTACAGTCCGCCTTTCTCACTGAGACTCAAGGCAGTGTGAGATTAGTACACAGTGTGAGATTAGTACAGTCAATATCAAGGGCATTTCCATAAACAATGCCATAGGATAAATAAACACAAGTTTACAAGGACATAGCATTAGCAAGAATCCAATACAGAATTGAAGAAATACTGAAACAGAACATAATCTATTCTAGGACTGACATTAGACATGAAGCGACGGAAGCATAGGAGCACATACTTAAAGCAACATAGTGGTAAAGCCTATGGTCCTTAACTCAGTAGCGAAGCATCTCAGACCTCCTCCTTAAAATACAAAAGCCTTTTTTAATAATGCAGTTTTGCATTGCTTGCAGAAAGCTAGGAGAGTGGGGGATCTCCTGATCTCCTCAGGCAGGCTGTTCCGTAGGGGGGGGCACCACAAAGCCCATGTATGGGCTGCTGTTGATTTTGCCCATGTGCAGGAGACCCTGTTCAGATGAGCAAAGTTGCTGTGTTGGAACATAGGGATATATAAATAGGGATATATACATAGGGATATATACATACCAGGGCTCATTTTGAGGGGGAATGCGCAGGAGCACAGTTCCGGTAGTTCTCCAAAAAGGTCACATGTCAGGTGGCCCTGTCCACCTGATTTTTGGCCATTTTGGGCCCATTTCACCCAATTCGGGCCCAAAATGGCCAGGATCAGGCCCCAAACAGCCAGGATTGGTCCCAAAATGGCCAGGATTGGTCCTCTAACGGGTGGTGGAACACTCTCCCACTCAGCAGCGGTCCAATCCTGACAATTTTGGGCTCCTTTTTGGCCATTTTCAGCCCCTTTTTGCCATTTTGGGCCCAATTTCGGCCCTGAATGGCCAGGATTGGGTCCAAAACAGCCAGAATAGGTGATGCCAGAGGGTGGGGCATATGCAAATCAGTTATGCTAATAACACACTTCTGGTGAATGCAAGGAGCATGGCATATGCTAATGAGTTATGCTAATGAGTTCCTCCAGCTCTTTTTCTACGAAATGACCCCTGATACATACCATACCCAGATCTCAGGTATATGCTCCACGAGAATCTTATGCCTGATGACACCAGCCCACACTTTTGTTTTGTTTGTTTGTTTTCTATATGCTGTTTGCCACTTCTTTAAGGATTTGGGGAAGAAAACTAGGATTTTTTATTTGATCATTAGGGAAAGGTAAGCAATATAAAACACCTTTCCCTCACTAGCTGCCTGAATCTGCTGAAAATAGGCAGAAGAGACTCTCTAAAATCCCTCTCTAAAATCTCTAGGCACCCTGTTCCCCCTCCCCAAATTTATGAATATCCCAAGATTTGGATATTTTCCCTTGACTCTACATGTATGTCCTCTCCTTTTAAGAATCTTGGAAGGAGTTATAGAGCATCTGGCAGACTGTCACATCATTTATTTTATTTTACTTCAATTTTTTTCATTTATAATTTACCTAAATGGAAGAAGTTGTTGCAGTGACCTCCCAAACAAGAAGACACTGCTCCCATTTTCCCTGTGACTATGCAATGCCATGAAACCCAATGGCTGGAGCAGTCATCCAGTCTAGCAAGATGAATCTTCTAACTGAATACTGCATTATCAATCACTTGGGATGTTTGTGGAGATATTGTGGTAATAATCATAATATAGTCTTTTGCATAGTAAAAGTGATATATGCATTATTTTAAAAGAATTTGTGTCAATAAATAATGGCAGCAATATGAAAGCAATATATAAGGGCCTGCAGCTATGCAACCTTGCACTAAAGATAGTTTAAAAAGCCATTAGGTTAAAGTACAGTAAAGCAGAGTTACTTTACACAGTTCTAATTATAAGAGCAATTTAGGAATGCAATAAGCAGTTCAAAGATACTGTGGAAGCTCTTTACATCAAGATATTCAAGCTAAATCCAGAATAGGTAAGGTAAAGATAGTCCCCTGTGCAAGCACCAAGTCATTACTGACCCATGGGGGATGTTGCATAACAACATTTTCTTGGCAGACTTGGCAGACATTGCTCCCCAGTCATCTACACTTTACCCCTAGGAAACTGGGTACTCATTTTACTGACCTCAGAAGGACGGAAGGCTGAGTCAACCTTGAGCCGGCTACCTGAACCCAGCTTCCACCAGGATCGAACTCAGATCGTGAGCAGAGCTTGGGCTGCAGTACTGCAGCTTACCACTCTGCACTACAGGGCCTTAAATCCAGAATAGTAATAGTCAAAAATGCATTGTAAAAAGAGATTTTGGAACAGAGGATGGAGTTTCTCACATTGGTGTCATTTCAGCTCTATGTTTCTGTTGTTGTAATGGAGACTCAGAGATCTAGTGCCTATGCTTATAATTAGCAAACTTCAGCACCATAATTAACATAATAATATAAATATAATAAACAAATACATCGGAGTTTTTTTTAAAAAAACAAACCTTCATTACCTCCAAGGCTTTACCATTATTAGTAATAGAAGTTCAAAAAGGAATCTTCTCTAAAAATACATAAGAGGATGCAAGGAGAACTCAAAGAACAGTCTAACCCTGCCAAACGTTAGGTGCTCCTGTGAAGCATAATGCATTCATAAAGCTAACAGTGTCTAAAAATGCCAAGTGGAGAAACATTATTGAACAGGCATGCCCAGTATTAAGAATCACTATAACTGAAAATGCTTTGAGGGTTACCACCCACAAGAATGCCCCCTCCCACAGCTGACAGCAGCAACTGCTACTGCTGGTCTTTGCTTCATTACCAGTGTCGCCAACTCCTCCTCTTGACCTCTACTAGAGATGGGCACGAAACAAAACACGGAAAAAAATTCCAAACGGAATGGCTGGTTTGTTTGCAAAGAAACGCGTTCCATGTCTCCATGTTTTTACAGAACAAACGAATTTACCTACTGTTCTGTTGCTGCTTTGGGAAGCCAGACACTTTGGAGCCATTCACTCCATCACCCAGGCAACAGTGGCAGTCTTTAGGTTGCCCCCAATCTGAGGCCTCCACACTTGATTGGCAGCTGTCCTTGCCAAGTAGAGAGCTCCCATTTCTGGCCAATCCAGCCAAGAAAAGGGGGGAGGGTGAGAATCTCTAAGGCAACTGAGGAGATGGGCCTTCAGCAGCCATGGTAACACCAATCTCTTCCTCCAAAACCATGGGCTGATTGTGCACACATTGGAAAATGCACTTCCAATCCTCTTTATAGATCATTTGGAATATATTTTTTCATGTGCGGAACAAAAAATCCACCTCAAATGATTGATAAAGTGCATTGAAAGTGCATTATCCAATGTGTGCGGAATCAGCCCATGTTAGGCAGGTCTTTCTGCCAACCAGAGTTCTCCTGTGTTGTTCAATCATGGCTTTCCCCATAATTAGGGGAAGACATGTGACTCCTGGTTTCATTTTCTCCAGAAAGTAGGTTAGAGAGCTTGCTGGCTGGCTGTATTGCCAGGAACTTGGGATCTTTGGCCTGCACTGCAGTGCACTTCTTGCTTCTTGAAAAGGGACTGAAAAGCCTCTTTTCTCTTGCTGCCTTGTCTTACTGGGGACTGGGAAGGTGTTTGGAAAAGGGTGCTTTTTTCCCTTTCTACCCCCTCCCCTAGTCTTAGCTTTTCACCTTCCCCTCCCCCCTCCAGGCTAGTCTTAGGCCTTTGAGTATAATCGGGTTCTTGCTTCTCTAAGTGAGTTTTGTTTGCTTTTTCTCTTTTTCTCCCTCTCTTCTTTTTGGAGGACCAATCTTCTAGTTTGTTTTCTGGGGTTTTTTGTCCCTCCTCCCCACGTAGCCCCTCTTTTATTTGCTTTTCTTCCTTTCTTGGCTTTTTGGAGGGTCTGTCTTCTGGTTTGGGTTGTGCCCCCCCACCACCCAGGGATCCTCATTTTTCTGTTAGCTCTCTGCGTGTGCACTTGCATGGTGTGGTTCAGTTTGCCCTTTTCATGCACACCCCTTTAGTGCCCTCTAGTTATCTTTTGAGCACCTCTACAGCCAGTGCCATTGACTGTGTGGTCTTTTGGGGGGCTTGTGCCTCTGGTGCTCTGATTCACACCCACACGGGGCTGTTTGCTCTCTGTGTGGACTTGTGTGGTGCAGTGAAGTTTGCCCTATTTTCTGCACACTCCTCTAGTACCTTTTACTTTTATTTTGAGTGTCTCTACATCCATTGCCAGTGACTGGGTGTTGTTCTTGGGGGCTCATGCCTCTGTTGCACAGACTCACACCCACATGGGGTTGCTCTGTTCTCTCCACTGTGCACACCATCAGCACCCACACTGTTTTTCTATTTTGAGCCCTTGTCCAGCCGGGGGCAGTGACTGGGTGGAGGTGGGTTTGGGGGCTGCCTGCTGACTCACAACCATATGGGTTGCTCTACTGTCTGCAGGCTCCTCACTCGCATGCTTTTCTAGTGCAGCTCAGTTTTGCTTTGTGCACACACTATCAGTGCCCACACTGTTTTTTTGTTTTTGTTTTGAGCATCTGTGTAGCTGGGGCCAGTGACTGGGTGGAGGCTGGTATTGGGGCCGGATGCCTCCCCAAGCCTGCCCATGAGGAGGGGGCAGCCACTGACACGACCCACATCTGGGGGTCCATCACTTCAAATGGAGGCATAAGGTAATTGCCATTTATGGCTCCAATTCTATTGAATAAGACTTTCCTGGGGGCACCAGCTTTGGGGCTCTATACCTCGGAGATCTGTATTGCAATCTTCACAAACATGGAGGGTGGCTGGAGGAGAGCCTGCTGAAAACTCCATGCAAGTTTGGGCTCTCTGAGCATGAAGGGGGCCATCCTGGGCTCAGGCGAACCTCAAACCAGTTCGGGAACCGGTTGAGGTTCATAGGTTTGTGGTTCACGTTCCGTGAAAATGAACAAGCCATGAACCAAGCAGTTTGGGGTTTTTTTCCATTTCATGCCCTTCTCTGACCTCTACTTTTCCGCTCACATTTTGTCCCTTTGCCCAATCCAGAAGCATGGTCAGCTGGAGATGTAGCAGCCCCCATCGCTACTGACTCTCTTGCCCTTGGGCTCAATGAAATGACAGCGACTTCTGGTACTTCTCTTATTTGGTGCCACCTGTTGTCATTTCATGAGCAAGCAGGCAGAAGCACCATCTGCTGCCAGTATGAGAGGTCAGGGAGAGTTCCACAGCCACACATGGGAACATTCCTGTATATAGAAGACATGGAAGGAAAGATGAATGAAATAAGGAACAATTCTAGTTTTTGTGTACCTTATGCAATAGGACTTCAATGGATGCCATTGGTCTTGAGTACTACTTAAGTACTGATCTGGAAGATAGTTAACACTGTGAATACTAGCTCTTGGTTGAATCATTTTTTGTAGCACACAGCCTCTTTTGTACAAGAGGACAATTTGAATTGTACAGTCTTATTAGTGTCAGGCTGGTAGGTTGATAGCCATATCTTGTGGAAGGTAGCAGACTCACTTTACACACACCCTCGCAACTTAATTTGCACTCAGCATTCCAGGACACAACCCATTTGGGGCTGTTTGGCTGTAGTACGTACAATATTAACTGAAATGAAGATAATTTCATGATGGAAGCATTTATACTAATGCTTTGATACATGGTACTCACTCTGCATTAATGCATTTGGCTCACATTCTCAGTGTGTTAATTTGGTGAGTCTGAAAAGAGGAGACAAATAAATTGAGGCAAATCAATTGCAGTACAGCGGTATTAGATTTGCCATTTCTAGCTGGACTCTGCAGTCAGCTGTCAGTTTTTTACTCCCATATGTTCATGATAGGAAAGGGGGCCCACTCATCTGTCTCATATCTAACACGTCTACAGAACAATGAAATCACCCAGTTCATTAATATGCACTATAAAATGTGGCTAATTAAAATAGCAATTATCATCCTCTTAGTTAGTAGTAGTCTCCCCCATTCCGGTTCATTTCATCAATGGTAAGCTTCAGGTTGTGATTTTTGTTCCTCTTTTTTGCATTCATCTATTAATTCTAGGAACACAGCGTAGACCTTTGCATTTATCACAGAAAAGTGATAATAAGTTGTGAAAATGCAGAGAAAACTGATGGGATGATGCAAATTGAAAGCAAAGTCCCTGAAGAAGCAGGGCGAGTAACAGACAGAAAGGGAAAGCTGCTGGATAAAACAATACAAACCCAATGGTCTAAGCCAACTGTATACTAATAGCTTTTAAGGACATGTTGAATGGCAGCTAATTTCAGCATGGAGAGGGAAACCATGTCCAGCAAATTACCGTCACCTAAGTGGTAACTTTTGGACAGTTTTTCAATCTCAGATTTCTTTAACTTATTATATGGTTAAATCTTTTGTTTTGTTGTAACTTTGTCCTTTGTTACCTTGGATTGCTTTAACAATTCTGGCAGTTCTTTTATTTTTTATCTTCCAGGATAACATACGTAATATTATACCAGAGTTTTTGCTTTAAATATGTTAGGTTTTTTTGGACATGATCGGTTTCAATCGTTTCTAAGAATTTACGTTCATTTATGTTCATGATAGATTTTCTTACTCCCTCTTTTTTTGTGTAGACATTCCAAGTGTTTAATTCTATCCATTATTTCCTGTTTTTTGAACTCTCTTTTCTTTATTCATGTGTGATGACAATGCATTTAGATAACCTCTTATTACTACTTTTAACGCATCCCAGAGTACATGAGGTTTAATTTCAGGTGCTGTATTGTCTGTCAGGTATAGTTTGATATTTTCTTCTATTTCTTTGACACTGTTATGGTTATATAATAATGCCTTGTTTAATGGTCAGTGTTTTTCAGCTACTGAATTGGGGTTAGTAGAAATTGTGCAATGATCTGAACATACTATATTTCCAATTTCAGTGCTAATCACTTTGTTAGTTAACATTTCTGAGATAACAATAAAATCAATCCTTATATATATATGCCTTGGAGGAAAATTAAATAAAACCTTTTTCATGGTGATGCATTTACCTCCTGATGTCTACTAAATGGTGGTTTTCCAATATTGTTGCTAAATTTGTGTTCTGTTGTCTTTTGGGGTTTTTTGTTACTATATTGAGATCTGTCCAAATTGTAATTTATTATATAATCAAAGTCACCTCCAGCAATTAATTCACTTTCTTGAAATCTTCTATAAAGGAAGAAAAAAAAAGTTTTCTTCTACAAAACTCAAATAGTTTTTATTTGGAGCATATATGGATGGAATGGTGAAGGGTTGGTCCTCTATTTGACGTTTGATAAAGATAGATCTTCCATAAGGGTCCATAAGGGTTGCTTTATGATGGAAGGAAGTATTTTTTTGATATTAAAATTGCTACACTTTGAGGTCGGGGACAGAGGGTGGCGCTTGGGGAGAAATTGTCATCCCGCCACCCTTTGGTGTGTGGGGCCCCACAGGGAGCAATACTCTCCCCATTATTGTTTAACATCTATATGCGCCCCCTTGTCCAGTTGGTGCGAAGTTTCAGACTTGGGTGTCATCAATATGCAGATGACACCCAGTTGTATCTGATGATGGACGGCCGGCCCGACTCAGCCCCAGATGTCCTGGAACATGCTTTTGCAGCTGTGACTGGTTAGTTAAAGCAGAGTCGGCTGAAACTGAACCCGATGAAGACGGAGGTCCTGTACTTGAGCCATGAGGGATTAGGTTCAGGACTCCAGCTCCCGGCTCTCGGTGGGGCACTGTTTGTGCCAGTTTCGAGGGTTAAGAGCCTGGGGTTGATTTTGGATGCCTCCCTGAAAATGGAAGCACAGGTCACAGCGGTTGTCAGGTCCTCTTTTTTTCATCTGCAGCAGACCAGGCAACTTGTCCCTTACCTGTCAACCCGTGACTTAACTACAGTGATCCAAGCAACGGTCATCTCTAGGCATGTTATTACAAGAGTGACAAATAAGGCACATATAACACCGTTCTTACGCGAGCTGCATTGGTTGCCAGTGGAGTACCGGATCAGATTCAAGGTTCTGGTATTGACCTATAAAACCCTGTACGGACTGGGACCAGCGTATCTACGGGACTGTCTCTCCCCATATATTCCCCAGAGGACACTCCGATCAGGGGACAAACAGCTGTTGGTGGTGTCATGTTCTGAATATGTTTCTTTTATGTTCAAACCAAAGAGACTCCATTTTAATCCTGTCAGTGTTTTAAGTGCTTCTTTTGCAGGTGGCAAGCAGTTCAGTAGAAGTTATCTTAGAGAAGAGGAATGTTATGACAGCGATTCAGTTTCGTTTTCCCGGCCATGTCGGATGCTCCTCTCCACAGGTCCAGGAGGAAACGTCCGAGCAGCCTGACCGGGCGGTTAACCCGCGAGGGTTAACCCCCAGGACTCCCAGTGAGGGAGACAGGGTCTGGAGCATGGCGGGAAGAACCCCCTGAAAGCAATGCAGGGGGTAAATTGCCCGTTTGCTCCAACGGAGGCTGGCAGACTTGTGCAGCACATCGCGTGCAGCCGGGCCATGGAGAACGGCAATAAGCAGATTTAAGGTGAAAACCTGTAAGTAAGCGAATCCCTTCTGATTTCTGAGCGTATGCGAAGGATTGGTGGGAGTTGAAGCTAAGAAAGTGCGGATTTCTTCCCCTTCACAGAGTTTCAGAACTTAGCTGGCACCCCCCCCCCTAAGATGGCGACGAAAAAGCAGAGCCCAGCAATGAGCAAATTGGTGATGGCGACGTTACAGGGGAAGGGGGAAACTTTGGAAGAGATGGTGAGACGAGCAGTCTTTGATGCTGTGCAGCCCTTTGTAGCAAAACTGAATGAAATGGGGCAAAAGGTTGATTCAGTGGAAAGCGAAGTGAAAACCATTAAAGAAACAGCGACCGGAGCAGAGCAGTCTGCACATGAGAACGTAGTACTCATGAAAGCAACAAGTAAGGAAGTGAAGCTTTTGGAGAATCAAATGATAGGATTGCAAGTGGACCGTGCCCAAACGGTACTGCATCTTCAGAATGTAAAAGAGGAGCAAAGTGAAAATTTAAAAGATTTGGTGTCTGGACTTTTGGTGCCATTCGCAAAGGCAACTAAAGAAGAATTAAAAAGCGATATTTTGGAAGTCCGGCGGACATCTTCAAAGTATGTAATGAAGCGTCAGCTGCCTCGCGAGATTATTATTGACTTTTCATCTAAGAAGACTCGGGACACCATCTTATATAATTCGTACAATGTGGACTTGGATTATTTGGGCAATAAGGTTAAAATATTGAAGGATGTTCCATTTTTGGCTCGTAAAAGAAGATTTAAGTATAAAGGGCTTGCGGCTTTCTTGAGGAAATGTGATGTAAAATATAAATGGTTGTTTCCAGAAGGCGTCTGGTTTAGAACCTACAAGATTACATCGGAAGCGCAGCTGACAGACTTTTTGTTCAACCATCAGGAGTTCCAGCAAGAAGAAAGTCCAAAGTCTGAAGGGGAAAGTGGGGGGGGGAGGAGAGAGCAGGCGCAGCTGCTTCAGCTGTGCAGAGAGAACTGAGACCGAGATGCAGGGGAGGGGGGGAGGAAAACCTGATCCTGAATATAGTCTGTATTGTATAAGATCTACCAATCTGATAGCATATTAGAAAGTTAACTTTTAAGAAAAATTGCAGCATGAAGGGAATACAAGACATGTAGTGTAGCGTTTGTTGTTTGTATGTTGCTCTTCCCTTTTTCCCAGTCCCCCCTTCCTTCCCCCCCCTTATACTTTTGTAGTCTTTTGTCGTTTTTTATGTTAGATATTAAAAATAAAAAATTTTTACAAAAAAAAAAGGAATGTTATGACTGCAACCTTTCCAGTCTTGGGGAACTTTCACTTTCTCAGCCTCGAGCCGTGTGTTTTGAGAACTGTGGGGGGAGGATGAGGCCTGCAGGGGTTTGCTATTCTGTACCTTAACCTTTGCCTGTCATTCGTAACAATACTCGTGTATCAGCCAAGATCCTAGTATCTTGGATAGTGGACTATAATGGTTGTTTATTTTCAGTAAATCTTTTGAAATCAATGGATCCTTGTCTCATTGCAAAAGGTAGTCTGGATTGCAACTTTTAGCAAGCCACTGTCTGACAGGTGGTCCCTGGCCCCAAGGAGGCCCGCTTAGCCTCAACTAGAGCCAGGGCCTTTTCGGTCCTGGCTCCCACCTGGTGGAACATTCTGTTTGCTGAAATCAGGGCCCGGCAGGACCTACTATCTTTTCACCGGGCCTGCAAGACAGAGTTGTTCCGCCAGGCATATGGCTGAGGCTGGGCCTCCGCCGGCCTGGAAAAAGGGGTGTATAAATCTTAACCCTCCCTGTGAAGGCTGTCCACCATCCTGTTTTAAATGTGTTGTTTTTAATGAACATGAATTTTTTAATTGTATTTTTAATATGTTGTCATCCGCCCTGAGCCCACTCATGGGGAGGGCAGAATACAAATTTGAAATAAATAAAATAAATAAATAAATTGAATCCAATTAGCTTTCAAATCATAATTGTTATTAGGTTGTAGGTGAGTTTCTTGCAGTAAGGTAATGTCTGGTCTAAGTCTGGTTAAGGTAGCAAGTATGTGTTTCCTATTGATTAGATTTCCAAGTCAACGAACATTATAAGATGTTATCTTTAATTTAGAGTGCATTTCTGTGTAAGAAACTAGATACTTGCAGTTATTGTTTGTGTATTATAATATATCTGTAGCTAAGAAATGATGTCTTACTTACGTTAAGTTCTGTTATTGTTTTTGTTTTCCCCCAATTTTTAGGAGGGGGTGGGTTTTTAAAATATAATTCTGATATATGGGCAATTACTCCCCGGGGCCCTGCTCACTCTTTGTGGGCCAGAGGCCCCCAGTCGTGGCTACACTGCTCCCCGGGGCTCTGCCTGCTCTTCACTCCTATGCTTTTTCAGATTTCCTGATGGACAGTAATGTAACCGTAATGTGGCATTACCTAGCATGGTGGTGCAGGGACAGCTGCACCTGTTATCCTGCTGTCTATCATGCCACTTTCAAAGGAATGGGGATCCTGCACAACAAGATAAATTGTACAATGCTGTTCAATACTGATGCTGTTCAATACAAGCTGTGGCTGTCTCTGTTCCCACGATGGTTGGCAAATAGGAATCCACCCCCACTTTTTGTTGCTTATCATTACTAGGGTGTACAAACTGGGAAGGAGGCTGTGGAGGCATGATCACCATAGTCAGCAACCTTACCCAATCACCTGCTCTTCAAATCAGGTCTCCTGGTCTCCCCTGTGTGCTTGAATCATCTCTCCAAACACCTACTGATCTTCAGTCTAATCCCTCTTCAAATACTAATGCTTCATGCAGTTTTCCAAACAATTTGTTGTCAATTTTTGCATCACTGGTTTTGTTCACATCCATCCACTGTTCAATGTTCACCCACCCACCCTTTCCATCATTATTGTACTCATCTTCATTTTAATCCACTGACTGAATTGGTCAATATGGAGCAATTCTTAAAGCAGTTTCCTTATTCTATCATATATATATTAAAAGGACTTCTCTTTTTGATTGATAGTTGGAGCGTCCAGCCATATGACCCCTATTGGCTTGAAGCAATGTTTTAAGCCCCAGGCTACGTCCAGACAATGGGGGGGGGGCTGGAAACCTGGTCTGGGTGGACTTAAGGCCCTAAGCCACTGCAGAAAATCCTGATCCCTGTTGTTCTAATCCAATTCTCCATTGTTCTACCTGCCTGAAAATCTGGCAAACTATCCTTTCCAGAACTCATCCATAGCTCATCCCTACTTTTTTATGGAACTTGGCAACCCCATATTTCAGACAGTTTTTGTGCAATGTCTGGACAAGTAGAAGCATTGATGGTTAGTTTAGATGGATTGTAACCTCCATGTTTAGTTCAAGATTTTTCTATGAACAAGGGTACCCCTGATATTTGCAGGAACCATATATCCTGTCTTTAAATGGCTCTTAGCCACTCCACACCATGAAAAGCTTCAACTGTCCATTTCTTCTATTAAAGGGACAAGACATTTTTCTCCGGAACCGTTGGTAACCATAGCTCCAGGCAACTTTGTCTTTAATGCTTCCCACCTTTTTTAGTGGTACTAGCATTTCTTTAGTGCCCGTTCCAGCCTGTTTTGTGCTGTTCTGGAAGTATTTTGGCAGAGAAAGGGTTAATGAAAGCCTGATATTTCCATGTTTTTATGTACAGAATATTATTCTCTTGTGTCATTAATCCTTCCCACTGTTACTTGTGGTACTAACATTTCTTAAGTGCCCGTTCTGGCCGGTTCCATGGTGTTCCAGGAGCATTTTGGCAGGGAAAGGGTTAATAAAAGTATGCTAGCTCAGTGTTTTCACTTCTCAAATCTTGTTCTGCAGTATCTTTCATGCTTCCTTCTTTTTTTGTGGTTCTATCATTTCTTTAGTGTCCATTCTGGCCTGTTCTGTTGTGTTCCGGGAAGATTTTTGCAGGGAAAGGGTTAATGAAAGCCTGATATTTCCACGTTTTCATTTCTAAAATACTGTTCTCTGATGTTTTTAATGCTTCCCATAGATTTTGGTGGTACTAGCATTTCTTTAGTGCCCATTCTGACCTGCTCCATGGTGTTCCGGGAGCCTCTTGGCAGGAAAGGGTTAATGAAACTTGATATGTGCATGTTTTGGTTTATAGAATACTTTTCTGTTGTGTCTTTACTGCTTCCCACTGTTTTTATAGTCCTACCATTTCTTTAGTGCCCGTTCCGGCCTCTTCTGTGGCGTTCCGGGAGCATTTTTGCAGGGAAAGGGTTAACAAAAGCCTGATATTTGCATGTTTTCATTTCTAAAATATTATTCTCTGGTGTCTTTATTACTTCATACTGTTTTTTGTGGTACTAATGTTTATTTAGTGCCTGCTCTGGACCGTTCCATGGTGTTCCAGTAGCATTTTGGCAGGGAAAGGGTTAAGGAAAGCCTGCTATTTCCATGTTTTCATTTATACACTATTGTTCTTTTGAGTCTTAATTCCTTCCCACTGTTTTTTTGTGGCACTAGCATTTCTTTAGCGCCCGTTCCAGCCTGTTCTGTGATGTTCTGGGAGCAGTTTGGCAGGGAAAGGGTTAATAAAATCAAGATATTGCTATGTTTTCATTTCTAAAATATTGTTCTCTGATGTCTTTAACATATCCCACTGTTTTTTGTGGTACCACTATTTGTTTAATTTCTGTTCTGGTACACCAAGGAGAAAAGAAGTGAAAAAACACGTTCATAGAAATGTTTACACTTATTACAAATTACAATCACAAAATCCACAATTCATACAAAAATAGACATTCAAAGTCCCAAGAGGAATCAATCTTTCACCACAATGGGCGCGCATACAATTCCCAAAAGTTCAAGCAGTGACGTGACGCGTTGTCCAAGAGACAGCGCTCCAATTAAGCAAGTAGCAAGGTAAGTGGATGGCAACGAGTACGAGCCGGCAATATCTCTTCGCTCGTTTCAGACCGAACCGTCTTTCCTCAGGCCACAATGTCTGAAATTAACAATATACAATAATGCTACAAACATCGCGTCAATAACATAACAAAATTACATAGTTATACATCATTCTTTTACTTTCATCAAAGGGAAATTTTGTGCAGTTGAATCACCGTTTCGCGTCAATGGCTCCATGAGCTTTCCGAGTACAGTCCCGATCCCTCCCCAGCCATTTAACTAATCTGAGGAAACACGCCCTGATTACTTTAAAGTCCCATTGCACTTAAACCCCTACGAAATTTATCAATTACATGCATTTTTTAACTTAACAGGAGAGAATAGCAATAGGGACACAAGGTAAGATGGAAAGGGGAAGGAAAGGGAGAAGGGAAGGAACGCAATGAGGAGCTGGAAGAGGAAAGTACAAATCACAATTCATAGAAAAGACGAGAAATCAATATCATGATTGAGACCGTGGGGAATCATAGTATTTAACCTGAAGATCCATCTAATTTCGGCTTGAAGGAGAAACTTAAGGTGATACCCTGGTTTTAATATAGTCTCTAGAACCGAAAATTTAAAGGTTCTGTCAGATGAATGTGCCGAATGAAAATGTTGGTAGAGGGGTGTGTCTAGATTGTGATTTTTAATTCTTGAAATATGCTCCTGAATACGGAGGCGTACTGGGCGAGTGGTACATCCTACGTACAGGAGACCACAATTACATTGAAGGAGATAAATGACGTTGATGGTGCTACACATGGAGAACGACCTGGAATAAAGAGGGTTCCCTGTGAGCGGATGATAAATATGTTTCAAATCCATGCAGAAACTACATACGCTGCAGTGACCGCAGGGGAAATGTCCCGTAGGAAGGTCACTCTTCTCCGCAATTTCTCTGAAATCGGAGTGCACTAACAGGTCCCGCAGGCTCTTGGTTCTCCGATAGCCGATTTGAGGTGGGTCATCACATCCAGGTAAGTTGTTAAGTATATTCCAGTTTCTTCTAATGACCTTGGTAATGGCTCCTGATATGGGAGTAAAGTCAATTGCCCAGGTTATCCTTGTCAGAACTGTGGCTAGATAATGTCCTTACTCCAGACTACCTTCTGCAATCAGACAACAGTCCATTGTTTCCAAAAGGCTTTTACTGGAAAAATAGTTCATTATAGTCCACTAGCCTGAATGCAATATTCAGGATGGTACATATGCATTGTTACCAATGACTGGCAAAGCATAAGGTACAAAGTAACAGATCACAGTAGGCCCAACCTCCCCCCATAGTTCTCAAAACAACCCCTTTGAAGTCAGGATAGCGAAAGTTCCCAAGGCCGATTCTTGGTGGAACGTCGGTAGCCAAAACAATCCTCTTCTGTGAGATAGCTGCCTGGGAACCTTGGCACCTGTGGAGAGAGCACTTAAACACTGAAAGGATTAAAAATGGAGTCGGTTAAGCGAAGCAGTACAATACAGCATTCTGAACCTGACATTCTGCCCCCTCTAAGATGCCCCCCCCCAGGTTTATGTGGATAACGAGAGTGAAATGCTTTAACTAGTCTAGGAGCGTGTACATGTACAGAATTCACCCACTCATCGAACCCAGAGTCAAAATCCTTCCATCTGAGGAGATAAAACAACTGATTACGTTTTACTTTAGAGTCCAATATTTGTTGAACTTCATAGTGGGTTTGATCATCAATTAACGTAGGGATGGGAGGAGCACGGGTGTGCCACTGGTCTGCAGAAGGGGCTTTTTTCAATAAACTGACATGGAAGGTATGTACGTGGCGTAAATTCTTTGGTAAATCTAAGGCAACAGTCACTTTGTTGATTACTTTGCGAACAGGAAAAGGTCCCAGGTACTTTAATGCGAGCTTGCGGCTGGTTTGGGTTACTTTCAGATTCTTTGTAGAAAGGTAAACGAGATCACCAGGTTGTAATTCCCATTCCGCCACACGGTGGCGGTCAGCGTATTTTTTGTAATCCTGTTTGGCTTTGATGAGGTGTTTTCTAATTTGAGTCCATTGTTGGGCTGCCTCCCCCCACCACTCGGAGACGTCTTTGGAAACAGCAATAGGAGGGGGAAGCGCTTCAAACGGGAATGGCTTGAAGTGGAAGCCATAGACGACTTTGAAGGGAGTTTCCCCCGTGGAAGCGTGTACGCTGTTATTATATGAAAACTCTGCCAAGGGAAGCAAGTCAAACCAATTATCCTGTTGGAAGTTAATGTAACAGCGTAGAAATTGCTCTAATATCTGATTAGTTTTTTCTGACTGTCCGTCTGTTTCCGGGTGATGGCTTGAACTCAAACCTTGTTCAATGCCCAGCAGTTGTAAAAGCTCCCGCCAGAAGTTGGCAACGAATTGTCCGCCGCGATCCGAGATCACCTTGGATGGAAAAGAATGTATTTTTACAATGTTTCTTAGGAAGATGTCAGCTAGTTTTCTAGCAGAGGGGATTGTGGTGCAAGGTATAAAATGAGCTTGCTTGGAGAACAAATCAACTACGACCAAAATACAGTTGTGTCCCTTTGAGGGGGGTAAGTCAGTGATAAAGTCCATAGAGATTATTTCCCACGGTCTACTTGGCGTTTTTAATGGCTGTAAGAGTCCTGGAGGTTTGCCTTTTCGGGATTTGGCACTGAGACAAATGGGGCAAGACGCTACATATTGGGAGATGTCTTTGCGCATGCCCGGCCACCAAAATTGGTGTTGGACTAGGTGAAGCATCTTTAAGTACCCATAGTGCCCCGCAGTGGGAGCATCATGACAGCGTTGCAAAACTTCTTTTCTTAAACTCTTGGGTACATAGAAGCGATCTCCCCAAAGCCATTCCCCTTGGTCGGAACGTTGCAGTTTGTCTTTGGGCACATCCCCCCCTTCTTTCTCCACTTCAGCTTTTAGTTTTTGTCTCCACCCTTGATCGGGTTGCTGGGATAGGGTTGTGCGGCTGCGTGTAGTCACCACGCCCCCTAATTGCGTAGGCGAAAAGACCGTGTCAATTGTCTCCTCCCTTTTGCTTTTGTGTTGGGGCATGCGTGATAGAGCGTCTGCCAAGAAGTTGGTTTTACCTGGGAGAAAATTCAAAGTAAAATCGAATTTGGAGAAGTATTCTGCCCATCGCAATTGCTTGGCGTTTAACCTGCGAGGGCTGCGTAGGGCCTCTAAATTTTTATGGTCTGTCCAGACCTCGAACGGATGACGGGCACCTTCTAGCCAATGTCTCCAGGTAGTGAGAGCCGCTTTTACAGCAAAGGCCTCTTTTCCCCAAACATTCCAATTTCTTTCCGCTTCTGAAAATTTTCTGGAGAGGAATGCGCAGGGTCTGAGTTTATCGTCCGCCCCCCGCTGTAGCAACAACCCCCCAATTGCAGCATCGCTGGCATCGACCTGCACTATGAAGGGACGATTTTCATCGGGGTGCTGCAGGACGGGCTCTGAAACAAACTGCGTTTTGAGGTGATGGAACGCTGTTTGGCATTCAGGCGTCCAGGACAATTTTGCACTTGGTTTTTTGGCTTGGTCCCCCTTGTCTTTGGTTTTTAACAGTTCGGTTAGGGGGAGTGTGATTTGAGCGAAGTTCGCTATGAACTCTCTATAGAAGTTGGCAAAGCCCAAGAAGGATTGTAATTCTTTGCGGGTCGCGGGGGTTTGCCAATTTAATACTGCTTGTATTTTGCCTGGATCCATTTTCAAGCCCTCTTGGAAAATACAGTAGCCTAAATAAGTGAGTTCTGTTTTGTGGAACTCACACTTGGAGAGCTTTATAGGCAGTTTGTTATTCATGAGAGTGATCAAGACCCTTTTTACAAGGTCCACGTGTTCCTCTTCAGTTTCCGAATAGATCAACACATCGTCTAGGTAAACTACAACGCCTTTGTATAGAAATTCATGCAGCACTTCATTGATCATGGACATGAAAACCGAGGGTGCCCCGGCCAGCCCAAATGGCATAACCAAATATTCATATTGGCCGAGGGGCGTGTTAAAAGCGGTTTTCCATTCATCCCCCTCTCGGATACGGACATGGAAGTAAGCGTCTTTTAAATCCAATTTCGTAAAGACCTTACCTTGCGCCACGACGTTGAGTAGATCTCTGATGAGCGGGATGGGGTAGGTGTTGCTGGAGGAGACCGCGTTGAGTCCTCGAAAGTCCGTGCACAGTCTTAGGCCCCCATCCTTCTTTTTAACGAAAAGCACTGGCGCTGCGTGGGGGCTATTAGCCGGGCGAATGAATCCTCTTTGAAGATTCAGGTCTATGAACTTGCGGAGTTCTTCTCTTTCGTTAGGACTCATGGGATATAGACGGCCCTTGGGCAGCGAGGCGCCCGGTAAAATTTCCACAGCACAGTCCGTCCTCCTGTGAGGAGGTAAGGTATTAGCTTCTTCCTCTGTGAAGGCTTGGGTGTACGCTCTGTATTGCTTGGGTATTTGGTTGATTTCTTCTTGGGTGAGGAGAGCAGGCTCAGTTACAGTAGGGTTATTACCCCAATTTTGATTCCAACAATGGTCCTTGCATGATTCATGAGTGAACGTGATGCTTCCCTCTGCCCAGTTGATATAAGGGTTATGATCGCATAACCACCGGCTTCCCAAGATCAAGGGGTATTTCGCTGTGGCACTAATGACGAATGATCTTAGTTCCCAATGTTGTCCCATGCCTGTTATGATCGGAGTGGTTTCGGTAGTGACTGGATTCATGTTGGTGCCATCCATTTGCTCGAAAATTACCGGTATTTCCAAATCTTTTACAGGAAGTACTAGTCCATTTACTAGAGCTGGTGCGATAATGTCTCTGGAGCAGCCCGACTCAATCAGGGCTTGTATGCGAATGTGCATTTTCTTGTCAGGATTCACCAACGTTACTGGTATGAAGAGAATTATTTATTTATTATTTATTTATTTATTCAATTTATATACCGCCCATCCCAGGGGCTCTGGGCGGTGAACAGTTAAAATTGATAAAAACAAAAACTAAAATCAATATACAAATAATAAAACAAATTAACAAGGTGCAGTGGTGGGGAGAACCTTCCCCACCCCAAAGGTGGGAGGCCGACATGGCACCGCCCCCTTCAATCACCAAACGCCTGGCGGAACAGCTCTGTCTTACAGGCCCGGCGGAACGATAATATGTCCCGCTGGGCCCGGGTTTCCATTGACAGAGCGTTCCACCAGGCTGGGGCCAGGACTGAAAAAGCCCTGGCCCTGGTTGAAGCGAGGCGGGCTTCCTTAGGGCCGGGGACCACAAGTAAATATTTATTCGCTGATCGGAGTGATCTCCGGGGAACGTACAGGGAGAGGCGGTCCCGAAGATATGCCGGTCCCAACCCACTCAGGGCTTTAAAGGTAAGAACCAACACTTTGAACCTGATTCGGAATTCAACTGGAAGCCAGTGCAGCTGGCGCAGGACAGGTGTGATGTGTGACTGGTAAGGTATACCAGTCAGGACCCGTGCCGCCGCATTCTGGACCAGTTGTAGTTTCCGGATCAGGCCCAGGGGTAGCCCAGCGTAGAGTGAGTTACAGTAATCTAGCCTGGAGGTGACCGTTGCATGGATCACTGTAGCCAGGTCCTGGGGCGTCATGGACCCACGGGGTCGGTTCGGAACCGGAACCGGCGAATGTTTGATCTGCCGTTTGGGTCCTTTTACGACAGATCCATTTCGTTTCCCGAGGCGGGGCTCTCTGGATTCTCTCCCCCCGTTAGGGCTGTTGGATCGTATTCCATAACTTCTTCCAATTCTAGTCCTCTTTCGGGGAGGTTCCTCCTCGACGCCCCCCTACCTCTTGGAGCGGTTCTTGGAGCTGGAGTGGGGCGTGGTGGCACCGGGTAGGCTGCGGGGGCTGGGCGTCTTAGTTGGAGCAGAGGTCTTTGCACAGGCCGATATGGGCATTGCGCCGCAAAATGACCACTTTGGCCACATTGCAAACATAGCCCTTGTTGCCATCTAGCATCTCTTGCTCCACGAGTGGCATATCCAGCCCCCCGGCTCCCCCTGAGGGGAGTGGAGGAGCGTCTTTGGCCCGGAGGTTGTTGGTGTTGTTCCACTAAACGAACTTCTAGTAGGCGGTTTTCAACTTCGCAGGTCAATTGTATCCACCCTAACAGCGTTAGGAGGGTTATCCTGCATGAGAGCTCGGTCCAACAATTTAGGATTTAAACCTTGTTTGTATAAAATAATCTTGGTGGACTCTTCGCACCTTGGGCATTTGGCAGCGAGTTGTCGGAATTTTGTGGCATAGTCTCTAGCCGACATGCTGCCTTGCCTAATAGCCTGCAATTCCGTTCGGGCCCTAGTTTCTTCTAGGGGGTCTTCATATTGGGCTCGGATCGCATCCACTAGCCCTTGGAGCGTATCTAACTCAGGGGCCCCCACGTTATAAAGTCCCACATACCAGTCGGCAGCTTTACCTTGGAGACGTGATCCCAGATGCTCTATTTGACTGGCCTCACTCCCGAAAAGATGTCCCCATCGATTGAAAAATTGCACTACTTGTACCAGGAAGAATCCCAATTTGGAAGGGTCTCCATCAAACGTAGTGTCCAGTTTGACCCATCCCATGGGAAGATCTTGTCTAGGAGCTGGTGCTGGCATTGGGTAGGCATCAAGCGGAGTGAGTTGTAAAGGAGGCTGTCGCGGCGTTGGCAGTAGCTGTGGCGGGGGATGCTGAGGATAGGGTTGAGGTTGGTGCGGCAAAGGCGCTCCCGGAATCGGCTGGGGAATCCCCGGCGCCCCCGGAATCGGCTGGGGGATTGGCTGGGGTCCTCTCAGTGCCGGATGCACTGGTGCTGGCCGAGAAGGTGTCGGATGCCCCCTCGGTAGGCCCCCAGGTACTGGTTGAAGGGGAGTGGGAGCTGGCCGCAACGGAGGTGGGTGAGGAGAGATGGGTTGGAGAGGAACCGTATCCCCTCGCGGCCCCGGTGTCGGAAGAGGCCTGCCCGCTCCTGGGATGACCGGGGGTGTGGTTCCTCCCGGAAGGCTTGGGGGCTGGCTCGCTTGAGTCGTGGGTGGTGGGACTATCGGGGAAGCTGGCTCTAGTGGTCGTCCTGGTTCTCCCCCTCCTCCTCCAGTCCCACTACCAGCCGGAGTTATAGGGCGATCGGGACGAGGGTCTTCCGGACACGGTTCTCCACCTCCCCCGTCGGCACCGACGTCTCCTGGTGTGATCGGTTGCTCGGGACGGGATTCATCTGGACAAGGATCTTCTGGGCAGGGTCTTTCCCCGGTGATAGAGTCCTCATCTCCCGTCTCTGGTGGCTGTTGCGGCCACAGTTGATTTTGCAGGTTAGCCAAACTTTGGCTGATGTCAGGTAGACCAGCTGGCGGAACACGGCCTCTGTCCCCCGCCACTAGCACTGAAAGCAGGTGGACGGCATTTGCCAAACTTTCTTCCATATTTAGGAGTCTGTTCTCCAACAGCTGTACTCTATCCGTAGTTTCCTCCTCCCGTAGTTCCGTGGACCCCACATCTCCCATCGTCTGTGAGGTCGGTATAGTTTTGGGCGGCGGTCCCGTGGTTAGCGTCTGCTGCCACGGCAAGGGTGTTTCTATCCCTTGTTCCTCTTGAGATTTGTGGCTAAAACTCCTTTTGTCAGGCCAGTGATTGCTGATATTCCTGAATCAATGGCAATCGTTCGGCTCTGGAGCTGCACCCATTGGTGCTCACTTACATCTTGCTGCCCCGACCACGGGGTGACTTCCGCATAATCCCAACTCAGGGCGCCACGGCGGGACGTTTCCCATTCCGTTTGTTCGGTCGTCCTGTTCCAGAACAGCCACGGTCGGCCACCGGTTTGTTCGGGTATGGATTCCAAACTGTGCCGACTATCCAGCTGTAGCTGCGTAAACATCGCGCTGGCCCTCCGGTCCCTCGTTTCCCTTGGGCTTGCACCCCACTGCGTCGGGGTGGGCAAGTTGAAGAGTGGTGCGGCTGTGGCTCTAGGCCGAGTATCAGCGTTGCTGGGAGCGAGGGTATAAATCGTTGTAACCGAGGAGCCGTCTCCTCGCGGTACAGGTTCTTGGGCTTCCAAACCTTGAGAGCCGGGAGAGGCATACGGGTCAAACAAAGGATCCCTGACTGGGACAACTTTGGAGTCCGTTTGATCCGGCTTAGGCATTGGAAAGGTTGATTGGTAACAAAATGTCAGAACTGTGGCTAGATAATGTCCTTACTCCAGACTACCTTCTGCAATCAGACAACAGTCCATTGATTCCAAAAGGCTTTTACTGGAAAAATAGTTCATTATAGTCCACTAGCCTGAATGCAATATTCAGGATGGTACATATGCATTGTTACCAATGACTGGCAAAGCATGAGGTACAAAGTAACAGATCACAGTAGGCCCAACCTCCCCCCATAGTTCTCAAAACAACCCCTTTGAAGTCAGGATAGCGAAAGTTCCCAAGGCCGATTCTTGGTGGAACGTCGGTAGCCAAAACAATCCTCTTCTGTGAGATAGCTGCCTGGGAACCTTGGCACCTGTGGAGAGAGCACTTAAACACTGAAAGGATTAAAAATGGAGTCGGTTAAGCGAAGCAGTACAATTCAGCATTCTGAACCTGACAATCCTGTTGTGACTCTGATCTCGGGGTCTATAGGCGAGTAAATGGGATCGTGGCGTGAGTTCAGCTTTTCTAATAGCCCGATTTACAATCCAGCTAGGGTAATTTCGTGCCCTAAATGCTGCGCCCATTCGCGCTGTTTCATGCCGAAAATATATTCCAGTTTCTTCTAATGACCTTGGTAATGGCTCCTGATATGGGAGTAAAGTCAATTGCCCAGGTTATCCTGTTGTGACCCATTAATCCAATTCATAAACCCTTCCACCTGATCACTATGATGAAGAATGCAAAAAATGTCATCAATATATCTCCTAAAGCAAACAATCTCCTGATAAAAAGGATTAGATGTATAGTTATAAATGAACTGCTCCTCTAAGTACGCCATATATAGGACCGCAATACTAGGAGCTGCTGGACACCCCATTGGATTAATGGGATTGACCCCAATATTAGATTTACACATCACAGCAGCTCGGACCATCTTTCTTTTCTAGATGTGGTTGTATTTAAATACTCAGCCCGTTCACTTGGAGTTAAACCCTATAGAAAACCTACAGACAGAGCGGCATACTTGGAGTATACGTCCCACCACAGATCAGCCTTAAAGAAAAACATACCGGTAGGGCAGTTCCTTCGTATAAAAAGGAACGTGACAGCCCAACAAGATTTTCGGCATGAAACAGCGCGAATGGGCGCAGCATTTAGGGCACGAAATTACCCTAGCTGGATTGTAAATCGGGCTATTAGAAAAGCTGAACTCACGCCACGATCCCATTTACTCACCTATAGACCCCGAGATCAGAGTCACAACAGGATAACCTGGGCAATTGACTTTACTCCCATATCAGGAGCCATTACCAAGGTCATTAGAAGAAACTGGAATATACTTAACAACTTACCTGGATGTGACGACCCACCTCAAATCGGCTATCGGAGAACCAAGAGCCTGCGGGACCTGTTAGTGCACTCCGATTTCAGAGAAATTGCGGAGAAGAGTGACCTTCCTACGGGACATTTCCCCTGCGGTCACTGCAGCGTATGTAGTTTCTGCATGGATTTGAAACATATTTATCATCCGCTCACAGGGAACCCTCTTTATTCCAGGTCGTTCTCCACATGTAGCACCATCAACGTCATTTATCTCCTTCAATGTAATTGTGGTCTCCTGTACGTAAGATGTACCACTCGCCCAGTACGCCTCCGTATTCAGGAGCATATTTCAAGAATTAAAAATCACAATCTAGACACACCCCTCTACCAACATTTTCATTCGGCACATTCATCTGACAGAACCTTTAAATTTTCGGTTCTAGAGACTATATTAAAACCAGGGTATCACCTTAAGTTTCTCCTTCAAGCCGAAATTAGATGGATCTTCAGGTTAAATACTATGATTCCCCACGGTCTCAATCATGATATTGATTTCTCGTCTTTTCTATGAATTGTGATTTGTACTTTCCTCTTCCAGCTCCTCATTGCATTCCTTCCCTTCTCCCTTTCCTTCCCCTTTCCATCTTACCTTGTGTCCCTATTGCTATTCTCTCCTGTTAAGTTAAAAAATGCATGTAATTGATAAATTTCGTAGGGGTTTAAGTGCAATGGGACTTTAAAGTAATCAGGGCGTGTTCCCTCAGATTAGTTAAATGGCTGGGGAGGGATCGGGACTGTACTCGGAAAGCTCATGGAGCCATTGACGCGAAACGGTGATTCAACTGCACAAAATTTCCCTTTGATGTAAGTAAAAGAATGGTGTATAACTATGTAATTTTGTTATGTTATTGACGCGATGTTTGTAGCATTATTGTATATTGTTAATTTCAGACATTGTGGCCTGAGGAAAGACGGTTCGGTCTGAAACGAGCGAAGAGATATTGCCGGCTCGTACTCGTTGCCATCCACTTACCTTGCTACTTGCTTAATTGGAGCACTGTCTCTTGGACAACGCGTCACGTCACTGCTTGAACTTTTGGGAATTGTATGCGCGCCCATTGTGGTGAAAGATTGATTCCTCTTGGGACTTTGAATGTCTATTTTTGTATGAATTGTGGATTTTGTGATTGTAATTTGTAATAAGTGTAAACATTTCTATGAACGTGTTTTTTCACTTCTTTTCTCCTTGGTGTACCATTTTCTGGAAGTGAATCCCCTCCTTTTTTTGTTAATTTCTGTTCTGGCCCGTTCCAGCCTGTTCCAGCTTTTACCCCTTCTCTCACTAGATATAGTAACAGGGAATGTGGATGAGATGAAAAGTGCTGCAGCAAGAATGGGGAATCATCAGAAATCTCTATCTCTTTTATGAACTTTTTGTTTTATTGGTCCATTTCTGCAAGAAATGGTGTGTGCGTGTGTGTGTGGGGGGGGTAGCATCTTTCAATTTCAATTTCATGTAGCATGGGAAAGCAGATCCTATTGTACAATAACTCCATGGAAGGACTGAATCCAAACTGCTACCTTCTACAGCAAAGTGACAGGGAGCTGGGACAGCAGGATAAGCCCTTAGGAAAGTTTCTGAGCCAACCATAATTTTAAAGGAATTTCTTTTTTACTAAAGCTGTTATTTCTCAATCATTATTAGTTTCTGTTGAAACCTATAATTATGACACATACAGCATCAACATCAAAGTGATTGTTTTTAAAAGCCAGTGAAAATAAAGGGCAAGATGGTAAAATGTGCCTTTCCTGTATTTAAGTGTCATTTCAAAAGTTTAATCATCCAAAAGAGCAGGAGCCATACAAAATAGTGGGACTCTAGTGCCGACATGCCCCAGTTCCAAAGTTGCTCTGTGATTTGGTTCGTAAAGTAATCCTTCTGCACATGCACATGCACACACAGATGTCTGTAGGTCACAGCCCTGTGAAGGAAGTAAAACATAAGCCAATGGAACAATTGATGGGCTTCCAATTCTTTTTGATTCCATATGCTGTCATGATTTTAGTTTCAGTTTTCTTTGTTGCCACAGATTAATATTTTGTTTCTTTTACAGCATTTTATGGTATTTTATGCCCATATGTAATTTATATGCCATTTATAGGCACATGCTATTTTTACACCTCTTATGCACAATATATATGTGCAACTGACGCACAATTAATATTGAAAAATTTGTACAATTGGGAAAAATGCCCAATGAAACAAAATGTTGCAAAAATAAAGACTCTCCAGTTAATTTCTCATGAGGGAGAAGCGAAACTGGAATAAGAATATTGAATCAAACCAGCAAGCTTGCAAAAGAGATCTCATTCCTAATGATTGTGGCTAACTTCTCATGTATGCAATCATCACACACTGGATTGTGGACTAGTTAGGCAAGTAATCCAAGGCAATATAGATTCTAGAATCCTATAAATTATTTTAAAAAAAAACATTTTGTAGGAATTTGGACAGGTGGGAACTATGAGCCCTTTTTACATGTTGCTTCACTGGATTAGACCAAGTTCCATCCAGTCCAGATTTGTGATTGAGTGCTCACAAGTAGTTTATAACAATGATGGGATAGCCTTCCACTATTAATTTGGACCCAGTGCCATGTTGAGAAATATACTGTTTTTGATGTTTCATTAAACTTTCACTGCTAAAGAGCTTTGATAGACCTACAGTGTGATCCAAAGCAAAGTTATACCCTTCTAAAACCATTGCCTTTAATGGACTTAGAACATTGTAACTCTGCTTAGAATGGCACTGCTATCCTCCTTGAATTTGCCTGATCCCTTTACAAAGCTAGTAATCATCAGCACATATTGCTGCAGTGAATATGTCAAGTGAACTGTGCACTGAGTAAAGAAGTATCTCCTACTGATTACCCTGAATCTTCTGCCAAAGAATACACCCTCTTTGTGCAGACATTAGACAATATTTGGATTGGAATGTTGTGTTACCCTAAAGGAGGTCCCCTTGTGAGTTAGGGGGAATTATCATACAAGGAGACACTGTGAGATCTTTCATCAGTGTATACCAGGATTGTTTCCTTAGAGAACTCTCTAATAAATAAGTGGGTGTTCAGCAGGAAAGGCTTTTATTAGAGGAGCAGTAAAACAGCAATTGTACAAAATACACACAACACACAGGATTAAGTAGGAAATCAGTGAGGAAATGGGAAAGCAGACCCAGGTAGGGCTATAGTTACCAATCTTAAAGAGGAAAGTTCCATGGAGACAGCAGCAAAGATGACCAGCACTTCAAGAGAGAAGAGGGGAGGGCTCAGATGTATCTTAAGGTGCATATGCGGGTCCAGAACACACAACTAAGCACATGGCTGAAGAGCCCAATTGTACTGCAAAATGTATCCTGGAGCAAAACTGATGTTTCTGCCCACGCAAACAATAGCTTAATTGCTGTCTCCATAGGTAATAAAATTGAGAATAGTATAATTGTGCATTTCTAGGAGTAACTATAGATAAAAATAGCAATTGTTGACTCGAAATTAGCAGAAGGGAAGAGTTATCAGGTCCCTGATTAACTCTGATTAAGAAGCGGGGCAGGGGGGAGATCAGCCAAGTGTGGGAGATTAACTCAGGAACTCCTGGAAGATCTTTTGTCTTTACATCTATGTGCATCTTCAAGATGTGGGCCTGATATTAAGTCTTGCCTCATGACTCACATTCTAGTATTTTTCTATCTCCACCCAGAGTTGGTAACTGTCCTACTTAGCCATGCAGCATGTCTTGTGTTCTAGGCACATGAAGAGAAGGGGTTTATGATATTGCCATATTCATAAACTGCCCTTTAGTGTGAGGGAGGGTTTGACTACTAACAATGCTTTTGGAAATTTGAAAGAGATTATATAGCATCTTAGTGCCTTCAATGAACACAAATTCCATGCGTTTGTTACAGCAAAGAAACGGGAAATTTTTTAATTTAATTTATTCAATTTTTTCTGGTACCTTGAAGACTATTGGATTTATTTAGGGTATAAACTTTAAGAGAGCCAGTGTGGTATAGTGGTTAGAGAGCCAAACAAAGATCTGAGAGCCCGAAGTTGAAATCTCCACTCTACCATGGATGCTTGCTTGGTGACCTTGGGCCAGTCCCACACTGTCAGCCTAATCTACCTCATAGGATTGTTGAGAGGATAAAATGAAAGAAAGGAAAATGATATGATCCACTTTGGGTCCTCTTTGGAGAGAAAGGTGAAATACAAATGAAGTAAATATTCATAACCAAAAATCTCTCAAATTATCTCAAATCAGTAGAATATTTATTAAAGCTTTGTCACAGGTTTGTATTTTTATTAAACTTCTTTCTCATAGCAGCTACAAATCCTGAAGGCTCGGCTAGATCTGCCACCCTCCCTCGCAAGGGCGGTGAGCTGATTTATGCTCGCTCGTGGAGACTCATGGATCCGATTGGCTTCCAGAATGCTCTGCGGGATCCAATGCTCCACGGTGGAGCTGGTGGAGAACTGGCAAGGCCAGTTCTCCTAAGCCATTGACAAGATCACTTCCTGTTGCCCTCTTCGCCTTCAGGTCTGACGGGCTCTGTGGTATACAGAGGAGCTATGCCGGAGGAAGCGGGAGCTGGCTTGAGCGAGTGTGGTGGTGATCCCATGATGAAGAAGCAAGATCATCTTATAGGACGATTATGAAATCCTATGAGGTGGCAGTGAAGACTGTGAAGAAGGAATTCTATGCAGCCTCCATCACATCAGCTAGCCCATGCCCCGCAAAATTATTTAATATAGTTTGTTCACTGACCTCCTTGACAGATGGAGATCGTCAGATTTTGAATTTGGATATAATCTGTGAGGCTTTGGGGAGCTTCTTCACTGATAAAAACTGCCATTTGCCAGCCACAGTTAATACAGTATGTAAACTAGAGACACCTTGGCTGTCATCTGGGTCAACATTTGACCATTTCAATCCACTCTGCATGGATGGAATTGACAGGACCCTATGAGCAGTGAGACCCACCATGTGCCTCCTGGATCCGTGTCCGTTGTGGCTGGTAAAGGCCAGTGCTGATGGAGTATGAAGTCACTTGGAAGCCATTGTCAACATGTCCCTGAGCTCCAGAGTTTTCCCTGGGGTGTTAAAGGAAGCTGTGGTGAGGCCTCTCTTAAAAAAGCCATCTTTGGACCCCACCAACCCGGTCACTTACCAGCCACTTTTGGACCTCCCATTCCTGGGTAAGGTGATTGAGCGGGTGGTGGTGGAACAGCTGCAGGGGTTCCTGAATGAAATCTCAGCTCTAGATCCCTTCCAGTCCGGCTTCCACCTGGAGTATGGGATGGAAACATTGCCGGTCACCCTCATGGATGATCTCTGCAGACACCTGGATTGAGGTGGATTGGTGCAGCGGATTTGTTGGCAGCATTCGAGACGGTTGATTATGAACTTCTGACCCACTGCCTTGCTGACGTGGGGATGTGCAGGGTTGGGAAGAGACTGTCATCCCACCAGCCTATAGTGTGTGGTGTCCCACAAGGGACAATACTCTCCCCATTGCTGTTTAACTTCTATATGTGCCTCCTTGCCCAATGCTGTGACTGGTTGGTTGAAACAGAGTTGACTGAAATTAAATCATATGAAGACAGAGGTCCTGTACTTGACTCCGACTCCTGACCCTTGAGAGGGCACCGCTTACATCGGTTAGGTGTTTGGGGGTGATTCTGGATGCCTCCTTGAAAATGGAGGCTCAGGTCACAGCAGTTGCCAGGTCCTCTTTTTTAATCTACGACAAACCAGGCAGCTTGTCCCGTACCTCTCAGTCAGTGACTTAACTAGAGTAATCCGGGCAACAGTCATCTCTAGGATGGACTCCTGTAACTCTCTCTACATGGGGCTTCCCTTGAGCCTGACCTGGTTCAAAATGCAGCAGCATGTGTTATTGTAGGAGTGCTGACTGGAGCGCATATAACACCTATATTGCGTCAGCTGCATTGGCTGCCAGTGGAGTACCGGATCAGGTTCAAGGTTTTGGTATTAACCTATAAAGCCCTATGAGGACTGGGACCAGCATATCTGTGAGACGACCTCTCCCCATATGTGCCCCAGAGGAGGCTCCAATCGGGAGAGAAACATCTATTGGTGGTCCCTGGCCCCAAGAGGCTCTCCTGACCTTAACCAGAGCCAGGGCATTCTTGGTCCCGGCTCCAGCCCAGTGGAACTCTCTGTCCACTGAGACCAGGGCCTGGCAGGATGTGTTATCATTTCTCCAGGCCTGTAAGAGAGAGATGTTCCACCAGACATATGGTTGAGGTCAGGCTTGGCCTCCACTGGCTGAAAAATGGAGAAAAATAAAATCTGAATCCCTCCCCACTAGGGTTGTCTACCACCTTATCTTGTCAAGCTGTGTTTGCTGCTATTGATTGCTGCCATCTGAGTGTATATTTTTACATGTGAATGTTTTTTTTAAAAATATTTATGGTTTTAATTGTATAAATTAATTTTAATATGCTTTAATATGTTGTAATCTGCCCTGAGCCCTTCGTGAGGAGGGTGGAATAAAAATCGAAATAAAGTAAAATAAATAAAATAAATAAAAATGCATGACCCAGCACAAAATAGACACAGATCTAATATAAAACTGCATGGAGTGAATTCATTGAAATTCTCCCGTAGAACAGCATGAAATTCAATAAAGGCACTGCACCCGGATCAGAGTTGTTCGTTTGCACATAACTCTTTTATAGCCAGGACAAAAGTATATAGATTCAAGTGCTGAATACCAACCAGAAATGAAGCCATTTGATGCAGTATCAAAGGCAAATAGATGTTAAGTAGGAAGAGCAACGGTGTTCCTAAACTACAATACAACACAAAAACAAAGAAGCATAATTTGTGAACACATAATTATTGACTAGTTAGGGGGGGGGGGGGCGGAAATCTGCCGAGAGGAATGAAAGTGTTTTGTTTTCTGTCAAAAAAAACGTTATCACATTCAGACCAATGAAAGACATCAGTGAAGATTTGTCTGAGGGCTGGACAACTACCATCCTCCCTTCTTGTTGGCCTCAGAATGTAGCTGCTTGTCATGTTAGACAATATGGAACCCTTGTCAAATTTCAGCTGTATAGCCAGGATCAGTGCCCTAAGGACTCAGTGCAAAAACACTTAGATCTCTAGCAGCGACAAGCCTTAGCTAACAGGCCCCTGGACATTTGAGATATTTGGTCATCAGCTTGCTATGCTAGTAGACTACTGAAAAGGAAACTTTCAAGAACCTCTGATAACATCAGTGGAACAAGTAAAACTTAGCAGGTAAGACATTCTCCCACATTTCCCTGCATCCTTTCATGAAGTACAAAGACTGTGTAACATATCTTTTCCTTGAGAGATGTGACACTGTGAAATCTCACAGATTACATGCTTAACACTCCCATTTGAAACCAATGAAATTTAAAAGTGTTTTGGATTATGCCCTTACTTTTGTTAGATGGCAGTGTTTAAACTTCCTCTGCTTTTTTCACCAAATAAGCTTTCCCTTAAAGAATGGATTAAAGAAAGTGTGGCAAATTGCAAGAATGTCTTAATTGTGCGAAAGTGTTCATTTAAAGGATAGAGTGCCAATTAAACCAGTGTTTGGAGGCCTTTAACAGAGTACTGGAGATTAACACTACAGACTGATACTCATAATGGTTTCTCTTTATTTTAAGTGAGAAAGTTTAAATGATTGTTATATTATGTCATGATGTATGGATTTTGTGTGTGTGTAAAAAAGCATATTTTGAAATCTACCTCTTTCTCATGATCAGACGCATGTGGGATTTGGACTCGATTTTGTACAGATCAATGATCTAGAAAATAATATATCCTTGAATTTCCTGTGTGCTGGCAGTGAAAAGGTTAATGGGTTTTAGGCAGAGATTCAGTTGATGAGTAACATATAGATAGCATAGAATTATTCAAGAGATACGAGAAATACCAGGCTGTTTGCATCACAAATATCTTACCTTAAGGGTAGAAAATATGTTTTAACTAGATCGTCAGCAGGGGAGCAGTGACTATATTAACATATGAATCATTTTAATACAATTGTGCTACCACAAAATGCAAATGAGAGGGAAAGGGCATGGCCGGCTAAATTAATAGGAGTAATAAGTTTTGTGGAGGAATACATGTGGTGTTTAGATCTCTATTTGATATTCTACTTATTTAGGGTTCGATTAAACATTTTTAAAGCAGTAGGACTGTCTTAGAAGCATACTCACTATGGCTGATTATTGTCCTTTGCTGTCATGTCCTTTGCTGTCATTTGATCTGAAAATCTGTAGCTGTGGGTCTGCAGTGGACTTTAATTTCAGCCACAGAAAAGAGTTGAAAAGGGTATCAATTGGTGAGTGCTTTAAAGCCACCAACTACTGCCAATTCCTAGTGTAGTTTTACCATCTTTATGTTTTTTTTAAAAAAAACAGAGTAATTGGTGGTTAAATAATTATAATTCTGACATTTTAAAGATACCCGGAAGACTGTCACCTGGACCAGCGTTAGACATTCTGGTATGTATACCTCTCATGAAAAATATGACGCTATGCCAAGGACTAACTTCTCTTTAAACATTACATAATCCCCTTATTTTCCCTTATTCAGTTCTCAAGAATCCAATTATTCTTCTGAAAGCGGAAGCACACTTCCACTAACATGGGCAGGGGATGGATGGTATTCTCACTGCAAACCCTCTGCCATCACACTCCATGCAGTTCCTGAGAGACCTCAAAACAGCATTCATGGAGCACGGTGGGTTGCTGCAGGGCAGAAGAGCCAAAAGATCCTCTCCGCTCATCGTGTTCCACTTGTGGTCCCCTGGATCCATATCTAGTTCTTTATTTTTTAATTAATATAACGTTTCAGTGTAATATTATGATAAAAGAAAATAATATTGTTGAACTTGTGCTTGAGCAATGTGGGGAGCTTACGTTGCCTTGTCGTAGTTCAGCATATTTTGGCCAAAACGTTTGTTATGGAGAATGCCGAGATCTCAGTATTGTCTATGAGACATGGATGTAGTATTTGTTTCATTCCTAATTGCTTGAATCATGTGATCTATATTTAACCTCTTATTTTAAAAAAATATGGTGCTTTCCTGGCAAAGCTCAGAGCAGTTGCATGTGAAGTTCTTGGGTAATCTTCTATTCTAGAATTGAACAAATGCAGATGTGCTTCGCTTTCCCACTATGATATCATCATGTTACCTCTGTTCTGTGAGCCAGCTATGATCTCTTGATGCAAACAATAAATTTACTTGCTTATATTTTGCGCTACAAAACAACAAGAAAGTCATGGAATATATTTGTGTACAATCATCACATTTATTCAAAGTAAGGTCACTGCCTTTTCTACAGGGGAAAAAATGAAGTCATATAATTGCTCATTTGCATTTAACTCAAACTCAGACTGTACTTTAAAGTTTCCCATTGATCAAGGCTGCATTTTTTAAAGACTGGCTAGTAGGCAAGCCTGACACAAATACACAAATCATTATGAACTCCTGCCCTTTTGTTCTCCTCTATGAGCCTTTTCCTGCATGTGGACCAGCAGAAACAGCTGCTGCCATCATTATAAATCAGCCACAGAATGAGAAGTAAAATGTTTTGCCCCCCCATTCGGAATGAAGAGACAGACACAAGGCTTGGGTATAAATTTGGGCCATTTATTGACCAACATTAAACTTAATAATGGCAAGGGTATAACTAGCGGTACAGGTCAAGACAAGGGGTCAATTGGACCAACTCCTCGACCTGCTTGGGCGAGCACCCCCTGCCCCAGGTGTGAGCCAGCCATGTGAATAGCTGTAATCCGGCCGGCCAGGCGAATGGTTCCCTCCTTAAAGCTCCATACACCCCAGCTGTGAAGCCCGAGGGAAGGACTTGTACAGGTGGTCCCACAGGCAGTCTGCCCTCTCAGCTGACAGCTGTACAGCCCACCAGCCAATCCTTGACAGACCCCTATTCCCCACCAATGGGGAGGTGCCACCGGGTGCTCACCGGCCCGCTCTGTCTACCCAAATCTAACCTGCCAGGGACCTAGGTTACAGTTCCACCACTCCAAATACCACTCCTACAGAACAGTACAAGGTAGGCGAAAAACACCTCTTCCCTGTGCCAATTTGGGAAAAGGAGAAAAAATTCCTACCTGGCCCTGGTAACCAGCAACCAGCTAATCCTGTACTGCCATAGGGTGTGGTGGGTGGGCCAAGCTTTCAAAGCTGACTGAGCCCTACAGAGGCGGAGCCGCCCTTTATAGGGCCAGGCCCCACCTCCCAAAGCCTGGAATCCCAGGGATGTAAGGCTGTCTCTCCGTCCGTGCAGTGAGGCAAAAAGTGGCACCCAGCCTAAGCATGTTTCACATGCAGCCGGGTGTGCCATCTTGTTATTTGGCTAGAGTTTGGGAATCAGAAAAATTCCTGAGTAGCTATGGGGTACTGGAGTCTTCTGGCAGGTGATGGAATATTCTGGGTCCTAGCTCAAGAGCAATGGGTGCAGAAACTATAGCGGCAGAGTGGGTTGCCTAAATATAAATAACTGTTACATAGCTTCCTAGATGTGACCATCTTTCATGAAATGGTTTTCTGTAAGTGCAGATCCCATCATTACCACAGGTCACATATGTCCTTTCATTGTGTTTTTGGGCTGATGGGATGACTTCATTATTATGACCTAGTGCCTGCTCAACTACTGTAGAATCACAGTGGGAGTTGAAAGTTAGGCAGTTTTATCAATGAACAAAAATGGAAAGGGTAATGCATTTATTGGGTCTTACTTCATTTTTCAACTGTATGCTATACTGCAACTTGATAGCAGTTTTGTAGCACTGTGAGTCAGCAAGGGACAAACAGCTTTAAAGCATAGCCAATTTCTGCTTTTAATCTCAAGGGCACTGGAAGAGCTAGGCACAAATCCTAACAGACTAGCAGGAATAGACCTGTGGGGTTGTTGTTGTTGTTGATTGCATTAATATAAGTTTGCTCAGGATAGTTGAGATAGTTGGGTTTTTCTGTAAATGAAAATCCCTTGAACGTTCAGAAGAGACTTAGATTGCATCTTCTATTTTTACAACACAATCATATTGTAAGCCTCCTTGAGCAGAAATCTGAAGAGGCTGCATATAAATAATTTATATAAATAAATGAATATTGGCTACAAATCCCAAGAAGGCATTGCTTCTGTGTTGTTAGTAGGGCTGAAATGGACAGTTTCCATTTCAGTTTCAGTTCTGGGGGTTCAGGAATAATTCTGTTCCATTCCTGCTTTGTTCTAGGTCAGCCGGTGCCAGCTCAGAACTGATCTGTTCATTTTTTTCATTTTCATGAGTTTCAGCTGATTGCACAGCATATTGGCCATACATGTATGAGCACATACTTCTTTTCGGGGGGGGGGGAGGAATGAGGCTCTGGGGCAGCTGTTTTTGCATGCAATGGCACCAAAATCACACAGAATACAGTCCTCCCTCTAAAGCATTGACCCATCAAGTTTGAGAGTGGGATTTCATGTTTATGGACCCCAAGGAATGCTTGGGGAAGGCACAGGTCAAGGTAAATGTCTTGCTGCACAGTGCACACACATGCACAACCTGTTCTTTTCATTGGAAAGGGGAGTTGGGGAAACAAGGCTCCATTTGCACTTAACCAAAAACTGCATCATCCAGAACTCTTCACTTCAATGAGTTTCTCCTCAAGCACATGAAAACTCACATAACAATGGACCCCAAAGAAGTCAAGTGTTGGCAGGTTGGCAATGGCGACAGTGGCACTGATGAGAACATGGTGTCTGCTGTTCCCTTCCCCTGTACAGAGCAAACCTTTGATCCCTATGAGCCACTCAATTCCAATGCCATTACCCAGGAAGCACTGAAAAAATGCATTCATGAAAGCCATGTTATTTGCCAATAAAGGCTAACTTGACTTGAGAGCCATGTACATCTCATTCCCGCCAACAGAGTTAATGCTAAGGGCTCAGTCTCTCTCTTTGGAACCAATTGGTTGCATGATAAGTGCAGGCAAAATTGCCATTAAGGAAAATAAGAAGCTGCCAGATGGCCCCCAACTGCCTGGCCTGCCTGTGCAGCCTCTGCGCAGTAAGTACCAAAACAAAACACACAAACTTTTTGGTGGTGAGGAGTCATTATAGCCTTGTTTTCTAGATTTGGTTAAGCATTACAGTAGCTGCTTTAATGAGCAGAACCTCTGAGTTTGGTGTATAATTTTGGCTCATTTTTCCTGTTATGCACACCCCTAATTATTAGTATTATAAGTATGCTGAGAGGTTCAGTTCTCTTTATCCAAGCCTCAGATTCATCAAGGGCCTTCTTCATAACTTACATATTGCTCACACTGCTTGTGATCAGTGAGAAATCTAGTGAGATTCTGATGGCCTTCTAATCTGGTCAGTAATCTATCCCTTCTAGATAATTCACAAACACACTCAGAAACAAGAGTTTCCACCTTCTTAGGGATAAGGATTGAAATTAACAGGAGATGTGTCATCTTGCCTGATTTTCTTGGATTTGTTTGGGAGCTGGACATGCTGGGGCCAGATTACCTGCTTTCATTTTTTAAAGAAGTCTCTAGCACTTGTAGAACCAGATATCTGAAGTGAAATGTGCACAAATATTGTTCCCAGTCATCAAAACAGAAACAAGCCTTCCCCCACCTCCCATTTTTCTAGCCAACAAGGGCAATCACAACCATGATTTACATGTATGTTACATCTTTTCCCTGACAAGCATGAGAAAACTCTGGAACAGACAGATAAAACTTTCTCCGATCATCCCCATTGCATCCAGTAGGCAATTCAACAATTAATGTTTGATTTACACAATTAACATAATATACAAATTCAACTTTTCATTCGGGAGAAAGTGGAATATTGCAACTCTGTAAGAAATGCAATTTGGACTCAACTGTGCTAGTAGCATCTATGTTCACTTCAGGAAGCAGCCTCAATAACTATTGAAAATGAACAGTAATGGGTGAACACTCCTCTGTCTGAATTGCAATTTGATTGCAAATTGCAAACAGCCTCCTTGAACACTCAAGACGATGTTCACTTTTTATCAAACACCAAAAACTGTTCAATTGCAAATGATTTGTATATAAGCATTCTTGTGCTGCTTTCCCATGGCTGCCCAAACCTCCCAACCCTTCCTCTCATTCATCTACTGGGAACTGTACTTGGATCCATTAAGTTCTGAAAATTTAACAACAGTAATGAACTGATAAATGGCAACAATTGCACAGGCATCAAGGCCACACATACATTTGAAATGAGGCTGATTTTGAAAGATGCGTAACAACACCTACAGCAGCTTCCTGGCCAGTCACAGAGGCCTGGTCATGGGTCATTTATTGTTCATCCTAAATTGTATTGATACAATCAATACCTACCTTTCTCAAGCAGATATTGTGGCTGTGGTCTGGGTGTTATTGAATCTGTAATTCATATTTTATTTGAATGTCCCTGAGACAGAAATGGATCAAACCCCTGATATTACACTGGAGAGAGTTTTCACCAGATATTTTAGTCCCTAAATTGCTAATAAACACAAGAGTGGAAAATTTACTCATTTTAGCCAAATTTTTAGTTCAGGTAATGAAAATTCAAGCAACTTATTAAAAAACGGCATTTTTATAGCTTATGGACTAACTTTCTCTGGCCTGAATTCTTCATTTCTTTCTCATATTCTCAGTTATTATTTAAGACTTATAGGTCAGAAAGAAGAGGAGAGAGAGAGCATCAATGAAGATCTTATGAGGTGATAGCTCAAGAGAAATTGGGCATTACAAACAAGCTAATTTCAATGTCTGGATGTCTTTTTGGTATAAACCATAGCATCTTTAAAAACAACACATAGCCATGTCTATCCCCCAGTTCCTTTGTCTATCCAGCATATGCTGTCAATTCTGAATAGAACTTATATAAACACAAAGACACTGAACAAATGGAATACGAGCCTTCTGTTTTGGTCTATGACTTTAAATTGATTCAGAAAGACAGACAGCAAAAGATATCCTTCATACCTGATGGAATGCTCCTTATCATGCAAATGATAAAGATGTATTTGTTCCCCAGAGAAACAGGTAGGCAGTCTATATACCTTATTGCTTTCATGTAAACCACCTCAACAGTCGCTCCTACTGTGTCCTTTCTTGAGTGTATCCATAGATTTTCATTTTTGCTTTTCTTCCTGGATATCTTATTGAAGATTGCTGAAATGTCTCTAGTGTTATTTTTTGAGCAGAGAGACTCATCAAGCTGCTTTTCCTACCAAAAATTCCCATCCATCCTGTTTCCTGACAAAAACTCTTGTGTCAAGGAGTGCAAATCAACTCTGTAAGCATTTTTAGAGTAAATGCGAAAACTCACTCGGACTGCTAAGGGGAAATTTCCCAGGAGTATTTCACAGTGTCAATCTCCACAAGCATTGTGCAGTGCCCAGTGACAATGAAAATGACATGGCTGCTATATTACTTCTCTTTTGTTGATGGAACACTGACAGTATTTCTTCTGGTGACAAAATGTATTCATTCTAGAAAAGCAAGTCACCTTGTAGCATCTATAACACATTCATAACACTATCATCATCAGCAGAACATTAGAAGATATCTACCATATAACATATATCACATCTAAAGATTTCTCTTTTATACTTGCGAAGTTAGTTCAATCGTTCTCATTTTTTCTATTTCACACATAATGAATTGTTTCAGATGTCCTGGGGGAGGATTAAGCCTAGCCACTCACTTTTCTTGGCTGCATAGATTTAGGAAAAATGAAGAGAGTGTTTGGTATGCTGAGAACTTTATGGGAAAAATGCCCACGAGCAGATCATCCCTTCCTCGAACTTCCTTGATTGCACATGAGGAACGTTCTAGATCAAATCATTTTGCATGGATCTAAGCTATCATATTTAAAATCATACAAAATAGAGGCATCAGCAAACAGTGGCATAAAATTCTGTTCCTCACAGGCCCAACAAATGTTTTTAAAAGGCATAAGCATCTTTCTAAAGGCCAGCAACATCAAGAAAACCACATTACTCTTATAACAATGAGCATCCCTTAACTTGTCACTGACTCAGCAGGAAGCCCCACTTGACAATCAAGTAACGAAGGTATCCACGCAAATGATCTTAAAGCATGGAGTCTGCAGTAGGAGGCAGGCTTGGAAGTGCCTGCCTGAAGGTTGTCTGGTACCTTAAATTTAGCCAGGGTGAATGGCCAGCCAATTATGATATTTTAGCATCAGTGTAATCTGACAAGCTGCATTTTGAACCCAAAGAATTTCCAGACTCTCTTAAAAGTGTCTCACATAACATACAATGAGGCATTACAACCTCCTCAGTATTCAGTGCTACTCTGTCTTCTGTTTGTTGTAGAAACCCTAGAAAGAATTCTTGAACATTCTTGAAAATGGGGTCCTGAGTCTTAGAACTTGTTCTCATATGTTCTACCAAAACTTCAATTATTTTTTTCATAAAAGTTATTCAAAGGGTACAAGTACAAATACACTATTTTCTTTATCAAACTCCATTTTCTGTATACAAATGAATCTTATGTGATGTGTGAATGGAACAGGTGTCTAAGGGGTTTTCTGACAAGGTAAGCACTATGAGAATATCGCCCCTTTTGAAAGTATCTGCCATTCTAAGTGTCATGTATGCCAGCATACCTGCCAATATTGTGTTATGTATCTTATGCTGATCATAACTATTTGCTAAGGTTCTATTCGGTATGTTGTATAAATCATCTGAGACTGTGTAAACTGCTAACTTACAATGCACTGATCCCGTGGGGGCTGTCTGTTATCTATTGCAAATATTTACTTCCACTTCTGGAGCAAGTGTCCTTGGATGCGAGCTACGGGCAGCGAGCAATGCATCTTTTCTCAGAGACTGCGATGATTTCATTCTGTACTCTGTCTAGCCTAAACTAATCAGTTCCCATGCAACTCTTTGGGGTTTCGCACCAGAATGTCACCGGGCCCAAAGGGCAGGAAGTTTCCCTATAATTAGTAGTGACCATTTTTGAATAATGGTTGTTGCGGATTTTCCGGGCTGTATAGCTTTTTGTTGGCTAACAAAATACTCTATACCCGACAATAGCCCTGCAGAGAAGATTAGCATATCAAGCACCAATCCATATGCAAAAGAACCGCCTCAGTATACAGTAAAGCCTCCCTCCATTAGCATTCCACATCCTGGGAAACTCTAACAGGATGACTCAGCCCAACCCTACCTTCCTGAGTAGATATAAATTACCTGCCAACTTCTCTTCCACACAGTGACACTGAGAGATCCCTGTCTTTTGGTGCTATACCTCTGAAGAAGCCAGCCACAGCTGCTGGCGAAATGTCAGGAACTACAGTGCCAAGGCCATGGCTATACAGCCAGGAAAATCCGCAACAACCATCATTCTCCGGCCGTGAAAGCCTTCGACAATACATTTTTGAATAGTCACTTCTGCCAATTGCTACTTTTGTGTGAACACCTTGAACTGTATGGATCTCTAATAAAGTTACTTCAACTGGAACACCTGTGTGTTGTGGAGAACTTGAAGGGACCTAAAAACTGCTTTTCAAATGAAAAAATGGCTTTGCCCACTGTCATCAGAAGAGTCCTGTATCCAATCAATACTTTAGAGAAACTGGATATATATGCCCAAGTTAGCCCAATATGAACGTGATTGCTTAGTTGACACAGCACAAAACAGTGCTGTTATTGACCCAGTGAGCTTTCATGGCAGAGTGGGGATTTGCACCCCACAGGTTGATTGTGACATGTGCTTCCATAAGCAGCAGCCTACTATTACAAATGCATGAAGTGGAATGAGAAGGCGGTAAGAATACACTCACCTGGGCTAAGATATACAGTATGGGATATGCCTAGTTAATGAGGTAAAAATGAGAGATAATGGGAAAGAGAAAAACATGTTCTGAAGTGGCATCTTGGTGCCGCTGGGACTATAAAAGGACATTGGCTCATTACAGATTCAGAGGAAAGAGGCTGTCTGCTGAAAGCACCTGCACCAATTTCAGGAATAACAGGATTTTATTAAATGTTTCCCATGCAAGTATTAACCAGGCCTGACCCTTTTTAGCACAAGATCTGAGGAGCTGTTGGCCTGAAGTATAATGGCTGCAGGCAATAGTATGTAGGCAGTATTCCCAAATGATATAGCTTGTCTGTCACAGTAGTACTCTTCACAGGTTGGTGATTCCTCCAAAATAAAATCAGCAATTTGTATTGGACATATAGTTCTATTTTACAGCTGTGCCAATTATAGCAATATTTGTTAGAATTTCTAAAGCAATGTGTTTGGCCATGCTCCCATACACCTGTCATCCTACATTCTGTGCACTTTCAAGAAATGTGGATTAACTGACTCAGATATTTGTAGGAAATAAGTCTTGGTCTTCTATTTGCAAGTATCCTCAGAGACCAAACTTCAAACTGGCTTCACAGGGCGATATTTGTTCTCAAAGTGCTTTTGTGCATACATTTGGTTGGGTAACCAGAACAGTATGACCATGATATGATATGAAGATCACAAACTACAAAGCTCTGTTTGAACATTAAGATTAGGGGTGTACCCTTCAAAAAAGTTTCATTTTAATTTTATTTTGAGATTTTGGAAAAGGCATAATTTTGTTATTCTGCTATTTTAGCAGTGTTGATACCATTTCAGAAATTCATTTTGGGGACATTTTTTGGGTAGAGGTGTTGCCAAGTAGGCCCCCTCTCCTGCTTTAAGGCCTGCCATGAACTGTGTTAAAGTTTCCTGCGTTGCTGTTTTACTGCTGCACCAAAGACTGCCCTGCACGTGTGTGTTCTGGTACACGTGTCAGTTTCCTGCCTGCGTGTTAATTACCTTGCTGCTGCAATAGACTGTGTAGTTCCCTGACTCCATGTTTGGTTAACTGCACAAAGGACTCTTTTCCTGGGCAGCCCTGCCTAGACCTGTATCTGGATTTCCCAGTGTGTGTTTGGACTTTAGTACAAGTGTGCCCCGTGCCTGCATTGCCATCTGCCATGGACCGTGCCTGTTCTCTGCTTTGGACTGTGTTTTACGTGCTGTTCCCCCTGCCTCCATGGAAGCCTGCCTCATATGGGCCCCAAGCCGCTGCTAGCAGCCGGGCTCCTGCCGGGGAAACCTCCAGCGAGCCTGGCTAGGTGCTCCCTGGTCAGTTCCCGCCTGGAGCCTCCCGCGGGCCAGTCGCCGAGCCTGCCCTCGCTACCGGGCAGCCTGCTATCCAGCCCCAGCTATGCCCAGCCGGCATCCATGTTCTCAGGCAGCCAGAAGACCCAGGGAAGAAGACTGCTTTGGGAAGCCATTTCGGTGAAGCGGGCACACCATGTCCGCAGCGAGAGCACCTCGCCCCGCTCTGCATATCTTAGGAGCCGCCCCGGAGAAGGAACTAAGTGCCGACCATCCCAGGCACTTAGAGAATGCATCTCAAAGAAATCTCCGCATTCCAGAGCTGATGACATCAGGACAAGCCCTGTCCGCTGGAACATCCATTCAGCCCACTCGGAGTTCCCCCTCCCTCTTTTGTCCCCTCTTCCTGAGGTGTCACTTATCACAATCTGATTACCAAAGTGGCCCATCCAAACCTTTGTTTTAATCTGTGAGAACCACCAAGTACAGCACCAGCCCCAGGGTACGTTTTGGGGTATTTAAGTCGGTCTCGCAGACCGCATGGTGCTCGTGCCATTCCCGTCTTGTCCCAGCCAGGCGCGTGCCACCCTATCCAGAACCCCTTGCTGTCCGTCCGTGGTCCCAGTGCTGGCATTGGGCCACCTCGCTGTTGTGTCTCTGCTTCGCTTCAGGATTGTGAGTATTCCCCACCATCATTGGGAACCTGCTAATGCGAAAGTCTCTGCATTTCTTACTCTGTGTTTCTTAGATCTTGTGTGTTCTCTTGTATGTATGTGCAAGTTCAGGCTTACGCCACACTATTAGTAAATACACGTGTTTGAACCTATTTGTAGTCTGCCTCTTTGTCACTAGAGTGTCTGGAATCGGGACCTCTGTAAACATAGGTTAGATCTGCGCTAATAATTTAAGTTACAGACTGCTAAAGCTAATTCCCCATTCAAATAGAGCAGTTCTGGTAACAGTGGAATATCAGCACCTAAAAATCAAGCCTTTAAAAATGAAATTAAAACATAATTTTAACTCCCCCCCCCATCCAAGGCAACAAAAATCCAGCTGGACCAAGTCCTACTGGGGCCCTTTAAAGCCCTTTTAAACTTTAAAGATCCACTGCAATAGACTTGGTCTCTGGAAGCCTTTGGAATCAATGGGCAATAGACCTGGTTTCTGGACTCAGATCAGGGCCGTCATCACACGGGCATCTGTTCCGTTAAATTTACAGCATATAGCGTCATCGCTGATATTGGCACAGTAACGTTTCTTTGGGTCACCTCGCGTTTCTTCGTGCTCCCAGCTGTCCACACCTAAGCGCTCTATTCCGTTCTCTCTAATAGGTGCAGAAGCAGCTCCTCCCCCTTTTTAAAAAAATTTGGGGGGCGTTTAATTCTGCTATAATGGAATAATATTAGCTTCCTAATCTACTGCTGTTTCCTGAATAATCTGAAATCCGTGTGCACAACTGAAGTTGTTGTCAGCTGGATAAGGCTGCAGTCTTCCGTGCCTAAGATCCTCTCGGTAACGCAAAACTGAAAGCGGAAGTCGGATAGAATGGTTGCGGAGTTTAAAATTTTCCCGCGCAAAAAAATAAAGGCATTATATCGCTATAACATCGTAATTAAAAAAAAACCGGAAAATGACTGAACATGGCCATTTTTAGCGAGGTGTGGTTTTGGGTTAAAATAAAAATTTCTCTAATGGCAATTCAGTCATTTTTACTTGTTTTCTTCAGCAGAAAATTTTCATTGTGTGATGTCATTATAGCAATATAAGGACATGATTACAAAAAAAAGGGGAGTCGCGGGAGAAATGGATTCTGGGATTGAGGAGAGAAAAAAAGTGTGGGCCTATGGCGTGGCAAGGCGAAAAACATCGATGTGAGGCATTCACACTGAGGCGCAAAATATCGCGACTATCAAGCACAAAGCAGAAGAGAGAAAATTGCATCAGTGTTGGAATAAGGTGGGTGTTTGCTGGGAAATTGCGCCATTTTCGAGCTAAATAGAAGCCTGTGTGACGACAGCCCAGATCTACTAAACTTTTGTTCCAGTGATTGATAGACCTAGCCTCCAATGGCCAGGCCTATCACTGTGGATCTTTAAAGTTCAAAAGGGAGTTTAAAAAACAATTACAACATTGGCTCCACAACCTGTCTGGGACACACTCATTCTCTCTCTCCCTCTTCCTTCCACTCCTACTGCCTCTCCTGACCACAAAACATTCCTGACTTTTTGGAAGATAAATTTTCATTACTCCCCACATTTTGAGGTTAGGGTTTGCAGTCATTTCATCATAGGGATATTCAGATGCACTCCTCTACTTAAGATACTCAAGATTAGAGTCAGAATAAAAGTCAGCTTGGTAGGACATCTGCCAAAGTTCATCATCTAGCCCATCCACTTTCACCAGGTGTCTGGAGGGAGCGGTGCAGCCCCTCCCAGACTCATTGCCCCCCCAGGACCTACCTGGAGCAGAGGAGCAGGAGGACACCACGCCGGAGGAAGCAGCACTGGTTGCCAGCCCTTTCACCGCACTGGCCCAAGTCTCAGCTGGTGCCCCAGCCACCAGCACCGACGTCATAACCTGCCACTCAGCTGGGGCAGGGGAAGGCCCAGCAACCCACCACTCAGCTGGGGCAGGGGAAGATCCAGCCACAGACATGAGGGAAGCCCCAGCAGCTGCTGCCACAACCTGCTGGTCTTCTGGAGCCGAGGAAGGCTCGGTGGCCCACCGCTCAGCTGGGGCGGAGGAAGACCCATCCTCCACCATCACTGCCATGGCCAGGCTCCTGGCAGGGGCAAGAAGAGGACTGGCAGTCACAGGAACCCCCTCAGCAATGGCAGCCCAGAAAGAGGAGGAGCCAGGTGGCACCTCTGGGACTGTGGGAGCCATGGAGGTGCAGAGAGAAGGTGCCAGACACCCAGGTGTGTGGGCATATCCCACACCAAGCACCATGCCATGGCAGAAGCTGGGCCACACCTATGGGTGGAAGCCAGCCAGCCCCACCCTGCAGGACAACCAGGGGCATGGGGAGGGGTCAAGGGCTGGACCTAGCATCCGAGGAGGCCAGGAGAGGAGGGGCAGGGCAATCCCAGACAGGGTGAAGCTTGGGGGAAGGGGAGGGAATCTTCCCCAGGAGGGCTGTATAAGCACACACGAGCAGGGTGGCTGGTGAGAAGTAGTTGGGAGTGGATGGAGTGAGTGTGAAGGTGACAGAGAGAGAGCATGACAAGGCTGAGAGAGAAAGACAGATAGGAGCTGCACCACCCCAAGGAGACGAGAGAGGGAACCACCCCCCTCCTCACCTAATTTCTGAGGCCAACCCTGTACCCTACCTAGCCAGTAGCCAACCTAGAGAGGAGCCTGACATCAGGGATGAGAAATTGTCATAGGATCCCCTAGGAAAATTTAACGTTTCATTCTAGGACAGGTACCTGGATAAAGTGGAATAAATTTTTTCACATTCTTTTTTGCCTTGCCAGTGCTGATGAGACTTTAAGGAGCATGGAAAAGCCAGAGTGTCTTCCATCTTTCAGGAGGGTTGGGGGCACTATGTGTTCATACACAACAGGGTGAGATGCTTTGTCAGAGACCACTGGAGGACATCTTGCCCAGTGTCCCCCAGACTCTGAACTTAGCTTTGTTCAAGATAAATCTACAGGACAATGCTTTTTCTTTTGTAAATATATTTTAAAAATAAAGAATTGAAATAAAACAAATAGCATATATTCAGAAAGCATTAAAGAAGCCAAGTACAAAAATGTGTTCTGATGGGTTTACCTTGCAGAAAAATAAAGGAATGGTACATAGATGTTAGATTTTGTAGGCTCAGACATTCCTCTCCTGGTTTCCTCTTGAATAAGACAATTTAAAAAGTTTATATTAAATACATTTTCCATTCCATGATTTCACGTGACAGAGAACGAATCCAGTTTATTGTTGCAGCTAAGTATCATTTATCAAGTAATACATCCCATAACTTATCTACAGGCATTGCTAAGACTTTTCTTGCTGCTGCAGGAGAGAGCAGATGGCATAGCTAGCTGCTTAGACTGACAAGATACCATGAACCAAAAACACCTTCCATCCTTTCTGAATCTTCTGCTTATATCACCTCTCCTCAGAGATCAGGAGGCATGAAGGAATTCCAGGTGTGTGGGAGAGACAGAGATGGGAGAGGGGACCAGATGCAAGCTCTGACATACCTGGGAGAATTAGGCAGGGCTGCTGCTCAGTCACCAGGCTGGCAGTGTATCAACCAAAAGAACATAGCCTCGAAGCCATCATTGCTCACTAAAATTCAGGATGGAGCAAAGGATGGTGCGTGATTCCAGGATCCCTTTTCTGACTTTTTAATTTTATGCAATGTAGCTGCTGGGGATTTTACACAATTTTATACAATACAGAGAAGAAGAGAAGCTTTTAAACCCTCCCCCCATTGCACCTCCCCTCCAAAAAATCACTGTCACAAAGTTGTTTTCCCCACAGAGCCATACATTTTCCCTTAGCAAAGGCAAAAAGTAGATGGGGTAAGGCAATTTTCAATGGAAAACAGGTTGAAGAGACCCCAATGGCCAGAAAGCTTCTTTAAATGTTGTGAAGGTATCACTTTAATTGGTGTTCTGGAAAGACTTAAAGTCTGGCATGCTGAATTTACATTATTGTAATATTTTTAGTTTGTGCCTGTATATAAGAGAGGCATCAGGTCCAATTATTGGCTCAGCAATTACTGCACTTAAGTAATTACTTCTGTAGAAACAGGTGCTATTTTGGGACCTAGCCTTATAGCAACTCAGTACTTCCTCAGCCACCAACAGGCGCCTCACAGAGAAAGAACAGAATCATTTGTAAACAGGCAAGAGGAAAATCTTCCCCTATGGAAAATTAAGAAACTTGTCCAGTTCCTGCAAATGAATTCTTCGCTACACAGTAGTTGGACCAGAAAGGTCATTCTCAAGCAGACACACAGAGTAGCAGCCCCCTTTCTTCTCTTTTTTGTTTTTCAGTTTAAAACATTTCTGAGTCATGGGTCTGTAGTTATTCGGGTACTCATATACTGGCAGCTCAGAAAAGGCCAGCTTTTTAATCTCTCGTAAAAGATTAAATTTTGTACAGAGTTCAGGATAAGATTAAATAGAAATGCTTAAATATGGTACTAATCCTAAACAGGTACCATCACAATCAAGACAGGGCTTGGTTTCCTATGCTGAGTAAAGAAGGTTGGAGGCGATGCTGCTTTGACAGTCCTGGAGTCAAAATCCTCATCTCTTTGACACTTATCACCTGCATAATAGCAATATCTTTCTCAGCAGGCAGTCAGGTTCTGCAGCTGCAATCAAGCTGTCTGTGGTTAGACAGCTAATGAAACAGTGTGCCATTCTCTAGTATTATTGAAGAGAAAAAACAGTATTTACTCACTATGATAGCAGAGCTGTGGTAAATATCTTTTAATAGAAATTATATCCTCAAATAGCCAATTAAAAAGCAAGTGTTTCCATACTGGGAAAGGTGGCTGTATTCTAAGTAATCCCTAATGAGACTAAGCAATCATATTAAGCTTATTAAACAGTGTAGCCAAAGGCAGTCTATTTACTAAGGGGGTGTTCACGTCTCTTAGAGAAATTTTGAAGAGACTATCATTTTTCAATTGAGAGGTAAATACTGACAGATCTGCCTGTTAAAACCTACCACTGCTAAGTCAAAAATTGATGAAACATGATTGGAAGGTAAGAGTTCTGGAAAAAGCATGCATTGTTTTAGAACTAAAGTCCCATATTATGTAGCAACTGCAATAGTGCACAGGGTAGAGCAGTAGATATATCTGGGACATCAAGATTATATTCTCTGGGTGTCTGAGGGAAGCACCTACTCTTCAGCTTCTGACCCTTATTTGTAAAATAGTAGTCTCCCTCAGAGAATTGTTGTGACAATGTATATGACAATCTTACAAGGTTTTCATGAATCAGTGGGTCGAATCATATGACTCTTGTCTGTGTACAGTGCAATCCTAGGCCGTTTCCACACATTCTTAAAGGGACAGCCCACTCACCGAATGCTGGTAGCTTTTCCCCTGGATTCCAGACATCTCCGTTTTCAAAATGGTTGCAGGCTGTTTGGCTTCTGTTTTTTTGGCACCTTTGTTCTGTTTTTTTGGCACCTTTTCTGGGACCACGGAAAAGTGACATGTGGAAAGGGCCCTAAACAGGTACAATGTTCAAAGCCCATTGACTTCAATTGTCTTTGAAAGGTGTCATTCTGCCTAGGATTGCACTATAAAACCTTCAACCAAAAATGGCTTCTTCTAATAGAGAGTGACTTTTTTGATGAAAAAAGGCTTATTCTGATAAAGAAAGGTCTTTCTTTGTTGTAGGATGGCTTTCTTTGTCAGAGGAAAATTTGGTGGAAGGGAATGATAGGATCCAACCAATGTATTTTGCCTACTTTTGACTAAAGATTACTGAAATGAAGTTAAATCATCAGCATTAAATAGAAACAAGGAGTACTGGATTTCAATAGTTTTTATTGTACAATGAAGTGCAACTCAAACTCTTTCCACCCAAACTCACCCAGCTACCAAAATAATATTGTTTTGGCACCCAACCAAATCAATTTAAGCTTAGTGAACATACAGATCAGGAAGATCACTGAATTAAGCAAGCATGGAAGAGACATGCCTCTGAGAACCAAATCAGATGAGAAGCCTGATGCGTGGAGTTTCCTGCAAGTTTCCAAGGGAAATGTAGTGAGAAAGAACCTCTGCCAGGGAGAAGAGGGAGAATCCCCCCTCTCCCTGGCAGAGGTTCTTTCTCTAGGTGTCTCGTCTAGTCTGCTCGGCTCCCTCTTGCCACTGCCAGCGTGCTCAGCTCCCAAGTGCATTTAGGGGAGCAGGGGGAGCTTGCTGGCAGCAGTGAGATGAAGTGCGCTCCCCTAAATGCACTCAGGAACCAAGCATGCTGGCAGCAGCGAGAGGGAAATGGAGATACCAGTGAGATTGGCTCCCTGTCCCTCTCACTGCCACTAGCACTCTTTGCTCCCGACTCAAGCATGGGGAGCAAAGGGAGCACGCTTCCTCTCACTGCTGCCAGCATGCTCCCCTAAATGCACTCAGGAGCTGAGCGCACTGGCAGCAGCAAGAGGAAGCCAAGCCGACTAGATGAGACACCTAGAGAAAGAACCTCTGCCAGGGAGAGGGGAGATTCTCCCTCTTCTCCCAGAAAGAGGTTCTTTCTCACTGCAGTTCCTGTGGAAACTTGTGGGAAACTGACAAGTGTCTTCCACGTGTCAGGAGTCTCATCTGTTTTAGCTCTAATCTCTTGTATGATTTTTGAAACAGAAGAATCAAATAAGTAGATGAAGAAAGATGAAGAAGAGACTAGTTGTGGAGTAAGTTACGTTTGTTAACCTATTAATGAGTATAGACATATCTTCACTGGAAATTCAAGCCAGTTTTACTCTTGTAGTGTGTTCAAAGACATTTGGAATTTATACTTCCATGCTGAACACCATAGATCTCAAACACTCAACTAACAATTCTCATGATTCCTTGAGGAAGTCATGATGTCAAACCAGTAAAAATGGACTGCACAAGTTTTTCAAAAGGGTCATTTTATGACCAATATAGCTTAGAAATTCAAAATTGGCTTCTGCAAGGTATCAAGATGATATGCAATGATGCAAGATATATCTGCTTCAATTTATAATTTTACCAGTGATTCAGAGTGCCGAGGTTGGTGAGTAGAGGTGGGCACGGTCCGCATAATGGACCTAATTTCGTCACGAACTTACCCAGTTCGTCATTCGCGAACACGCGGGCCATGGGCATGTTTTTTTCTCACGAAAGCGCCGAACATTGGGGCTTTCTGTCCGTGTGTCCGTTGGCTCGTCATGCCAGGATTCCCGCTGTCCCCGCTCAAACAATTTCCTAGGCAACGGTGTGGAGCCACCTTCCCCATTTGGAACACACCAATCTTAGCCCAGGAAACCTTGATTGGCAGCTCTGTCAGCCAAACAGAGATCACCAGCCTTTCTGCAAAAAAGACAGAGCGCGTGAAGCCCCGCTCCATTTTGCTGGCGCGGGGATGCGAGTTAGCTTAGCAACTGCTTGCTGTGGGAAAGTTTTTTTTTTTTTGTGAGAGCGCAGCTTGTGCCTTAGGGCTTTGGGGCTTCATGTGCAAGAGAGCTTACTCTATTCTCCGTTCCTGTTTATTTTTTTTCTCCTTTCAATTCTAGTTTTCTTGAGAGCACTTTTAAAAAAATCCTTTTACTGTACTATCGGGTTACTCTGATTTCTTTCTGTGTTTCGAGTCCTTGGGTTCTTCTCGGGCTTAATCCCCCCTTCTCCCCCAAATCTCTTCCTTTTTTCTGGGTTGCTGGTGGGTTCTATTGTGCTCTGACCCCACCCACTCACAGACCAACAGTGGGTGCAAGGCAGCTTTGGGCGTTGTCTGCTTGAGTTCTTGCCTTCTTTATTCTTTATAAACTCAACTACTTCCATTATAATTTGTATATTGACAAAACAGTCTAAGGCACGACTGTTGTCCCTCCCATGCTTTCTGGTGAGGCAGGAAGGTGGATATGCTGTGGGGGAGGGGGCTGCTGTGCCCACATGTCCTTCCTTTGCCGATGCCGCCATGTTTGGGGAAGTGGGTATTGTCAGTGACTGTCCTGCTCCTGTGAGCGCAAGGGCCCCTCCAAGTGGGGAGGCTGCTTCTGCTCCCTCCCCCCAGGCATGGGGGAGGGGGCTGCAGTGCCTGCATGTCCTTCTTTTGCCAACACCGCCACATTCGGTTTAGTGAAGTGGGTGTTGTTGGTGACTTTCCTGCTCTTGTGAGCACAAGGGCCCCATCCAACTGGGGAGTTCGCTTCTGCTCCCTTCCCCCAGGTGTGGGGGAGGGGTCTGCAGTGCCCACGTGTCCTTCCTTTGTTGACGCCACTACGTTCGGTGAAGTGGGTGTCATCGGCAACCATCCTGCTCCTGTGAGCGCAAGGGCCCCTCTGAGGCTCAATCCTCAAAGTCCAGTGACAAGTAGGACAGTGGCCCAGGTCAGAGCCCTGCCCCTAACCCAAGTAAGCAGACATACCATGTCACTGAGGTGGGACTCATTGTTCACTGCCCAAAGAGGCTCCCTCTGAACAGGGTAGCATAAGTCTCCTTCCCTCGAGGTGTGGAAGACATCCTTTCCATCCCTCCCGTGCCTTCCATTCCAGCAAGGAGCCTTTGAATTGCTACATGATCTCTTGTTGCGGAGTTGGCTTTCACTCAAGTACATCCATTCATTTCCCATCACGGGGAGTTGGTCTCCCTGCCCCCAGGGAGGGCATCTCTTGTTGATGCAACCCCATGTAGGTGGGTTTTGTGGGCAGCCACCTCTCCTGGACAGGAGCACAAGTCTCCCTCCTTCCACCAAGGACGAGTAAGGGTCAGTCAGAATAGGGGAGGGGAAGTTGTTGTTTGTCTCTTTGGAAAAGTAATGATTGAGGAGTGTTACATGAGAACCTTTGGTGGGGAAAGTCTACTCAAGTGAAAATCTGTGGAAAAAACAAGGCCTTTCTGAATCGAACCGGTTCTCGAACCGGGCCGGTCCATTAAAACATTCGTGGTCCGTGGAAGTCCACGAACCCCGAACCAGCGGTCTGTGGCCACCTCCTGGTCCGTGCCCATCTCTATTGGTGAGCATGACATGTTTTAGCCAATGATTACTTTATATTCCTGAAAGCATAATTAGAAATAATTTTAAAATTAGGAACTGGCAAGAAACTTGCAAAGATAATAAAGCAGCACTCAAAATAACTACAGTATTCCAAACATTGTTCCAAAGCCCTGTGAGCTAAGTCCAAATGTCTTTTATAGTACTGGAACAATCTGGGTTCTTCTTATCAAATGCTTGCAGACTACAGGGTAGAAATTTATCTTCTGTTCTTAAATACAAGTGCCTGGATGGCCAGGCTAACTCAGGCTCATTAAACCTAAGAAGCCAAGCAGGGATGGGAAACCACTGTTACCTGAAATGGCCACCCAGATTTCTTTCCTTTCTTCTAGAGGCATCTCTCTGAGCATGTACAAATTGCAAACCAAATGATACCACCAGGTGAATGTTTGCACAGGGAGCTTGCTTCCTATGCCTAATGGGTCCCTTGGGGGTATAGTCTATGGTTACCAGGAGAAAAATACTTTGCAGGAGAGGGAGATCTTACAGCCCCTTAAGTTACAGCTGCATCTTATGGGGAATAAACGTTATCTGACCAGCTTCAAAGAAACCACTTATACAACTCATTGGTATAAAGATATTTACTAACTCATGAAACACATGTACAGGGATAATAATGAGCCAAGAATGCAAAAACAAATCACAGCAGTCACTGAATAACAACAAGCAAAATCAGGAGTACAAGTTTCCATTTACTAAGTAGATGTAAATGTCAATCACTAACTTCTAAGGTCTAACTTGCTGAAGGAGACCTCGGCTCTGGACCCTTCCAGTCCAGCTTCCGTGTGGGACATGGGACCAAGACACTGCTGGTCACCCTCACGGATGATCTTCGCAGACACCTAGATCGAGGTGGATCGGTGCTGCTGATTTTATTAGATCTCTTGGCAGCATTCGATATGGTCGATTATGATCTTCTGACTCACCACCTCGCCAATGTGGGAATACGGGGATGGCACTACAGTGGCTTGTCTCTGTTCTCCACGGTCGGGGTCAGAGGGTAGCACTTGGGGAGAAGTTGTTCTCCCACTATCCACTAGTGTGTGGTGTGCCACAGGGGGCAATACTCTCCCAACTGTTATTTAATATCTATATGCACCCCCTCACTCAGCTGGTGCAAAGTTTCGGGCTTGGGCATCATCAGTATGCTGATGACACGCAGCTATATCTGTTGATGGATGGATGGCCTGGATCGGCCCCAGTTGTCCTGGAGCATACTTTTGAAGCTGTGGCTGGATGGTTGAGGTAGAGTCGGTTGAAATTAAGCCCGTTGAAGACAGAGATCCTGTATATGGGTCGCAGGAATGTGGATTTGGGACCCTGGCTTCCTGCTCTTGATGGGGCGGTGCTTACACTGGCTCTGAGAGTTAGGAGCCTGGGGGTGATCCTGGATGCCTCCTTAAAAATGGAGGCCCAGGTCGCAGCAGTTGCCAGGTCCTCTTTTTTCCATCTTCAACATACCAGACAGCTCTCTCCCTATCTCTTGGCCCATGACTTAACTACAGTGGTCCAGGCAATGGTCACCTCTAGGCTAGACTACTGTAACGTGCTGTACACAGGGCTTCTCTTGAACCTGATCCAGGGGTTACAACTGATCCAAAATGCAGCGGCACGTGTTATCACTGGAGTGCTTTCTAATGCATATATAACACCGGTATTGCGCCAGCTGCATTGGTTGCCAGGGGAGTACTGAATTAGATTCAAGGTTTTGGTATTAACTTATAAAGTCCTATGCGGACTGGGACCAACATATCTATGGGACCGCCTCTCCCTATATGAGCCCCAGAGAATGCTTTGATTGAGCAATAAACAGCTGTTAATGATCCCTGGCCCCAAGGAGGCCTGCCTAGCATTGACCCGAGCCAGGGCTTTTTTGGTCCTGGCCCCAACCTGGTGGAACGCTCTGTCTAAAGAAATCAGGGCCTGGCCAGATTTGTTATCTTTCCGCTGGGCCTGCAAGACAGAGCTGTTCTGCCAGGCATACAGTTGACACTGCCTAAGGCCTCGCCGATGGCCGAATAGAGGAAAATGTGCCCTCCCTACCAGATGTATCTACCACCCAGCCTTTCTGTTAAACATCTGTGGTGATGACTGAGTGGTGGATTTTCTTGAGATGTGCTGCTATTGTTTTAAATATTTATGTGATTTTATCTGTATTTTAATGTATATATATTTTAATGCACTATATTGTATGTAATCCACCCTGAGCCTGCTGTTGCAGGGAAGGTGGAATAGAAATTGAATTAAATAAATAAATAACCCAAGGCTTAATCAAAATTAAATACAGAAGCAAAGCAAACACTAAGAAGAATACAATGAAGAAAATGTAAGCAAAGAGAGGAACATTGACCAGCACACATTCCATAAAAAAAAGACATTTGCTTCTACCACACACCAGGAAGTCTAGGTATGACATTCCCTCATCCTTAAACAACAGAAATGGCACGAGAAGCATTTTCAAAAATTCAAAAATAACTAACTAGTTTATTTAGAGGGGAAAGGTCAGGTGAAATCAGGTAATTCAACATATATATATGTTGAACTAGCTTGATGCCTGTGCTTCACTACGGAATTTAACAACTGTAAATCCAGTTATAATATTTATGAGTATATAACATTTTTTGGTTTGGTGGGGGGGTTGAGTTGGTTTTGTAGTATAATAGCATAGTAGATCTTGCTGGTATTTGGCCACCACTGCTCAGTGCACCACAGAAGAACGATGTGCATATTTCTTTGCCGCATCTCTAAGTAGCTTCCTCCTTTTAGCATCAGTATATCTTGCACAATGTCTGCTAGGAGGCTTCTTGGGGGCAGTAAGAGATGATGGCTGGGAGAGGTGTGAGGTGGAGTTGGACTGAGGGAGAGGTGGTGTGGTGGTAGGGTTGCCAGGTCCAAACTGGGAAATTCCTGAAGATTTGGGGGATGGAGCCTGGAGAGGGTGTGGTTTGAGGAAGGGGAGGAGCCTCAGTGGGGAATGATGCCATAGAGTTCACACTTCAGAGCAGCCATTTTCTCCAGGGGAACTGGTCTCGGTTGCCTGGAGATCAGTTGTAATTCCGGGAGATATCAAGCTACCACCTGAAGGCTAACAACCCTATGTCTTGGGCACTTTGGCAGGTTAATGTGAGAGACTCACATCGAAATGGCCCCTAGAAAGGTTGGGCACAATTTCCCCATGAACATTTAAAAACTCAGTTGCCATACTGATCTTTATATAAAGTCCCTATTCAGGAGTCTTGTATCGTCTTTCTTCAATGGTCTGCAGTTTCCTTGACCTGATTTTTACCTCAGAACACAGAATTCCACAGCTGACCAGTCCAAGGGGGGGGCAAGCAGGCATGCCCCACAGTAGGGTTGCCAGATCCAGGTTGGGAAGTTCCTGTTGATTTTGGGGCTGGACCCTGGATAGAGTGGGGTTTGGGGAGGGGAGAGGCCTCAGAATGGTATAATACCATAGAGTCCGCTCTCCAAAGCAGCCATTTTCTCCAGGAGGACTGATCTCTGTCACCTGGAGATCAGTTGTAATTCCGGGAGACCTCCAGCCACCCCCTGGAGACTGGCAACCCTACACCACAGGGAGATTGGCAACCCTAGTGAACTTTTAGGGGAAGACTGGGAGGTGCATTTCAGGAAACATTCAATGACTCCTTTAGCAACTATTTAGAATGTTGGGCTGAGCCCCAATCAGGCATCACACGCAAATGACCTTGAAAAGCCAGCCCAGTCAGGGAAGAGTGGCCAAGCTGGCAGTTGGGAGTGTGTGTGTGGCGGGGGGGGGGGGGGAAGCAGGCTGCAGCCTGCCAGCCACACAGGGAAGCTGTATCACTATGGGAAAACACATTTTACCCCTTTTTACCCCCTTAGGGCGTGAATTTCTTAAAATCCCTTCTTAGTGAGCCTCTACATCACAAAAATAATGTTCTCCCCAAATTTCACGTTTCTAGGTCCAGGGGTTTGGACTGGGCATTGATGAATCTGCATTGAGGTTCAATCTACAGTGTGGCCTCAGTGCAACAAAACCCAGTTTTGTCACACATACCAAGATAATGTTAGATTAATTAATAAACTTGATCCCATGAGCTGTTGCATTGGCAAAGAATAGGGTGGAACAAAATTACTATCCTTCTGTATCTGTGAAGCAGCCATGGTGTCCCACCTTGTATCAGAGTCAAATTATATAACTCAATACTGACAAAAAAATCAAATGGATATTGGCCGCAAATAGTTTATAGTTCATCCTCTTCAACTAATGAGCTCTTCAACATACTCTTCAACTAATGAGCTCTTTCTGTTACACTACCCGAACAAGTAAAAACACAAATGATACGCTTTTAATTTTTTTTTTCTGGGCAAAAGGGCTAAAAATTCCCTGTTGTTATTGACTTGCAGGCTTGAACAAATCAACTACATTTGCAGCTGAGGCTAGGTACAGAAGGGAATAGAGACTAAGCATCTACATTGGTGACTGGTAGGCTTAGGGGTGTCATCTCCAGGTAGTACCTGGAGATCTCCTGAAATTACAACTCATCTCCAGACTACAGAGATCAGTTCGTCCTGGAGGAAATAGCTGCACTAGAGGATGGACTCTATGGCGGTAAACCATACTGAGGTCCCAACCTGGAACTGGCAACCCTAGATAGGTTGTGTGGAGCCTTGAGTGGATTGGCTACGGGTAGCAGAGTAATGGTTGTAATTGATATGTTCAACAGAACAATAATTCTACTTGATGAATTGTAGATTCTAGCACTAGTTCTTGCTGATGGCCCCAGACTGGCCCTGATTTTTACCATTTATATCTGCTTGTTTTCTAAAAACCTATAGGTAAATTCTACACGAGAACTACAAAAATATGTTAGAGCAAAGCACTAATCAAAAGAGTAATAATCTAATGAAACTTTATTAAAAATTAATGATGGATAACAGAAGATAATAACTTAAGAAACAAAAATAAAATAGTATTCTACCTTGCCATTGCTCTAATTCAGGATGTTTTGTGTGAGACATGTTGTGTATGAATATGCTGGCTCCAAAGTACCATCAGTGGGGCTCTGCTAGTGGAATGCAACTTACCCTCTTTGCACTGTAGGCTGCTTAGCTTCTCAAAATGTTGCTCCTTGGGATGAAGTAGATGTTTGCAGTGGAAGGAGAAATTGCCCTCTCCTCCACTGACAGAAATGCCTTACACTGACAGAAAGCGAAATTAAGTTCTAATCAAATGATTAGTATTAGGGTTCAAGAACTTTAAAATAATGAAAACAACTTACATCATTCTATAGAAAGACAGTAAAGAGTCCCATAGCACCTTTAAGACTAACCAATTTTATTGTAGCTTAAGCTTTCGAGAACCACAGTTCTCTTTGTCAGAGGCATGGAGGCTATGAAGAAACTGGCAAGAGATATATATGTGGTGAGAAGCGGGGGGAGTAGATGCAAATCAGTTGCAAAAGTCATGAAAGAGGTGAACAATCCAGTCTGGGTGTGACTCCCTCCCTTCCATAGCTGAATCTGAATGGAAGGCAGTTACTTCGGATAATGAGATAACCATCCAGAGTTTCTATTCAATACAAGTCTGATTGAGTCAAATTTACATATGAATTTCAATTCAGCAGCTTCCCATTGGATTCTGTTTTTGAAATGTTTCTGTTGAACTATGGTGACCTTTAAGTCCTTGATGGAGTGTCCTGGTAGATTGAAGTGTTCTCCCACTGGTTTCTGGATGTTGCCATTTTTGATGTCTGGTTTGTGTCCGTTTATTCTTTTGCGCAGAGGTTGGCTGGTTTGTCCAATGTACAGAGCAGAGGGGCATTATTGGCACATAACAGCATATATCACATTGGAGGATGAGCAGCTGTAAGAGCCAGAGATTGTGTAGTTGACTCCCTTTGGTCCTGTAATTGTATTTTCTGGGTAGATATGTGGGCAGAGTTGGCATCTGGGTCTGTTGCAGGGTCTGGTTCCTGTGTTGGTGACTCTGTTAACTGGTTCTCAAACAACCATGAACTGGTTAACAGAGTCACCAACTTCTCACAAACAATCATGAACCAGTTAACAGAATCACCAACACAGGAATCGGTTTAGTGTGCAAAATCTTTGCAAATGAAAATGTTGGGGGTGAAAGGGGGTAAGAGGTTTCACTGAAATCCACTCTTGCTTACCATTTCATACACCTTTCATTTGTGACCCATTCCACAGACCTTCTGGGGGGAAATCACCAAAATGGAAAGTACATTTTGCACAGGATGATGTTTTGCATACAATGTGCCCTTTTGTTCTCATTTCAGCTCAGGTATATTTTTAGATTCCTCACATAATGTCCCGTCATTCTGGATTTCAGACCATGCTGCTAGGACCATGTGGAATCACATCATTTACTTCTGAAAGCAACAATTTTAATTCATCCCCACCCCCCACCCACCCACCCCACACAAAAGTCTCAAGCACCAATGGCTCAATGTACTGCAATCATAACAAAAAAGGTTTTAAAAGATTTTAGTTGCCTTGGAACTGGAACATTAAGACCAGTTGGTTACCTTGGAATGTTTCAGACCAAAGTTGGCCTTACTTGTCATTGAGTGTGCTCCAAATATAGATGTGGCCATTAAAGCATAGAATTCATGTCAGAAAAGAACGGCTACTGTGGATTATCAGACAAAGTTCTTAACACAGTTAGCAGCAGGTAAAATTAATGACAGCAAAAGCAACTTGACCCACTTTCTGAAAGCCAAACACAGGATCAGGCAGCAGCACACAAAAGGGAATAAGAACAGCACAGAGGTGGCTGGTCACAAGATTTTCCTGTCATTTGTGTTAATATTACTATTAACTTATTGAAAAGATGTGATTTGGTTGCTATTTTACAGTATTTAGGGTAAATATAGGGCAATCAGGCAGCTCCTCTAAACTGTGTTTTCAAGATAGCGTCTAACAGATATATGCCTCCTTCCCATGATTTCCACTTAAAGTGGGAAGATGATGCAAAGCCATCTAGATACACTGAAAGACATCCAAAATGAACCCTAAATGTTAGGGAGAATACAATCTCTAGCCAGAATTAATGATAGCATCCTCTCCCTTTGATTACTGGTGGTGGTAGTGGCGAAGAAGTCACTGGTAGACTATGTAAGGCTGTAGCTTTTGGAAGTGTAGAATTTTGGGGAGATAGCATCATAAGGACAAACTCATCTAATTTGCATACTCGAGGGGAATTAAACTGTTTCTTTTAAAACAATGTCTGTGTGTGTGACAGCTGGCATGGTGTAGTGGTTAGTGTACTGGACTAGGAAGACCTGGGAGGCCTAGTTTTAAACTCCCACTCTATTATAGAAGCTCATTGGGTGAGTTTTTCTTCTGACTCATGAAAGCTCATGCTAGAATATGTGTTAGTCTGCCAGGTGACACAGGACTTCTATTTTGTTACCATAGACTAATATGGCTACCCTTTGGGGTGACATTGGGTCAGTCATTCTCTTTCAGCCTAACCTATCTCATAAGATTGTTGTATGAGGATGAAATTAAGGCTGTGGGTTAGAAAATTCCTGGGGGAATTGGAGGTGGAGTCTTGGGATTGGCAGGGTTCAGGGAGGGGAGGGACCTCAGTGGGGTATAATGCCATAAAGTCCACCTTCCAAAGCGACCTTTTTCTATGGGGGGCTGTTGTAATTCCAGGGAGATCTCCAGGCCCCACCTGAAGGTTGACAATGTTAGATGAAATGGAGGAGGGGAGAATGCTGTTGTAAGGCACTTAGGGTCTCTAGTGGAGAGAAAAACAGGATTTAAATACCTAAATAAATAACTGACACAGCTAAAATGTTAGCAGTTATTATTGTAATTGAGTTTCTGCAGTGCTTAGCTAAACAAATTGTCTCTGCACACCCTGGCCTTAGGTGGTGGAAGAAGTAAAGAGGTGTAAATGGGGAAAGTTGAGATGGAAAGAGGCATCACTTTCTGGACTTTAGTTGTTCATGGTACAAACCTAAGCATAGTTACATCCTTCTAAGTGCAACTTGTCCCAGGCACCAACAAGTGCAATTCTGAGCAGAGTTACACCCTTCTAAGCCCACTGATTTCAATTGACTTAAAAAGATGTAACTGTGATCTCCTAGGAGTAATATCTGAACAGTAGGCCAAGGACTTTAGCCACAATCGGCTACCTTGCAGGAACTGTGTTACTTAGACTTTTTTAGGTTACCTCTGCCTCATGAATCTTTGGGTCCTACTATTGCATGAACTTGGGAAACATTTTAGCATGTAGTCCTGTTCATGTTGTATCTTTTTTTCTTGTGATTAGATATATTTGCTCTGCATTAACAGGGTGGGAATGGTAGGTAACAACATTACAATACAGCTTTCTTCATAGGGGCTTAGAGTAAGAGGAAAAGGTTATAAGTCACATTATTGAAATGGCTTTGAAATTGACTGTACTTACCCACACTGTATAATCTGCCTTGAGTCTCAGTGAGAAAGGCAGATGATAAAGAACGTATATAAATAAATAAAATATGCTAGACACTTAAACCCAGCCTTGTGACTTGAACACAAGGGTTACAGAAGCATACCTCAAATGAGTGTTTCACCTGATAAAACTACTATTTTAAAACTGTCTGTGATCCTGCAAAACCTAGAAATGTTGCTGTTTATGTACAAGTTCTGCTTCAATTGTTATTTTCTCAAGCAAAGAAGTATTCCTTTTATCAAGGAGCAAAAGATTACAGTGGAATTCGTTCTTAGCAATTAATTTTGCATTGTCATTGCAATCCAAGCTCTATAAAACAAGACAGAATCCTGCAGTTTGACTGCTGCTACATATGTAGCAGGAGGCCAAGAAAACTAGCCAGGATCTTACTCTGTGAGTAAGTGATTAGGGAGCTATGAAAGTAGCTCACCAAATGCTAAATCCTAAGGCACATCTGTGAATACTGTAAATTGAGTAGAAGATTTGTCTTGACAGGTTGTGCTGGTGAACAATTGGGAACCTGGGAATGCATTTGTGGTTTGCGTTAGGCTTATGAAAATATCGGCTTGGCAGGAGCAGGCAGCAATGCCAAATGATTTTGGAATGCCTGAAAGCAGCAGGTAAGTAACCTCTTCAAAACTGGCAGCCATCAACGGATCATTAATTTATTTTTATTATTTCCTTTTCCACACACAATGAAAAAACCTTGTGCCTTTATGGGCAATCAGGTGTGATGGGCTGGATAGTGTACAACTGGCAACTCAAAGACTAGGAACAAAAAAGCAAAAGGCGCTCACTTAATTTCTGGCTAGCTTTGCCATCATCTCAGATTCCATACTGATGAAAGGGATTTAGTTGAGCTGCCTGGCAGTTTTCTAAGTGTGGCTTTTACAAGCTGGGACAAAGCGCCAGTTCATTTTGTTTGGCATATGCTCCAGATTCAACAATAAACTCTAATGAATGTAATTCTTTAATAGTGCTGTCCACAGGAACTAAGCATTTGTAATGTTATGAGGAGGTGTATGCTTATTATGTTGTATTTTAATAACTGCTGTGAGATGTTGACCACACTGTTGAATCATTGCTGGGCAGGGGGGATTGCTAATTAACTTATTGTTGTGGAAAACATCCATTTGAAGAGTGGCAGCTGTCCCGCTAGAAGGAAAAAAGTTGAGGGCTGTTAATGAAAAGAAACTTAGTTTTAATGAATTGCCCTAATATGCATTTTCACTATGTATGGCTGTGTGTGGAAGTGTAACTTCATTATAGCTTTTTCTATTTGTTGTTCTTGGGAGATGGTCTTTTTATCCTGGCCCTGAGGAAAATTCTGCTGGGATACTAATTGAGCATGGAGTCTGTCTGGAAACTCTGTGGGTTAGGTCTCCAAACCTTCGGCTTGAAGCTCCAGATGGCACCATAGGCCCACTGAACTATAAGAATGTAACAGGAATTCACGTGCTATCACAACCATGTGACGTGAAGAGGAGGAACAATGACTTTGCAGGTGGGGAGGGGACTTTGCAATGCAAGTGTACGATGAACATTAGAAGACAGACTGGTGGAGGTGGGGAGGTGGTTAAACTATGCAGAGCAGGAGAAGGAAAGAGAAGGCAAAGGATAACTGTGGGGGAACGTCAAGGGATCACTGCAACTGCTTGTGCACAAAGAGAATTCTCCACTCTTGTAACCTCATCTAGCCATCCTGCTTAGAGTACATGTAAAGAGAGGCAGAAGGCCTAGTCAAGAAGCATCAGTATACAAGCTCAGGATCCAACAAGTGGGACTTCATGATTCCCTTGATGGTTTGAGAACAAGTGGACAAGGAGGGGGTTGGTTCAGTTCAGTAGCACTTAGAATACCCTTTTGTTGGGATGAATGCAAAATTCTTCTTTGAATTCTCCACAGATCTTGAACTTTCAGATCTCCTGCTCTTGTTCCAAAGTGAATAGATACATTTGGAAACCTCCATTGTTCTGGAGGTTTGGGGTCCCTAGGAGGTCAAAAAGCCTGTAGGCCCACATCTCCATTTGGTGAAACTAACCCTTCCCTTCACAGGGTTAACAAAACTACACTGGATCTCACGGGCTGCTACCAGCAACTTTGAAAGTATCTCCGGCTATATTGACTTGCACATCTAGCATTCTGGAACTGTGTTGCTATTTACAGGCTCCATCTATTTGCTGCACCTCTTACTTTGCTCCTGCAAGCCAATGTAGAAATGATCTTAGGGATGGTGAGCTTACATGCTGTCCCTTCCCATTACCACACCTCAGATAGCAAGACTGAATAGGTGTGGCTTAAACCATTCAAAATATAAGCAAGTTTAATTAGATTTCATCTTGCACGATGAGATCTAATCTCCCAGATTGCACGATGATGTCATTGCCAGGAAGTGACATCATTGTGTGGTGGTGGTTGTGGATTTTCCGGGCTGTATAGCCGTGGTCTTGGCATTGTAGTTCCTGATGTTTCGCCAGCAGCTGTGACTGGCATCTTCAGAGGTGTAGCACCAAAAGACAGAGATCTCTCAGTGTCACAGTGTGGAGAAGATGTTGGCAGGTAATTACCAGCAAGTAAGTGGGCATGGGGGGAAGAGTGGGAGCAGGGAATCCCCCACTCCGGATGGGGAAATAGCACCCCTAAAGTCAGATGTCATTTGGTTGAAAAACAAACACTCCGTGTCCTCATTTAGGAAATAATGACACACACATAATTCCAGAATCCCAGAAAAACCCAAACTTTAATTCTAAAACCAAAATGCCAAAATGGTAACAGATATCCTGAATACCATTGAATACCAATTTTTATACTGTTCCAAAAATCAAAATCTGAAAAATACTATTTTTTTTCAGGTTTACATGCCTAGAATTGCTTTTCCTGGAGACTCCTAAAAAGAGGTTGGACAGGTATCTATTAAGATATGTTATGCATAGAATCACTTGTCTGAAAGTTATTAATTGCACTATATTGTTCAATGCATCTCTACTACCACAAATTCCATGGGGAAAGTGTCATTTTTTTACAGTTTATTTGTCATAACCTGGTTCCAGTTTTCTTGGAGTTGAACTCAGACCTATTTTGTAATAGCACCTGTCTTGCTTGGGAACTCTCCCAAGTTCTGAAGAACATTATCTCTTCTTGCTTTCTAGAGTTATCCCTCTTTGGCAGCGCTGGGGGCAGGCTACCCCCCTGCCCCCCTCGATCCAGCCCTGGACTGGTGATAGGTAAGTCCAGCTCCAGATGAGCCTCAATCAGGCCTTGCTTGCTACCTGGTCCTCTTATAGCCAGGATAGTTCAGGGCAATTTTTTGTTCATGAAGGCAAAATTGTTCAGCAATTGCATCAAAAGACATTTCCAAAGAATTTAAAGCTATGTGAGAGAAGCTTTGTTTTCAGAAATCAACAGCAAGAGGCTTCTGTAATAATGTATAAATATTAAAATCAATACATCTCTAATCTTCCAAGTAATAGTTTGCATGTCATTCTCTTAGATCCCAATAATGTGTTCTTTTACAAAAATGTCAATAATAGAATCTTGCTCAGTGTACTCATGGCATACGCTTAGGATAGCGTCTTATCAGTATGATAGCTTCTAGCAAAGAAAAGTAATTGCTATGTGGATTTTCTTTTGGAAAAGAGCTAGTATTATCTTGCATAAATTGGCACTTCTTACACCTATAGAAATGCTCAAAATTTACACATTGTAGAGGCAAATCATTCTGTTCAGCAAAATACTTGGCATTTGTTCTTCTGACTATTAAGAGGAGGTCAAAGGCTGTTGTTCTTGAAGTTCTTAAATCATTATGGTCAGCATATGAAAGTGCAACAATTTTCATCACTGACGTTCTAATTCCAAAGTCTCAGACATCTGAAAAGTTAACCAACAAAACAAAATCACCATAATTTAAGCCAGTGTTTTATATTCTCCTGTATCCCTGCAGGAATATCATTTTGCCAATTCTCAAATACAGGGTTTAAAAATAAGTTGACTGTAAGGTGACATAAAAATAAGTCAGGGTAAAAATGAGGTAAATACCAAAAAAGCAAAAAATTTCAAAACTGTTGCTTTCATTAGAAAGCTAATAACTTCTCTAAAAAGAATATGAAACCAAAACTAAACAAAAAGGCAACCTCAGTCTAAAGACACAGTGCAAGGCAAGAGG